>NC_135445.1:9762682-10422682 GCF_051991255.1 Vanacampus margaritifer
TTGTGATGTCCCCTTTGACAATAAAGTTGTCAGTTGCTATGTCCATTGTAGTGATTAAGTTGTCAGTTGCTAACCCTTGCGACAATTAAGTTGCCAGTTACGATGCGTTTGCAGTTTATATGCAGTTGCTATGTCCCTTGCAGCAATTGAGTTGCCAGTTGCTATGCAGTTGATATGTTCCTCTAATTGTGCCTTTAGGTCTTATATTTTAGGTTCAGTATGTGTGACTCTTATTTTGTCATTTAAGCCTTCATTCTGTCATATAGAATTGTGCATTGCCATTACTAGCGAGAGTTACACAATGCCCACTTTTATCAGTAGTCACATTTAAAAGTGCAGCATCAGGAAGGCACACTTTGGCAGAAACTGTTGACTGTACTGTATTTTTAAGAGTAAAGCGTTGTTGGAAAAAAAAAAATTCTAAGCATTCTAAATGTTAGCATGTTTTATTTATGGTTTAAACTATTGATGTAGGCAGGTAAAATCACTTTTAGATGAGTGTCAATTATTTGCAGAAATTCGCCATTCACATTCGGGCTCATTATGTAGCTACCGGATTCTATGTTGTGTGGGCATTGAGCAGTTTTTCACCCTTGAGAGGACTGACTGCTCTTGTTTACTGAATGATTCATAGTTGTAGCCGATTATTCATATAAATAACAAACATTTGTATGAGCATCAGGTGTGATGCTCACCTTGAGCTCTGCCAGCTTGAAATTTGCATTTGATATAACAAATAATGTAATAGTAAGAATAAAAGAAAATCATTCCCTCATGTGCTCCTCTCTCATCGCAAACATAAAAAACAAACTGAGCATTGTTACTTCTTCTATACATGAATTGACTTTGCATCTCAACTCTTGATCATTAGAGTTCATGGTGTGTTGCGTAATGGCAAGTGCTTTGTGTTAGGTGATAGAAGGTCCAGGCAGTGTGACTTCTCTATCAGTGTGAACTGCACCCCCGCAGTCCTGAGTTGCGTCAAGGCACTAAGGTCAAATCAAGCGTGCACTAATAAGATTAAGCTAGCCCCATTTCACTGCTCTTCGTTGCTTTTCAGCAAGGCGCCGCAAAAAGCTCTCCTCATGCAGTTTGGCATGTTTTTTTTGTCTTAAAGCCAAAAGATTTAAATACAAGAAACTGAAAAGTGAAGAACTTAAAAAAAAAATTGTTTTTTTTTTAGGGATGTTTGATTCCATTTTTTTCCAGTATGAACCAAGGACCGATACTTTTGATACATAAAACTCGCCACCCGCTCCCCCCAAAAAACAATGACAGATCATTTTAAAGAAAGACTATATCCCAATACAGTCAGGGTTTCCCCCAGTGCTTTATAGGCCTGGTGGGCCGCCAGGTTTTTCTCGCCACTACCCGCCAGGCTAAACTTTTTTTTTTTTTTCGACTTTACGGCGCCCGTGCCTTGTCCATAGCACTTTCTTTTTTGTTAATTTCCTACAGTAATCACGGCATTTTAAAGTTATTTAAAAAATATATACATCAATTATTTGAAGTTTTGTTGTTGTTACCTCCAGCAACGGACGTCCATCAGGTTAGTGTTAGGGGCTCGTCATCAGGCGTGTCATATTTCCGTGTTTATAAGCTTGAATCAGCTCCGCTTTGCTAACCATCAGCAATAAATGTTCGTGCGGAAACACAAAATATTGGTTCCGACGTCTTCCGGGTCGCGCAAATATGTTTTTAAAATTATTGTGCAAAGTATTTTGATGTAAACATCGACTTTAACGGGGAAATCCGACTTAAATCGAAATTGGGGTTACAGCGTAGGAACGGAACTCGACCGTAACTTGAGGACTCCCTGTATATATTAGGGGTGTCAGGCGATCATTTTTTTTAATCGTAATTAATCACATGACTTCAATAGTTAACTCACGATTAATAGCAAATTTTTAGATCTGTTCTAAATGTACAATAAAATGTACAATATTTTTTTTTTAGGTTTCATACTCTTATTAACATAAAAGTGGGGAAAAATAATAGAAATATGGCTGCAAGCCTTCCATAAAAGCATTGGTCATTAATTGCGCAACAAATTAGTGGTGTTAAAGGAACTTTAAATTAACTCCAAATTAACGCACACATTTTTTCACCCCTAATATATATATATATATATATATATATATAACTTTGGACAAGATCCATTTTATAGGTGCAATTGAGATTTGCCGTTGTTGTGACTTTATAAATTATGACATCATTTACGGTATTTTTTCAATGTCTAGAAGTATAATCCGTTGCACATCATCTCCTTTTTCCACTTGCAATGATTTATTGGTCTAAATCTCATTGCAGCTCAACGGCATTTCATACATCATTGCAGCATTTAATTACTTCCCCCTCAGAGGAACAGAAGAAAAGCAATTGCTGATCATAAAGATGTGGAATGTTTGTTTGTGGGAGACCACAGTTGCGCGTTTCTTGTTACTGCAATTTCAGAACTGGAATCTCGTTACAATTCACTCCGATGATTTCTTCAGTTTTATGTATGTTCAATGTATTCTTGGCCATATCAGTGTTGGTTCTATGATCAGAGTAAAGAGCTAATATACATCACTATCAGCAAGCATCTCTTACCATGATTGGCCGTTATCTCAATTTCACCCTCAATGTCAAAGATTCTGTTACACTGTACAACAACATAACACAAGTCTTTCCTTACAGGAACTGCTGAGTCGCTCGGCGGACCGACCAGAGAGACAACAACTAAAGGAGGCGCTGGAGGCTATGCAGGTCTGTGTTGCAAATATTTTTAACTGACTTCAAATCAGAAATAAACTTCTTTTTTTTTTGCGCTCTTAGGACTTGGCCATGTACATCAATGAAGTCAAGCGGGACAACGAGACACTGAAGAAAATAAGTGAATTCCAAAGTTCTATAGAAAATCTTGTAAGTATTTTCACTTGGTCATCGGCCTTTTTAAAGGTTGAAACACAAACTCATGTGGGACGCTGGTCTACTTTTCAAAACATTTGATTACATAAAAAATGACACTTGTCGCCATCACGAATCCTTCAACAGTTCAAGTGAAAAGGCAATGTTTTAAGTCACATTTAATGTTCTAAACTGTCATTCGAGTCTATAGTGAATGAAAAAAAAATATCATGTTTCCGAATTTCTGTTTCAATTGTTGAAATACAAAGTTGGTGATTTTCGATTAAGAGCTGTTGCCGCGGCAATGCACAGTTCACCCCAAAAATAAATTGGTGTTGTAACTCACACCACCACAATAGGCTTTTAAAAATGGATTTACATGACTTCTCTACACAAGGATGTGGAAATGTATTATATCCCAGCAGGGGCTGCATCATTTATTCTATATCTATTTGGATTCTCTGTGAGCCTCATGTGCTTGTGAATTTTTTATAAGCTCTCATTAGTTATAACAATCAGTGAATTGACCCTGACTGTATGTGTGACCTAAGCAGCAGGTGAAGCTGGAGGAGTATGGGAGGCCAAAGATAGACGGCGAGCTGAAGGTCTGCTCCATCGTCAACCGTACTAAACAGGACCGGTGAGTCTCAACTAGGGATGGTCGATACTACTTTTTCTTCAGCAGTCACCGATACCAAATACTGATACGACTCGTACGTTTGATTAGCGGTGTCAAAATTAGTGTTTTACTTAAAAAATTTAACGTGCGATTAATGACCGCCCCTTACTTGGAAAACCTGTACTGGGGGAATTTCAGTCACAACGCAGAAGACATATCCGCGTCAAAATTTATTAATCTCTCCCCCAAAAAATGATTCCCAGCTAAAATGAAAAAAAAGGGAAAAAACAAAACAAAATGGAAAAAAAATTAATATATTTTTTTTGCAGTAATAAATGTAATAATAATGCATAGATTGTTGGAGACTGGGGTCAAGTTGTATTTTACAATTTTAAAAATGTGCAGAATTTCACAAGTTACTTCATGTTAAAGATTAGATAGCTCTTAATATGAAAAGAAAAATGCACTGAGCTGTCACCACTGTCTTACGATTATGCCATCTAGTGGCAGAAAATGACCTCAACACAAAACAATATCACACTCATTTTTTACAGTACCTCTTTTTTAATTTGAACTCAATTTTATGAAATATTGTGAAATTACTGTATCAGTGACTAAAAGATGCAGCCATATTTGCAGCAGTTTAAATTTTTTTCCACTTTTATGTTTACAAGAGCATGAAAAAAAACATTGTACATTTCATTGTAATGTAGAACAGATATAAAAATATGCGATTAATCATGAGTTAACTACTGAAGTCATGCGATTAATTGCGATGCAAATTTTTAACCAGCCCTTCTTTTGATACATAACATTTCCCCCAAAATAATAATTATAATATCCTAATATAGCATTTTTCCTTAAAATTTTATGAAATTAATAACAAATTTCTGTTATCTTTTTTCCATTTGTGTATTAAAAAAACCACACAATAACTCTTATGTCTTGTCACATGACAGTTAATCTAAAAATAAATGACTGTAATGCATGAAGGAACATTCACTCCTCGCTCTGTTTCTTTTTCAGGTATATATTCCTGTTTGATAAGGTTGTCATTGTTTGCAAGAGGAAAGGTTATAGCTATGAGCTCAAAGAGATTATTGAACTCCAGTCGTATAAAATGTCCGATGACCCCATGAACAACAGGGACGTGAAAAAGGTAAGAGGTCAAATTCACAGTTTTAACGAACCCGATGATATCAAATCCAGCCGTAATCATGACCGCATTTGCCCAAAGGCTGATGTAGAAATTAGAAAAAAAAGGCTTTGACGTGCTAGTTGTGCTCATCCATGCTTGAGAAATCATGTAAATTCAACAATAGTCATTATTCATAAAAATGTACAGCAGAGCTAGTCTAACACGGCTTTTTTGTTTTCAATCTGCATGTGGTCTGTCCATGTTGCATGTGTAACTGGGTCTCCTTTATGGTGTCTTTCTTTTTGCATGCTTACCAGTCAAGTGGAAAAATGGTAAGCTCAAGTGACTCTTTTCATTCAACTCATCTTCTCATGATGGCCTAGTTCTGGTGTTTTTGGGCCGCCGTGTGGCAAATGCACGCACCTTACCCGTAATGGCTTTCAAGCGTTTGTACACGAGCATTGCCAAAGCATGCACACACATCATTTAGTTACGAAATACATGGACTGCAACAACTCAAATGTAATAGTTGATGAGTGGATATTCTTGTCTTATTTCGCTGGCGTTGGGCCGAAACCTTGTACCTCCAAAATAGTCACTTTTCAAGAGACCCCAAAAACGGCATGTTTGTTTAACCACTAACATTACATCATCATATTGAGCACGCCATTCTCAACACTTTACATTGGTCATTAATTCGGCATGTAGAGTAACGATACCTTGAAATTAGGCCAGGTTTCGGCCGATAAGTGGTATCGGTACTCGGCCATCCCTATCAATAATTTGTCCAAAAATAGCACCCACCCGTGTGGACTGACCAACAGTATAGATTTTTGCAAAAAAATATTAAAGTGGAAGTCAGTCTTAAACATTTATTAACAATAATATGTTATTTGTGACCTCACTAGTCTAAACATGACATTCTGATGAATATTACATTTTTGGAATAAGAGTTATGCAGCAAAACCCAGCCGTTTTTATCTATCTCAGAGGGCGGCCATTTTGCCACTTGCTGTCGACGTCAATGTTGCTCAGGTCTCAGGCAACAACCAATCAGTGCTCACCTGTTTTTTTTTTTGAAGCTGCTCTGTGATTGGTTGTTACCTGGGACCTGAGCAACATTGATGTTATCTTCAGTCGACAGCACGTGGCAAAATGGCCGCCCCCTGAGATGGATAAAAACGGCTGGGTTTTGCTGCATAACTCTTATTCCAAAAATGTAATATTCATCAGAATGTCATGTTTAGACTAGTGAGGTCACAAATAACATATTATTGTTAATAAATGTTTAAGACTGACTTCCACTTTAATATTTTTTGAGCAACATTGATGTTATCTTCAGTCGACAGCACGTGGCAAAATGGCCGCCCCCCGAGATGGATGAAAACGGATGGATTTTGCTGTTTAACTCCGTATTCCACTAACAAAATATTAACCAGAATACCATATTTAGGCTAGTGGGGCTGCATAGAACATATTATTGTAAAAAAAATATATGAGTTGACTTTCCCTTTAAATTTGCCAAATTGCGATTTATGAGGTTTCAGCAGATGCCAGCGACTTAATATCGCCTTTGCATCAATTTACAATATTGCCATCTGCTGCTCGCTCATGTTTTGTCTCCAGTGGTCGTACGGCTTCTACCTGATCCACCTGCAAGGAAAGCAGGGCTTCCAGTTCTTTTGTAAAACTGAAGACACAAAGAGGAAGTGGATGGAACAGTTTGAAATGGCCATGTGAGTTTTATCACAAATTATTGTTTGTGCAGCACATCATCTTGTACTTACGGTAATTACTTCAGTCAACCGGGTCACGGTTTATTATTTGTTGCTGTTATTGTTCTTGCAGGTCCAACATCAAACCAGAGAGAGCCACGGCTAACCAGCATAACTTCCAAATGCACACATTTGATAAGAACACCAACTGTCGAGCCTGCAAGATGCTACTGAGGTAACAAGAACAAACGCATTCGACCCTGCGGCTAATACAAAGGTGCAGCTTATCCATCAGATCACAAGGGGGCGCACTATAAAGGAAGCGCAAGAGCGCCACGCCAACAAACCAAGTGAGCCCAAATACAGTAGGAGAAACAGAACAAGAGCGAGACAATTTGCGCCCTCATTACGGAAAAGAAAGTAGCGGGAACCTGGTGCGGTAACATAAAACACCTGCGGCTTACAGTCGGGTGCAGCTTATATGTGTACCAAACTCGAGTACTCCCCGAATATAGCTAGCTAGTTAGCTTATAGTTAGGTGCGCCTTATAGTCCAGAAATTACTGTAGTTAGGTAACCTCATCCCGTTTTTATTTAGTCAACTTTTAATCGACTATAAATCTAGCATTTTAGTCCAACAAAACATTTTATTCGTCTAGATATAACAACAAAAACGGTCAATTTTTTTGTCTCGTTTTAGTCAAGACAATCATTTTACCCCCATATTTTTTTGTCAGCAGATAATGTGGGTCATTTTGGATCTAAAACTACTTCACAACATTTTCTCTCATCTTTTTGATGAAAAACAACTTCACACACAATTACAGTGGCTATTATGGCTCCATGCTACGAGTCCCAAAGACGTATTTATATGTTTTTAAATGTTTGTTTGTTTTCATGCTAGAGAATACAGAAGGCTTTGATACAGCCTCTGAACTGAAGAGAATGGTTGAAGCAATGATAGTTATTACAAAAATAGCCAGTAGGTGGCAGTAGAGTATGAGATCAACCAGGGCCCCACAGATTTGTGAATAATGAAGAAACTTCTTAGCTATATTCTATTGCTAATTGATGCAAAACAGAAACAGATAAAAATGTACTTTTTTTCCTGGTGAAAGAAGAGACTCTAATCTTTCTTTTGGTAGGTTCCATGTTTTTATAGCAACTATAAATATTCTGTGGCCTTGCAAAATCTGTCCAAATTCAGTGAAACAGCCAGGAGTGAAAATGGCTGTGAGTGAAAGAGTTAATGAGGGTTTTAGTCTAGTTTAGTCTAGTTTTTATCCGATGAAAAATGTCTTTTGACGAAAATATTTTTGTTTAGTTTCCGTTAACAAAATTAACACTAATGTGAATGAAAAAAAATATTAATACGGAGCCCCTAAAGTGACAAGTCGTCACCATTATGTTGTGTCTGGGAAACATTCAAAACGTCTGAAGTCTTGTCGTCCGCTAAATTAGTGACTGCTTAACATATTTCTCATCCTAATGAGAAACATATTTGACTTACCCCCCCCCCACTTCCCACCCCACCCGCCCACCCCCGATGTGAAATAAACTTCAATCTTTGACGTTTCACTGAGGCTGACAGATGATATTTTTAGACATTATCCTTCCAAACACCGCCCTCCTTCATGTAACAGTGCAGAGCCATCAGAGTGGGGGATAACCCGTGTTATGGAATCACCGCGTCTGCCTCTGTCACACCAGACGGAGCAGAGCAGAGTTGGCTTGGCTAAACTCCACTTTGTGTATTGACCCACAAATTTCATGGCTGGCCTGACCTAAATTTCCAGCCAGTGGGAAAAGGCTTGGGCCAATATTCTCGCTTCCTGCTACATGCTAATTACTCCCGTGGCCTCACCGGGTCCGATTGTGATTTATGACACTTAGCACTCAAAATGACAGTGTGTGACGAATGCAATTGTTGAAAAACAGCATGTTTAAAAAATAATTCAAATTTTTTTTTTTTTTAGTATTTAATGTATCATCAAACGGAAAAGAGAACGACTCACGGCAGTTGTTTTGTAAACAAGCATCCATGTCCATTCACATTCATAAAACTTTATTTATCCCCGCAGGACAATTGTTGTTTACTTGTATGCGTGTGTATCCATTAGGGGCATCTTCTATCAGGGTTACTTCTGCTCTCGGTGTGGAACGGGAGCACATAAAGAGTGTCTGGAAGTGATCACCATCTGCAAAATCAGTATGTCACTGTTTTTACAAGTATTTAGTTGATTAAAATATTAAATCTAAAAATGCTCTTCTGCTTCATTTCAGATCCTCTTGACTTGGTGAGTAGATGGAAATGCTGTACATTTCTGTGTATTGGAAAGACTCATGTGTAATTATCCTAGTGACCATCTATTATATTTTTCATTTGCAGGAGCCTGGAATGTCCTCTGGTAAGTGCACGTAATTGCACATGCACGTGCAGGCTGCTGATACAATGAAAACAGACTACTGTTAGAAGCGTAGCTCTTTACTGCCATCTTGTGGGAAGAGCTATTTCCTCCTTAACATGATCAAGCTCTTCTGGTTTAACATGGAAGTCCTCAATATAATGACATCAAAAAATGCATTCCCGGTGTATTTTCAGGTCCCAAAATGGTAGCCGTGAGAAACTACCACGGTACACCAGCACCGCCGGGAAAGACGGCTCTGTCCTTTCAAACGGGAGACTACATCGAGCTGCTGAAGGGGGATCCTGACACCGCGTGGTGGGAGGTAAAGCAGACACTTGCCTATTTGTCACTGAGGCACAGCATGAATAGAAAAACTCATCTTACTCCTATTTAAATTCCAGATTTTTTTTTTGGTGATATTAAAAATTTGGGACATTTTCCACCATTAATGTGATCTATAACCTGTACATCTCAAATGAAAGAAAATATCTTTTAGAGAAGGGAAGGAGAATACTCTCACCTGCCACCATTTAAATAAAGTTTGAATATGAATACACACACACTCGCACGCATGCACGCACACACGCACATACACATATTCACCCACATACAAAAAATAAATAAAAAATAAAAAATACCCCCAAAAAAATATTTAAAAAAAAAAGGAGAGCAATGATGATGACATGTCAAATCGGTAAAATTACCGAATGAACAATACTGAGCTCTCCAGAAAAAATTAATAAAAATAAATAAAGTTTGGATGTTCTATAGCACAAGCCATGGCCCACAGAAAATGTCACAGTTTAAAGGAGGAGGAGACGACAGTCATCGCCAAGTGGAGAAAATATAGAACAACATATTTAGATCCTTCCCAAATTTATGGAAAGACAAGAAAAAAAAATGGTCATGGCTTACAAGTGGCTGTCAGCAACATTGGAACAACTGCAGGAATTCTGTCAAGTATGGGCTATTTAGTAGTGATGTGGAAATGAAGCTTCATGAACCACTTGTGATATTTTTTTACTCCTCTAGATGGTGATCTTGGTTTAAAGATGCAGTGGAAATGTCATCAATTTCCATTGTACTAGCCTTTATATTTAAGACAAGACCACCATCTAGAGGTTGCAAGTGGTTCATGAAGCTTCATTATCACAGCACTAGTGATGGGAAAATGAAGCTTCATGAAGCACTTGCGATACTTTTTGACTCCTCAAGATGGCGCTCATGATTCAAAGATGCAATGCAAATGTAATCAATTCGTATTGCACTTGCCTTTATCTTTAAACCAAGAGCACCATCTAGAGGAGTCAAAAAGTATCCCGAGTGCTTCATGAAGCTTCATTTTGCCATCACTACACAGCACTACTATTTAGTACATGTGACAACAATCGACCGTCTTCTCTATTTATCTGGTCAATGGCGTATGTTCATTTTTACTGTCATTGTTCAACCTTTAAAGTTGAATTATTGCTATTTCAATATTTGCGCGAGTGTTATGTTTCATCGTCTCGTCTTCCAGGGAAGGTTGATACAAACACAAAAGAATGGCTTCTTCCCCAGTTCCTGTGTTAAACCATACCTAGATCCAAAGGTAAGTCAGCCACGTTCAGCTCCAGGTGAAAACTGTTAGCATTGCGGACGACTTCAATGTGTCCTCTTTTTCGCAGCCCTTCCAGTCATTATCCAGCAGGCAGTCGTCAAGGGATGCAGATTACTACGGCTATCCTTGGTAGGGCCCTAAACTTTATATGCGCCGTGTTCCCGTTGCATCTTAACTCCGTTTATTCTCTCAGCTCCATTAATGTTAACAAGTGATCATTTGTGTTTCGATCAAAACATGATGAACAATTTGACAGAAAGATGAATTCATTCCCGGGTCGTTACATGAAATCGCCTGGCGTTTGTTCTGGGCTCTTCTTTGTAGGTTTGCAGGAAATATGGAGCGCCAGCAGGCTGACAACCTCTTAAAATCCCACAGCAGCGGGACCTACCTCATCAGAGAGAGGACGGCGGAAGCAGAGAGGTTTGCCATCAGCATCAAGTGAGTTTGACTTTTTACAGGCCGGAAAATTAGCAAAGATCGGCTATCGAAACTAGACTCTTATATCAAGCCATAAAATTCTTATTGATTTTGTTTTGAGAATTATATACTATGCAAGAGCAGATTATTAATATTGTTTTAAGATTATTTGTCTTTTATTTCTTACTTAGTTTGTAAATCCTAAAATTTGTTAATTTTCATGCACAATAAGAGTCTCTGTTCACTGCAAAAACTGAAATCTCAAGTAAGATATAATTTCTTAAATTTAACCTAAATTTGTTTATTTTGCTCTGCCAAATTATTTTTTGTACTTAAAATAAGATTGTCAGACAAGATTATTCCGCTTATGTTAAGATACTTATTACTTAAATAACTTATTTGATCAAGCAGTTTTAAGTACTCTGAGGCTTCAAACAAGCATTTTTTTACATTTTAAGATGACAATTTACCAACATCAAAGGCCCTGAACTGGGATTTCATAAATTTAATTTTCTTATTTTAAGATTTTGCATAATCTAGTACTAAAATAAATGGAAAAAAATATAAGCAATCAATGTGCAATATAGCACTTTATTGTAAAAATCATAAGTTGGTAGTTTTGTTATATTTACTAAGCTCATTTTTTTCTTCTCTTTCCAGTAAATATAGTACCAGATAGGGATGCTCGATTATGAAGAAAATATTAAACAAGATTATTTTGGTAATAATTGAAATCACGATTAGGATGATCATTTAGTTTTTGGTACAAAACAAGAAAATGTTTAATCGTATTTAACGTTTAAACCTTATTATTAAGACAAATTAATTTATTTGAAAAAACTATAACTATGCAAGTTCCTTTTGGATGAAACAAAATTAATTAAATTAGTTATTTTAAAATGTAAAAAAAGGATCAAATGTCTAAATTTAAACAACTCAAAATTAGTATTAATCTTTTTTTTACGATTTTGCTGATTTTGCAATTTTGTAGCAATTGAAATTGCAATTGAATTTTGATTTATTGCATAGCTAAGTGGTCTAATGGTGTCCGGAGTGTCTGGAGTGTCTACCCTCAGACTTGGGAGGTTGTGGGTTCAATCAAACCCAATGCAATTAAAAATAGAACCCGTTATCTCCCTGCTTGACACTCAACTTCAATTACAAATAAAGGTCGGCACTTCATGCTCTGTTTCAGTACTTTTTTTCTAAATTTTCCATGATTACTGTATATAAATTTTTTTTTAAGAATGTTTGCCTAAGCAACAATAAAAAACATTTACTCTTTAATATGAGTGTTCCGGGCTTATTTTAAGATTTAATTTCTTTAATTTGTTGCTAAGAATAAGTGCAAAAAGCTTATTTTAAGATTAATAAAGATCTACACATGTTTCTTTTTTCTATCAAAGTTAGCAAAATGATCTTACTGCACTGGCAGATAATTTCACTTGTTTCTAGTAAATTTGCACTAAAAACAAGTTTATCTAATATTAAGGAGATGTTTGTTTGTTTTTTTGCAGTGGCAGACTTTTTATCAGACATTTTCGCGGGATGTCTGTACATGAGCATTCCACAACCCGTTTTTATTTATCTATTTGTTTATTTTCTTATTCATTCATTTATTTATTTAGGCCATTGTCCCGGAGTCGTCTCAGTTGCTTTATATGCACTGGACGAGCCACCATGTTAAGTATTTTATGTGATGACGAATTACAGCTACCCCTTTGATGAACCGATGAGTGAGGCAACCCCGACGACAAAAAAAGAAAAACAAAAAACAATTGTGTAGCCCCGGTAATTATGTTTCCGCTTTAATGCCGTTTTTAATTACTAGTGAGGTAAATACAGTGCTAGAAAGTAACACAGTCGTGATCAAGTCGTTGGCTCAACCAGGCGTGAAAAAAAAAGTGTCCTCCTGCCTCACAGGTTTAACGATGAAGTGAAACACATTAAAGTCATCGAGAAAGACAGCTGGATTCACATCACCGAGGCCAAGAAGTTTGAGAGCCTTTTGGTAAATAGCAAACACAAAAGATACGCTTAATAACAAGCGGTGATGAATTGAATGAAACTCTTCATTGATTTCCTGTGTTGCCTCGCAGGAGCTGGTGGAATATTATCAGTCCCATTCGCTCAAAGAGAGTTTCAAGCTGCTCGATACCACGCTGCGATATCCCTACAAGGCAAGGGAGCGCTCGTTAACGAGGAGCAGCTCCCGCTCGTCGGGTAAGAGTTCTGACAGTCTGTCATCATTTGGTTTGGGTCGCCGTTAATCAATCAATCAGTAACTCACTGAGGACAATAATGTATCCTACTGGTCATCTTCTGGATTTCGCCATGCATTCTAAAGGGGATGTAAAACACATCTGTAGGTTAGTTGCTCTGCTTTGTTGTGCCCAATGAGGAAATTAGACTTGTTTTATCCCTTTAGCCGCCATTTTGACAATCATAATAATTAATGTGCCATTAGCTTAAACATGAGTTACCCTTTTCTTATTTTCTCAAGTATTTAGACCAAGTACCGATGCAATTAGTACTTTTGATGCATAACCACCAACCCCCCCATAACTTTTTTTCTATAAGTTTAACATTTTTTTCCACTTTTGTTAACAAAAGTATGAAAACCTAGATTTTTTTTATTGTACATTTAGAACAGATATAAAGTTTACTAGAGAAGTCATCCGATTAATTATGATTAAAAATTTTAATCGCCGGAGGCCCTTAATTTTTAATAATCGTTTTCTTTTCTTTTTTAAGAAAATATATATATATTTTTTAAAAAGTACAATTATTTTTTTAAGAAAATATTAAAAATTTAAAAATATATATATGTATATATATTTTAAAATAGAAAAGATTGTTGAAAATTTAAAAAATAATAATTCAAAATATTTTTAAAGAAAAGATGATTAAAAACTGAAAAAATAATTAAAATAATAAAAAAGGATAAAAAAATAAAAATAATAATAATAATAATTATTTTTAAAGAAAAAAAATCAAAAATGATATAAAATATTATTAAAAAATTAAAAAATAATTAAAATATTTTGTTAAATAGAAAAGATTATTATTATTATTTTGAATGATTACATTTTTTTAAAATAGAAAAGATTATTAAAAATTAGGGGCGTCAAGCAATTACAATTTGTAATCGTAAATAATTGCATGATTTCACTAGTTAACTCACGATTAATCACACATTTTATATCTGTTCTAAATGGACAATTAAAAAAATCTAGGTTTTCATACTTTTGTTAACAAAAGTGGGAAAAAAATGTTAAACTAATCAAAATAGTTCCAATGAATTTTGACGTCTTTAACTGTCAATGGCAGTGAATGAGTTAAAGGAAGACCTATACATCCCAAAATAGCATTTTCCCTTAAAATTGCATGAAATTAATGTACCGATAAATGAAAGATAAATAATATCGATGCCTGGTAACGGAACTCACCCATTCCTATTTATTTTCCCAAATTAACTTGTAACCTACTGTGTGGCCTGCTCAAAAAATATATATATATATCGTCTTGAAAAAAATACCAAAATAACTCTTTGTCTCACAGATGCACAAATAGTCAACTTTAAATATGGGGAATGAATTATAAGTTATTTTAAAATCCAAAACACTTTTCTCTGTCTCAACATGTGTTTTTTCCCCCACAATGATTTAGTTAACAGACAAACCGAATAATAAACTTGACTTGCTGCTTTTTTTTGTCTCCGCTCTGCAAGTGCCTCAGCACATTTCCCCACTTTATTTCCTTGTTTTTTTTTTGTTGTTTTTTTCTCCATTCTCTCCTCTTAGCGGCCACCTGCGCCTCCTACAACTTCTCCTTCCTCAGTCCGCAGGGCCTGAACTTCTCCTCTCAGAGCTCGGCTCCCTTTTGGTCAGGTACCCGCTAACTCCCTTTTACTTTGCTTGGGGTTGTCGCCTGCAAACGTTGACCTGAAATGCATTACTACTGCTATGCTTTGTTGTTAATGAGACTCATCTCCAGTCTTCCCTGTGTGGTATACCCTCATTAAATCAAGGAAAGAAAACTACTACTACTACTTCTAGTCACACTGAAGACTTTTTTTGCCACTAATTTTCAACACTAATTATTACCTCCATGTGGCATATGAACTTTCACCTGTCAGCCAGAGATGGTCGTCATTAAAATTCATGATTAATAACTTGAAACTTGGCGTGCGACTTTCCAATTCCCCTCAAGCGGTGAATAAATAGAGCTTCGTTTTTATCTTTGTGACATTTTCAGTGTTTACGCCTCGCGTTGTGAGTACGGCGGTGGCCAGGTATAACTTTGCGGCGCGGGACATGAGAGAATTGTCACTGCGGGAAGGAGATGTGGTCAAAATATACAGCAAGATTGGTGGCGACCAGGGATGGTGGAAGGGCGAGGCCAATGGACGGGTGAGTGAGCCTCAGAGCTTTTACTGTCGCCATGTTTATCTTTTTAATTCACTGATATATGAATTACAGTATTTCTAAATCATTTCATTTTAAAGAATTTTTAGCTTATTGTGCATGAAAATTAACTAATTTTAAGATTTACAAACTAAGTCAGAAATAAAAGACAAATAATGTTCAAACAAAATGAATAATCGTAGAAATTCTGCTTTTGCATAATATATAATTCTCAAAACAAGATCAATAAGACTTCTAGTCTTGATAAAAAGAGTTTAAGTCTAAGTTAGATTTTTGCCAAACACAGATTATATAATTGCTTCTCAAATTCATACACAATTACAGGCTCAAAACAGCTCTCGTCGCTCCGCCATAATGACTAATAAAAAAATTACAGAGCAGAAAGTGCAAATGTTCACCAACAACAAAGCAAAGTTTTTACCTTTAATATAGAAAAGTAAGAAAATTGCATTACAAATCGAATGAAATAAAAATTGCAACTAAATAAATACATAAACTACATGATAACAAACTGATTATAATCACAGATGTATGTACTTAAAAGTTAAATACAACTGAACTTTACTTGACATATTGTATTGTACTGGATTAAAAAGAAGAAACACAAGAAAAATAAACAGAAGAAACAAACAAAGGAAGAATAAACTAAAGAAGCAGAACAAGAAAAACAAGCAAGAACAATTAAAAAAAGAAGAAACAAAAAGCAGAATATGAAAAAAAAGGTAACAAAACAAGCAGCAGAAAAAAGAAACAAAATTGGAAAAAGAAGCAGAAGAAGAAAGAGAGCTTATCTGATAGCTACATTGTGGTTATTCATTTATATTGTGGTAAATGACTTGGCAGACACCTAGCACTCTCTAGTGGCCCCGTGTGGTACTATTTTGTTCTGCCCTGAATGGAAAATATCTCAGTACTAAATAAATTAAGCAACATTTAAAAATGTTTGCCAATTTTACCATTTAGTTAGTAATTTAGAAACATTTAGTTAATTTAAGGATTTCAGAAAACCTTGTACTGAAAAATTAAGAACACCACTGACAAAAAATATAGTATCATTATGATGTTTGACCATTCATTCAAAATCAATCCTGTTCTAGCACAACATTTAAAGGAGCAGATAAAAAAAATTCAATTTGTCCATCTTTGTCATTGCTCTCATTTAAACCCACCAAGGTTCCTTCTCACAAAAATGGAAATAGACCCTGGACTCCTGCTTTGTCGGGAATATCAATGACTCAATTTCCGATATTAACTGTAATTAGCGCTACTCACTCATAATTTTATTAGTCATTCATTCTGCTTCTATTCCCATGATTTTGTGCTGTTTTTTTCCCCCCCACATTAAGTGTTCAATATTCACTTCACTCACGCAACAAGTTGGAAACTTTGTTGCTAAGCAACAGCTCAAGTACTGCTCTGTGTGAAGCCTTAAGGAAGATGAATGAGGCTGCTCCATCTGAGCATGCAGTGATATGAAAATAATGCAAATATCCTCCTGCCACATATTTAAGGGGCGGCTGATAAGTTCATACAGCAATTAGAATGCATTCATCGTTGGATGTCAGATATGGAAAGTCAAACTACTGTGCTCAAATTTCTGTCACTTGTTGATTGTTTGTTTTTCAGATTGGATGGTTTCCCTCAACCTATGTAGATGAAGAAGGAATCCAGTAAGGGCTGGATGTTGCCCACCTGGCACCCTTTAAAAAAAAAAAAAAAACGTTTTTTTTTAAATCAGGAAGCATCTTTAATGTATCTGCTGATCTCAGAGGAAAACGCCTCCCTCGCTCCAGGAAAGAAACTTTTTTGTTGTTGCTGTTGATGCTTCTGCTGGATCGCAAGCACCTCTCCACCAAGTCCCGCGTTTTCAAGTATGCCTCAGTTTTGCCTGTTTTCACGGGATTCCCCGTTTTCGTTCTGTACAGAAAAGAGGGGGAAACGTCACTCGCTGTGTGATCTTCCGAGGCTGTGACTGTTGATAGCTTTACTCTGGAAGAAGAAGAAAAAAAAAAAAAAGAACTTGCGGACCTCTGCGAGGTGAAATAAATGTACAGTATAGATAATTTATTGAATAGAGATTATTATCATGACTATGGTTATTGTGGGGATTTCGACAGCAGAAAATCTGCGAAGAAAACGAGGAGAGAGCGAGAGAGGGGAAAAAAACAGATGCTCTTTTTTTTTCTTTTTTTTCACATTGACAGATTTTGCCTTAGTTGTCATGGTGATGCCTTGTGGGCTGACTCCACTGGAGGGAAAAAGACTTTGTTGACTGGCTTGGCTTCTCATGCATGCATGTGTCCACGTGCAGCCCACACACGCACACACAAACACCAATGTACAGTTCGGTGCCTTTCAAAGACTGCTTTGAACCTCAACATCAGCCAGTAAAGAACATTTGCCATCCCTAAAAAGGACCATTTGTGCACACGCGAAGGGAAAAACTCGGCCGCTGAGTCACTGAATGCAACAAGTGGAAGAATTTAACGATAACTTGTCACAATGGAGTCACAGAATTACAGTCAAAATGTTTTTTTTTTATTTTTTTTTATTGCTTGTGTGCTTGTCCGGGATGCGTGCAAGATGTCGTGGGTTTTGGTGGTGCACTTTCCTTAGTAAATTTGGTGTGTGTTTTTCCGCACATTTTTCTCCCAGGTTAGAGATTACAGATGAGAGATCCCATTTTATTAGAGGTGTTCAGCCTGGTTTTTACAACCATTCCATCGGGCACCTGTTTATTATTTTTGTTTGTTATTTTCGGGATGAATCTTGGGTGCGTTGGCTTTTGTGCCCGGCAAATCCCAAAATACATTTTAGGTTTCGTGTTTCATCTGAGACATGTTTTGGTTGTACAGACCTTTTTGTTCTGGTTTGTATCTTAATCCCAGCCATTTTCACTGAAGCAACCCCCTTCGCTCCGGCTTTTTTACTGGATTTTGACTGATTTTGCAAGGTCCACAGAATATTATGTTCTATTGCTATAAAAACATGGAACCTACCAAAAGAAAGATTAGAGTCTCTTCTTTCATCAGGGAAAAAAATATATTTGTATCTGTTTATGTTTTGAAGCAATTAGCATTAGAGTAAAGCTAAATTTCATCATTATTCACATTCCTGGTGAAAACACTGGGAAAAACAGCTTGTTGTAACATGGCCATGGCTGATCTCTTATACTCTGCTGCCACCTGCTGGCCTTTTTATTAAATAACTACCATTGCTTCAAGACACCTCTTCATGTCAGAAGCTGCATCAGAGCCTTTTGTATGCTCTTGCATTAGAAAAAACATAAAAAATGTGTAAATATGTTTTTTACAACGGCATATTAGGGCCACGAATAAATATATTTTTTGTAGAGGGTGGAGGCAAAAAAAAATCTAAGCAATTTACAAGAAATACATGTAGCGTACTACTCGGATGTTTGTGCCGATACTTTTTGGCCGGGTTTTCAAATAAAGAGATAGTTATGGCTTTAACCATATCATGATAAGATTTCGCACTTTGATGCGTTGGTTACTGCCAGCAACAAAGACACCTCTCTTTGTATTGTGAAGGTCCACACCCTGAGGATCAAACATTTAAGTTAATTTGTTCAAATGTATATTTACTTGTACATTTTATGTTTCCAGAAATATTATTTACACAGTCATACATTTTGGTATTTTTAAATAAAGTAGCTAAATTGATATGTCGAATCTGGTGCTCTCCGTCATTCACTTGCAATTACCTAAAGTTAGCTTCTGATTGGTTCGTGTTGGTCAGCTGATAAGGGATCAGGAAGTGCTGTCGCTCTAGCTGCCGTGTATGACGAGTAAAGTTTCAATTAAGAAAGAATCGGTCTCCATCCTGCCTTTTCATTTTATAAACAGTGTCCCATTAACCACCAACGAATCCTCACATTAGACTACACTATGTTTTTTTTGCTTTTTTCTCACAAATCTGCCACTTTATAAAGTGGCAAATTTGCAAGTTTTTTCTCGGAATATTAACCCCCACCCTTTTAAATATATATTATTAAAAATATATGTTTACACGAGGCCCTAATATGCCGTCGTAGTTTTGGGAAGTGGAGGACAAAGTATTAAAAAAACGTATTTACACGTCTTTGGGTTTGAATGAGTTACGCGTGGCGTGTTACGGTCCACGGCAGTTTGTGGCCGTTTTATTTGCTTTTAACTTGTGGGTGTCAATCTGTATGTGTGCTCCTCATTGATTGGTGGCCCTCATCCCCCGACTCAGTCCACCAATTGCTTCAAGGGAAGAGCCCTGATTACCAAATTTAGACGCCGGGAAATTGTGGACAATTTGCTCCCGGACGAGCCCCCCAATCAAACCTGGCTCTAATGTCGGAATAAATAAAATGTGAAGAGAAAAAACCCCACAGCGAATTAACTGGAACAGCACCACGAAAACCCACAGCAACTCCCACACACACACGCTATGGCTACTCAAGCCCCGTGCTACGTGCCGAGGCACAAATGATGTTAGCCGGGCGGGTAAAGCATGAAGAATGCGGTGGCATTCTAACTCTAATAAGTGGACATGATTTTGGAAAACACACTCTACAAACAATCACAGTAGAAATTTGTGCAGTTTATTATCAGCAGGATGTGAAAGGGAAACAACATCACTACAGCCAATGTTCTTTCTTTTTTCTTTTTAACAAACAGCCAATGATGGCCATGTTGTACTTGTCTGCATGGCATTTTTATTTCTGTCGTATGCTGCCTTATTTTTTTATTTATTTGATTTTTTTTCTTACAGATGATCAGGTGACCAAATGTGTTTTCCTCCCAGTTGTCACATGTGAAATCCTCTTTGGCTGGTGCCGTGTCAACTGATGAGAATTAAACTGCCATAAAAGAAGAGCGTGCGTGAGTGCGTGCGCGCGCGCTAATCATCTGTAATCTGCACACACTCAGAAAACTGTGGGGGTGTGATACAGTGCCAAGTGTTTGAATTTACCTCCGGTTGATTGTTTAGCACTCTATGCATAGATCTACGGCCATGTGGAGTGTAAATGGCATATGTGTTTCCTTACTGCTGTCCCCGGGTATCACATGGTTTTGTATTTCCACTTAATCACAAATCATCATATTTATTGACAGTTTTGACTTTACGAGCTAATTTGGGGTAATTGGAAATGTTCATTCAAGTGGGGAACCAAATTAAATACCCTAAAAATGCTTACATTATTTAACACATATACAGTACATTCACTAATTAGTATTGATCTTTTTTCTTTTCTTTTTTTTATCTTTGCAAAAAGTGCACCCAGCCCCGTGAAAATTCAAATGCCAACATTGAGCAGATCAGCTCCAGATGTTTTAATTGATTTCTGTGTGCGTGTTATTGCAAAGGCGCAGTTGAAGAGGCTCTCAAGTTGTCTTGAGTCAGAACAACCCAATGCATGTAGCTGTTGATATTTCAACTCCTGTCAGTGCATCCTGGAAAAATATGTACGTCATTGTGTACATTTTTGTTGAATGGTCGAATATTTCTAAATGAGGTCTATCATGGAATAAATATTTCAAATTTTTGTTCTGAGTGTTTAGTATGATCAATATTATCATTAGTAGTATCAATACTGTAAACTTTAGTATTATATGCCTTTAAAAACTGCAGTAAATTGCTATTCAGCATTACACTGAGATTCAATATCCATGCAATTATCCACATCAAAAAATAAAATATATATTTTATTGAATTACACATGCATAATCAATACATTTTGATTTGTTTTATTTGTTGTAAAAACATATTATTATTTGTAATTATACGTATCATAACCGACAGAAGGGGGCGCCATAGAAGAATCTTGCCAAGGATGCCATTGGCTCGCCTGCCCTGCCTGCTGGTATGAAACGCCACGGGCTCACTACTGCCTCTTGAGGATCTAAGTTGTAATACAACGCAAACAAAGAGGTACAGTGATCCCCCTGCCTATTTTCGGTTTGCAATTCACAAGGTCATCTATCCCAGGGCCCCATCATAACTTTGTTGCCCCACCCACCAATAGGTGCACAGTGGCCCCTAACCTGAAATTTTGAAATCTATAACCCTAATATGCTATAAGATAGCACCAAAGTCCCGGCCAGTTGGAAAATGGTAATTAGCATGAAGAAAGTTTAAGTGGAGCTGTTTTTTCGAAATCAAAATATCTGTAAGCCATTTCTTTTAAGGCTAATGTTGCAAAAAATAGTTTAAAATGGACAGTAGCATCTTAGCTCTATGAAGACTTACTACTGCCTCTTGTGGTTTAAAGTGGTAGTACTACTTATAGACCGGCACCTGCTTGGCTACTGATTGGCTCAGATGTTGAAAATAATCGGTAGCAGGTTTTTATCAAAACCCTTGTTAAATATCTGTTATATAAATGTTGCATTTTTAACTGGCAACAAACAGTAACTCAGTAAAACAAACAAAAATAACAATATGTATAATAAATGTGATGTCACAGTGTGAATGCTGAGGTTTTGAAATGCAATTTTGACAGTCATACTCGCCTGGTATGTATTTGAGTGTTTTGTGTGCACGGTTGCTGATTGAAGCGGTTTGTGTGTTTCCATCATCCACACGATTGACCGCGTTACCGTGTAAGCGCCATGTGGACGCTGAAGTGCTGCGCCGAGTCATGTAGAGGCTCACTTGGCGGTTCTCAGGAGGAGGCGTGTCCTAACTGGGGAGGAAAAACAAACGTTGATGGAGAACATGCTTTGTTTGTTTCTTGGTTCCGAACCGTTGACGTTATGAAGGCAGTTCAAGAAATGAAAGCTCACAGTATGATGCCAACAGTCAAACCCCAAAAAATCGTTGTTATTCATTTTGATAAAACTTGGCTGAGAAATTTTGATGAATAATATTAATTTTCCATCACTGTGCGGGTCAAGAACTAAACTCTGTTGCTTAAAAAGTCTGTCTTTTGTCTAGTGTAGGTGGGAATTAAATATTAATTATTCAACCTCATTATTTAACTCAAGATGACTATTATTTATGCATGAAGGCCACAAATCAATTTATCTGAAGTTCTTGGTTCTTAACCTGGGTTCAATCAAACTTCTTTATTATTGTAATCCCTTCATAGTAACTATATCGAGCAAAAAAACTAAACAAAAAAAATGGTCGGATGAACACGTGCGATATGAATTCACATGTATAACGGAACGTATGGTGTTCCACAGGGTTCAATTCTGGGGCCTCTGCTGTTTTCATTGTATCGGCTGCCCCTGCGTTCCATCTTAAGAAGAAAAAAATGGCGGTTGTTTTAAAGTGCCATTAGTATTAATTAGGCTTCTTCACTTTTTGATTGTATCGACCGCAGAGGAATAAAAGTTCATTTTAATCCACAATTGTACGGGAGCATTGGAGCAAAAAGTCTACAGTAGACAGACAGTTTTATTTCTTACTGAAGGTGTAACATCGAAGTCAAGATCAAATTGATTGCGCCTTTGCCCTCACCGTAACTCAGACGCGGTTCGTGTGAGTTACGGTGACATCCTGCATCTCGTTATCTGCATTTTTTGTTGTCTTCTTTTATGATAGTTAATATTCAGCGGGGCCTTGAGCGTCTTATTTGTCTCCTTACTTTTTTTTTTTAGACCGAGAATACAATACCGGAACAAATTAACGCTGTATGACTCCGATTCGAGCAGTGTTGTGTTTACCTCTAAAATCTATTGTCATATGAGAGGAACGAACGTTTTCGCTCGACATCACAAAACATGGAGAAGGTCACATGTCAAGCTGGTGGCTGGAGGTGCTTCTGTCTTCTCTGTCCTCCCACGCTGCTCATCTCAATGTCTGATTTGAAAGTACGTGGGCCTTTCTCAACTTCTTGTGAACCACGACTGTTTCTTTGTCTTTTTTTTTTTTTTGCTTGGAGGACACTTATTTTGAAAATGGAGAAATGCTGTCACAAACATGTCAAAATGAGAGGTCAGCGACAGAACCTTGTCCCTGGAGGAGGAGCTTGTCTTTCTGCATTCTCTTCCAAATGTTTCCTCTTCTACTTTTTGAGGTAGCCGTGTTCCAGTGTTTGTTGTTGTTGTTTTTTTTGCTGACAAATCTCAACTAATTTCATCTAAATTGCATTTAAAACTGGTTCTTGACCTTATTGGAGTTACTGAACCCTACCAGTTTAATATGCGCATTCACCGAACTCTTCTTTATTACAAAAAATATATATATATTTTTTTTTTTCATGGCGATTTCTGTTGCTCAGCTTCCAATAGAGCAGAGTAAAAAAGACCAGCAGGATGAAGATGAAGATGAGGAGGAGACAACCCACAGCGGTGCCGAATGAAAAACAACTCTCAGAAACTGCTTGGACAAAATAACTTATCATTTTCACGTTCATCTTATGGCATAATAATTCATAAATGCATTGATGATGTGTGCATGACCTTTTCATTTAATTTTTTTTTACTATATGAGAGGGATCAACTCTTGGAAACGCCTCATGTGATCCGGACTCTGTGGTGCTATGTTTGTTTGCGATCCAACCTTGTTGTTTGATGATATCTTTTAACCTCAGCCAGATTTTCCTTTATTATCTGTCCAGCGTCCTTTCTCATGGTTATTTGGTGCCAGCTGGAAAGTCTCCATGTCAGTCAGTGGCATTCTGAATTGAAATTCATTCAAAGCTGAGAACTGATTTTTGTGTGTGTGTGTTTTTTTAATTTTTTTTTTATGATTTGACATTTCTCTGTATTATATAAGACCCTTTGATATGATAGCGGCTTTGTTCCAAAATGAATGTCCTGTTCTCAGGTGGTCGTACTTTTGTTTTTTTCACCAAGTGAATTCTGATGATCAAGCACAACCTCTGCCAAATCCCAACAACCTAAATATGCGTTTCACATACCTCAATTTTGTCATTTGACAGGTTTTTGCTCAAACAAGCAAACTAGGGATTTTCAATATCACTTTTTTCCCAAACAAAAACCAGTACGAGAACTCAACTCTTGAGTAGTCACCGATACCAAGTACCAATACCACTAGTACTTTTGATACATAAAATTTAAAAAAAGAAAACCAATGACAGATAATAATAAATAAATAAATATATATATATGTATATATATTTATATATATATATATATATATATATATATATATAGAGAGAGAGAGAGAGAGATCCCTTAAAATTGCATAAAATTAATAACCATTTTATATTCCTGTAATTTCTTATTTCTAGTTCTTGATCGTAAAATGGCCACAAGAAAACGGCCAACGTCGTGAGTACCGATACTTTGAAATAAGATGTACAATGCCCATTCCTAAATAAAACCTAGCAATGTTGTTTGACCAAGCTAAGAAATGCAAGCATTATAAAAAAAAAAAAAGTATATTATGTTTTTTTAATGACAAATGATATTTGCATGTCATTTATAACGACGTCTGAGTGAGGAATCAAATGACATTGACCTCAAAAAAAAAAAAAGGTAACAATTGAAAATTATGTGTTGATACTTGTTTTGATTTCATATCCAGTGACCTTCATCATTAGATATCATAATTCAGAACATGGCTTACTATTTACTTGCGTCTGCTCGCTTTCAGGCTGACCCAGCAACACTCAGCTCCAACGGCTTTATTGACCTTACAAAGGTAGATTGCAAAGGTCAGCGAGAGGTCACAGCATCTGAAAAAAACAACACCACATTAGCCACGTTGCTAATGGGTTTTATTGGTCAATTCAGCTCAATTAGGTTTGCTACCGTTTGGTATGGGAACTCTTGACATTGAGTATTTTGTTTTACTAGGAGATGCCCATTCTTCTCACACTGAAAAGTTCAAAATGTTATTCATGAAGTTACTTTTCAAAATGTCAGTTACAATAGTGATAGAAGTCATAGTTAAAAGGATAAATGATGGGACAGATTCACATTCCAGTTGAATCCCAAACGGGTTGTTTGTGTTTAGTGAAGGATAAAAAGCCGTCTTAATCCAGATTCTTTCATTTAGGGGCGCTATCCACTTTCCCGCATCTGAACAAAAAGAGAGACCTTCCCTTGACTTCTGTGACGTGTAGTAACATTGTGACTTCAGCAGGGGTCACACTTACTCTGTGTCGCTCCACCGGGGAGGGGTTCTCCGGTCTCTCTGCTCCATGTGTGTTTTAGGGGAGCAGACCCTTTAGCAGACTGGCAGTGCAGCGACAGACTTTCTTACCAGCTCCTGTCCTTCCACCCAGCACTGACGGCTTAGCTGCGGGGGAGAAAATACTTTTTCTTTTTTTTTTTCGGGCTGCCATGAATCCATACAAATACAAGTGAGCATATATTGTGTTTTACAACAATACTTTACTCATTTGCTCCCCAAAAGTATAAAAACGTTCTATTTTAAATATTGCCATGGTACCAAAAACGTATTTATACGTTTATAAATGTTTTATTTTTAATCAAAGCATACAGAAGGCTTTGATGCAGCCTCTGACCTGAACAGGTCGCTTAAAGCAATGGTATTTATTACAAAAGACGGCCAGCAGGTGGCAGCAGAGTAGAAGAGATCAACCAGGGCCATTTTGCACCAAACTCTTTTGCCCAGTGTTTTCAACAGATTTGTGAATCATGATGAAACTTAGCTATATTCTAATGCTAATTGCTGCTAAACGGAAACAATATACAAATATATATATATATATATATATATATATATATATATATATATATATATATATATACAAATATACTTTCTTTTCTTAATGAAAGACGAGACTCAAAATTTTTTTGGGGTAGGTTCCATGTTTTTTTTATCAACAGAACGCAATATTCTGTGGGCCTTGCAAAATCTGTCAAAATCCAGTAAAACGGCCGGAAGCGAAGGGGGTTGCTTCAGTGTAAATGGCTGGGAGTGAATGAGTTAACTATATTTATAATTAATTAATTATTTAATTAATTTCATATGTACTTGTGGATGAAATAGCAAAGCTTCCAGTCTCCCTCGCCAAAATGTACACGAGCGATATACAGTATACACAGATATATTCAAGTGAATAGGAGTTAGCCGAGCCTCTAAATATATCTCCACTCTTCCCTCTTATCCTTGCCCATGTCCTCTCTCTGTAGCAATCTGCTTCTTCCTTGACTGTTAGTCTATCTTTTTATGGTTTAATAAAAGTGATAAAGTGCAATATGCTGTATGTGCAGCCTCAAAAGCCTATACAGGCTCACCGTTTAATGTCACAGGGCGTCCTATAGATCAAATCGCTCAGTGTGCGAGTCGCCAACTGTGATATTTTTTGTGTTTGTGTGTCGAGTTCGGCAGCGTCACGTAGTGTGCCACGGGCTTAAGTGTTAGCGGATGAGTGACAAGTATAAAGCTACGCATCTCATTTAGCCTACTGTATGAACTCAAACAACACAATGGTGGTCAATGTGAGCACTGAGCAGGTCATGTATTCATACAACTTCTCACCCATGACCACCAGTGTAATATTCCGAGAAAAAACTCACAAATTTGACACTTTATAAAGTCGCAAATTTACGGGGAAAAAACGCAAAAACTTACGACAAATACACGTAGCGTAGCTATAGTCTAATGTGAGGATTCGTTGGTGTTTAATGGGACACTGTTTACTTTATAAAATGAAAAGGCAGGATGGAGACGGATTTATTCATTCTTTCAACTTGTACTCGTCATACACGGCAGCTAAAGCGACAACACTTCCTGATCCCCTATCAGCTAGCTAACCAATCAGAAGCTAGCATACTATAGGTAAATGCAAGTGAATGACGGAGAGCAGCAGATTCGACACATCAACTTTGCTACTTGTACAAAAAAATTACCAAACTGTATGAATGTGAAAAGAATAATTCTGGAAACATAAATGTGCAAGTAAATCTACATTTGAACAAATGAACTTGCTTAATCTTTAGTGTGCGGATCTTTGCAAAACCGTACCCAACGCTTCAAAAAGTGAATGCTTAACATCATATGGTTAATTTCTGCTAAAGGAATTAATTACTATCTCCTTATTTAAAAACCCGACCGAAAAGTATTGGCACAAATATCCGAGTAGAACGCTATGTGTATTTCTTGTAAGTTTTTTTGTCGGAATAATGCCCCCACCCTCTAAAAAAAAAAAGATGTATGTTTGCGTCATTAGTAAACATTTAAAATATATTACTTGCACTCAATTCTGGTTAACATGACAGAATTTGGCTTCACTTTAAGGAGTCTTTGACAGAGCACCTTCAAACTGGACTTTACATTAAAAACCTACAGTAAAAATTACTTTGTGTAATTTGATATTTTCCCAAAAGAGGAAATTGAAAAAAACATTATGCAGCATTTCTACTTACCATCTGATCTTTTTGTGTTGTGTCAGGGCTGACCACAGACCACTCGACATCAAGTTTTCCTGTGCCCAAAAATCTTGTTGTGTAAGTACAACCCAACGTCACACTCTCTCTCTCGGCTTTCCGCATAATCCAAGGACCCGTTGATGACACCTGCATTCTTTGAATACTTTTTTTTTCTTCAAAATGAAGAGTAGTCTTATATCAAATGTGTACAGTATGTACTGTTAATGCCATATTCAGTAAGGTACAGAGTCTCAGTTTGCTCAGTTGAATTGCTAGCTCGCTAACTAGCTGGCTAGTTGAATTGCTAGCTCGCTAACTTGTTGAAGAAAATAATTTTTTTCTTCGCGTGTTCGTTTTCTTTCGGGTAGAGAGAATGTTGATTATCTGAATACAGGCCGGAGATCGGTGAACAGTTCCTTCGAAGGTTTTATTTTTACAGAATATTCCGGGCACAAGCAAGTTTACAGACAAATGGCTGCATTCTTCTCGCAAGTGTGTCGATTACAGACACTTACAACCTTCTTATACTATCTTGAAGGGCGGTATCACAAAAGCCCCACCCATACAGCCCACCTGGAGTTCACCGGACATGAGATAAGACTTTAAAAACATCATTGATTACAGACACTTGGCAGAAGTTGTGACATCACTCACAAAGACGCATCCACAGATAAAAGTTCTACTGAGGAAATAAATAAATTAAAACAGTTATGACTAAATCTGGGCAGAAGACCCTCTTCACTAACTAGCCAGCTTGCTACCCTAACAACTATAGGGTATCTTATTTAAAGGTAGGTCTTAATCCAACAAAAGCATAACTAGAAAGAGCATGCACATTTTCAGATGCTATACAAGAGATGAGATAGAAAAAAAAGATATTAAGTGTAGTCTCGCAAGGTCGTACCCCAAAGAAAAACACGCATCAGCTCAAATCCCATGAAAATTAGAGCAGCAGCCGCCACAAGGAATATTCTCTTAAACTGATTGGACAAACCTGAGCGCCATGGTAACACGCAAGGTAAGTTATACCACTGAGGCTTACAATGCGCTTGTGCTGCTTAATTATGTTGTGATGTGAAAGCAGGCTTTGTTCATCGCAGCATCTTATGGCATACAGTCAACAACACATCGCAGGTATTCGCGCTATATGCTAAGAAATGTTCTCATTACTTTGTGCTCGTACCTGATCTCAAGAGATTTGTGTAAATTAAGAAGAAATACATCCAAGGTGGGCAGCTGGGGAAGAAAAGTGTTCTCGAACAACTCCGGCTTTGTTTGAAGCTCATCTTCTTGAATTCTCAGGGAAGTAGTAAAAAAGATGCTGCGGCAAAAAAAAAAAATCTTTACAGTGGTTTTGGTTTGTATCACACAAAAGTCTTACAGTTACTTTCAGCAATAGGCAAGATTGTTCATACTTGATACTGCGCGTAACCTTTAGACAAAAAACAAAATGATGTGGCTTTCCAATACACCCCTCCAACACACTCCCTCCTCTTTAATGGAACATTCTCTATTTGGTTTGTTCCACCTGCCTTACCTGTTGATCAGGAGGTCCAATTCAGCTGAAAAACGTTTCATATCCTTTGTTACACAAATCTGAGCATAAACATTTGGGTTTGCAGTACAACCTGATGAGAAAATACAACAGTTCTTTTAGATACTTCAGTCATCCGTATGTCAATGGCGCCGACAGTTTATCAATCTCCTTGAGGTCAAACAGACATCAATATGACATGCTCATTAGTCGGAAAGCCAAATCAAAAATGATCTGCATCAACCCGTATGAGGACGAATATCAGCTGCTGTGAATTCCTGCGTATACTTTCTCTTGTTAGTTGGAGCTCAGATTTCACGTGGTTTGAATGACAAAGAAAACAAACCAGGTCTAAGGTTGATGATGAACTTTTAAGTTCACCTGGAAACGCGCAAGTGTCACATAAAACACGTTGGAGGTTGCACCATGATGGTTTTGAAATCAAAATGCAGGAAAGCAGAGCATAATTGAAGAAGAACTGCTACTCCCCTTTAACCTGTACAGAAAAAACCTTTGTCATTTAAATAAGGAGTTAGTACGGGCTCAACAAAATCTTCTGAAATCATTAGTAAGAACCTCCACAATAGGCTATCTATTTGTTCTTTTTACGTTTTACCGATACATTCAAACAACCAAAAACGTTTGAACGACTTTCCCAAGACGTTCGAGCAGCCTTAATAAGGCATACGAACGACTTTAGCAAGTCGTTCGAAGGACTTTGCCAAGACGTTCAAACGACTTTGTCGAGATGTTCGAACGACTTCGCCAAGATATTCGAGCAGATTTAATAAGACGTTCGAACGACTTTGCCAAAACGCTCAACCGACCTCGCCGAGACGAGCGAACGACTTTGCCAAGATGTTTGAACAGCTTTAATAAGATGATCTAACGACTTTAGCAAGTTGTTTGAAGGACTTTGCCAAGACGTTCGAAGGACTTTGCCGAGATGTTCGAACGACTTCGCCAAGATGTTTGCCACTTTAATACGTTTAATAAGTAACCAAGTTGTTCGAAGGACTTTTCCAAGACGTTCGAACGACTTTAGCAAGTTGTTTGAAGGACTTTGCCAAGACGTTCGAAGGACTTTGCCGAGATGTACGAACGACTTTGCCAAGATGTTTGCCGCTTTAATAAGTTTAATAAGTAACCAAGTTGTTCGAAGGACTTTGCCAAGACGTTAGAATGACTTTGCCGAGATGAACGAACGATTTCGCCAAGATGTTTGAACAGTTTTAATAAGTTTAATAAGTAACCAAGTCGTTCGAAAGACTTTGCCAAGACGCTTACCAATACGTTAGAATGGTTAAAAAATAAAAAATAAACGTCCTGGTAAAGTCATTTGAACGACTTTTACGACTTTACCAACATGTTGAAATAACATAGCCCGGTCAAAACCGTTTACTCCACATTGGCAGTCCCATGTTTCCGTAGTTATGAGTCCCTGTTGAGACTTCTGGAAAATCAGTCGCCCGCCACTGGAACTGATGTGGTTTTAAAACGTGCTTACCTGTAACATTTTTAACCTGCTCAATGAACTCCTACAAGAAAAAAAAAATGACAACTGTTTTCAAGTTGTCAGATAAGATTGCTGCTTTCAAAGCCTAAGTGGAATTGCGGAGGAGAGTGAACATGAGGATTTTTGACATGCTTCACTCAGTAACGGGGATTATAGAAGAGTCTGAGTCAGACGTTCATTCTCCCAGATGGTGCACGGCCACCTGTCACAGCTTTCAAAAGAGCATTATTTCACAATCATAAAAGATCCTACCATGTGGGAAAAAAACGGATTTGTAACGCATCTGTGAATAAGCCAGGTGAATCGATTAAAATGCACAGATTTTTTTCATTAATTTGTGGAGAAATACTTTAATAGTTATTTGGCTTCCCGTCCCCTACCTAACAGCAGATTCATTTTTGACACAAGAGAAGCAAAATTTGTCTTGACAGCACCCAGCTGATACAGCAGACTTGTCTGGGACCGAGCCAGCTTAACTCGCTATCCTTCCTCCTCCTGGTTTTTAAAAGTCAGGTCCTAGCCTGTATTCCGAGATAGCGCTCTAGTAAGTTATTCCGGGGATCAATATTTGTCACGGTGAGGCCTGGATTTTACTCGACAGAATGACGTGTCACGCATCCCTCCAGATCATATAATGGCATATGTAATAAGTAGTGATGGGAAAATGAAGCTTCATGAAGCACTTGTGATGTTTTATGGCACTCTTGGTTTAAAGATGCAGTGGAAATGTAATAAAAAAAAATTATGTTGATCTTTTATTTACTTTTTGATGTATCTTTTTTTTAATGTATCTTTATCATTAAACCAAAAGCCCCATCTAAAGGAGAAAAAAATATTGCAAGTGCTTCATGAAGCCTCATTTTCCCATCACTACCAATCACGTCCTGTCCAGTCAAGGCGACCAGTCTACTCACGTCCTGCCCAGTCACGGCGACCAGTCTACTCACGTCCTGTCCAATCATGGCGACCAGTCTACTCACGTCCTCTCTGGTCATGGCGACCAGTTACGTCCTGTCCGGTCATGGCGAGCAGTCACGTCCTGTCCAATCATGGCGACCAGTCTACTCACGTCCTCTCTGGTCATGGCGACCAGTTACGTCCTGTCCGGTCATGGCGAGCAGTCACGTCCTGTCCAATCATGGCGACCAGTCTACTCACGTCCTCTCTGGTCATGGCGACCAGTTACGTCCTGTCCGGTCATGGCGAGCAGTCACGTCCTGTCCAATCATGGCGACCAGTCTACTCACGTCCTCTCTGGTCATGGCGACCAGTTACGTCCTGTCCGGTCATGGCGAGCAGTCACGTCCTGTCCAATCATGGCGACCAGTCTACTCACGTCCTCTCTGGTCATGGCGACCAGTTACGTCCTGTCCGGTCATGGCGAGCAGTCACGTCCTGTTCAATCATGGCGACCAGTCTACTCACGTCCTCTCTGGTCATGGCGACCAGTTACGTCCTGTCCGGTCATGGCGACCAGTTACGTCCTGTCCGGTCATGGCGAGCAGTCATGGCCTGTCCAATCATGGCGACCAGTCTACTCCCGCCCTGTCCAGCCATGGTGGCCAGTCCTGATGAACATGTTCGGGTGGCTTCTTTAAGTAAATAAAGAAGCCACCCGAACATGTTCATCAGGACTTTGCTTTTTTTCGATATGCGAGCGGCAAGAAAAACAGCAGAAAGTATGGAAGTTCTGCAACAGGTGAAAGTAGAACCGCAAGCAATGCAGTAAACATCATGTCAAAAAGTTGTTGGGTTTTTTTGCATCCAGAACACGAGTTTAACTTTTCCAACTGTCACTTTGATTTTCCTTTTCTTGACTCAAGTGTGTTAAACTTATAGACAAATTGCCTATCTTTTGATCGCTGTGGGGTATTTTCCAGCACGCAAAATGTCAAAGTGCAGACGATCAGTGAGGCCGAGCCTAATGTCAAATCACATTTTACTATCAGATTCATACACTGCGGGCTAAAAAAGCCGTCCGTGTTTCCAACCCTGTCTCTTAGAATTACGGATATCAAGCATGAGGAAGGGTGCAAATACGATATAGAAAATGTCACCAAGGAAACTGACAACATTGTTCAACTTGATCGACAAAGACATGTTACACTGCGTTCAACTTTGATTTTTGACGATTAACGAAACGATCAAACCCCGAGTCATTGCGGTCACCGTGCCTGCGGTTTATTGATTAGCCGGCAAAGAGTATTTTTGGCTGCGGACCACATGCTGCTGGTCAGCTATGTAATTCAACTTTTCAGAGCACTCTCATTACAGGGGACGTTATTACGGCACTCTCCCCCGTTCTTGCGGTAGAGCTCGGAACGATCCGGCAGGGCTGGTCCTTGGCCGGCGGCCACGCTTGCGGCTGTTGCTTTTGCTGAAGACTACTTAAGGTACAGCTCACATGCTTCCCAGAGTCAGGCGGGTGAATCCACAATGCCTGTATGGAAGTCAGGCAAGTGAATCACTACAACGGCCGTGACTCATGATTGTTATTTCTGCTATCACTTCCTTCAGCCGTCACCTTTTTTGTGGTGAGGGAATTGTGTGTGCCAAGTTATTAGGAGCTCACTTGTGAGGAGATTTATGGAGTGCGGCTTACATGCTTGCCCAGACTGTGTTTTGAGTGCTATATCAAGGCCTTGTTGTTATTCTTATTCTTATTATCGTCATCATTAGAGGTGGAGAATTTCCGTCTGTGCTTGACCTGGTGACTGCCGATTACACTGAAGGACAAGAACTTCCACTTCCGTCAGTGCTTCGTTCGTATATTTTATTTATTTTTTAAGTTTCTTGTCATCCGCACAGACTAGAGCTGTCAAAATGAATTGATTAATCGACAAGTAATCGATTATCATATTAATTGACAACTATTTTGATAATCGAGTAATCGTTTGGAGCCATTTTTTAAATTCAAAATTGTCCAAATCATCTGATTTCTACATATCAATAGTAATTGTTCACGGATTTCTGTAGTCCTTCGTGATGAAGAATGATTATCTTTTGTCTGTTTTGTCTTTGGAAAACAATGACCAAACCGGTAACATAGTACATCAACAACCCCCTTTTTTGTAATCGCTATACAAATACGAAATAAACAACAATCTGTGATTGATAAACCGTAATCGGGCAAAAAAATGCTTTTGTAATACACTTAAATGCAACATTAAAATGTGAACCAATTAGTCGATTAATCGATTGAATAATCAATAGATTAATCGATTCTAAAAATATTCGATAGTGACAGCAATAAAACTGATCTTCCATCAGTACTGACAGAATGCCCACTTCTGATAGTATTATTATTATTATTATTATTATTATTATTATTATTATTATTATTATTATTATTATTATCCCGGACACTTTTTAGTTTTTAGTTGGGATTTTTCCCTCATTGTGTTACCAGCACATGCCTCTCTTGTTAGGTTTATTTATTTTTGTCAGAATTTGTCCAAGGCTGAAAAGTAAGTAATTAAGTAAATATATCGTTTTGTTGTTTTGTGTCTTTGGCACATTCTCTCCTCCGGTTTTTATCTGTGGGGATTAGTTATCAGGGCGTTCAAGCTACTTCCCAGAGAAATTATTATGAGCTAAATTAGGAACGTGACAACAGGGCAGATGCAGTAAATTCAGGATTAAAAGTGGTGGACTGGAAGAGGCCTCATTTATGGTCCAGTTAAGAAAAATCATTAAATTGCGGAATAATGCATATGCAAGCATTTCTCAGGAAAATTCCCTAGGGGTTGCCATACAAAAAAAATAAATAATTTTCTTCTTCATACATTTTCTGTGGTCTTTCTACGTGGGGCCGAGGGTGGGTGGGGAGCAACGTCAAAGCTCATGAACCCATCTTGACCTCTGACATCTGTCTCTCCACAGGCGGGCACAACGTGGACATGCTAGTTCGAAACAGGCCCAAGTAGGCCATCTTGGCAGGGAGAGGACAATGACAGCTCACTCAGGGAGTAATGAAGTGTGACACAGAGATAACAGCTTCTTTGGTTCCATCTTTTTTTTCTGTGCAGGCGATGTCACTCCTGCCTCGACGGTTCCTTCGTTATTAGTGGCTGAGGGGCTACCGGGGCAGCTTCAATATAATTTTTCTTTGCTTCTACTAAAAGTGATTTTGTGTGTTTTTCAATAGTTAAAGGATATTTTGTTCAATATTGAGGCTCTCTTTTTTTTCTTTTTGCGCTAGACACAAAAATAGGGTTTGAAATAGAGCATTCTCAGTGTCAGCAGCAAAAAGGTTTATTATTGCTTTGCCCTTTGGCTTGTCTACTCTTGTCCAAATGAGCAACCCAACGTAAGTGTGTAAGTGGGTCACATCCAAGTCTTTGCGGGGGCATTTACGTTCATGCCACTTGAGTGGTCAAATAGATATAAAAAAGTAACAGCACTTCATTGATAGAAAACCTTTGCTTAGAGTTTTTTTTTTTTTTGTTTTTTACAGTTGAGAGAGCAGAACGAGGGAGAAAAACAGCACCAGGAGAAATGTTTTAGAATCGCTGAAGCATCGTACGTGTAGGATGAAACTTTAAAGATGATATGTCGGTTTTATTTTTATCGCCATGAACCACCATTAAGTTACCTTAACCCGTGGGCAGTATTTTAGTTTGAAATGGCTTGGTCAGAACCAACAAAAAGCCAAAAAATGGTCACATTAACGCCTAGGGGTTAAGTACAGACAGACAGTACTAAGTGATTCTTCAAAATAAAAGCGTTAACCCAAAACCGGAAGTGATGACTTACAACGCAAATCACAATTTACATTTTTGATTAATCACGATTAATTGCTTGATTAAAAAGGCGTTTTTATCAACATTTTTAGCCCGCCAAATTTAAAGAGCACCTTTTACGTGTTAATTTTTTCGACAATTAATTCATTCACTGCCATTGACGGCTATAGACATGAAAAATTCATTTGAACTATTTCTATTAGTTTGACATTTTTTCCCACTTTTGTTAACAAGAGTATGAAAACCTAGATTTTTTTTAAATTCTATTAGAACAGATATAAAATTAAGTTTGTGATTAATTGTGAGTTAACTAGTGAAGTCATGCGATTAATTACGATTGAAAATTGTAATCGCCTGACGCCCCTAATTTTTAATAATCTTTTCTTTTTTTTTTTCTAAGGAGAGCTCTGTATTGTTCATTCGATTTGACATCATCATTGCTCTCCTTTAAAAAAAAAAAAAAGAAATACATTTTTTTCTCTTTTTTTTTTTTTAAATATATATACACACGTATATATATATATATATATATATATATATATATTTTTATTTTTTTTTTTATTTTTTTTTTTTGTACGTGTATGTGCATGTGTGTGTGTGCGTGCGTGTGTGTATTCATCAGTTCACCTAAAGCCCATTAAAAAAAAAATCCCATACTAATAATATAATATAATAATAAATTGCCAAATGCAGAAACATCAATGTAAGTTATCACGATGTAGTGGCTCTCGCTAACAGACAGAATTAAGTAACCAGAATTAGGTTAAAAAATTCTATATACGTAGACCATGTTTCTATAAATTTTGATATTTGGTTTTTATTTGAGGCAGATATTTTTTCCATTAAAATGTGATTTATGAGGAGGTTAGACCATTGGTCGATATTCAGAGTTTGTTTATTTTTCCAGTTAACAAGAATTGTTTTTTTAGTGATAGTAAGGGCTACAAGTGTAGATTGAAATTGTTTATGTGGTAAGTCAGTTGTTGTTAGGTAATCTTTTCTTTATTAAAAAGAAGGAAGATTATTAAAAAAAAAAAACTTTTTAAGAAAATATGATTAAAAATTAGGGGCATCAGGCGATTAAAATTTGTAATCGTAATTAATCGCATGAATTTACTAGTTAACTCACAATTAGTCACAAACTTTATATCTGTTCTAAATGTATAAAAAATAATAATTTCTATGTTTTCATACTCTTGTTAACAAAAATGGGAAAAAATGGTAAATTAATAGAAATAGTTCAAATTAATTTTTGACGTCTATAGCTCTCAATGGCAGTGAATGAGTTAATCAGATCAATCACAATTTACATTTTTGATTAATCCCGATTAATTGCTTAATTAAAAAGGCTATTTTGTTTGCCCATCAAATTTGACGAGCACCTGTTATGTGTTAATTCTTTCAACAATTAACTCATTCACTACCATTGACGGCTATAGACGTCAACAATTCATTTGAACTATTTCTATTGGTTTCACATTTTTTCCCACTTTTGTTAACAAGAGTATGAAAACCTAGATTTTTTTATTCTATTAGAACAGATACAAAATTTGTGATTAATCGTGAGTTAACTAGTGAAGTCATGCGATTAATTCCGATTAAAAAAAAAAAAAAAAGATTATTAAAAAAAAAAATTCAAGTGGCCAAAATTAATAGTGCGATAATATATGATTAATGCGATTATGTAATCAATTAATTCGTTAACGCTTTAACTTTGACGGCACTAGAATTAACATTACTTACTTGCACACGGATGAACGTTTATTTACCGGATTCTTTGCAGCTCTGCGACGTGGCAGTCACTTTGGCTGGGGTAACGAATGTTACCTGGAATACTTGGAATTAGTGCGAGTTTGGACAAAACTGCTCGTGGTTGGCGGTGAGAAGCTCGTGATGATGACGCGCGTCAATGCTGACCTTTCTGTCATGAAACTACCGAGTTGCTAAAGCAAGCACTTACACAAACTGTTGAGTTTTAATTAACTCTACAAGAGTAACTCTCAAATGCCACTTTAAAGATAAAACTGGAAATATACTTTGATGAATATCACACACAGTGGCATTTCGGGCTGTAGATGTAAAATACTTAAGGGGCGGCTAAAAAAAATAAAAAAATAAAAGTCAAGAAAAAGAACAATGGCGTGAAGCATATCTTTACTTCTTTATATTTCTTAGTGTTTGTATTTTAAAGTAAAAGTGTTCTTTACCACCTCCTGATATCTTTGTTTTTTATTCATGACATGGGTCATATTTTTACCCGCCTACCCCGCTTTCGCATGCGCAAGTATTCGAGTCATTTGGCTGTTTGCTGAGCCCCCCACCCCACCCCCACCCCCCCCCCCAAAAAAAATCCATAATGTGCTCCGCCCTAACAGGAACATAGTATGGAGCTGTTTTTCCCTCCCGCCCCTTTCCTTATCATCTGAGAAATTGGGGTGCTGTTTTTGGACGACCCGTCAGGCTTCCCGTTCTGTCACCCTGTGTTGGTCATTGTTTTTTTTGTTTGTTTGTTTGTTTGTTTGTTTGTTTCTTTTACGGGCTGTAACTGTAAAGTGTAGTGCTGTACTCCTGGTATGTGCAATGACAATAAATGATACTTTTTATTTTTAATTTATCTGAAAATGGAAATAAAAAAAATTTAAGTTCATATTTTTTGCTGTTCTGAATGAAAGGGCAAAAAAAACTTATTGTCAATAATACTTGAAAAAATATACAGTATATATAATCCATACTGTTTCAAACTCATCTTACATCTTTAAAAAAAAAAAAAAATCTTACAAATAATTTGATTTTGTACATGTATGCCACCTTGGCAACACGTGAAAATACTAATTGGCATTAACAAGACCTGCATTAATAGCTAATCAACAGAGCAAAAACACACGGTGAAGAAGACTCCATAAAAAAATAAAATAAAAATAATAATAATAATTAAAAAAAAGAAGACTCCATAATTTCTGCTAGCTGCCGTAGCTAACCGTAGCTCCTCTCTGGCATGCAAAGATCAAGATCAACATACTTTCTTGACAGCAACTACTTCTTGCCTATTATTCACGTGTCACAGAAATAGCACAAAAAAACAAAATTGCAGATATCGAAGCGAATAGTTGAGGATTGGTTCCGCTCAATATAGCAAATATTGTGTTGACTTGTTGGATTCAATCTTTGAAAAGGAATCATGCTGGTTGATGGTACAACTGGATTGAAGAGTGTGTTTATTCCAGCAGTGCAAAAAGCTGAAGCTGCTGAATCTGTTGGTCGGGGTTAGCGCCTTTTTTTTTTCCTTCTTTTTTTTTTAATCTAAGCTGGCAACAGCACCGTCAGTCAAAGCCTCATACTCGGGAAGCCATGGATCATGGCCAGGAACTTTAATGAGACGGTGCTGAATTATGCAGCATGCGTGAGAAAAGGGTCTTAAAAGAAAAAATAAAGCCAATCATTGACACATTGTCACTCACAGCTAATGCTCAATTAATACATTAAATTCAAGATGGTGGTCATTGTCCAACTTTTTAAAAGATTATTAATTCTTGATAGATAGATTGATAACATGTGATGATGAAAGTGTGTCATTGTAGTCACATACAATGCAATTTAACATTGTTAGGAGGCAGATCTTTTCCTCCGCGTGTTCGTTTTCTTTCGGGTAGTGAGAATGTTGGTTATCCGAATGCAGGCTGGAGATCGATGAACAGTTACTTCGGAGCTTTTATTTCTACAGAATATTCCGGGCACAAGTGAGTTCCAGACAATGGCTGCAGCCTCTCACAAGTGCCAAGATTACAGTTACTTACAACATTCTTATACTATCTTGAAGGGCAGTAACACAAAGCCCCCAGCAAACAGCCCACCCGGAGTTCACCGGACATGAGATAAGACTTTAAAGACATCATTCAAACACATTGATTTCAACCACAGACAATGGCCCATTGTTGTGGAATAGAGGAGGTTTTTCAGACATGCCGGCACCTGGCAGAAATTGCGATAACACTCACAAAGATACATCCGCAGAATAAAGCTCTACCGAGGAAATAAGTAAATTGAAACAGTTATGACTAAATCTGGGCAGAAGACCCTCTTCAACGTCAACAAAATAGCAGAGCTAACAACACTTGCTAGCATTAGCACTATAAACAAGCCAACGTTTGCCACGGCTGCTAGCATATTGTATACAAACTTCCACGCTGCCACTGAGAGATAAAAAAACATTTAAAAGTAATGACAACTTCAGATACAGCTATCTTTTATTAAAAAGTTAAGCTACACAAAAACAGTGACGTGGCGATTCACTCCGTTCTGCCAGGCAGAGGGAGGAGCCGTCTGCTGCATTTGCCTGGCCAGCAGGTTGTGGGGGTGTCTCCTATCCATTATGGCATTTAGTTTGTTCTCTGTACAGATCTACCACAGTTTTTAACTGTACTTGGCAGCCTCCTGCCAAGCACAGCTTATCGAGCCTTTTTTCGTTTTTTTTGTCGGTCAAGCTGGTTCTCCGACACACTGCAGCTTTGAAAAAAAGGGCACTGGCCAGTGTGATGAAATGTGGAGCACCTTGCAGCAAGCATCAAAGGACAACAGTCCCCTCGAGAAAAATAGGTGACTCCGACCCTTTTTTATTGGAGTCGTCAATGTTTGGAATGCAAACCAGCTTGTCCAGGATCCTCGTTGCCATGAATCTGTATTGATGATGAAAAAAAGGTAGGAAGGTAGGAAGCAATAAGTTTGGTCATGCCAAGTTAGTTAATTTATTGCATCCTTATTAAAAAATAAAATAAAAATCTGAAAAAAAATCAAATAAAATTGTACATATAATGTCTATGCATAAATTACATTTTAAAAATGTAATAATTTGATAAAACTATATTGTTTGCCTTGTGTTTTTTGTCACTATCACTATCCTTAGCCCTCACTTAATCAGCCAAGCTAAATAACGTTTACTTGAATGAAACATGCAAATATTACGAACGTAAGCGATGAAATGCCCACGACAGTGCAAGTGTGTCACACGTCAAACCCAGAGAGTGAACAATCCGCAAATTAGTCATCTTTATTTTTTACTAAGGCTGGGTGAGGCTTATCGGTTTCGATAAGCTCGAGCTTTTGCAAAAACTTTTGAGTGATTTCTTTCCAGGTAACCAGGAAGTGTCTGAACTTGTTACCTTTTGTTTTATGCGGAGGAGACGTTAAAAAATGCTGAAGAAATGTTGATGAAACAATTTCACATACCACTTAGCATTCAGCCAAGTGCCTTTTGTTTTAGATCTGATGAATCAGGTAAACTGTGTACGCTCGCCTGTGCGGGATTCTTTCCCAAGGTGTCCTCTCGGGTTTGATGCTTGCTTCTCTCCTTTCCACATCTTCGCATACAGTGCATCATCTCAATTGGTAATATCGTCTGCTGGTCTGAACTTCCATTGTTGTTTCGATGACATTCAGATTTAAATCGCCTCTACAACCCGCTCCACTCTGACAAATTGGAATCCTGGATGCAAAAAAAAAAAAAAAAAAAAGAAGGGGAAAAAAAAGATTTGCTTTGGTAATAATATTCAATTCACGCAAGCATCTACATTTTCAAGGTATCCAATTTTTGCCTTAGTCATGTAACAGTCAGTGGGCCTAACAGTTTTTTTCCTTTCCATTCTTTGAATATCACACATAATCAACCTCAATCCACTTTGTCCACATAATGAAATAGATTTTAGTTGAAGGTCAGTCCTCTTTGACAAATTCTTTTGTCAATACAACTTACAGCAATTATTGTCAGTCAGTGCATAGAGTTCTGACCCTACTGCCTTCAATTTAAATAAACGTCAGTTTGTGCACATCATTTGATCATATTAATGTAAAGTACCCATGGCAACAGCGCTGCTCTTCAAATTTAATAGATGGATTCAGTGGTTAGTGAATGCGACGGTCTCGTGGATTGAATTGTAACTTAAAGTTCTGCAAAGTTGTCCTATTACGGTACACTTTTAACCAAATCCATTGTCAGTGCCATTTTCTTCCTCCTGCTTTTTCCACAGTAACGGAAATTAAGTTAAATCCTAATAAAATATTATTAAATTGATTCTGTGAACTGTAGTATGTCAAGAAGAAGAATTTATTTCTTACAAAGCTTTGTTGCCATGAATGAACTGCAAAATGTCTCCAGCCATGTAAAGCCAGTAGCTCGTAAGCTAGCAAGCTATGAACATTAGCCATGTTAGCTAACTGTTTAGTAATAGTAGTAGTCGTACTAGTAGTAAATATAAACCTATAGGGTCTTTAAGTGGTGATAATTATGTTCATCTTTGAATAAAAACAGTGACGTGCTAATAAGTGGAGTAAATGTCATCAAGCAATTGTCTTTGTTCTTGGAAAATTGTATTTGTTTTGATTACCGGTAATGCCCTGTAGGCTTTAGTGGAGACATTTTGCGAGCTCCAGGCAGATGCCTACAGTGCAAAAAAATTCTAATATTGATAATTATTGAACACGCTTCTGTTGAATGTTCCAAGCAATGTCTGAATGTGCTAAATTAAAGAAAGACATTGAAGTGATTTATGTATTTCTGCTCATTTCTATAGGAAAAATAAATAATAATGAAAGCGTTTGAAGTTAACTATTGGCCTCATTGAAGGAGGAGGTAAAGGAGAAGGAAGCGAATGAAGCAAGAATTACTAGTAAGCAGATTGTGTTGGGCTATCGTACTGGGTCGGCAATTGTCCTGTATTATGCGTAGAATTAACGGTTACACGATCATTTTATGTTTATGTTCCAAGTACAATAAAACCGGAATTTGGAGCCTATTCACTATTGTAGTAGTTTTGACGGCCTGATGTGTTCCTTTTTAATGTTATTGATTAGGCCTACAATCTGCAGATTGATAAAAGAATCGATTTCTAAAGGAAGGAAGGAAGGAAGGAATGTTTTCTTTACAGAATGACACAACACAAGCTATCACCTCCACAGACCAGTGGGCTGTGATCGTAAGATGTGTCACTGATGTGATCCATGAGACGCTCGTTGGAGCGGTAGACCGTGAGTCATCAAGCGGGGACTATTTTGTGGAGCTACTCAGGATGGGATATGGATGTTTTTTTGTCTCAGTATTTTGGATTTCAGAAAGCTGCTTCTTTTTCATTTCCTCTTTTATTGAGTACTGCCATTTTTGGTTAATTGTTGTTGCTTTGTTCATTGCATGTTCAGTTTTGAAGATTTGATCATGGTTATCTGATTGACATTCTGTAAATTGACAGGAAATTGACTTCTTTTTTTTTTATGTTTGTCATCATTAGAATTTGTACTATGCATGTTTGTGATCTGACTGCCTTTGATAAAACTTAGCTAGTAGCTACTATTGCATTTGCGCCACTTGGTTACTTAAAGTTTCTGGATTTTGTTTACTGAGCTTCTCAATAACCCATTTCTTTTTTTTTTTTCTTTTTTTTTTCAATAACCCATTTCTGATGTTGAAGGTTTTGAAAAGTAGTTGTCACAGTTGGTTGATTTTGTGAGAATGTCACCGATAACGTTAACGTTTTTATACCAGGTTTAGTAATGCAGGCATCAACATGGCATCCTAAAGTGTTTTGAAGGTGTTGAAGAAAATAATCATTTTCTTCGCGTGTTCGTTTTCTTTCAGGTAGTGAGAATGTTGGTTATCCGAATGCAGGCTGGAGATCGGTGAACAGTTCCTTCGAAGGTTTTATTTTTACAGAATATTCCGGACACAAGCGAGTTTACAGACAAATGGCTGCATTCTTCTCGCAAGTGTCCCGATTACAGACACTTACAACCTTCTTATACTATTTTGAAGGGGCGGTACCACAACGCCCCCTCCAAATAGCCCACCTGGAGTTCACCGGACATGAGATAAGATTTTAAAAACATCATTGATTACAGACACTTGGCAGAAATTGCGACATCACTCACAAAGACACATCCACAGTTAAAAGTTCTACTGAGGAAATAAATAAATTAAAACAGTTATGACTAAATCTGGGCAGAAGACCCTCTTCAAAGGTCAACGTCATAAGAGTCTCTTCAGTTTGTACCCCAAAAATCATGAGACCTAAATTCACTGTCACCGCTTATTGTTTTGTGATTGGAATGTTGAAACGTGGCAGGAGGAGAAAAAAAAAGGCCTTTGTTTCGTGCGCATCTCCAACTCAAATTCCCAGGCTGAATTTGGAGCCCAGTCCGTCCCTGGTCACAGCCCAAGTTGTTCCCTTAGTCATGGTAAGTCTTACTTTTTGCCTCATTTTTGCTGACATCTGGGATTTGCGACATCTGTTCTTTGCTCCCTGTCAACATTGGCTATTGTTTGCTTGGCTAGCCAGCAGCTGTTTGTCATTCTGGAACTTCATGCCCCACAAGATCTAAGCTCTCATCTTCTCAACCACTTTCCCGTTGCACGTCCCGTTGGAACTTGTAATCCGAAGTCGGCACAGATGTTCCCGTGCTCTATCCCTGCCACTTAGTGCCTCTCCGTGTATGTCTTACCTGTTTGCATCTTTGGCTGTGTTTGCATGACAGTGCATTAAAAAACTAGAAACAAAAACAAAAAAAACTTCTCTAATGCAAAAGACAGCAATAAAGCCATAATCAAATTGTAGCTATTTATGAGCCTGGAAGTGTTTTCCGGAACAAAAGGGTAATTATAAAATGGATTTAAGAAGTCGACATCCCCTTGTTAAAATGCCAGGTTTGTATGATATAAAACAATGGGACATGGATAAATAATATCCAAACTTTACAACAACCTGTACAACAACTTGTTTTATTTTTTTTATCATTTTGAAAGGGAAAGTACAAATAAAACAATAAAACAAATAATAATAATAACACTAATAAAGTCAGACTCTTATAAATTTGACGTGGCTGTTAAAAAAAAATCACATTAATAGTGGAAAATGCTTTGAAACTATCTTGGTCTCCTAATAATTTATTTATATAAAAAAAATGTATATAGACTTCATGTATTCTTATATTGATTTATTTATTATATATACTTGGTATTATATTTATTTGTTAATTTAGTTTAATTCGTTTCAAATGGTCTTTGGCTGTTTGCTTGCTTTTCAAGGCCTCATGAATTTGATCGTTGGTTATGAAACGTGAAATTTAAACTTCTTAGCACCTATGCACGCTTTGAAATTCAGATTTGATAGTTTGATCTTTTCGTTTTGTATCTTAACTTACTCACATATTGACTTATTCTTGATCATTGTTGTAACTTGTGAGCCATTGGCTATTAAACATCATTTTGACTAACTATCAGGTAAAAACAGTTTTTAAATTAGTGTGTGTCTGATTTAAAATGATTAACAATTAAAAGCCATGACCCCCTCTTGTGTATACTTCACTGTCATTTTGAAGAGAGCGTGTGAAATTCCTTTGGGGGGCCACTTCTGTCAAAGTGTTTACAATTCACTGCTTCGGGCTGGTTTTCCTGAGCATTTTAGAATCGTTTAGAAGTTCCTGTCAAAGTTTTGACACTTTTTTCAAATGCACTTGACATTTTCCTGTCGAAACGTTCTTGAAAAGTCAAATATCAGCGTGATTTCGCTTCACCTGCCAGAGCAATCACAGAGATTGGGTAGCTTCTTCTTTTCACGCGCCGCTTCTCATCATGCTACTAATGAACCCAGATTAGTCGTTTAAGAAAGATGCATTACTGGGGAACAATGGTTAATGAATTCATAATTTTGCTTTGCCACCATCAAAATCCCAGACATCCCTGCCTAAGTATATTAAGTTCTCCGTAGATGATGAGTCGTGTGAAAGCTCTAAAATGTGACTCATTCAATGTGCTGCACATCACACAAATGTTCATTAAAAAGTGGGTCATCATTTGAATTGGAAATTAAGATGAATATGTACTGGCAATAATTGTTGCAGGTTTGAAAAAATCCTTTTTTGTCCCATTTATTTTTCCGTAATCATTAAATGCATGCTGTTTTAAAGTATGAGGCTGAAATAATCATGGCACAGCATTGTATGCTGTTTGTGGCTAGTGATTAAGGAAAATCAGATAGAGTTGGAAATGAGCTGGAATAGCCACAACAGTCATGCTGTGATTGCTCCTAAAACAAAAACATACTTTTTTTTCTGGAAAAAGTATTTTTTTTTTGTTTTATTTAGATTTGCTCAGGCAAAAAGACACTTACTCACTGCAGATAAAATGAAAAGGTCTCAATTGAAATACGCAAAAAGGCGATGGGCTTGTTATGCATTTCCCCTTATGAACTGGTATATGGTGGAAGAAAGATGAGGAAACACTGAACAAGAGTATTAAAAACGTAAAAAACATTATTTTATTGTACATTTTTAGCAAATATATGATGTGCGATTAACTTCAGATTATTACGAGTTATGTGGAATCTCTCTCTCTCTCTCTCTCTATATATATATATATATATATATATATATATATATATTAGGGGTGTTAGAAAAAAATGATTCGGCAATATAGCGCGATATTACAGCGCGCAATTCTCGAATCGATTCGATATGCGGCCGAATCGATTTTTAAACATCATTTTTTTTAATGAGAATATTCAACAAAACGTCTTACTTAGGGTTAGGATTCACACATTAAGTATGGAAGAACGTTATATTAATGGAACATTAAGCCTTAATATTTTATTTCAGTGCTGTTCAAACATGAAACAGACTGCAACCTGAATTTTCAGATTAATAAATACATTTTCATACAAATCTTATAGTGTACATGTACAAATTTACTAAATAGTATTTTCTCAATTTGAGTTAAAAAATAAATAAATCGCAATAATCAATTTATAGATCCGTATCGGGATTAATCGGTATCGAATCGAATCGTGACCTATGAATCGTGATACGAATTGAATCGTCAGGTACTAGGCAATTCACACCCCTAATATATATATATATATATATATATATATATACCTAGTGTAAAATGACTTTCCCTCCGCAGTAGGTGTAGACATTGTTTTCATAAAATACTGTGACTGTAGCAGTCAGATGCCATCTCATTAACTCCGGATTCTTTATAGATCTCTGTGCTTCACACAAAAGTGCCCCAAGCATCATGAAATTTTAATTGTTTCATTTCCATTTTGCTCTTTACAACCGCACAATTAATTAACAGAATGCTTGTGCACCTTGTTAGTTGAATTGAATGTGCCTACTGTAATGAACACAAAATCATTAGCGCCCGCATACACTGTAGCATTCGTACCTTGCCAAAAAATACATTTGGTTTCTCATCTACGATGTCGTTTATTTGATACTCTCCTCTATTACCAAGTGCTGAGTTTTATATGTTTGCACTTCCTCCTTTGTCCTCTGACTATTCTGAGTCTTAGTTGGCTTTACAAATGATTGTTGGGCCGTCGTAAAAAAAGTAGCATACACAATAAAAAGACAATATAAACTATTAAATGGCTGGTATATTATGTCACATTGCCAATGAGACAATTATTAGATTAAATGACCTGGGTGGAGAATTTAATGCCACATAAACATTTTCTAATTCAACTGCGGGAGATTGTCAAATCACTTTGCACTTTGGGAACCAAATCTAATTGGAAGCCCTTTCAGACGTCCAGAATCAATGCAATTTTATCCATATAGTCAATTTCATACATAAAGATACATTTTTTTTACAAAAGGAAAATGAGGGTAAAAAATATTGAAAACATCACTGCATCACACAGAGATTCTTGAAAAAGTCAGTCTCAGTTCAAATTGCAACATTCATCATCTTAACCAAAAGTGTCAAGTGTGAAAACATCTTTTGCGGAAACCAAAAAACGCAAACCGCCAGAGAAGGCAATGAGTTCTTTGTGCTTTCACAAAATCATTTCATTTCAAATAGAACTCACTTCTTTTTATGGTCCGCTGCAGGTTCAATGGGGCCTGCTGTCAATTTAATGGCAATACTAGGCTAAGTGAATGTTGGGTACGTTTGCATATCTTAAATGAACCAGCACACTCTTCATAAGGCGAGTGAAATAAGAGCCTTTCAGTTTGGATTGTTCATATTGACACAATTGTCTTCCAACCCAGAGGTTGTGGGTTCGATCCCCAGCCCTTCAGTGTGAAGCATTTTGAGTGCCATAATAGGTAGGAAAGTGCCATACAAGTGAAAGACCAAGCATATAAAGGTCATCTAAAATATGAACATGAAGAAATTTCTGCAATGAAAGACTCTTTAAAAAAAATTTTTTTTTTTTTTTAAAACTACATTTACATGTCCCTGAGCATCATTCCTTGAAAATAGTTAAAATATAAAAAAATGCATAAATGCATTATTTGAAGTGTTTTTATGTTGTGAAAAAAATATAATTTGTGTTGTTGCCGAAGAGCTAGTAATATTCACCTGTTATTACTAATAATAATAATAATAATAATAACGCATTGGATTTATATAGCACTTTTCTAGACACCCAAAGACACTTTACAACGGAATGGATACATTATTCATGCGCTCACACATTCACACTGTGGTAAGCTACTTAAGTAGCCGCAGCAGCCCCGGGAGCAGGCTGACCGACCACCACCAAACATTCGCACCTTCCATGCGCAAGTGTGAGCAGCACTAGGAGGCAATGTGTGTGAAGTGCCTTGCCCAATGGCACAACGACACATGACTCGGGGGGGGGGGGGGGGAGAGCGGGGGAGCAATAATGTCGCTAGCGCAGTGTGAATAAACGAGTCCAATTTTTTTTTAACAGATGCCATTCAAGAAGTTAAAAAATATGTAAAATATGCCTTATGTGATTTCTTCATCCATACAAATTTGAAGTGATTTCGTTTTGATTATTGCACAATATACATTTCTCAGTCTAACTTTCCTGCCACCTGAATGTCCAAGGGCACAATGTGGTTTATGGGCCAATTTATTTCCAAAACAAACATAAACAAATTGACTGTTCTGCCTCCCAAGTTCCCAAGTCATGCCCCTTCACCCCCTTCCCTCCTCTTCTGTCACTAATCTTCCCTCAGATTCGATTTCCAGTGCCACTCTAAAAATATTTTTTACCCACACAGCAGCTCTTTAATTATTCAAACGCATTATTGTATTAATGGTATGAAATTTCCCCAACACAATTTTTGCTCGGAGGCATTCCACCCGGCCCCGAGGGTGCTTACGCTAGTCACAACCTCCTCATCGAGGATATTCGGGTTCTAATGCAATTTCAAGATAAAATGATATCATATGATATACAGTAGGCCTATGTGTCTTTCACGTGTCTTATATTCTTAAATTTACATAATGTAAGCATGCGATGCTATTACATTCTTCACCTTTAATAAACACGTTAAAACCAATCCATCAAGCAATAGGGTTGATCTCAAATGACGTCACGTTTTCCTCATTAATATTCATGAGTCAGGCAAAATAGAGTAAGACACACGCGTAGACATCATTTCGGAAGAGAATGACGTCCCGGGCGTGAAATTTCAACATGGTTTAATCGACGAACGCACTTTGGAACAGCTTAAACGGTTGGTTGACATGCGGAGACCTCAGCGGGTAGAAAGAAAGCAGTTTTCGTAGAAAGGTAAGATTTAGGCCCGGTGGGTGGTGGGTGGTGTCTGGTCGGTGCTGGATTTCACTTTCCTTTTATTCCTTTGGTCCTTCCTCGGGTCTCCTGACGGCCTCACAACTCTGGCTGGAAGTGTTCGGTTTAGGTGAACGGTATGGGATTTTTTAATAGGTTTTAGGTGAACTAATGAATACACACACACTCGCACGCACGCACTTCCAAAAGAAAAAAAAGAGAGAGAAAAAAAAGAGAGCGCAATGATGATGACATGTCAAATCGGTAAAATTACCGAATGAACAATACTGAGCTCTCCAGAAGAAGAAGAAGAAGAAAAAAAGGTAAGATTTATTGTATGATCTTTGCTGCCACTCTTGTGCCGTCGAGATAACTGCTAATATCGCGTTGGTCGCTAATTTTCACTAAAACAAAACACATTAAAGTCACGATTTTCATTTGAAGATTTTAAGACTACCTTTGGGCTGCTACTTCTGTCTAGTTACTTTTGTTAAAGTGGTGTGGTGACAAAGTGACCGCTCACTAGCATGTTGTTGTAGGCATAGGGTTCGATAGCACTAATACTGATTATTAATTTTCACATCTAAGCAATAGTGGCTTCCGTACGTAAACTGGAGGTATTTTTGGTGCATTTACATCATGATGTATAGTAGCTAGCATGTTGTAGCTGGCAAGGCTAATGCTGAGAAAGCAGACGATAAACATGCCTGCGATCGATTGATTCTGTATTTTCAGCTGCTGGTCCATCTCCACCGACGAAATGTAGAGAGAAAGCCCATGCAGGTGTCTTTTGTGACATTTTTCACATAAATCACTGCCGTTTAATTGTACATGCTTGAACTTAGCGAAGACATTACTCTGGAAACTCCCTTCATTCGATCCCGGTCTCAACATCGCCAGTCACATACCAGCAGACGCCAAAGCAGCAGATGTTTGTTGTAACCATAATGCGTCTGTTAAGTAGATTTATGGTGAAATAGCGCGTCGGTTGACAAGTTTTGAACCGTACGAATACACTCCCTCAGTCGCTTGCTTGAGTTTCTTGTCCAAAAATCAACTGGTTTTAAAAATAGCAGTTTAGGCATAGTGTTTTTTTTTTTAAACTATTATTATTATTTCTGAGAAAGTACGTTACAACTTTCCATTAAAACACAAGAGAAATAATTTTGGATTTTTCTTGCAGCTTTGTATCCCACTAGAAAAAATCCGTCCATGCCCTGCGTGGATTTCAATATGTAATAAGACCGCAATCTTTCAAGCAGTTAAATTTATTTTTTTTTTTAAGAAAAAAATCAAGGGGGCATATTATACAAGCTCACTCGAAATGACGGAAATGTGTTACATTGTATAGTTTTTTAATATATAGAAATTATGTTAATCAACAATGCAATGTATTTACAAATCTGACTGAGCGGAAAGTGGAAGAAAACTTTTTTGCTTCTTTCTATTGTAGTGACAAATAGTATCTTTGTACAGATAAAAAAAAAAGCTTTACATAAAATTTGATTATTAGTACTAATAATTGTAAGGTGTGTTACAGTTATTGTGAATGTGGGTGTGGCTACCCCCCTCTACTATTTTAACATCCACACCCAGTAGCATTGCGGGCCGTGTAGTGTTATTTTGTGAAAATTTAGGTAAAACAGAAAAAAAAATTGTCAACAAGTATACGTTGAGACGAACATATTTAATTTTCACTAAATGTTGAATAATGTTACAATACTTTGAATATGTCTCTTTAAAGTCCACATTTAAAAGACTCATACATAATACATTTTTTTTTTTTAGTGTGTTACTTTGCGAAGATGCATCGGAAGTAAAAAGAACAAAGAAAAAGAAAAAGCATGCGACATAGGCATATTTTTGGAACATCTGTCTATTCTTTCTTCCATATTTGACTCGCAGGCCTCAGCTGCTCTATACGCTCACAATGTGTCCTCTGCTGAACATGCTTGAGTTATTCAAATGGCTTCTCCCTCTGTTCAGATTGCGCTTGTCTCTATAGTATACGCATTAATTAATGTTTCATTTACCTGCTGCTTTATTTCTACGACGACTGCATTGAGACAGAAAGCGACATACATGGAAAGGCATTCTATTCGCCGAGCGCAGAAACAAGGAAACATTTTCAGTTTGGTCAAATACCAAAAGCCCCGCGGCATCATTCTTTCATGCACGATGAAGACAATGTAAGTAGTTTAGTGGCAGATGTGCGTTATAAAACTTTAATTTTAGTTTTAAGTGGAACTATTTGGTGCGAAACTTTCCACAATGCACTTACTTCCTGAGTGTCTTTTTCTCTATCAATAAAAGCATGGACCTGCATTTTGTGAGCATTTTTCTCTGGTCATAATATAAGTGGAAATAAATGTATTAGGGGTGTGAAAACACATTTACCCTTGTAAATGCTTTATCAGCTTGACACATTTTACCTTTTTTTTTTTACTCTATTCTACAAAATATTCAGCCTGCGTCTTCTTTCATATCAATGCTCAACTGATGCTCGGAAAACATTGCAGACAGCAGATTACATCAGCTCTTACTAAAGAATGTTAATCCTGAGAAAGTTCACAGGCAGTTCAACATAAATTTCAGAGATTCGCTCCCGAGTGAAAGTGTAGGAACGCGTCATTAAATTAACATATTTGTATTCCATTTCCAGGTATTCAAATCAGGATCTGGCACACGAATTAAATGAGAACACATTTTGAATTAAACATAATCATTTTTCCTTTGACCAAAAGTATTGCAACGCCAAACTAGACGTGACTCTGGGTTAAATAAATAAATAAACAAACAGTTGTTAACTTTAGACAAGATGGAAAATAAGTCAGAGAAATTGCACAAACATTGGCCAAAGTCGATAGCGTCATCCTATGCACTCATGGGCAGGATTAAAAAGCTGATTGCAAAGTGCTTTAAAAAAAGAATGATCATAAGACCAGGTAAGCATTCACACTTCACTTTGATATTGATTTTAAGTTTTGACTTCACACTTCTGTTGGCAGCTTATTCGATTTGTATGCAGCATAACAGCTAAATGCTGCTTCACCGGGTTTACTTTTCACTCTTTGCTCAACTATTTTACCTGAATCTTTAGAACTCTTATTTTGTTTATATTCCATTACCATTTCTATGTTGTATTTTGGATTTAAACAATTACTTGATTAATACATGGGCCTGGGTAACAGAAATGTGTAAATTAATAAAAAAATAAAATAAATAAAACCTGCGTCTGGGTGACCAGTCCAGGGTGTACGCTGCCTCTCCCGCCCCCAAATTCAAATAAGGCTAAGTTATAGGAAATGGATGGATGCACTCTCGAAAAACAAAGTGCATTTAAATGTTTTTGGGGATAACTCTACCTAACATTTAAACAAAGGAACTGGCGTTGAAAACATGAAACCCTCAAACAACTATTAGTGACAAGGGCAAAAATAACTTGAAGGTCTACAGAAAACTTTCATCTAGCATTTGAAGGAAACATGACAGCACCATACTGAATGAGAGGCTACTTCACCATAAAGACTGGCCAAGTTTTATTCTGCTAAAAAGAGACTGAAGTGACTAAGCCCCATAAAAAAACATTTAAACAGGCTGCAGTTAAAATGTGTAAAAGAGTCAACAAAAAGAATAATGCTTTTATCTGGTGATGTCAAAGATTAAAATATATTTCTTCACTTACAATGTTTATGCCTTGCCACAAAAATGTCGTGAATTCACTAGATTTAAATAAGTAATAGATAAATAAATTGGGAAAAACATGAATAAATTCCGTACACGTTTATAGATCATCAAAAAGAACTCATAAAGTCCTTGCACAAGCTGCTTAGTTTCAGGAACTACATTATGTGCATGTTCAGATTCTGCATAATACAGAAGGTTTGAGCATTATTTTTCCTTTGCGGAAAAAAAAATCATTGCTGACTGATGTCAAGTCCCTCATATTTCTTTTATTTCAGACGAGTACGGTTTTGAAAGGAATTGTGTTGTATAGTTAACACTTATGTCCTCCCTGGAGAATTCACGGGGTCAAATTTGGCCCCTATAAATTCTGCTACTCAAATAACAAATACTTTTTTTTTTTTTTTTTTACAAATTTAACTTCAAAAGTCCAGAGTGCCACTTCTGACCCTTGCATGGGGCCATCTAGTGGATGAATATTGCACTTACATGAGCCAGGGAGGTGGTGACAAAATGGCTGGCAACATGCTGTTTTGTTGAGCTGGAAATCAATCCAAACAAAACCATCTTCTCAGCAAACCATCAGATGGTAAAATTGTGTTTTTTTGTTAATCTATTTCATATCATGTTGCAGAATGCCTCGGAGTATGTTTTATATATATATTTTGATAAATTAGCAACTCTGAGCTAGTTAAAAAAAAAAGGGGTTAAAATTGAAAAAACATATATTTTGGTGTTCGGTGAACTTTTAGCAGTCATTTAATGTATAATTCATAATTTTCCTAAGAAGAAAAGGGTTCTTGGGTTCTCCAGGGTTAAAGGATTACAATAGTATGATGTGCATGTTCTATTCTAAATGTATTGCATGGTCACCCAAAATAAACTATAAGAAGCAAGTTGTTTGGTGTTCATCAGTTGCCTGGCAACTAAAACACATTCAAACAAAAAAAGACAATTACCAGGATCAAGACAAATGACCACTTATCCCAAATGCTATAAAGCCATTTCCGTTACTCTGAGAAAAGTGTTTACCCAAAAGTTCACTATATAAAAACAATTGTATCCAATTGGCTTAGGTCTCAACATTAACATGCCTTAAAGGAAATTTGTCATTTCGAATGAGAAAGTAAAATGGGAAAGGACGAATAATAATCATTTAAAGTAGGAAGAGCTTCCGTATTTCTAACTCGTAAGGAACATCTGTGGATGTGGCAAACCGCCGCCAAATCCTATGAATATTGTCCCTCTGCTGGGTTTTACAATTAACAATGAGTAATTCGTAGGACAATGGAAAGGAGATTTAGCTAAGCAGTGGTTACAGCGGCCTAATTATGAGGCTTGAGAAAAGGGCACATGCAGCACTTGTGCTAATAAAACAGCAAATTGGTAGGTGATAACAAGAGTCTAAGGCAGAAACGCTTTATCTTCCAAACTGTGGCAGCAATTATGCGCCATCTGAATGCAATTGTGTATTTAATAGTGACTAATGACATCAGGTGTGATTTTTTTCTTCTTCTTCTTTTCTGAAAACTCTAAAGAAAATAAACTACAATAACTTGTTTCCAATAAGTAATTCCTAACTTGAGTCAAGCTTTTACATGTAATGCTGTAAGATGATCCATTGTCGCGGATGTGTTTATAGCTTATTTGACTCTTGACATATCGCATGATTGCCCTAATTTTTCACATGACATTATGCCGTAATCAAGTCAAGCAATTTTCTTCTTGGTGTATTTTATTCTGAATTATTGCAGAAGTCGAACATTGGCGGATAGTCAATTGGGGTAAGGACATTTCTGCGAATCTACGTCTTTTTTATTGTGTCTCTGTCAATTGTAGAGCTCAAAGGAACAAATATTTACGTGCACATTTTGTGTTCTCGTAGAAATCTGCTTTGTTTGGCTCGTTAAAGATTTTCTGTCATGACAGACAATAAAGTCAGAATTGGAATCTGAATGCCTCCACTGGGTTGCCAATATTAGCCCATTTCTTCAGAAATTAAATGAGGTCATCTCAGTGTTATTCTCGTAGGAAAATGTCCTGTAATGGATTTCTAATGGCCTGTTCTAGATGCACAAAGCCGAACAAATGAAAGTGAGAGGTCGGGAGGAGGATCCAGGTAATACATTTCCTTAATGACATTAAGTCCACGGGGAGAAAAGCTAGCTCATTACATAACGTGACTTAAAGAGCAACATGGGGCAGTAGCCCTTATCCACAGTCCTACCCCCATATAGGAAATGGAAACTCAAGGGCAGGCTGTGACCTTGACACAAACCCTGCCAATGCAATGAAGACAAGTTTGAGCTTGACTGATGGAAACGTGCCAGATGATTACAACACACTGCAGCCACCAACATGTGTGCAATGGGAAAACTGATTGGCGGAGATGTGAGGCTCCACTAAAACAGGTCAAGACCAGGAAAGGAATTATATGTACTGTATATACAATATCACAGCTGCGGTCTAAATGATTATGCATGGGATTTAACCCTGGAGAACCCAAGAACCCTTTTCTTCTTTGGAAAATTATGAATTATACATTAAATGACTGCTATAAATTCACTGAACACCAAAATATATGTTTTTTAAATGTTAACCCTTTACTCCCTAATTTAGGATTAGGGTGAAATTTGACCCTTTGGGATTTAGGGGTATCATTTCGAAAAATCTGAATAACAAAAACTGTCAGTAAACTATTTAGAATTTAAGAAAATAATCAATCAAATACACAGCTACATTGAACAATACAATTTTTTTGTTTTATTTGTTGCATTTTAGCCATCTTGTCACCACCACTCTGGCTCATGTAAGTGCAATATTCATCCACTAGATGGCCCCATGCAGGGGTCAGAAGTGGCACTCTAGATTTTTGAAGTTAAATTTGTAAAAAAAAAAAAAAAAAAGGTCTTTGTTATTTGAGTAGCAGAATTTATAGGGGCCAAATTTGACCCTGTGGCTTCTCCAGGGTTAAATTACATTAACATTTTGGTTTTATTTTTAATGGTCTATTGAGAGAGACATTAATTCCATGTTATTACTCAAGCTAGTTTTTAGCGGACCTATGGTTAGAAGCCACTCAAGGTGGAGTCTGTGTAACCTATACAAGTATGCTAAAATTGTGATTGCAGGTTTCTAATGGTCTACTTTCAAGAGTCCATTCTCCATATTGTCTATCACTTAAATACAAAACTGACTTGAAGTTCCGTTACACTTTAATCAACTATTCGGGTGAGCTGCACTGTCAATATAAGCTAGCTAGCTTACTTGAGCTAACTTGTGTCAAACAGACAGAGGTAGACCTCGTAGAAGTGTCTTTGAGTTTGCTCTTGACTTTTCCCCCCCAATTTCATCAAAAAAATAATCGATGAATCCAAATGTAATCATATTTGTAGCTTTCGTCATGCAGCATACTGGTGGCAGGGGTTGTCAGATTGGTGGTACACACACTACACAAAAATGTTTTGTTTTTTTTAAAGCACAATTTATTGAAAATCTAGATTTTTAAATGTAAACATTATGGCTTGTAAAGTCATGGAGTTCAAGTTAAAGTGCTGATGAATGCCAAATTAAGTAAGCAAGTCGCAACCCATAAAATCCATCTGTCATCCAGCTCAGTGGATAGCGGTAGAGTGTCCGCTCTGCGACTGGTAGGTTGTGGGTTCAATCCCCCTCATACCAAAGACTATAAAAATGGGACCTATTGCCGCCCTGCTTGACACTCAGCACTAAGGGTTGGAATTAGGGGGTTAGATCACCATATGATTCCCGAGCGTGGCTGCTGCTGCTGCTGCTGCTGCTCACCACTCCCTCAGGGGACGGGTTAAATGCGGAGAACAAGTTTCGCCCCACTTAAGTGGGTGTGACAATCAGTGAATCTTAATCTTAAATCTGACTTGAGTCAAGTCATGTGACTCGAGTCCCCAACATCTTCTCTTTTGACTCAAAAGCAGACACAGTTTTGAAAGTACAGAAACTCAGCGTCTCTCTTCCACTGAAGTACAAATAAAAGCACCAACGGTTACTAGATATTTTCCACGAAATGAAAAACAAAACAGAAACTGGTAAATATAAAGCCTACTGACGAGTAGAGATAATTCAGAAGAATTCAACAAAGGACAAAAATGAAAGTGACTAAAAGTGGAATATTTTTATTCATGTTGTACTCCTCTTGCATTCTTCTTTTCATCCCTGATTGAGGCGGGTTCTTCTTTTGGAAAAACAACAACAACAACAAATGCCTACTTTTAAGGCCATGAGATGTCCTGCTTTTCTAATGTATTTGCTTGCCAGAATTCCTACTTTAGTATTTGTGTCTAGCATAATAATAATAATAATAATGGAGAATGATCCAATTTTGCAATGTCTGGCAATGTTTAGAAAATATATTAACACATAAAACAATACATATTATCACTTCTACCTCCAGTCACAGCATCAGCAAATATTCTGCTTTACAGCTTCATTTTCATGTTCTGTTTAAAGATGGTCACATATGAATTTGGTACTGGTTATACAGCAGAAAAAAAAAATAGATTTGCATTCCTAGATGACCAAATAGAGTATGATAGGTCTTTGTTTGTGTGATTTGGTTTGACCCTGAGAAGAGGAAAACATTTGCAAATCCTTGAGTTGCCTTGAGGAAAGAAGCAACTGTTCATGAATAAAAGCATAACTAATTTAAATGCAATTTACAAATTAAAAGTAAGGCATTTGCAATTTATAGATGGCTTAATTGTGCCATTAATGTACAGTATTCAATTAAATGCTCGAAAAAGCCAGAAGATCACTTGCTGGTTATATATACTGTATAAATGACCATATGGTCTTTCTTAGCCACTTACACCCGAGACATAGCCTACGGTGCAATTTTGATAAGACCGTCACCACGGAAACCTTGAAGCATAATGATGGCTCACAGGGATCCAATCAGAGAACACAAATGTGTGTACCCTTTGGTTTCTGGGAACAAGAACAACAATTTGACTCGGATGAGTAGTTGAAAATTCATGGCGTTCTCATTTCAAAAATTTGTATTCAATCACAGGAGCAGTAATTGTTAGCACAACCATAAAGTAAGCAAAACGAGATTACTGTTCATTCGTTGTTTTGTTTGTTGTTTTTAGGCTCATGCAAAGCTTAGTGGAGGGTCAATAATGTATTCCATTTTGGTTGATTATTTATTTTCAACTTTTTATCATTACCATCTTGTTGCATTTGGCGCCGAGTGAGATAGTGATCCAGCAGATCAAGCTGGACGTGTGGTAGTTAGCATCCATTTTATAACAAATGAAAAGAAAATGGACAGCTAGCTACAGACTGTCTGCTATTAATAATAACAATAATAATTCCCAAAGTTTTCTGCGGTCTACTTATATCTAGCGTGAATCCTGACATTTGCGAGTAGATCTCGATGTTTACAGAAGAACACTAATTAAATGGTTGAGGAAAAAAAGGTCAGCAATGGCAAAGAAGAACAGCTCTGTTCTCTATTTTGAGTCTAATAAGCCAGCGCAGACCCATGGTCTTTTGAAATTAATTTTATTCATTCGCTATTGTAATATCAGGACTGCCTACTGGGAAATGTGATTAAAATGACAAAAGCAGTGAGGTTTGTATTCGACACAGGTGAATTCATGTCTCATTCCCTCAGTGTGATCATTCCAGGCTATCTTAATTTGCAGTTTTCCCACTTTGGATTCATCTCTTAGTTGTTCACTTCTGTTACTACCTCATTTGCAGTTTAGCGAATAATGATACGATCGAAATATGCAAAATGATAGAACGCCGTCACAGTGAACTTGGAAGTCAATTGTTTAAAAAGTCAATGGCAAGGGTAAACACTTTTAAAAGGTCTGTTGGTTTTGTTGTCAACATAATCTACAAAACAGAAGGTGCTGGAAAAGGTGGCGTCCAAGACAATTTTGCATGCCCAATCGTTTGTTCTTTCTGCATTCATGAATGATTTCGTTCTTCTCAATGGCTCCCTGGTCAAAACAACAAAAGAGGCTGGAGGGAAAACAATGGCAAGTTCTTGGATTTTAGGATACAAAGGAGCTGTGGTTGCAGCACTGTTAATACTGACACTATATATATATATATATATATATATATATATATATATATATATATACTGTCACTATTACAGATCTATACACTTGTGGCCTTAAACATTACTTTTTTTTCCTTCTTTTTTTTTCTTCTGGAGAATAAACATAAACATTTCTGTCAGAAAGACAAATGTTTGTCCCGCGATTGCTGCATCGGCGGCGGCATTCGCGTTTGGTTGCTGCAGCCCAAGGCATATTAGCTAGTAGTAGGCTACATTCTAGTTCGTGTCTTTTTTTGAGTTGCCTCTAAGCTGCGGTGGCGCAGTGCTGCCACCTATCTGCTTGGCAGATTAAGATATGACAGGCTCCTCGTAAGCAGTCGGTGACAAATATTTTGGCAGGCCAAATTTTGTTCCCCAGCTCCTGGTGGTATATCACTTCAACATACCTGATACCAATTACTACTTTCCCCCTAACCAGGGCTTTAGCATCTTGTGGTATCTTTGGACAATACAGAAAATGCATAGAATCTGCAAATACAGGCAAACAGTTTCCACGGGAAAATACACAAGCTAATGAATTTGTGACTATCAAAACTGGAATTTTCACCGTTAGTGATATGTGAGCGTAAACCAGATGCGTATAAAGTTTACACAGACCGTCTTTCAGATTTGACATTTTTGTAAATGTAATCATTTGCAACTGAATAGTTACAGGCTCACATGTACTGTAAGTGCAAATGTAAAAAAAACAAAAAACAAAAATTGCACTTGCACAAGGCAATAAAAAAAAAAACACAATAAACCAAGAAGCAATACTTGCTCATAAAAATAGCATTTTAAGAGGACTGCACAACACTGCGTAATGGTCGGTATGAGACTCTGATTCCAACATAAAAACACCCCATTGGCTCAAATGTATTGAGGAAAGGTTCTCTAAAATGGGTTTCAATCTATTTTTTTAGGCATTATATTTTCCTGTGAAATTCCTTATCTCAATTCACAAAATTAGAGAAGTCTTCAGGGCGTGCAGGTTTTCCTTTGTTGGTTCTTGCTGACATGAATTAATGATCATAGTTACTGGTGCTTAGATAGACTCCATCGTTCTGCACGGGGAACCGAGGTAGACTAGACCACTTCGCTTTTTCGAGAAGCTTTATAAAAAATGTTCTCTGTCTTAGCGGAGTGCAGATATCGAGTATCGAGGTGTCTTAAGGGAAAGACGTATGGTTCACATTGGGCTCCATTTCAGCCCACCAATCAATGGACTAAGAATTAGCCAGAGAATGTCCCATTCTATCTGTGTTTGACAACAGATGCTTTTACACTTTGCCAATACCAGCAAATTGTGCTGCCAATTTTTTCCCCTCTACAATCCGGGATGAGCAAGTGCAGAGTTGTTTCTTCATCTGCTTCATTCACATAACGGCAAGTGGCTTTATTGTAGCAGGACAAGAATACAACCAGCATTAAAGGATGAATCAGTTCAAGCAACAACTTAGTCTGGCTTTTTTCCTGGCCTAAGGTTAAATGGTTTAATTAAGAAAAAAAATCCAGAAAAAAATAAATAAATAAATGGTTTAATTTAAGCTAACTTTTGTGTTAGCATGCTAAGATAGTGTGTAAGCATATCTGCCAGTGGGAAAGTTGTCTCTCTTGTGTAGCGTAGCTTGTTAAGTAAACTAAATGGATTTTAATATATCCTTTGAATCCAGTAAAATCCGTATCCCACTGAGAGATGAACTTTTGAGAGTGTTGGCGAAGGTAGCGAATGCGTATCCCCAGTCAGGGTTCGTTCAAGGTTTGCCTAACTGTATTTGTCACAAGTTAAACCATTAAGACTGTTTAGAGAAGCATTAAAATTGTTTCGAGAACGCTTAGGAAAAGTTGCGACCTTGTGTGAACCCGTCGTCGCAAATGTTCGTTCCTCAGTGGGATACGGGTTTAAAGCCAAACATTTGCCCACTGAGGGGCAAATGCTTGCGAGTGTTGGCGAATGCATGCTCCCATCATTTAAGGTTTGCTCTGCAAATTTTGAAAATGTTCAACATTGACAACAAAAAACATTGAAAATGTTTAGAGAACCATTAAAATTGTTTAGAGATGATTTGTTGGAATTTAGATGTTTCTGGGATTGGTGAAGGGCTCTGGTTGGTGGCCCGGTGGGTGGTGTCTGGTCGGTGCTGGATTTCACTTTCCTTTCTTTTCTTTGGTCCTTCCTCGGGTCTCCTGACGGCCTCACGACTTTGGCTGGAAGTGTTCGGTTTAGGCGAACGGTATGGGATTTTTTTAATAGGTTTTAGGTGAACTAATGAATACACACACACTCGCACGCACGCACACACGCACATACACATACTCACCCACATACAACATAATAAAAAAAATAAAAAATAAAATAAAACAAGAGAGCAATGATGATGACATGTCAAATCGGTAAAATTACCGAATGAACAATACTGAGCTCTCCAGAAAAAAATAAAAATAAAATAAAATAATTGTTTAGAGAACGTTTAGCGAACCCTGATGCGAAATCCACATTCGCTAGTGTTGTATCTTAAGAAAAACAACCTCAAAGCATAATACTGCCCCTGCCGTGCTTCGCTGTGGTTATTATGGCTTTCTTTCGTGTTGTTTTTGCACATCTTTTGTATCCATTTTGGAATGACAACCAAACAATTAAACCTTGATTAAATCAGGCTGTAAATCATTTCCCCCACATGCTTTTTGAGGAAATTTGATTTGGGTGTTTTAATAATGAAGGGAAAATAATATTATTTAAATGTGGGCCCAACACAGGGAAACAAGCAAACACAAGGCAAAAAAAATACTGAGGCAACAGGATAAATAGTAAATAAGAATAGCACCATCATTTAGAATGTAAGAACTGATTATATACAAAAAAGAAGTAACAACAGACAGCAGGGCTGGAAATAAAGGGAACATAACATAGCATTAAAACTGACATTGTACAGGCTACTTTTAAGGATTACTTGCTCATGACTATTTTAACCCAACATTGACCTGCAAAATACTCACACCAATCAATTAGACACATTTGCCTTGTACCAGCTTGTACGTTTCATGAACCATGAATCTAAAATGTGTTTGCAGTACCTTACAGATGCCTTACATTGTCTTCCTGAGAGCCCTGAAATTGCTTGGAATCGAGCCACACGTGTGCACGTGCACCCCCCACAATAACGTCCATCGAATGAACGCATGAGCAAAGGATGGATGAGGCTACTCATACGTACGACAATAATATCCCACGGAGGGTGAGTTAGTCGCTATCGCTTGATTGCACAGTTGATCGAAAGGATTTCGTTTTTTCTACTGAGGCTGCGGGTTAAGATTTGTGTTTGTTATCTCTGCTTATTCTCTCTGGTTTCATTTAAACCAATGCAGGCTGAATAGGAGCCAGCAGACTGACATCTCTATATTGTACATGTGTTAGGCTAGTTATTGCACCATTTGCAGCTCGTTGGCTCATTTGGTTCCAAACTCCCAGGAGTAACGGTTCGCATGGATCAGAGGTTTTTAAATACATCACACCTAATTGACAAATACTGCATATACTTCCCCTCTTTCTCCCTTGAGATAAGGGTTAAAGTGAATGAGTGTGCTATTTCAGGGACTCGGTACCGCTCGAAGGTTACTTCTTACATTACACATCATCTCCAGCTTACGGCATACATGCAGTAATGTGCCATCTGGGGGATTGGCAGCTTGTGGTGTCCGTTGCTGTGAGTCTTTGTTTCATGTTTTCCTTTTTTTCCCTAAATCAGCTTGACTGGAGTGAGAAAAGATTTTAACACCAACATGGCTTACAGTCTTCTGTTGTTGTTTTTTTTTTTCTCACGGCCACAGTGACCAAACACCTCAGCATGTTGTAAAAACACAAGGAAATCAAAACACACGAATAGTGTGAAAAACACATGCCGAGATCACATTTGAGCTGGAACTTTTTCTTCTTCTTTTCTTCACACTGAAGCTTTATCTAATCTATGTGAGTCTGATTATGGTACATTGGTATGTGAATATTGTTGGTGCAAAATGGCAGTTCAGTCAGCGTATCTAGTTTCTAAAACAGTTTTTAGTTATACTTATTTAATGCGGTGTTATTGCCACTCTGAGGCACCAGTGAGGTCAAAAATTGGAATTAAATCCATAGTGCCAGATGTGCAATTTTTTCCCAACATATGGAAGGGGGACGATAGCACTCTATAAATGTAATAGTTTCCCGAAAATGGAAGAGCTCCCTAAAATGTAATAAAATTTGTACTTACCGTAATCAAAAATGTATAAATCCATCCACCCATAATGTAAAAATGTCGCCAATGATATATGTAATAAAAAGAAAAATCCTGACTCCTATTTGAATATCATTAATATTTTTTCCTAATGTAATCCCTTATTACATTATTTGTTGATTTATTACATTTTTCAGGTGGGCCTTTTCTTCTCAAAACTGATCATGCTAAACCTGACAGAGAAACGAATGCCCTGTTTGTAAAACCCTTATGTAATTATTATTTTTTCTTTAATGTGAACGGGAGTTACAAGCACATTAAAATGCAATCCATTTCGGATAACATCAGTGTCTGTAAAAACAACAAGAAAAAAAAGTGTATTTAATAACCATCCAAATTGCTTAAGGCAACAGTAGTCAACGTTGTGTCGAGTAAGGATAAAATCTTTCCAGCCATTAGCGCACGTGGATCTGCTTAACTGCACAAACTGCGTAAGGAATACTTGGCCTGATGGCAAAACTCAAGTTTTTCACACGTGTCACAAGTGGAGTGGAAATCCTGAATGCCTGAAACACAAACAATAAAGTGTTTTATAAGTGAAAGCTAATTTACCAATGAACACAATTTAGTACATTAACAGCACAATTTATTCATCGATTTGCTTTTATTCATAAAGAGAACTACTGCTATTGCTCTAACTACTCAGCTAACTTGACTTTTTTGAAATAGGCGTATTTATTTTGAAAGGTGTCATTTGATGCTAAAAGCTAACATGCATTTAATCATTTCAGTGAATCTATATTCCATACCCTGATATGATGCCAGTTGGCACATATGCATATCATTTAGCATAATGGCCATGTATATATTTGCAATGTACAGTTAGAGGTGAGATTCGAACCTGCGACCACCTGGTTACTGGACGATGCACTTTACCAACCATGCGGTACGAGACAATTTAATAGTGGTGGAAAGTGGGACTTAGAAAAAGTTCAATGTCAATGCCCATTTAAAATGAATGGAGAAAAGTTGATATTTATCATTAAATTGTGCAAAAACTGTATGTAATGTGGAATCAGATGATACATTACCTTTTAGGCGTGAATTTTTTGAAGCAAGTAAAAAATACCAATAACATATGTGGGAATACTTTTCAGTATTCCCACGACTAGAGTAATCAAAGAATGCCAAAAAAAATTAAAAAAAAAAGAAGATTAACTACTGAGCTGCTGGTACATGTCCATTTTTCAAGCAGTGAAAGAAAACAACAGTTTCTAGGGTCGCAGGGTCAAAGCATCAAGGAGGGCGGAGCTACGAATAATGACAGTAAAGACATATAAGATCCACACACAGTCTTCAAAGTGACTCATTTACATGAAGTATGGCAAAAAACAAGAGGCAGAATGCCCCTGATCTCATATTCATTTGTTTGCCTTACAGACAATAAAAAGAACAGCAAAGTTATGCCATCTCTGCCTGGTGAGCAAATTGTTCTGTTTGACGAGTAAACAAAAGATGCCTTCATTTCAATTCAATCACTTCAATTAGCTTTTTTTTCCCCTTTGAAGTGATATTGTAAGGCAATACCTGGAGCTCTACTATATTAGAAGTTACTCTGTACTTGAGTAGTTTTTCCACAGAGTACCTATTAAGTACTTTTTGCTTTTATTCGAGTTTTCTAAAGTAACACAACTCCCACTTGTGTAAAACTTTTGGCTACTGTTACCACCTTTGACCAGTAACCCAAAGAAGTAGCTCTCATTATCAAAAGGGTCGGTGACCTTTGGTCTGCATGTTGTGTGAAGTTGCGAGAGAGAGAGAGAGAGAGAGAGAGAGTGCTGCACAAGGCCAGTGGATCTGCAAGAGGATGATGCCATTAAACCAATGACAACATAGCCGTAAGCACTCCATGTTTTGATATGGAGGGAAAATGATGTAAACCTCAATGGCCTTTGCTGGTATTTGAAATGAACCCATCTTAACAGCTTGAAAGATTCGTCACCAGCATAGACAAACAAATGACACAGAGCCGTGTTAGAAAAAAAGATGCTGCTCATCTCTCTCTGTGGATTGATGACGTTCCTGTTTTTTCAAAATCTACAAGGATTGAGATGGTTACAGGGATTGTTGTCACCTTTCCAAAATGCTTTTACTTTAATTTACTTTAATTGAATTGGCAATTTGCATGTCACTGTAATGGACGCAGTCGGAGAGACAAATAAATTGTGGGAAAGGCGAAAAGTGAGTAAGAAACACCCTAAATTTATTTTGAACTACAAATGAACATACAGTACGTTAGTATTAATTTATTTATATTGAAATAGGCCATCACTTCTCAAAATAACTTCATGACTTAAATGCTTTTTTCTTGACCCACATTATATAAATCAAATCTTGCCCTGTGTTGTTTAATGCCAGAATAGCAAATTTAGCCAAAACGACTGTTATCGTCATTGGCAAAAAAAAAAAAATCCTTGTAAATTATTTTAGTCACGTTAGAGAGTTACTTTTTATTTCTTTGCTTTGCTTTTTAATGTATTCGACTATTTTATTCTGCAAAGCACAAAACTGTCAACACAAAGGCAAAAACTTAGCAATACCAATAACTGTATTTCAGGTATTGTTGACATCATTTCATGGTGTCCATTGTGTAACAATAGAAGTTGTGATAAAACAGAGGTGGAAATAAATGTTATTTATGTCTCCAACATTTTATTTTGTGTGCTTTTTTGACGCTCTTTTTTTTTCTTTCTGGAGAGCTCAGTATTGTTCATTTGGTAATTTTACCGATTTGACATGTCAATCATCATTGCTCTCTTTTTTTAATTATTTTTTTTTTATGTGGGTGAGTATGTGTGCGTGCGTGTGAGTGTGTGTGTATTCATTAGTTCGCCTAAAACCTATTAAAAAATCCCAAACCGTTCACCTAAACCGAACACTTCCAGCCAGAGTCGTGAGGCCGTCAGGAGACCCGAGGAAGGATCAAAGAAAAGAAAGGAAAGTGAACTCCAGCACCGACCAGACACCACAAAAGTAGGAGTTGGTGTTGTGACTCAATTGGAATCCTGTTGGGAGCAGATGGGGAAAGCAGATGATGCTCCTTGTGTGGGTTGCAAAGAAGTTGCATCACTATTTTTGAGAAGAAAAAAAAAAGTGTTCATCTGCTGCTTTTGTAGACTAAACTTAAGCAGGGTATATGCACACACGCACCAATTTTCGCAATCATAACTGATATTAAAAATGTGATCCCATAGTGTGAAAAATATCGGCATGTGTGCTTACTTAACAAACACAGCAGACCATATACTGTATATAACATCTCTACTGATGTCACTTATAGAGCCCTCATTGGTCAGGTTTGTCCATACTTGGTGGATATGGTGTCATTTATTATATAAGCCCATGAAATTTATTAAAAAAAAAACAACTGCTAATACCTTTTCCATGAGAAATGGTGGGGAAAAAATCTCAGGGGGAACCCCCCCTCCCTTGCAAATATGCGAATCTGCCGGTGTCAACTGTACCTTGTTTAAGACTAAAACCCGTTAAGCTTCAAAGCTGGAGATTACACAGGTTTTGAGCGGTAATGCCTCACTCTGAGACAAGCAGGATGCCATCCCTAAACTGAAAGAAATGTCACATTTAAGTGTCATATCAAATTGAGCTGCCTTATGTACAAAATAAATAAAAAAAGATTGCGGGAAAAAAAAAATTATTTGTTGGTGAGTCAGCTCTTGCGTTAGGCAAGTTGATGCAAATTTGAAGCAAAGCCCAGAAGCAGGACGGCAAATATGAAGTCAAATGTTATTTTGCTTTGCGAGGATCTTGTTCTCCCGCAATCCTTCGCTTGGAACATTTTGATGCTGTTAATACAGTCAGATAGCAGCTTGCATTTCCATTTTTAAAATATTTTAAGCAGTTCATTACTTTTTTGAGTAGTTTGTATGTTTTCATTCATTAATTTTAGCCGACCGCATCGTCTTTCCTATCATTTGGTAGATGAAGAGTGCCGTCCTCCAAATCGTCACGTTCGCCCACATTTTACTGTGCTAAATTTAATGTCACCATTTAGCTTATAGTTTAACATCCTCTTCCAGGGGCGTCTCTGGTGAAGGACTTCAGAGCGGCAACTGTTTTTTTTTTTTTGCCGGGGAGCGGAAGCTCCATGAATAATGCATCATATCTGCTGTGAGGCATACAGCGCTGTCTGCTCTGCCACTTCACATGCCACTGATGGCGTCTGAGTTATGGAGATCATTGTGAACAGCAGCCAATCTGACAGTGACACAAAAAGAATGAAGGGATGTAGAAGCAGTACTAAGCATAGGCAAATATAAAATGTGAAAAAAAAAAATCATTTCATTCAGATGCCACAGGCAGAAGACGACATTTTGAATTCAGGCTAGGGAGTAGGACATGATATCTGGGGAGGACTGCCAGGATGGGCTCCTGTAGCGAGGGATCTGGTTGGAGCGGCTGCAGGTTCGCTCTTGGATGGAAGTCCACTTTTGCGTGCCAGCCATGAAAGTATACATAGTTACCTTTTAATCTACTTCACTTTTAGGGGTTTGTTGTTGCAAAAGGCCAGCTCTGTATAAATGCACTTTCCCTAAGCAGTAGAGTTAGGATCAGTTCAACATTATTTTTTTAATTATTTTTTTTTGTAACACTGAAATTCCATAAAAAGATACCTGATCCATTTTAACCCTGGAGAATCCAAGAACCCTTTTCTTCTTTGGAAAATTATGAATTATACATTAAATGACTGCTATAAGTTCACTGAACACCAAAATATATGTTTTTTTCAATTTTAACCCTTGTTTTTTGAACTAGCTCAGAGATGCTAATTTATCAAAATATATATATATAAATATAATAGATTAACAAAAAAAAACAGAATTTTACCATCTGATGGTTTGCTGAGAAGATGGTTTTGTTTGGATTGATTTCCAGCTCAACAAAACAGCATGTTGCCAGCCATCTTGTCACCACCACTCTGGCTCATGCAAGTGCAATATTCATCCACTAGATGACCCCATGCAGGGGTCAGAAGTGGTACTCTGGACTTTTGAAGTTAAATTTGTAAAAAAAAAAAAAAAAGGTCTTTGTTATTTGAGTAGCAGAATTTATAGGGGCCAAATTTGACCCCGTGGGTTCTCCACGGTTTAAGAGCCCTCGTTTTGAGAATATGCATCACCACGGCCACTTGTGCTCTCAAAGCAACATGGTTGTTGTCCCCTAAATAGCTGCAAAATCATACTTGCAAAAAATTGCAGATAACACAATGTACCAGTCACTGATAATCTGGAGACTTCACAGTCGGCACTTGCATTGGAGACCCCAAATTTTTTTTCTTGTTGTAGCCCAAAACAAAACACCATCCATCCCCATTATAACGAGGTGGCAGAAATCCCTGTGCTCTAAATGAAAACACAAAACAGAGTTGTTGTTTAAAGGGTACCCTTCACTGAAATTGATGTAGACATTCAAACCGCTGAATGATCGCTAGAAATGGATTGCAGAGAAGTTAACTTTCCTGAAAGATTGGAACATAGTAAGGTAGAAATGAAAATCGAGGCTGTATCCATAAAATTCTTCCCAAAAACTTTTTCAAACTTCTTAGCTACTAGAGCTTGAACTGATTAGTCAATGAGTCAACTTTGACTGATATACTATTATATAAAATATATACCTGTGTTTTGAATTTGAAATTTTATTTATTTATTTATTTTTTTTTTTTGAGAGCAATGATGATGACATGTCAAATCGGTAAAATTACCGAATAAACAATACTGAGCTCTCCGGGAAAAAATAAATAAATAAATAAATATTTATTTTTAATGCACCACATACACGGGACCTTTTCCTGCCGGGCCTGGGGTTCGGGGGGTGCCGCCCGTCATGTTGACTAGGTAAGACTGTCGAATGAACAATACTCAGCTCTCCAAAAAATCTGCTATTTTCTTTACAATAAGCTACTCTTAGCGCTAGAATTATTTGTGAATGCTGATAAAACGAGGACCAAAAGTGACAAATCAAAGGAGAAATGCAATAGAAAGGGGGGAGGAGGTGATTAACTGATCATGTCATGTAGGCGGGATTATCCAAGAGATACCATAGGGGGGGCGTTGTGAATATCAAACATCCTGACTTCGGGGGTTTACAGCTTGACATGTTCTGACCACAGTGAACATGGGAAAGGATCGATAATCACGAGTCCCTTTTGAGTTATACACCACATTTCACAAGAAGCATAATTAGGGCTGTTGCAGCTCACAGCGGGTGCGGCTGCGAATAAGAACAGTTGAGCAGAGATCAATGATCTTCCTCTCTAAATTAATGAGGCCAATGTTGATGTGACAGCTCCCGGTACTGGCGACCCCGTTGGGAATACGTTGGCCTTCACGGGGTTTGCACGCTGAAAAGCCTCGATGATTACGGAGTAGCAACAGGATATGGCTAAGTCATGTTTTATTTGATCAATTCATATTGCCGACCAATCAAGTCAATATTTTCATTTAAAAAAAACACACACAGTTGAAAGTGAACAAAAACATACAGCCGCGTACTAACCATCAACAGTGAGGAAAGCAGTACTTTACAATAGAAAATGACAATTTTTCAGTATAGAAAGGGATACATTGAAAGGGTTCGAGAAGCATGTCACAACTCAATATATAGTACCTTAAGATGAAACACGAGCACAGGAAGAACAGCGCGCAAAGATGTCCGTCTCCTGAAGGGAGAGTGAGTGGGATGGCCGTTCGAAGGGAAGTGAAACAAGTCACTTGTTGTGAAAAGTGCTCAGTTATCTCTACAGGGCAGGTTCGAGTGAACGCCATCGCTGCATGTTTCACAAAAGACGCACGTTGCACAAAAAAAAAAGTTGATACACAACGGAGCACTTTGACAGTATGAGAGGAAAAAGATGCTGCTTTTCATGTGCTAGGGGACAATCTGTTCTCAGAAGAATTTAGTAGAGTATCAAGTTTAAAACAAAAAGTGAAAAGAAGGGAAAAGTAGAAGGAAGTCAAACAGAATGAATTTGCTCAATCTCAAGTGTGGGCACACTCAAGGCAGACGGGACACTTCTTTTCGACAAGTAGTACAGTACACAATTTGTAAGAAGTATAAAAGTATAGACTGTTTGTATAGTTGCTCAATGGAAACAGAGATGCATCATGCATATGTTTCACTGTACAACAACGCTAAAATGTTATTATTGTACTTTTACTATTGTAACATAGCATGGCAATATTATATTGCAAGTTACTTTGTGAATACGACCACAATGAACAAATAATGTACATAAGTAAAAAAGATAGCATTATGGATTGTTTACGTTTTTATATCCTGCCTTCGTAAAGAGCTTCTCAGTTGCCTTTTTCAAACAATAAGGAAGAGTGACTATTGCCGCCGATGGTATGAAGGGGTATTTCTTTCTTTTCTTTGGTCCTTCCTCGGGTCTCCTGACGGCCTCACGACTCTGGCTGGAAGTGTTCGGTTTAGGTGAACGGTAGGGGATTTTTTAATAGGTTTTAAGTGAACTAATGAATACACACACACACACACACTCGCACGCACGCACCCACATACAAAAAAAAAAAAAGAGAGCAATGATGACATGTCAAATCGGTAAAACTACCGAATGAACAATACTGAGCTCTGCAGAAAAAGAAAAAAAAAAGTATGAAGGAGTATTACTTCTCTCGGTTCTGTTTGTTCTAGTCTGTACTTCCGTAATATTTCTGGCGTGACGTGCCGACAGTCAGGCCGACGGTCAGGCCGACGCCAAAGGCAGTAGGCGTCGTCACATTTGCCTTCGTCAAATTGGTGTATAGAGGAGACTTTTAACGGGATGGTGCAAAAAAAAAGAACAAGGCACCTTAAAAAGCATATTTGCTTTGCACCTTTTCACATTTTCATGCAGTCCTACTAAATTCTTGTGAGAACAGCCTTTATCATAGCACGGCATTTATATTGACATATAATTGCAACTTTTGAAAATAAAGCAGGTTGTGTCCCGCCCATCTTAAGCTTTTCTCATTCGCATTTGAAATCATGATGTCCCCACACAAATCGATACCAATAAGTTCAAATCTCATAGGAGGTCAACACATTATCATCAATACTGCCTGAAAAAAAAAACAGTAAAATGCACTGAGCGGGTGAGAGGATGAAACAATTATTTCTACTTCACACATCACATGTAATGATGATATGTTCATGATATGTTGTACGATGGCAACGGAATAAAACGTTGTGAAAAACGATTGCTTCATTGACATTTTTGAGGTTATTCGCGTGAGGGATGGAGCCGTGATCACAAGCGCCAACAGCAAAAGCAGTGCATTTGGTGTTTAAGGTTAAAAATGCCCCAAAAATATAACATAAAAAGCCTTTAAGTACATCATTAATAACATTATACGCTTAGAAAAGAACAATTCATTCATGACGAGTGTTTTACTTTTCCCACTATTTTGACATCTGATTGTTCTGTCAAATCAAACCAGATAGTTGGGGTCTGATCACCATTAGAAACCACATTGAAAATTAAACGTACAAAAAATAAAATAAATTACAAACGCACAACAACAAAAGTCATTGGCTTGGGATAGTCTCAGCTCTGGCTAATTTTAATTTCTCTCTTTCGACTTTTCTCTTGTGATCGCCTGCTGTCCGATCATCTGAAACAACAGGTGCAAAAACAGATCCTGCGAGGCACATACACACCATCCAAGCCTTGAACGAGTCTTTTTTCTCGAAGAAAGAAAAGTCTTGTATGATGACATAATGCTTCCCATGGAATCAAAATCCACTTTGAGTACACATACTCGAAGGAGTCCAATTTTAAAGCAATCTTGCATATGTACAGTCTTGATCCTGGAATTCCAACCACGTTGTCCTCATAGAGACAATAAGCGAATATGGTTGAGAGCCATCATTTCCAAGTAGTTATTATGAGTTTTCCTCCATATTAGGCCGTGATTACCAAAAACGTTTTTCCAGTAATTTTCTCGAGTGAATAATTGCAAGAGGATAAACCTGCTCTCTGCATAATACCTTTTGTAATTATATTTTGTATGTGAGATTAGTTTATTGTTCCCAGCAAGATCCAAAGCGGTTCCTTCTAATGGATGGTAGGCAGCTCGCCCAGCCACGCACCAGGTAGTGGGCGTCGACATGTATACTCGTTCTGCAAGGAAACAAATAAAAAAGATTACGTTAGAGACATCTAACAGCAGTTCCATGCCAGATTCAGAAGTGGATGCCAAAGTGTTCAATTGCAGGGACTGGTGATTTCATTATAGTGCAGTGAAAGCAAAGCAAGACAGGCAAGGTTAGTAGTAAAAGCAACATGTGGATGTAACTAAACCACCCTGAAATGACTGACTTGTGTTGTTGGATGGATTTTGGCATTTGGCTCTCATCCGAGAGGCAAGCGCTTTTTCACACAAGGGCTTACTTAGCTTGCATATCAATATTTGACTGGGAAAAAATATCTACTCTTAGAGTGGACCTAACCTTTTAAAAAAGCACATTTGGGGCTAAGGCAGAAGATAATTCCACCATTCATTCATAAAACAACGGCTGAAAATCTTTTAGTATCCGCTTGGAATGATCCCATTTTAGCTTTTGCTTCCACCCCGGAGTGATTATTATTGTCAGCGAGGAGCCGATCTAAGAAGCATAAAAGGGCTTTGATGGGATGCCCTGAGCTGAACTTCATTTTGCATTTGCCAGACTGACAAGTCTCAGAGAGGCTAAGAAAACTGTATATATATATATATATATATATATATATATATATATATATATATATATATATATATATATATATATATATATATATATATATATATATATATATATATATATATATATATATACATATATACAAGTACCACACATTGACAAAAAAAATTGTCACATGCATGTACAGACGCTCCCCTACGAGATGCTGTAAGTTAGATTTTTTTATTGCGCACCTTTTTCCGAGTACTGTAGTGCTTCTTTCCGCCGCTAATACCGACGCTTGGCGCTGTGAGAGCTCACCCAGCATTGGAGGCTCAGCAACGTGTCGAGGAGGAGGAAGAAGAAGAAACGCCTGTCGCTCATAGATAAAGCCATCGCACTCTTCGAGCAGCAAGACCCAAATATTGAACGTTGCACAAAGGTTGCAAATCAATTGAATGATGCCATACAGTGCTACCGCATCATTTATGATGAAAAAAGAAGAAAACTGTGCAATCGTCGTTAGATCGCTTCTTTCGGACAGTTTCTAGTAAATCCTCCAAGGAAGATACTCATCAACCCTCATCTTCTTCTCCTCGACCCTCAACTTCTTCCTACATTGAAGTTACGGAGGAGGAAGTAACTTTTGAAGCCCATTCCAGCGACGACGAAGAACCTCTCATGATATAAAATCCTCCTCTTCCTCCTCCTCCTCCTCCATCAAATCCTTAAGCATCGAGTAAATCTTCCAAAAGTAAGTTAAACTTCATTTTATTTATCTTATTACGTACATGTACATACTGTGTGTGTCTCTCGCTCTCTCTCTCTAACATACGTAGTACAGTATTGTACGTATTCTCTTTAAACATAAATTATAATACAAAATATAGCACTGAAGCAACTTACGAACAAATTCACCTTACGAACGATCGCTCGGAACGTAACTCGTTCGTAAATTGGGGAGCGTCTGTAATAATGCAATGTCAGCTACCTGACAGGAACAGCTTTGGAGTAGTTTTGCTATTTTCTAAATAATCCGTACACAACTCTCCAAAAATAATCTTTTTCCTCAGCAATAGTTTTGTTCTATGAGGACACATCGAAGGTGAGGCTATTTGTATCACTTCTGTAACTAATGCAATCGGTATGTTTTGCAGACTAAAGGTCTTGAGAGAGCTCTTTGCTTCTTCCCCATTATTAGTTACTTCTTGTGCGACACCTTAGTAATTAGAGACCTTTTCATAAGCCGCCGGTTCGGTCTAAGGAAGGCAATATTAATTTGTAGATTCGTCTGGTTTCTTCATATTTTCAGTATTTATTCCCTGAGCCATTTCACACTATTTAGATGCCACGGGTTCAACTCCCGGCCAGTGCCCCAATACTCGGCCTCTGCTGGTCCCAAGCCTGGATAAAAAATATGGATGGGTTTTATAGACTGACAAATGTTCAGTACATATTGTCTCTACTGTACTTAGCAACGGTAATGAAGGAAATTAAATGATGGATACAAAAAATTGCCTCAGTAGTTGTACCCACTTAGTAAATGTCTCTGCGTGGAACAATCAATAGTAGACACGTCTTTTTTTGCAACCAGTAATGAAGCAATTAGTAGTGCAGGAGTTCGCCTTGTTTTCTCTTTCTTTACTATAAATGTGTTTTCCTATTTATGATAGAAGTATTTATAATAGAAAATTGCTATGATTGAAGCCCCTCAATTTAAGCAATGTTCGTCAAATAGCAGAAACGTGCAGTCAGGGAAGGGAAAAAAAACAAAGACATTATGAAAATTATTTCCCATTTTGCGCAAGCCTCACCTCAGATTTCGCAAATCCCTCAAAAAAAAAAAAAATCGAAATCGCGCAGTGCAAGAACAAATACGTGCTATTGATTTGTTTTTGTTGTCTATTCGTGTGTGCCTGTTTGCTGAGGTTTTTGTTTTTCCAAATCCATACTGTGCTTCCCTACAAGAATCTGGGGCTGTTTCCCCCCCTCCCACTCCCCCTTTCTCATGTTTTTCTCTCATCCCCCCGTTGGTCAATGTCTGTTCCCATGTCTCTTGAACATGTTGTCTGTTCCATTTTCTTGCACCTTATGGCATAATGACACCAAAGCTATTCGGATTCTATCGATAAAATTACTGTACCGACAACAGAGAAGGCTATTGGCATCTCTCTTCATTCCAATATAAACACTTCTGGTTTTCCTTAGTCAGGGTAATGTATTTGTGTGATACAAATTTAGTTTTGCTGATCACACAAAACAGCAAAAGAAGCATGAGGTGAGGCAGACAGTATTCTGCCTCGCACCTGTGGCACAAGAGCACAAAGGTTCCCATTGTTCTTCTTCTACTCTACGTTGGCACCTCGCTAGCTTGTAGGTTCTTTGACTTCATAAAATTTAAGCCTGAGCTTTTGCATAGCTCACAAACAGTGGAGAATGAATGCTAAACTCCTCGACAGCTTCTCAGCTTTTCTTTTTTTTTATGCCAAAATGGATTTGTTCCAGACTGTAACAGAAGCAACAGTTCCGGCATCTTTCGCCGATTGCCAGCTATAACAGTGTGTGTGGAGCAACCATTCTCAATTTCTAACTATTGTTAAAAGACTCAAAACATTTATTTGGAATAGGACTGAGCAGACAAGACTTTTGTAAGTAAAATTCAAAGGAGAAAATGAGGACTTTTACGACAAAGTAAGAAATTGGTGCTTCTTCTATTAGTAAGCCGAGAACACAGTTTTAATTTGATCTGAAATGAGATCACGCTATTATAACAAATAATCAAAAAATTTAAATTAAAAATATTTTCAACAAAAGAATATTTCCAAGACAAAAAACAAAAAAGTTAAAAAATGAATATAGGCTACCAGTGAGGAACCAGTTGAGGTGGCTCGCGCATCTGGTTCGGATGCCTCCAGGACACCTCCCTGGGGAGGTGTTCCGGGCATGTCCTACCGGCGGGAGGCCCCGGGGACGACCCAGGACACGCTGGAGAGACTACGTCTCTCGGCTGGCCTGGGAACGCCTTGGGATCCCGTCGGAGGAGCTGGCTGAAGTGGCTGGGGAGAGGGAAGTCTGGGCTTCCCTGCTAAAGCTGAATTGAAGAATTGAAGACGGACGGATAGGCTACCAGTAATATTATTTAATGATTGCAGTTGCACAACAGTTAGCGATTCAATGAGCAGCTTTTAAAACAAGCAAGAAATTGCAATAGCTAATGCGCTGTCTCTAAACTCCTAGAAATGACTTTCCTTCAGGCTATATGAAACGAATGCTGACTAAAATCTGACCCCAGTATCAGTGCCTCACCAGCCACGAGCCTCGTCACAAATAACCATCATATAAACTCCTTTTCCATTGTAGAGGAATGTACCGATCTGAGGGTTGTGTCGTCACTGTCGTCCGATTGGCCGACAGATGAAGCAATGCAGCGAAGGAATTCCACAGCCATAATGTGTGTCAATGGATGAAATTGTGAATTTTCCTTCATCAAAAGTATTTATCTTTTCTTTGCTTGAGATAAAAAAATATATATATTGAATACTAATATTAATTAAAAAAAATATGAATTCATATATTAACATGCCAGATCCACCACACCAGCATCTATCGAAACTCAGACACAATCTGCTTCTTCCTCAGGTCATTGAATCGGTGGAGGCTGGTGTCTGTGGATCTCACTCTGCTTCGTCTGTCCTTCCTTCCTTTCCTCAGTCTCTCCTTTGGTCTCTTGAGGTCTCCCTGATTTGTTGGAATTTAGATGTCTCTGGGGTTGGTGAAGGACTCTGGTTGGTGGCCTGGTGGGTGGTGTCTGGTCGGTGCTGGATTTCACTTTCCTTTCTTTTCTTTGGTCCTTCCTCGGGTCTCCTGACGGCCTCACGACTCTGGCTGGAAGTGTTCGGTTTAGTTCGGTATGGGATTTTTTTAATCGGTTTTAGGTGAACTAATGAATACACACACACTCGCACGCACATACACATACTCACCCACATACAAAAAAAAAGAAGAAGAGAGCAATGATGATGACATGTCAAATCTGTAAAATTACCGAATGAACAATACTCCAGAATAATAATAAAATAATAATAATAATAATAATAAATAATAAAAGAATACTAATATTATTCTGGCCTCCTTTCGGTCTAATCATCCTGCTGCATAGACGTTTTTCGTATCTGCCACAAGAGATTACCTTGACTTTTGCGATCTTTGCATAAGTAGATGATGCATTTCACTCAACTTTAGCATTTAGAGTTTAGCTTCCAAGCTGGCAAGATCCCAGGAGAAACTCTGCAAGCCGGGTTGGCCTGAACCCTTTTTAGTTACACCAATGCAAGGTGACAGCTGGTTGGCCATTGATACCGCTGATGATCTCAGCAATCATGTTATCAGGTCATGTCAGGGATATTTTTTTGCCTGGAAGCACAGCAAGGCATTTAAAAACTAGTATGATCGCCGGAGACAAGCCATTAGCTGACATGATACAGAGATCAAAAATTGGAGTCGCTGACCGCCTAATGCTTGCCTTTCGCGTGTTCAAATGATATTCTTCCCCCCAGTTTTGGCTTTGAGATGTTCGAGAAAGACAAAATACGCTGGCAGAGATCCTGGTGGTTTCAAATTGGACCACCAGGATTTGCGCCTTTAATACTCAGTGATGGCTTGGCTTATGTAGCCACACTTGAGGGGAACCACATTATTTCCACAGTGTTCAGTCAAATATGAAAGCTTGAGCGGGGCTAGCCTCCAAGTCTAAAATAGTCTCATACAAATGTGTGTTTTGTTGGGAGCAACATGTAGAGATGAATCTTTTATGACTTATGATGGCTGGAATGATTTAATATTTTAATGTTTAAAGCTCAAAATAAATTGTACTTGAAACAACGGTTGACCACAGAAAACACTAAAAGGGGGAGGAGGGAACTGGAAGCTTAGAGAATTTGGAAGCGACCCAAAATTAACAAGGTAACTTTTTGGATTTTTAATTGATTCTACATTAAAAAATACTGACAACTAAAAAAAAAAAAAAAAAAACTAAAAGATACAAAAACTAGAATGATTGATTTGGGGACATAAATCGACAGTGTACAAGTATGATTTATTTCACAATATTTCTTCCTAGGAATCCATCAACAATGCGTGATGAATTGGCAGGGTGGAAAATTACATTTGTGATCTTTGGAGGCATCTATGCATAAACGACGACTTCTATCTCAATCTACCACAAATGCTGACATTTGAGAAAATTGCCAACTTTTTCTCACTGCATTTCCATTTCCTTTAGATCAGTACAAATGTTATTGAAAACAAAAGTACAAATGAAATTACCATTACCACACAACCTGGATAATAACCACTGATGCTGAAAAACATCAATGTGATACAACCGACCAACAGACATCATACGGTAGTTAAATGTGCCAGCTCAAATAGGCCGACTAATCGGGTTTTATCAGAATCCCAGTGGGCCAATTGGTTCAAGTTAGTTTTTGCAAGTGAGACCAAACCAGAATAATGTATTCATTTGTGCGTGCTGTTTTATCTTATAATTCAGACAATATCTTTATGTGATCACACAAAGGCAAAGAGTTTGTGTGAAAGCACAGATCTTTAATCTTCAAAAGAGTTATGTGTTTACAGCTAATTCATTTTCAAACGTTCTTTTATCTTTGGGCCAAATATCTGATGAGACTAAAATTAATGAGCAAAAGCAACTGAATTGAGTGTGCTATCATTATCATACAAAACTGAAAGTTACCAATTCCTTACTAAGCAGAAGTGAAAATAAATCAAACTGAGGATTACGACTACCACTGGTCAACATACTGTATCATCATATCATATCAATTATATACATAAAATAATATGATTTAATCTTATGGGTGTCAAAATTAGTGTGTTAACGTTGAGTTAATTTAGATTTCCTTTAAGGTCACAATTTTTTTTAACGTGCGATAAATGACGGCTCCTTACTTGGAAAACCTGTACTGGGGGAATTCCAGTCGCAATGCAGCAGACACAACCATGTCAAAATTGAGCAGTAATACATTTAATAATAATGCATATATTTGTGGAAACTGGGGTCAAGTTGTATTTTACCATTTTAAAAATGTATAGAATTTCACATTGCTTCATGTTAAAGATTAGAAAAACACACTGTCACCAACATCTTACAAATGCAATTATGCCATCTAGTGGCAGAAAAATGACCTAAACACAAATCAATATCACACTCGTTTCTTACAGTACAGTACATCTTTTAAATTTTAACTAAATTTTATGAATTATTATGCACTTAAAATTACTGTATCAATGACTGAAAGATGCAGCCATATTTCTATTAATTTAAAAAAAAAATCCACATTTTTCCTCTTTAATAAGACTATGAAAACTTAGGGGGAAAAAAACATTGTATTGTACATTGTACACAGATGTTAAAAGTAATGAATGCAATTAATTAAGATTAAAAAATGTAATCGCCTGGCACCCCTAATTAATAAATATACGATCAAGAGCTCCAGACTGCCCCTAAAAAGTCGTATTTTGCCCCCAACATTTGTGACAGTGCCAGTATATGTGTCACGTGAGGTGTCTAGTTTAGGACCCAAATGCAGGAAAGGCACACGAGTTAAGTTATAAAAACAGCCACATGCTGACACAGATCTTCTTAGATGGTGGGTGCAACTGTTGTGATAAACGTATCCATATGAATGACACATTCACCGACATTCTGTTTAAAGCTATGTTCCATTTGTACTTGGAAGCTCACTACATATGTTTTATTCATCTAGTGACGGTGTATCACTTTTTTTACACGACTACTTCCTGTGATGTACAGCAACTTCACAATAAGAGAGCATTCAGAAGTTTAAAGGTGACAGCACCATTAGCTCTCTATCTCTAAAGTTCCCCGCCAAAAAGGCTTTTCAGCGTCGGTTTGACATCGTGCCATCATGGTGTTGACAGAGTCAAAAAATGTCATTAATTCAAACCAGGTATACAAAATGAGTATTAATGTTGATTTTAGTGACATTTTCAGGGACAAAGGTTAATTTTGTATGTACCTAATGTTCAGTGAGAGTATAGTGGTTGCATATTAATCTCAATATTTTTTTTTATGTAGCATTTTTTAGCATTTGAAATGTTTTATTGAAATATATTAAGGGTTGTGTTTAGCTTGCAAATCTATAAGTTTCAAAACATAGAAGGGTCAAAACATGCCTTGTGAAAATGAAACTGCACCCAAAAAAAAAACCTAGCCACCAAAGGGTGCTAGAACTGCAAAAATGAAAATCAACCTAACTTTTTTTTTTTAACAAATGTGCTGCTTTTACCGTTGTGACATGACGAAGACAATATTGTGGAAGTTTTAATATTGCAATATCATGATATTGCCGTTGTCATTACATCCCTAGTGAGAGGACGTGAATATTTACTTCATGCGCGCTTAAAATTTAAAGTTTCAAGCGACTTTGCTCCTCGTAAAAAAAAAAAAAGTTAACACATTAGCTGCCAAAGACGACTTTAGACGTCAAAGATTCATTTTTACTGGTGAATGAGTTAATCTGGAGCCCTGGAATATCTGCCATTGAATGACTGCAACAACATTGCCTCCAGTGGTATAATCGTGAGATTTGATTTTACAAATCAATGATCAATCATTTCAGAACAAACAATAAATGTTTGGGCTGAGAGTAAAAATATGATGACTACAATTTTTATTTTTATTTTAATGTTTGTGGACATGGTAATTGTCAAAAATAGGTCTCACTTCACGTTTCATTTTTTTTAAAATGTTACTGTTAAATAACTTTTTTTTGACAATTCACTACAGTATGCCAAAGTGTTGCTCTAAACATTGCAGTTTTAGTAGGTTTATAACGGGACACCCTGTAATGGGAAATTTCAAATACTGGCATGTATCCGAGGAACAACACAGGTAATTAAAAATCCATCAAACAACTCATTGGGTTGAACTTGAGCTTCAGTATATTGAGCTCATCATTTTGTGCTTTCCAAGAAGATCGGTATCCTTACTTTCAACCACTTCAACCACCACAATGTTTTCTAGCAAAAAGCAATAATGTATGCATTAGTGCTATACACAAGTGGTGTGCATTCATGGTCAAAATAAATCATGCATGCTAGATGAAGGATGAATGACACTTTTACAAACAGCATTGGACATAATTAGCCTCTGCTCGTGTTAGTAAAAGACAAGGTTGGTCAATTAGTTACATCAAGGGCTCACTGAAAGAGGAAAGAGGAACAAGCCGTTGAGTGGGTGGGAGCACTAATTTCCCATGTAGTATCTTAGTTATATATATTTTTTAAGATCGGTTATCTTCTTCCCACTTGGGAGATGCGGGAAAATAAGCATTGAATCTCATTTGGAATCATCCATGTGCTTAATCAGAACGTTCATTTGCATATTGCATGTCTCACAGACATAAGACATTAGGTTTCGGCGCCAGTACTAACTTTTATTTTTTGCTGAAGAAAGTCAATAATTTTACAAGGAAAACCAGAGAAGCCTGTAACAGCACTTGATGGATGGTCAACAGCAACTTGCACTCTCTCTTGAGTGCTCGCTGTCAGACACACAAGCACTCAATTCTATGATTAATAAAGACTGAGTTGCATTAGCATACTATTATAAATTGGTAAACAAGGCCGCATCGGCATAACACGGCTTGGAGTAAATGAAATGATCCTGTTGACAACATTGGTTGCTCTAAATGAAAGAATTGATAATTGCACTTAATAATTATGTGGCTTCAGATTGCGTTTGCTGGTTTTAGTGAAAATGTGACGGAACTGAGTGCTGGTTATTAGCGTGACAGATGAATGAGGTAAAATATGGGTCATTTTTATACAGTTTGGTTAATAACAATACGGATATGTGTTTTCTAATCAAGCATTTTTTTTTGTTTGACCAATCACCACTCAGCTTCAACAAACAGGTGAGCCGTGATTGGTCGTTACCTGAACCCTGAGCAACTGTGATGTCATTTTGCCAAGTTGACAGGAAGTGGCAAAATGGCCGCCCCCTGAGATGGTTAAAAATGGGTGGATTTTGCTGCTTGACATATTCCACAAACGCAATATTAATCACAATACCGTGTTCAGACTTATTGTAAAGAACATTTTTGGGTTCATTTTACTTGAAAAGGGAATTAATGAATCATATTTCGCCTTAGCACTGAAAGGCTACAAAATGTTTCACAATAGCCGACGACAAAACCAAAGTCCTTGATTGATTGTAATTTCAGCAAGTGCTGATTTGCTGTGGATATTATTTCTATTAATTTTGGATTCAAAAGCAAGTACATTTTGTCAAAATGCCTGTAAATGTTGGGAGCCTTCCTGGACAACAAACCATAGATAAATAGATAAAAACACTAAATTCATGGAAGTAAATGTAATCCCCCCAAAAAATCATAACATTCAAAACGATTCAAAAGGTATCTCGATACAGTGGGTGCAATGCGACTAAAGGACGCTTCGATTTATTTTGATTCCTTGGCATGAACTTGTCAGTACGGACTGTAAATGTGGCATTTCCTTCAAAACAAGATTTTCTGATTTGAATCAGATTTTGTTACACCATTTGCACAGGTATCGATTAATCAATAAAAACTACCATACGCATACTATGTAGGTAGGTGTGGGCATAAGTGCATATTCATATATTGTATGTACAGTATAGTATAGTATGTAGTAGTCATATAGATGTATTTTGCATGACATTTTGTCGACTTATCAAGTGTAGTATTACACAGAAGATCACAAAAAAAAAAGAACAGCGAGCAATGTTTTGTGTGTACACGGCTCCAAAATCTCCCAGAGGACATCATATCCGATGGGCTTCGGATAAGAGCAAAGGCAGGCACGTCTGCGGGGAGGTGTCGTAGCGTGTGCACTTATTTACAGAGCGGGGGTGAATATGTGCATGTTTTATCTGCACTTTGGCGTAGTGATTTATGGTGGTTGTGATTTATCCAGGTGATGGATGAGCGCATTAAGCGCTACGGCTATGCCAAGCCTCTCTAAGTCTCTGTCACAATATATTGTGCGCTAGCATATAAAACAACTCAATGCAATATTAAATTATTCTCACGAGTTAAAACAAAGATGAAATACAGCGGAACCTCTAAAGTCAATCACAATCCATTCCAGGATGCTGGTTGAGCTCTCATCCTTCGTACATAATAAAGGAGGCACAAACTCCGAATTGATTTCGTCAAACGAGATATGTAAAACATTCCTACAAGGAAGCAAAGGGCATATGTAAAAACAATACAATGCGTTCTAAGCCTTAACTTGGATAAGCAATCAACACTAAAAGGTGAAATATGTTCTCCATTTAACATCCATTGATTTATATTATACCGACCACGACAACCTACCTTAACGTTTTCTATACATTCTGTGTGACTAGCGTTGAGAATCTTCTGCCCAGATTTAGTTATAACTGTTTTGATTTAGTTAGAACTGTTTAGATTTAGTCATAACTGTTTTAATTTCCTCAGTAGAGCTTGGTGAGTGTATTGAATGAGGTCTGGGGAGGGGGCCTCGTCTGTTTCCACATCAATGGGCCAGTGTCTGGGGTTGAACTCAATGTGTATAGGATGATATGCTGTAAAAGTATAAAAAGCCGTATCTACAGTACTTCCGGCTGTCGTCATGTGTATTGAAGGCTGTTTCCTGGGGGCTTGGGGGTTTGGAATACTGCTTTTCAAGATAGTATAAGAATGCTGTGAGTCCGCTGTAACTACACACTTGCGAGAGGAACTGCAGCCATTTGTCTGTAAACTTGCTTGTGTCCAGAATATTCTGTAAAATAAATCCTTCGAAGGACCTGTTCACCGATCTCCAGTCTGTATTAAAAAAAATCAACATTCTCTCTAGCCGAACAACAACGAACACGCGGCAGTCAAAGAGAGTCTTCTAACACTAGGGATGCACATGCTTTACAAAGTAGCAAAAAATAGCCTCAAAGCCTTGAAAAAATACGACTGGTTTTGACCAGCTCTGTTAAGAGTATTCTCAAATACTTTTTTTTTTGTCTTCCCATAATGCCACACGGTAATGCCACTATTGTCTGTGTAAGTCAATAATGTGGCATTGTGGGGGGAAATAATGTTTTCAGCATTTAGCCTACGCTTTACCAATATGTTCGAGCGACTTTATCAATACGTTTGAGGGAGTTTATAAATACGTTGGAATGATTTTTCCAAGATGTTAGAAAAACTTTACCAATACATTCGAACGACCTAAACAATACGCACGACTTTACAGTATGTTCGAATGACATAGCCCAGTCAAAACTCCACATTGGCTACATTGAATGATCCATTTTATTACTTTCATTTAAGCGCTGAAAGAATGTAGTGTATTATGGCATCTTCATCATCATCATCGTTATCGTGAGTCGTCGTGAGTACACGTGTTTTAAAAGTGCGTTTAAAGACGTTTAAAAATGGCCTAAGTATGTAGGTGCCGTAAATGCTATAATAACATGTCTTGGGTGTATTTCAAATTCAAAAGCACCCTAGGATTTGATATTATTTGATATTATTTATTGAGATGCTGAGTAATATGCCTTGTCTTGGAATGTTGAAAAATTAATTGGTTTCCAACCCAACAATACATTTGTTCTAGGAATATTTGTAGTTCTAATTCTGCTGTCATATAAACTTACAAAAAAGAGAAGAAAAAAGATAATAATAATAATGTAAGAAAAGACGAATGTCAAGTTTATGCACTAATTAGGCTTAAAACAAATGCTTGGATAGTTTTTTTCTGAACATAATTCCAACATAACGGCTCATTGATTCTGCGCCCTCACATCGCTAATGTTATGACAAGAATACAAAATACTGTCCCTTCATCAAATTCACAGGATATTAACAGGATCGCTACTGAGATATGCGTCAGATAAGCTACCTTCATATGCAAGCTAATGCAAAAGTTTCTGTCTCTCCATGCACACACAATATCAATATAACGATAACATGAGAGCTTTTCCCATCGCTTCCATCTCAATGCAGCGAATGCACTTTGACCTCTGCAGTGGCCAGATTCTGTTGCTTCTCCAACACTGCTGTTTTTGGATTATACAGCATCAGCATGTGCAAATATGTGGGTTGGGATTCCTTTTTTATGATATTGCTTCTTCTAGCATTTTACATGACAAAGAGACACATTTGGTAATTTAAGGTAAAGGTAATTGGGGACTACATTTGGGACAGAGATCAATCAGATGACACAGTTTTTTTTTTTTTTTTCATTCTAAAGCTGTATTTTGTAATGGGGTGTCAGGCGATTACATTGTTTAATTGTAATTAATCACATGACTTCTATAATTAATTCATGATTAATCACAATTTTATATCTGTTCTAAATATAAAATAAAAAAATGTTCCCTAAGTTTTCATACTATTGTTAAAACCCATGGGCAGTATTTTATTTTGAAATGGCTTGGTCAGAACCAGAAGCCCAAAACGGATCACACTTACCGCCGAGGGTAACATAAAAGTGGAACAAATGTTAAACTAAAAGAAATATGGTTATCTTTTAGTCATTGATACAGCAATTTCATAATAATCCATAACATTGAGTTAATATTAAAAAGATCTACTGTACTGTAGAAAAAACACGAGTGTGATATTGATATGTGTTGAGATCATTTTTCTGCCACTAGATGGCATAATTGCATTTGTAATACATTGGCGACAGCGCAGTGCATTTTTCTTTTCATATTAAGAGCTATCTAATATTTAACATGAAGTAACTTGTGAAATTTTGCACATTTTTAAAATGGTAAAATACAACTTGACCCCAGTCTCCACAAATAGATGCATTATTATTAAATTTATTACTGCTAAATTTTGACATGGGCGTGTCTGCTGCGTTGCGACTGGAATTCCCCCAATACAGGCTTTCCAAGTAAGGGGTGGTCATTAATCGCGGGTTAAAACAATTAGTGGTGTTAAAGGAACTTTAAATAGACTCCAAATGAACACACTCATTTTTACACCGCCATTTCGTATATTTCATACAGAGTACTGATGTGATTGCATAATATAAGTGGTGTGTGTTTTTGACTTTTTATTCCTCTTCCTGTTGGTTCATATTTATGGAATTGCCTCCACAAAGGATTTTCAGAACAATGTGTAAACTCAACGGTACTTCTGTGTGGATGCTTATTATAGACCTGACAGCAGATGTGAACACAAGCGGCAGCTCCACGCCAGCTCATGGATTTGTGCGCTGCCGAATAAAACGTAAATACGATCTCAGTGAAATGACACCACCTCCATTTATTTTAAAGGTGCCTGGCGTTAAATACTGGCAGCTGTTGCAAAAGGCCAGGCATTATGAAAACATAAATATGCCGAGTAAACAAATCCTCTCGGATGTGTGGAAATGATAAAGGGTGAGCAGAAGTGCTTTGCTAGAGGTAACCTCACACGGGCAATTGAAATTTTATGGAGAGATATTAACCGTTATTACCACAATATGTTTAGAAGAACAGTTTGATGCAGGCACAGCGTCACATGATACGGATACCAATCAACACTGGCCATCCATCATTCCATTTTCTATTGCTAACCCTGTTCAGGATGGTGGGGACCTTGAGCTTTTCCCAGCTGGCTTTGGGCGAAAGGCAGATTGCACCCTGGTCACCAGTCAACTACAGAGCACACATACAGGCAGACAACCTTTCATAGCCACATTCACTGAGTGGGGACTGAAATGCAAATCAGGCCAGTAAACCACTAACACGGTCAGTGAATGCGCGTTCCAAATGGCTAAACATACGGTATCCGTTGACAGAAGTCACATTTTAGGCGACATTCAAAATCTTCCACATCTTGCTGCCATACAAATCCCACACTCACCTGCCCCCTTTGCCACTGTGGGATTTCAACCAGACAATTTGTGTTTACTAACAGCTCATCCGGTTCTGCTTTTAGGATTTCCATTTCCAACTGCAAGTCAAGCGTACAGCACTGGAGAAGTTGCTCTGACAATTTGATACGGAGCTGAGCACATATGGACAACCGTTCACACTCACATCTACTGACAATTTTGAGACTTCAATTAAGCACGGGGGAGAACAGGCAAACATTTCAGAGATGATGTTCAACCCAGAGATTTGAACTGATTTGAATGCTAATCACTAATCCGCCATGTTGCCAGAAGTCAAGTAACTCAACTCAAATCTGTGTGACTCGATATAACCGTACACATGTTCGTGTTTAGATCATGACTCACTCCCGCTATGATATAAGTGGACTGACATTTATGCGAGGATGACAGCATTGTCAAAATAGTGTTTCGGTGTTATGAGTGATGATTGCCCGTAGCCATTTGTATCTGTTAAATGATGTTTAGCATGCTTATAGGTATGTTTCCCCCCCTATTTTTGTTCTATTCCACTGGTGTGATAGGACAGGCTTTTTTTGGCAGTTTTTTTTTTTTTACATTTTGGTTATTTACCCATGTATTTGAGGCCAAAGCTTTAGTACCATATTGTGGCATAGGAACAAGTAATGCTTTCCATATTCGGCAATTATATACTTTTTTTTCTTCTTTTTAACAATTACATGATGATTTTCACTAATTGCTTATCCCCTGTGAATAGTGGGGGAACACTACAGAGCACTTTTAAAAAATACATTTGTAGTTGATTTTCTTTAGTACATACGTGTGGGTAAAAAATTGCAAAAGGTGCAATAAAGTTTTTTTGTTTTGTTTTTAAAGCAATCTTTAATTAATTTGATTAACCGCTACTGATACTGTACTTCATCCTGATTACATGAAATCGGACCCGATCGCGGAAATGTTTTTAAGTGAGTGTTTTTAATTTCAATTTTTTTAAAGTTTGATTTATGTATTTGCCAAGGTATTGGATCGGGACTCGGTATCGGCAGATCCTCAAAATGAGGTGACTCGGTCCAAAAAAATGTGATTGGGACATCACTAGTTAAAATGTTACTTACAACATGGTCTTTACAGTAAATAAAGGTTTTTCTTATCGTGGTTATGTTGAAAGTTTGGACTCTGGAATTCCATCTAACAATGCATTGGGTGGAAGATTACACCCTGAAAGGGTTGCAAGATAATTTCTGGGTGACTCTGGAAGTCAGTTTGTCATTCAGCATTTGTTAGAACAAAATAATTCTACCACAAAATGACTGGAAAATTCAACAATTGGTAATGTGCAGTCAAACGTTTAGGTGTGGACTCATTTCCTATTAATAGTCACAGTCACCCTGTGTGACAGTCTAATCCAAAATGTAGTGACTACTCAATGTTCAATTTTCATCCTTTTAATCCCTAATTGATATGAAACATTTCCGCTTGCAAATTCTTCTCTTTAAATTATTCAACATTTCGCTCTCACACTATGCACATGAATATTTCGGATTCTACCTGATTCATGACTGGTGTGGCAATTCACCGATACTGTATTATCAAAACATTTGTCATCAGATTCCTCCAAAGCTTTATGAATGACATGTAAATGCCATGAGAAGACAAAGTGTGCCGATGATGCGAAAAGCAGCATGAGCAGGCGGGGTGCAAATACTAAGTTATTCAGTTTTCCCCACCCTTGAATCTGAAAACATGCTGACCTTTTCACAAAAAGGTTGCTTTGAGTAATCAATCAAATTTACCAGAATGCTGTCCTACTCTGATCCATCAACTTAGTTTGAAGAAAGGTCAAAATGTTAGCCCAACTGAATGATTATATACAGAATCATACAGCATCATTAAAACTAAACAGTGCATTTAATCTTCTTTCTTTTTTTTTATCTTTTCACCTTGATAGTTTTGTGATGTCATTTTACCTTGCACAGATTCAAGATAATCAGCCCTGTAACATAAATATGCCTTCTTTCGTATTTCACAGAAGGCACAACACAAGAAAACATGTTGCAACCATTCATTAGGATGTACTAAAACTTCAAAAATAAAGTAATCCAAAGAGCACATTAAAAAAGCTTCTGGCAGAATTTGGCAGATGAGACATCACTGGAGCATTTTGGCAAGTCACATCAGCTATGCTAACCAAGCCTCATCAAGTGTGTGTTTCACAGGAGATGCTTTACGGTTTCTGGCCCCGGGTGTCATCTGTGCAGTGAAAAATGAAGTCTATGCAAATGATTTGCTTTTATGGGCCACATAAAATGATCCGGTGGACCGCATGTGACCCCCGGGCCTTGAGTTTGATTGCCGCACTGCATGTGTGCACATTCACTCCAAATCAGCTGGGTTACAATCTGCAGTTTTCTGGCCCAGAATACATTCACCAGTAATGAGCCTTTGTTTTGACAGTTTTATTTATTGCTTCATTAATTCTTAAAGTCAGTATTTAAACAAGTCGTTCTCATGGTTTGGTTGCCGATCATGTCTTTGCACACCAGTGAAGGAAACAATTACATACTTACAAAGTGGTCAAGTTCAACTATGCCTTATTGATTTAATAAAACATAATGTTGACAAAAAGCCCAATAGCTGCAGGAGGCCTTTTTACTACTAGAATGGCACTTGACACTTGCCCAAGGAAACAGCAGCGCAAGTCAGATTCTAATGAAAGTGTCATGCTAAACCTTGGATGAATAGCAGGCGGAAAAAAAAGGCATTTAACTGGAGGAAAATCCCAACACAGCCTTAAAGTTCAACTTTAAACGGCATCACAAATCAGCTAAGATAGTGTGATGATACAATTGAGTCTACGTGATACCGATTAGGGGCAATTAAGAAAGAAATGTCATCATTCTCCAACTCCCTTTTTAAACAGCACACTTAAGGAGTCTAATATTGGAATAAAAATTAAATGGAATAGGACAATGACAGCATTTAAGATGCAGTAAATTCACCTTAATCACATTTATTTATTATCAATAGGAAGGATGGATCTACTGACATTTGAAGGATTTTGATCCAACCTTGAAAGACATTCCGTAAATAATATCCACTACCACATGACGTCGATATATTTTCTGACTGTTGTTGATTTCATGCAGCCACTTTATTCCGTCCTCGTTTGAAACCAGTTGGCCTTCTTCTCTCAGTGGGCAAAACAACTATAAACCAAATGTGGAATCCAAAGTCCAACAAGGAAAGATTTGAAATAGCAAAAGAAGATTGTGAGGAAACTTTGGCCTTGCAGGAGTATTGCGACACTTCATTTAGATCCAAAAATCCTTTTTCTATAGCGCTTGTCCTTATTAAGGTCATGGCTGAGCTGGAGCCGTTCCCAGGTGACTTTGAGCTAGACGTGGGGTATACCCTGAACTGATCGCCAGCCAATTGCAGGGAACATACGGACCCTCACCCTCAAAGTCAACCTAAAAATGGTCTGGACAGTAACATTCTGATTCATATTGCATTTGTGGTGAACTTGCTTTCGACTGAAAATGAGTGTGCTTTTTGTAAAGTTGTACCGTAAAGTGTAACATATTTATTTATTTTTGTATTTTAATTTTATTTTTTTATTTTTTCTGGAGAGCTCAGTATTGTTCATTCGGTAATTTTACCGAAGTCATCATCATTGCTCTATTAACATATTTATTTTTGGATTGCCCCATTAGTGCTGCTTTTTGGAAGGATGTTGGAAATTATTTTATGTGAGAATCCAAACACAAGGTTGTATTGAATGGTAAATACATTAGTACCCTTTTTGAATCGAAGAAAAAAATATTATTTTTATACTAATAGGAAATGTCTCTGTGGTCAAAACCAGTTACCATTGCACTATGAATTATAGATGAAAGACAAGGAAAATTTTATATACACAAATGTAAATGTCAAAATTTCAAACCTTGATTATAATTATTTTTGATTGAAATTGACAATTATTTTAAGTCTCGTAAATTTGTAACAAACAAGAAATGTCATTTGATAATTATTGTCCATGCAGAATTATTTGAAAAATAACTCTCGAAGCTAACTGAATTTTATTTTATTTTTGTATTTTTGTTTTTAATTTTAATTTTATTTTATTCTGGGATTCATGTTAATTGGCTGACTGGTAGGTATTCGTTTTATTCATCTATGTTCAAGAAATGCTAAAAAAAATTTAAACAATTAAAAATAATTTAAAAAATAAGAATTTTTTCATACACTCTGCCGCTGTAAAAAAGAAAAATAAGAATTTGTTAGCTAACGGATTATAATTGTATTTTGAATAAAATGTTTTTCCCCAAAAAAAGGCTGCTCCATGAATATGATAAAAATGGATGGGTCTTGCTGCTTAACTTTCCAAATAATATTGAGAACCAGTAACAACAGCACTATATTTCCTCTTTTCTCGCCATAATGCTCCCGCAGCTGCTGGTGTAATTTTTTTTTAAGACCATAGGTGTTCGTATTAGCCGAAGCTAGCGACGTGATGCTAACTTCGATGTTCTTTCACATTTTTTGTACTCTCAGAGTATAATAGGCAGGTTTCCTGTGAATGGCAGAGGTGAACATTATGACAGGAACAGAGTTTCAACAACAACAAACTAAAAAAAAATTTTAAAAAAATTTGTTCAGTCTCAGTCAATACAAAATTCCATTTGTTTTATGTTTCAAGGTAAACTTGAAGTTGGAGTGGCATTAAACAGCTTGAAGCCTCGAATTGTTTTACCATTGGCACAAACTGCTGCTTATTGGAGTGTCACCAGAGTATTTTAGCGTTCTGACTGTATGAATATTAAAATTGCTATCTGACACACTAATACTGTAATTGTAATTCTGTACGTATTTGAGTTTGTTTGATTTGGACTCATACCGATTTTGTACCGCAACCACTGCAAAAAGCCATGTGAGGAAGTCATAGGACGGTAAACGATATGAGATCAGGATAATATGATGTCAATGTAGTTTGGACAGGTGAAGGGGAAAAAAACATGGTTGGATATGTCCTTGTGTAACCTCTTATATAAGGATATGTTGTTGTCCTGAACTGTTGTACGAATCCAGGTGCCCAACAATTTGTAAATAAAGGGCGGGATCAGCCTGGGAACTCTTCCTTGTTTTTACTACAGTTTTCCCTGGTTTGCAAAACACGTTTTCGAAAGTGTCTGAGAGCCCAGTTTCCCACGCTAACGAATAAAAGACGGAGCGGCACACGGTCCGAACAGAGTCAGCTGTGGAACCCGTACGATTGCCCAGCCGTTTTGCAGCTCGTTCTACCCGGACCGTGGGCTCTCCGGTCTAGTGTCAAGGTAAGCGCTGTTGATGATCATATTATGCTGCTTAGCGTTGTAGTGTATTGATTGCTGTTTGCGGGGAAAAAAAGACACCATTTATTCTAGCAAAGCGAGTTGTGATTATTGCTGTTTGCGGGGAATAAAAGGTACAATCATTCTAGCAAAGCAAGTTGTGAATATTGCTGTTTGCGGGGAATAAAAGGTACAATCATTCTAGCAAAGCACAGGTGTTGATTACTGTTTGCGGGGAATAAAACGTACGATTATTCTAGCACAGTATAAAAATGTTGATTGCTGTTTGCGGGGAATAAAAGGCACAGTTATTCTAGCAAAGCATATCAGTCTCTGTGTATTCATTGTTGCCGCCGACCACTCACGATCCTGCATAAAGATATAAAAGTGAAGTAGTGTTTTCCACAAAACAACAGGCTAATGATATGCCTGTGATTGGGGATGTGCCTACGGCATGCACCCTAACTACGATTTCAAATGCAACCAATCTTTTTCACGTGAACCAACACCTGCAGTGTTGTTTTTTTATTTGTCCCACAGCTCCTCTGATAACCAGCTTACAAATTAATTCATTAGCAACATGGCACGTTGAAAGTCTGTATCTGTGTTGGCAGCATCGTTTCATACCACGTCAAAATTTTGCACGAAGGTGGGTGGGTTGATGCTTTGATCTCAAGAAGAAGAACACAATTCTACCCCAGCCGCAGGCAAGAGGAACACGGGGGTAGGTAGAGGATTATCACATTCAATTTGGGCTAGTTGAGGGGGTGGCTCTATTGTGCCACTGAGCTGCTTCCCCACATACACATATAAACACTCTCAAAGGCAACTGATCTATCTGTTATGAAAGCTACGCATTATACAGACACAACTCCAGATGCTGCCAATAATACACTCATCAGGGTTTTGTTTTGGTTGTGACAGCACTTGTGCATGCATAGGGCAGCCTTGGGTGGAAAAACAACAATTACAACAACATACCACTGCATGCATCGTCATCCAGCTCATTCTCTGCAGGGACTTATTTTGAGAATGACCTAGCAAATCGAAAGAAGAGGGCATGAAATTGTCCCGTGGTTATATAAAGAGGTTGTTGCAATGAGTAAGTGGGAATGCTTCTCAACAAGGGGTATACATGCTTTGTCGCCCAAACAGCTGCTCTCGCCATGTGCATGCATCTGTTTGCAGTTGTTATTTGCTGTGAGCTTTGTGAAACAAGAAAAGTACCGCAATCACATTTGGGTTGAAATGGATGTGATTCTGAACCAGATAGGCCACAGAAAATGGATGACAGAAAATAAAAAGAGAAAATGGATGACTTGATGGATATCGATTAATCTATTGGCTCGCAATTTTTCATGAACTTGTCACAAAGAGGTTTCTAAGTGGAAATTCTAGAAAAATGATGTGGTGAAACTAGCAACTTCAAAGTAAGTATAGTTTACAGCAGTTGCATGCCTGCTTCCACCTCGGCTCCTAATCCTTTCTTAAAAGTGACGCCGTACATGGGAGCGGAAAATGAAAGTGTTCCTCTAAATGGCTTGTGGAGCGATGCCTGTCAAGTGTAACGGGTCTAGAGGGGAAATTAGCCCGAAAACATGCCAAGCGAGCACTGCGGCTGGCTGTGTGGCATCGTTCCCTCCTCAAAGGGGAAGAGGCTACACTCACACATCTCAAACACAAGGAATGCTTAATGAAACGACCAGAGAGACAAATGTGTTCTTTTCCATTCCTGACAATTCAAAGCCACAATGTTAACAACCTTGTGTTGAATTATTTTAGACTGTCATTTGTGTTGTCTCATGCTATTACATCATCTCAAAACTTTCTTTATCTACTTCTTTGGAAGCGATATTTTGTCTTTCTCTGATGAAAGCTGTGGCACATTTCTGTTGCCGTTCAATAATTTAAAAAAAAATAATAATTTAAAAGCAAAGTTGTACCTGTAGTTTTTTTTTTTAGGATTATTTTTTGGGAAGTATTTCATGAAAATACCAACACCAGGATATTATTCTTACACGTTAGAGGCACAAATTATATATATATTTTTATATTTATATTTGTATCTTCGATGTTCAAGTGAGAATATGAGTGTATAAATGACATCATATGAAAACAATTAAGACATTTTAAAATAATGTGTAACAAAATTAATTATATGTGTCCACAAAGCTCACATTGTTATCTTACATCAGATCATGACATAATTTCCTGTGTGGTGTCCCACAGGGCTCCATGTTAGGGCATTTATAGATACTATCTAATTAAAAACCATGACAATGAGGAATCTCTCTCTCTCTCTCTCTCTCTCTCTCTCACACACTCTCTCACACACTCTCTCACTCTCTCTCTCTCTCTCTCTCTCAGAAGTTATCACCTGCATCAATTTCTATATTAGCTATATCATACAATTTTATTCCAGTGGAGCCTCTGCCTCCCACCAGCAATTAAAAACTACTCTAATGTTGATTGCATCATACAAAAGCCAGGCAAAAACAAACAAACAAACCAAACTTCAACAAAAAAAAACTTCAATTGTTGTCTTAAAAAAAAAAACTTGTTAATGCTGATTAACATCTCTTTCACCCAAAACATAATTATTTATGCCTGAAGCACAAAGCCATAAATAGAAGCCAAGTCCCACTTCCTTGAAGAGCAAGGTACCCCTTTCATGTAACTAAGGCAGTGTGCAAATAGCCTTTCAAACGTTAAACATTAAACACTTACTCAAAGCAATTGTTAGACTATTTGTCCTTGTAAGTAATTTCACTTACACATCATCTTGAGAAAACTACATCTTTAAGCCCATGAATAGCCTAGAATTATTGTACCCAGGTGGAATAACTTTATTTCAACAAAACCAATTATTCCCGCATTAATCTTGTGTCCATAATCACTATAAGACTTATCGTTGTTGTTTCACCAAATGCTTCAAAGTATGAACTTTAAAAATGCCCTATTCTCAGAGAGAACACCCACAAATGAAAAATCCACCTTCACCCAAAAAGCAGATCGCTTGTTTAGTCAGAAGGAATCCTATTTAATTTGAACTGCTACTATGTCAATATCGGCACATGCAGTATGACAGCTGACTTTTTATTTTTGAGCAAATATTTCTAGTCAAAAAGCTGATTGAATAAAGCTTGTGATGTTAGTCTCTGACATTAAATACTATAAGCTAGGGATGTTAACAAAGCTTTTTCTTCATATGCTCTCATGTAGTATGACAATCAAATAATTTCTTTCAAATTCAACGTTAAAAAAGCGGCAAACTTGTTATAAAAACAGCCTTGTTTGTTAAAATTGTGAGTCATGCAACACCGGTGCAGAATCATTTCTACTAGTGTTAGTATCCAATTATTCATGGTTTCCTTAATATTAACATAAATCCAATACTATAAATTCTGAGCTCAATGAATTAAAAATAATTATCTATTTTTTTAATTCTGAGGCTCACATATTTCAAAACCCCTGAATTAGATCATTTGATAACAAATTTAGAATGATGAGCTAAAGGTTAACTCCTGAATAATTGGAGGTATTAAGCAATGTTGCAAATCAAAACGTGAGTCAAGGTTAATTAATTAGTGTTTTGAGAGGGCATCATACTTGCTCAAATATTTACCTTTCTGACGAGCCTTTGTTTTTTTAATTTGATTTCTAGTTGTTTTAGGCCGATGCGATGGATCATACCTCACACTCCCTGGAGCTAGACATTGTGCAAGTGCAGGATCCGGTGCCGTTGCCAAGCACTTCCAATGCCTCCGGAGTGGCAGCGGGGTTGTAGCTCATGTAATACTCCTGCAGCTGCGTGCTCAGGTCCTGCTCCGGCTCGGGACTCTTTTTGCGACACTTTCTCCCCACTATGGATCTCTGGTTGAGCAACCTGGTGGCACCCGGGTAGCGCCGCCACAATACGTAGATAATGGTCAAAATGAGAGACATGCTGAAGAAGAGCGCCACGCTGCCCACTACTACTTTATGTAGAGTCATATGTTCTATCTCCGGGGGTAGAATGTGAGTGGGCCGACTACGTGCCACCGAGTCTCTTGGATCTTTGCTCATATGCCCGGGGAATGTAGGACGAGGAAGAGGTTGAGGTCTAAAAGGCGGGTGTGGACCAAAAGTTTGTGGCATGAGTGGAGACCCACTTGTGGGGGCAAATGTTGGCTCATTGGTGGCTTCGGAAAAAAGCTCCGACATTGGTGAGGGCGTCTCAGTCAGAACGTAATCAGTTTCCTCACAAATGCCGTGGTTCCTTGTGGCTTCCATAATCTTTTCTCCTTGGAGATACTTTGGGCTGCTGCATATCATCGTGGTGTCTTTGGTGCCACGGAAATTTCTCAACCAAGCCACGAGTGGACATATGCCGGTGGCACAATCCCATATGTTGCCAGCGAGGCTGACAGAAGTCAGTGAGATCCACGCCGTCACCGCCTCCTGTGATACGTTGGACAATTTGTTGGATTCCAGGTTAAGAACTTGAAGGTTCGGCAAGCAGTGGAACACAGCTGGATCCAGGGTCTGTATTTCATTTCCAGACAGGTCGAGTTTCTGCAGGGTATACCATGTCCAGGGAAGGCCTTGATTGACGACCTTGATGCGGTTCCACTGCAGATAGAGTGATCTCAGATTGGCAAGTCGAGGAAACAGGAAAAAGTTGATCCGGGTGAACTGGTTGTGCTCCAGATGCAACTCCATCAGTTTCTGTAACCCTAAAAAGGTGGTGCGGGTGAGAGCCTTGATTCGATTGTAGCCCAAATCCAGAAACTCCAAACTTCGACACTCGAGGAACGCTCGTATGGGAATGTTCGAGAGACCATTGGATCGGAGGTGTAAGTTTTGCAACTTTCGCAAACCGTGGAATTGTCCCGGCTGCAGGATTTCCAACTTGTTGTATGACAGGTCTAAACTACGAAGATTGGGAATTCCGTGGAATGTTGAATTGTGCAGAGAAGTGATCCTGTTCGAGCTCATAATAAGCTCTTTAAGCCGACGGACTCCCTGGAATGCCCGACTGTCGACCGTTGAAATCTGATTGTGATCCAAGTATATCCAGAGGAGCTGACTCAGGTGAGCGAACTGATATGGTAACAGGGTGTGCAGTTCATTGTAGCGCATGGAGAGGCCCTGGCACCCGACTGAAATGTTTTCAGGGACATCCAAGAAGCCAGACGAATCACAATTGACAGTTTTCCCCTCACATCGACAGCTATTCGGGCACGTGCGCTCGCCGAAGCTGAACAATAAGGGAACTCGCAAAAGGAGGAGGAGCGGAAAGAGGAGGTGTGTCACTCGTCCATCATTCAGCATAGGACCTAGAAGGAAAGAAAAAAAAAACATTGACTGGAATGTCATTTAAATCACATCTATGACCCATTAAGGTGACCCATTAGATCAGTGGTTCTTAACCTGGGTTCAATCGAACACAGAGTGTTCAGTGAGTCAGTATCAGGGGTTTAGTAAAGGTGATGACACACCATTGTTGGCTGCAGGTGATCACGCTACATTGCTTGGTCTATCTGTGCTGCAGGGAATTTGGTGTGCTCATATTAATGGTACGTCGTGAGATTTCTTTATTGTAATCCCTTTGTACTAACTATGTCCAGCAAAAAAAAAAAAAAAAAAGTAATTGGACAAATATGTGCCATATGAAGTCACATGCATGATGGAACGTATGGTGTTCCACAGGGCTCAATTCTAGAGCCTCTGCTGTTTTTTTATTGTATTTCCTGCTGAATGTGCAGGGGCAACCGGTGCGGTTCAGTACCGCCAACAAGGTTAAGAACCAACTGCATTAGATAATTGGTAATTGGTGGCTCACACTATGGACCTCATGGGGAGCATGGCTCAAGCTTTGTCTTTTTTACCTCCCTCTCCCTAAGCGTCTTCCTTTCTTATCTAATATGTCGGGTGTTCAAAAGCGAGGAACGGCAGGTATTTTTTGTCATTTCTCCCTCTGTTGGTCATTATTGTTGGTTATTATTATTATTATTTTTCATGTTTCTTACTCTGTGATTTGTGCATGTGCAATGACAGTAAATATTCATTCATTAATTCATATCTTTTGACATATTGTTTCAAGTTATTTTCTGACACACAAAAATACATTAGAATTTCATGGTGTATTCCTGCAACAAAGTTCAAGCAAACAATGCACACAGCACGAAACAAAAAAAAATTGTATCGCTAACCCCAATAACTCAGGCTATACTGTACTACTGCCCGTTTGGAGACCATTAAAGTAGATGATGTGGGTATTTTACGATGGCAGTGACAGAGATGTTATCCTCCTCATTACAAATTAGAGGACTGCGTATTATACAGCGGTTATTTACGGTAGAATTACCACATATTCTCTGGATGAATTAAATTGTGGCATGGCCTAAGCCCTTGCAGTTATTTTCTCTTTCTTTTGAGAAGCACATATAAAAAAAAAAATAATAATGCATTCTGTAGACACAAATGCAGACTATAATTAAGAACAGTGATAGAGAATGTGAATGATGTGAATTGATGGTGAGTAAATGAGAGTAGGGACAACGTGCCATGTGAAAATGTGTTCTATTAATAAATCTCTTGACTCCTCCAAGCCATAAATGCACTGCAGCTTCCATCTTATCCATTAGCTGCTCTGTGAAGTGGTTAAGTGTTCAATGCACCGGACCCATTCATTAGTTTTCTTAAACTGATGTTCTCATTGGAGCAGTTAGAAGGGTCTTCGGGAGCCCAAAGAGTCCAAACAGTTTTCGATGATCTAAAACCTTAGGCAATATGATGTGCATGAGAGCTTTGGCATTCAGACATTTTCTCATTGGCATTGCTGCTTGACAGCATCTGTAATTATTGTACATTGATTCAGTATAGATCCCCGCATAGACACAAGATTAAGACACAAGTGTATATAAAGTCCCCATGTGAGACTTAACTTGACTCTCTCTATAGCTTGATTCACCCGCGATTCAGTGCCGTGGTCTTATTCTTTATTTTCATGACACCAATATTAGAAAAGCTAACACTTCATACTTTGAGTGACTCTTATGTAGCAGTAGCAATATTTTAAAGGCAACATTGTGTAAAATACTTCTTCAAAAAGCCTCATCTCTGCTCATTAAAAAAAAAAACAGGCAATAAAATCTATTTAAAAAAAAAAAGACTAGTTTTGCTGACAACCAAGAGATTGAACCTAATCCGCTACACAGACATCGGATTATTTCACTTTTTTTCTTCTTGGCAAAGCTTGACCAATTGTAGCCAGAGGCTCCTACGGTTTTCTATACAAAATAACTATTGAAAATCTTGACAAATGCTGCATAAAGGGCCGGTCTGTCTGTCTGTCTATCAGTCTGTGTCATTCATTCATTCATTCATATATTGTGCATCTATGAGTCTGGAGTATTACTAGTTAGCCATCATGTTTTTTCACTTAGTAACCTTTGTGTTTGAAAGAGATGCAATTTCAGACATCCCTTCACCCATTATGTACTAATTAGTTTTGTTTGTTTGTTTTCGCCAAAAATCTAACATGCAACGGCTCATAACTCGGTAAATTGGTGAACTTGTAAATCGTGCAACCACTGTATGAACAACTAAAACTTGTGTGCAAATGCACCACCCAGTAAGGTTTCCAGAAGCTCTCACAACACATCTTTTCATATGTCACCTAAGGTTATGCACTGATGGCAAGTTTGTTTTTTTTTAATCCCCAAAAAATGAGACTACTTTCCAGCCTAAGGGAAATAGAAGGTTGTGCCAGTCCCCGAAGAGTCAGCTGTCGTGTTGCTTGGCATTGCGACGACTTGATATTTCATCTGAATGCACAACGCTCTTAGCACCGATGCAAAGGCTATTAACCAGAGTGCCTGAGTGGGTTGGCCAACAGTGTGCAGGTCAAATTCTGAAGCACTTCAAACAAATGAAAAGAGAGTCAGAAAACCAACTATATGCACTATTTATTACAAAATGTTCAACTATGCAGCACCTTATGAACATTATATTACAGTTTGCGTTTCATTGCAAAGACATTTTGGGATTAGAATCGGGCACAATAGCACAATCAACCTCCTCCATTATGCAAACAGCCATTTCCCCATTGCGTTTTTTTTTTTTTTTGACTGAGCTGGTATGCAGCAAGGAATGCATAAAGGCTGCATTTTCATGAAATCAAGTTTCAGCAAAACCAAAATGGAACCAACGCCTAATAAATGTCACTGCTGCTGTTTTAGTAGTTAGCATATTTTATTGTTCAACGACTGCAGTGAGAAAGCTCATTCAAAGAATAAAGATATAGCCTAACAGTTTTGTGCAGTATCACAAAATTATGATAATGGTGTGTGCCAGTGCAAGCCTCATATAAGGTGTATGGGAATTCGAAGGAAGATTAAACTTTAAACCTGCTGGAACCACAGCTAAATATTGGCACAGGTAGTGTTTCATATTTTTGGGTGAATTTGCTCAATTCATTAAATGCACTATTTACACACAGCTATAGACGAATCAGGGCAGAAGGTGGTCTCCAAATGTCCATTTCCCAGTAGTGATCTGTGATCTTTCTATATCCAATTTTACAATAATAATAATAATAATAATAATAATAATAATAATAATCTGCTCATTGAGGTCTGCTTGCAGTTCCTCAACATACTTTATGAATTTCAAGCTCCTCCATGGACTCCACTCCAGAAAATCAGATTCCGCTTCCACTATGTCAATGAGTATCAGCTCACCTCTAAAACAGGGCATTTAAAAAAAAATAAAAATAATAAAATGAGAGGAGATGCTTCATTTGGCTGCAAATCAAGTAAACAACGGTGCTCAAGATGTCTGTGTCTGCTTCACGATAGACTAGTGTTAATTTTATCAGCCATTTTTAAAATTTAATATCAGTTTTTTTTTGTTTTGTCAGAAGATAATGTTGAACATTTCAGATCAAAAAAATTTTCACGTAAAATGTTCTCAGATTTTGGATGAAAAACAACTTGACACACAATTACAGTATATCAACAAATGTCTACTATGGCTCCATTCTATGAGCTAGTAAATTAGCCAGCATTAGTTAGCGGTCGGATTAACATTATTGTTGGAGCGTAATAGCCATTTAGTTTCCGTTGAAGAAATTAACGAAACGAAAAAAAGAGCCCATAATGTAAAGTAAATCACTAATGTAATGGAAAAGTCAAAACGGCGTTGTTTTACACCACAGCAAATTAATCTGTGAAATTAAAACTTTTGTGCGAATCAAATCAGAGAATTATTAGAAAGTTCAGCTTCACTCGATCTCTTTGCCAGTCAGCGAAGCTGCTAGTTTGATAGTGTATGATGTGTGACTGAGCTTAGGCAAGCAGAATCCGAGATGGGCACTTTAGTATTGTGATTTACGACATAACTGACCATGCGCACTTAGATTTAAGGCACATAAAATGAAAAGCACTCCCAGGGCTTAAAGTATGTGACATATTATAAGTCACGGGGACCATCTTATGCAGCGGCGATTCGCTCGACACATTGCCATTACAATATTGAAATGAAGTATGTTTTTAGCCAACTAAAACCTAATATTTCAGAGACAATCGTTTCAAATTTAGATGTCAGGCGGATTATCAACTTAGAGCAAAAGCAGGTAGTTGTCTGAAGTGGCTTACACACACTCACACGCACACACACACACACATAACATACTCACCCACATACAAAATTAAAAAAAAATAAAATAATAAAATAAATAAAAAAATAAAAAATAAAAAAAATAAAAATATATAAAAATAAAATTAAAAATTTTAAAGAAGAGAGAGCAATGATGATGACATGTCAAATCTGTAAAATTACAGAATGAAGAATACTGAGCCCTCCAGAAAAAAAATAAAATAAAAAAATTAAAAATAAAGTGGCTTATTTATGATAAAGAGCTGTGCATAATAAACCAAATAGAAATGAGAACTTTAAATACTGTCCACGGTTTTAGACCAGAACAGCAACACAGTACTGAAGGAAAAGATTGCTGGCAAATAGCAACCAGTAATGGCAACTGGACCAATTAGATTACAAAGTGATGCGATGAACACTCAATTTTGTGAGCTCACTTTTGCTGACCGGCTTAGTGGGGGATGTTATAATCAAGGTCTCATGAGTGCATTGACCTCCTCAAGTATAAAAAGTAGATAAATGAAGGTCTGTGCTTCAGCTGCTCGTTGGCTCTTTCATCAGAAAAGAAGAAAGACTTAAATTATTAACTCGTCAAGCCCTATCGCCAACCTTAAGACATTTCTCAAAGTGCGCCCATTAGCATTCTAGATCGGTATGAATATGCAGAAGGGTATGTAGAGTAGAAGTCCAATGAATAAGTGGCTTTAACATACGTCAATTTCTCACAGTCATTAAGTGCTGTACTGCAGCGCAGGTTTAACTTGTTTATAGATTTGTTGATGATGTTTATCATGGTCACTTCCTGTACTATATGGATGGATTCTTATTGACTGGTTGGAGTGGGTTGATTATTTACTCTTTCACTGTAATATAAAGTCATCTTAAGCCCCATAAAACCTAACAAACATGTAAAATAGCAGTGTGGATTCTCAACAAACTGGTCTCCCTTTCAAAAGAAGAAAATATGGGGCTGGAATTGAGTGATTGCTTATCTTTGTGTTCATATTTCACAATCCCATGGCTTCTACTCTACTAATAAAAAAATATTCAGAACGGATGGATGACCAAATTTCAAAGTTCTGTTGTCCAATTGAAAACAACCACAGAGGTCTTAATGTTTTTTCTTGTCCTAAGGAAATTTTGAATATTTAGTTTCAAGCAAAACTTGAATAAACCATTCACGCATTCACTACCAACACTCGCAAACATTCACCCCTCAGTGTGATACGGGTTTATGCAAACAATAGTAGCATTCGTTGTTTTTTCCCGTGGTTGACTGCTCTGCAATTTATCAAAACAAACTCACATTTTGAACTGTTTATCCGCCCTGTCTGTCAAACATCACAAACTTGAAATAATCATCTGAAACAGTCAAATGATAACTTGATATCACACATTCTTGTTGATTGGATTGGGGAAAGTGAATACGGCAACGTGATTGGGTAACAGGTACGAAATTATTTTGTTTTTTGTCCCCTATGTATATTTAGACTTGAGCAAATCCACATTTGAAATTACAAGGTTGCAAGCTTTGACAGAGTGGAAAATAATAAAAGTGGACAAAATGTGTTCCTGGTGTGCGAAATGCACAAAGCAATGCGGGCCAGAAGATTATTATTTTATTTTATTTTTTTAAAGCAAGTTACTGTAATCTTCAAGCATGTTTGAACAAAGGTTTGATAATATTAGACACAGTAATAGCGTATTTCCACTCCAACCCATGCACGCACTCTGAAGAAGAACACAAACACTTTGGTAAGTTATTTTGTTTTTCCCCCTCGCCGATGTCCATTACTGATGACATCACAGGACCGACCGCCCAATCAACTGCCGTGGTGTTTTACGTCATGAGACCCAAGTTGTTTTTTATGTGTTTTTGTTACTTTTATTAGGCATGTGCCGATAACTCGTTTGATGGTGCGCCACAGTTTTAAAAATTCAGAAGGGGGGCCCCCGGTGACCCGCGTCCGGGCAAAAGAAACCCCCATCCAATATTTGTACTCATCATAAGAGGTCAGTGAGCCATGTTTTGTCTGATCCCTCACCTAGGACCTGATTGCCATGGGTGGCATAAAGCCCCAGGCAACACGATAAGGTAACTCACGGAGGTGCTTTGAAGTTAATTGCCTCTAATTAACTTTTTTTCTCCTGAATAAGCAGAGCGCAATTACGCACAGGGGATGAGAAGGAGGGAGCAAGAGAAAGCGACACTGCAAACACAGATGCATTTTTGCTCTGATTAATGTGTGTTGTCCAAGAAAAAAATAATTTTAAAATCTGTACCGAAGGTCACTAGTTAGCCCCAAGGACAATATGAGTAGCTAATGGATATTTATTAAAACTAGCTCACAAGTGATGGGACTTTATATATAGATATTTATATAGATTATATATATTTTGTGGCGGCACGGTGGCTGACTGGTTAGAACGTCTGCCTCTCAGTGCAGAGGACGTGAGATCGAGGCTTCGGCCTTCCTGGGTGGAGTTAGCATGTTCTTCCCGTGCTTGCGTGGGTTTTCCCCGGGTACTCCGGTTTCCTCCCACATTCCAAACACATGCATGGCAGGTTAATTGAACACTCCAAATTGTCCATAGGTGTGATTGTGATGTGGATGGTTGTTAGTCTCTATGTGCCCTGCGATTGGCTGGCAACCAGTTCAGGGTGTGCCCCGCCTACTGCCCGAAGGCAGCTTGTGAGGACAAGCGGTTAAGAAGATGGATGGATATATATTTTGTTTAAGAATAAAATAGATGGTGTTCAATAGGAAGAAATGTGTTGTTTTTATTTACACTAATATGTTTTAAATGGCATTTTAGAGCTATAATTTTAATACTGTGACATTGCAATATCTCTGCTCACAGTTATCATACCATCAGATCAGATCTAATATCAGCTCATGCCTAACTTTAAATTGAATTCATAAAATTAACAAATATTTTCCTCCTGTCTCAAAACAGCAAATTGGCGCTAACTATGCCATCGCTGGCTTACAACAAAACAAGAAAAGAGTGAAAAACTTGAGACCATTTCTGTGCTTTGAAGCTCAATTTGGTATTTTTAATCTTATTTTGAGAACTGTTTTGGTACGTTAGTTATTTTGTTGTTGTTGTTGCATAATAAAGGCAAACATATCCTCTTAGTTATCCCGCCAAGTACGATGCACACACTGAAGATGAAATCAAAAAGCATCTACAGCAATTTCAAGATGAGGTGAGCGCCTCAGCTCAGCAAATAAATGCGATGGAGTTTATTAGCTGATGGCTGAGAAAGCGAGCAGACTTTATTGCGCCTCTTGTCACTTCACATGTGTGTGTTGCACTTTGAAATCATAGCAGTTTACCGATCCAGACTTGGAAATATCAACTGTTTCCGACATTACCGAGCACATTTCACATCTTGTTTATAATTGAAGTCTCATGAAATATAGCTTTTGGCTGCAATGCATTGGCTTGGCAATATGTATTCAAATGCAAGCAATCAAAAATAAAAACCCGGACAGGATTCTGCTACACAACGAGATCAAAATCTAGTTTAGAGCAGACAACTGTATCTTGTTGGCACGCAGACTCATTAGTGCTGTGATTGTTTCTCTCCCTGTCACGCTGGAATCTCGGACTTTTGGTTATATTTCTTCTGTGTCCCGCCTGCAGCCTTCCCGTGGACTCAAGCAAATTAAAATGAGACTTTGTTGGATGTGGTGATTCATGCAGATATCGCAACTGTAAGTAGAAATAGTTCCCTCGGAAATTGCACGAGAATACAAGAGAAACAGATGAATCGGGAGAATCTGTTAATACATGACAACATTTGGAGCTATACTGACAAATGTGAAGATTTTTACCTTTCACGCGATGCTCGCAATACATTAACCTTATGATTTCTGAAGATAGGAGGGAGTTAAAAAAAAGTGTTGTTTTTAACCCTGGAGAACCCAAGAACCCTTTTCTTCTTTGGAAAATTATGAATTATACATTAAACAACTGCTATAAGTTCACTGAACACCAAAATATATGTTTTTTCAATTTTAACCCTTTTTTTTAACTAGCTCAGAGTTGCTAATTTATCAAAATATATATATATAAAACATACTCCTAGGCATTCTGCAACATGATACGAAATAGATTAACAAAAAAAACACACAATTTTACCATCTGATGGTTTGCTGAGAAGATGGTTTTGTTTGGATTGATTTCCAGCTCAACAAAACAGCATGTTGCCAGCCATCTTGTAACCACCGCCCTGGCTCATGTAAGTGCAATATTCATCCACTAGATGGCCCCATGCAGGGGTCAGAAGTGGCACTCTGGACTTGTGAAGTTAAATTTGTAAAAAAAAAATAAAAAAAAAAAAAAAGGTCTTCGTTATTTGAGTAGCAGAATTCATAGGGGCCAAATTTGACCCTGTGGGTTCTCCAGGTACAGCCAATAAAACACCCAAAACAGATTCTACACTATTATGACTACTGTAAGGTTGCAACATGAGCAAAAGATAACCCACAGACAACGTAAAAAATCAAATTAAAAAAAGGCTGACATCAACACAATAACAGCGATGACAAACCGAGGCGGATAGTCGCAGCGTGCAAAAATAAACAAACAGTAGAACCAATAACAGAACTAAAATAGTCAACCGTATAAGAATACACTAGTTGCGAATAACAGAAGATTAGAAAAAGTCACTACACAAGTGGGATACAGGGACAAATAAAAGGTACCGTTTCTAAACTACGCACATTTAGAAAACTGGACAAAAGACTCATCTACACAAAACAAGGAACAAAGTATGAAAAGGGATACCGGAATTACTTATACGGATGGAAAACTGGAGACCAGAAACCAGAGAATTGGGAAAAAAAAATTGAAACAGAATCATGACTGTCAGGTCATCAATACAAAATGACATGCGAAGGTGCAAAACCAATGATGGACTTTTACTTGGACTCAGTAATTCAGATACAACATATTTTAATTCTTCCACATGTGTATATTACACTCTAAAAACAGTTGGGTCAAAAGAAACCCAATTATGGATCAAAAATGGAACGATCCATTTTATGGGTCAATTTGACCCAACTTTCTCAGTTGCTTTATACGAAACGACCCAATATTTTCGGACCAATATTTATGAGTTGTTTTACACGAAAAGACCCATTTCTTGACTCAAAGTAGTCTCGAAAAAACCCAAGTAGAGGATCGGTCCGTTTTTGAACACATAGTTTGGTTATTTTTGACCAAACTGTTTTTAGAGTATACCTTCTTGAAACTTCTGGAACCCTTGCAGCTTATAACTGTGGTTTAGTAAAAGCTTCGTCTGTCAATTTAGTTTAGTAACTTACATGTCACTGTTGCCTGAAAGACCCCCCCCCCCCCCCCCCCCTCTCTCTCTCTCTGAGGCTGGGAGCATATAGGGATGACATCAGAGCAATCTAACTGGACAATCAACATTTAAGACAAAAAAAACCAATAATCATTCTATAAATTTACAAAACTCACTAGAAGCACATTTTACAACTGCGAAATTCTTTTTTTTTTTTTTCCTGGAGAGCTCAGTATTGTTCATTCGGTAATTTTACCGATTTGACATGTCATCATCATTGCTCTCTTTTTTTTTCTTTTTTTTTATATATATTTTTTTAAATAAATTTTTATTTTGTATGTGGGTGAGTATGTGCATGTGCGTGCGTGTGAGTGTGTATTCATTAGTTCACCTAAAACCTATTAAAAAATCCCATACCGTTCACCTAAACCGAACACTTCAGAACCCAGCCAGAGCCGTGAGGCCGTCAGGAGACCCGAGGAAGGACCAAAGAACACATTCAAGAGTCCATCTGAGAAATTCTGGCAGAGATGAATTTTTTCTTCTTCCTGGTTTATGCAGATGATTAATGCAAGGCTTTATTCACAATGGTTTACTCGGCGCCAGGAATCGCGAATCAAAACCATTTCACTATATTACAATGTCACTCCCCTTCCATTGTGTCCTGCTTTCATTTTGTGTAAACTCGTTAAGGATGCTTGTAATGACTGTGCGCTTGTTACTGTGACAGCGACTGTAGACGGACATAAAACTGACTGACAGTTTCCTTACAAGCAGCCAGCCTCTCCTCAAGAACTAAAGTGACCTCTGTCCCTAGCTATAAATTACGGCAATGTTGGCTAACCGTGTCCAGATCCAAGATTTCCTGGGAGGCTTAGTTTGGTGGAAGTCGATTACCATTTCCTTGGTTTTACATGAATCAATTTGCATCTGCCAAACGCTGGCTCTCTCCGCTAACTCTTTCCGACCTCTGTCCGTATCTTCTCGCAAGAGAAACATCGGTATTCCGCAGCCGGTGCTTTGTTTCCTCCTGGCTGCTACAATCATTTCAAGAGGTCACGGATCTGAATGTTACCCCCTGAGACATGCTGTCTCACCAACGTTCGCGCTTGCGTGTGTGTGGTGGACGTGTTTCGTTCTCCCCCCTGGGTGGTTTAATTACCTGTGCCAAGAAGGTTGTGTTTTCATTGCCGCTAGTTTTTCACTTTGTTTGGTTTGAAGTCCTGCAATTTGCCAGCTGGAAATCTGCATGCTGAGAATGAGTCTAATTTTAGTGAGTTGATTAACTCTTTGACTGCCATGGACGTTAAAAGGCGTCAAGTAAAAACCTACGGAGGGCCGCCAATGACGTTAAAAGACGTCATCCAATTTTTTTTATTTTATTTTTTGAAACGGGCGGAGGGAAGCCTTGGGCAGCTGTGGTGAATGTTTCAAGCAGATCTAGTTAGCCTAATGACTATTTTTGGCCCCTAGATGGCAGCAATGACTCTCTTTTGACAAGATTGGGTAGGCGTCAGTAGAAGACGTGAGGCGGAGCTAGAGGGGACAATGGCTGGGGAAGGGAAGAGAACATGGCGACCGGTTGCAAGCGGCTCACGCTCGAGCAGTTTGAAACGAAATATTGTATATTGTGGAAAAGCAGTATGTAAATTCAGTGTGATTATTTTCATAACGCTGTCCTTTGGTCAAGTGTGAACGCTCGCATCAAAAAGGTTTCAGTGCTTTTTTTTTCTTTCTTTCTAGAGCTCAGTATTGTTCATTCGGTAATTTTGCCGATTTGACATGTCATCATCATTGCTCTCCTTTTTTCTTTTTCTTTTTGTGGATCAATACCACTTGAAGCGGTGGTCTCAGTCCAATTGCAAAGTTTCCTTGAGCTGTAAGAACCGTTTTAAAAGCAACAGAAATCAAATATGTAGCAGGAAAATGTTTACACAGGCATCACAATGGCATCGTTTTTACAAGATTTCTCTCTCTCCACTTGGTTGTTATAGAGAAACTTTAAGTTTAATGATAGAGGTGTGTTAAGTAAGCTATTATTTGAGGGAGGAATAACTCGTATGATCAAAATTAGTTATCATTTCCATTGCTTTGCGAGAAAAAAAAAGCTCAGTGCTAACACAAATCGTTTTTATTTATCCAATGCAGTCGTTACGCTTTGTTAGGATGATAATAAAGCATCTCTGCTTTGATGCTGGTTTTTTATACTGTGGATGGTGCTTTAATTGAGAAGCTTTATTATTTGAGGCTTTTAGGATCATTTTAAAAATAAAAGCGCAAAAAGGAACATAACAGACCAAAAGGCAAGTGTTTATAATTTAAGTTATTCTTCAAAATGTTGTTTGCATTTATACACTCTATTGTCTATAAATCATTAATATTCCATAAAAATGTTTGTTTTCTTTCCACACAAATGTGCATCTTTCCAAAATAATGACTCCTCCTCCAAGGACCAATTACAATCTCTGGTAATGGAAGAATGTGTTTCATGGAATAAATTGACTTTTTTAATGGTCACTTTCATTATAATTCTACAAAATAGAAATGCTGCTTGACTGTACTTTTTGAACAATTCTGTTGCTATTTGAGGCGAGACAGCGTGCATAAAAGAACACGGATACTTCACTACTGCGGATGGTCGTCAAGAGACACATACTAGACAGGACATTGGATACACTGGAACAATCTAATGAGATCCAATGCAAGAGCTATAAGTGTGCGTGCGTCCCTCCCTCTCCCTCTCCCTCTCCCTCTCCCTCTCCCTCTCCCTCTCCCTCTCCCTCTCCCTCTCCCTCTCCCTCTCCCTCTCCCTCTCCCTCTCCCTCTCCCTCTCCCTCTCTCTCTCTCTCTCTCTCTCTCTCTCTCTCTCTCTCTCTCTCTCTATATATATATATATATATATAGATATATATATCTATCAGGGGTGTTAGAAAAAATTGATTCGGCAATATATCGCGATATTACAGCGCGCGATTCTCGAATCGATTCGATATGCGGTCAAATCGATTTTTAGACATAAATTTTTTATGGGAATATTCAACAAAATGTCTTACTTAGGGTTAACACATTAAGCATGGAAGAATGTTATATTAATGGAACATTAAGCCTTAATATTTTATTTCAGTGCTGTTCAAACATGAAACAGACTGCAACCTGTTTGTTAAATGCAGTGGCTCAGTTATAAGACTGAATTTTCAGATTAATGAATACATTTTCAAGTTTTCTGATTTGTATTTTCTACATTTGAATAAAAAAAAAAAATCGCAATAATCAATTTATAAATTAGTATCGGGATTAATCGGCATTGAATCGAATCGTCACCTATAAATCGTGATACGAATCGAATCGCCAGGTACTGCAGAGAGGGGGTAGGAACGGTTTTAGAGCGTGTTGCCCAATCTACGAAAACGGGCGCCCTTAAAAAAAATTGGCAAAAAATGTTGGTGGGTGGGAAGCAATAAAATCTTCCTGGTGGAAACTGACCCCAACCCCCCACCCCCCATGCATAACCCTGCATAAAATAATTACACATACACAATTTGCCCAAGTTACAAGACATTATAGGAATTCACTCAAGTTTACAAATGTGGACAATTAAGTCTTCTAATTTAGTTGATATAGGATTAGCCGATAGCAAAACCCAGAATACAATGACAATGATAAAAAAAAATTAAAAGACATCAACACAGTTTATTAATTCTGTGTCATCTGACTAAAAATAAAACCATCACCAGGCTATTGTGGTTGTGAACAAGCTAACATTGCTGAATTCCTGTATTTTTTTTTCTTTTAATTGTCGACTTTACTGAAACATTGATTTTATTTCTTTATTTTTCTTTTTTGTATTGTGGCAAAAATGCAAGTGACCTAGCATGCTAGTGGCTTACCCAACACATTCCTTTGTTTTTATAGTTTATTTTAGAATTGTGGTCTTTAATTTCAGTAACAACTTTCCTTATTAAACTTTCAGATCGCCTCTTGACTTGAGTGGTTTTTTTTTTTTTTGCAGAGTGCCCTATTCTCATACTCGCTTGTTATGTTTCTCCTAGCTTGTTTAGAGTAGCAGCACACCGCTTATACTGCAAAGCAGTGGTGTCAAAATCCGGTCCTCGAGGGCCCGATTCTTGCATGTTTTGGAGGTTTCCCCACGTTCAACACAGCTGATTCATATTTAACCTCATCAGCAAGCTCCGCAGGAGCGTGATAATTATCCTGATCATTGAAGCAGGTGTGTTGGAATAGAGTATCCTCGAAAACATGCAGGACTCAAGCCCTCCAGGACCGAATCTTGACACATGTGCTGTAAAGGAAGAAGACCAATGCTGACAAGCACAAAATTAACCCCTAGGCGTTATTGTGACCATTTTTTGGCTTTTTGTTGGTTCTGACCAAGCCATTTCAAAATAAAATACTGCCCACGGGTTAATGCAGGCACACTAAACCATATTGTTGGATGATGTCACTGGGAGTAAAAACGATCTGATTGCTGCATTTGGGCCACACGTGAATTGTTCAAGTGACACAATTCCGACTTCTCTTTCCCAATTGGCACAATTCAGATGAAAACTAGTTAATGCATGACTTTGTTGAATAAGTAGCTGTTATTAAATATTCAAAAGCATCATTTTGAGTGCAAATTAGTTGCAATAAGATGCTCGTGAAAACTTATATATATATATGTTTATATGTGTGGGCAGTGTGGAAGGCCCTCTGCCTGGGTCATGTACACTCACAACGTGTGTGTTGCAATATAATGAGATTTAGCAAATACTGTATTCTGCCTCTACCAAAATAATAATGCACAATTTAAATTGACAATGTCAGTTATTTGCATTTGTACCATAAATCACTCATTTTTACTCGATAAACTGGGATTAGAGAGATAACTGGGAACTGGTTAAAGAACTAGTTAACAAAACAAACACAATATGTTATAATGGGTGAACAGTAATCTGATAAATTTGGTATTGTTTGTGGTATACCATAGGGATCAGTGCTGAGTCCTTGGCTTTTTAATTTGTACATAAATGACAAAAAAAAAAAGACAATGTCAGTTTTCCCCCCTCTTTTTTAAAAAAAAAAAATACTTTGCTGCTCTTGTGTAGTTGAATCAGTTGACCAAAATATTTTTTCCAGCCTTTAATTACGACAGAAACAATAGCATGATGCAGTTCTGGTTTTATCACTCCTAACAAGCACAAAACTCGTGAAATACTTATAAATCAAACAAACACACAATTGTGTTTGTAAATGTAACGTTTGTAATACAGCTCATGTGGACGTATCATATTTTATTCTCACCTATTTTAAGTGTTTGTTTGGACAAACAAAAAAATGGGAAGGGTGTAAACAAATGGAGCTCTTTGCAAACACACGCATGCCGCACCACAGCGTGTGCGAGCAAACATGGAAATGAGTCCCTCACTGCATATCCAACATCATGGGCATGCAAAAATCTTGATATTTTTCATCCAAAAATTCAGCACTGTGTTTGAACCACTCTACCCCACACAGTAAAAAAAAAAATGAAGATTGATTGAAGCTGCAGAAGGCAAGGCAAGTGTGGGTTTGTGGCTCCTGAGCTGTACCTTCTGAGCACTAAAATGGAGGAGGCGTGTGGGATGAGATTGGAGGAGCTGTTTGAGGAGTAGGGGGGGGGGGGCAGCAGAAGTTAGAAGAATGACTCAAATCTGACAGTTTGCGATGCTGTGGAAAAGTGCGGACTGATCCCTGCGTTTCCATTTGGCTCGTATCTTTGGATTCACCTCAATTAAGTGCCGTTAGGTCGCATTTGTTCTACATTCCGCATCAAAATGTGACATGATCTCCCCCTTCTTCACGAATGAACCCTTGCTGCGATCATTTTGTACATAAGTGCATGGTGAAAGTATGGTGGAAGATTAGAACAATTGATGAACAATATGCAAATTGTCAACGAGATGAGCACGAGATGCACCCAACTACATTTAGTACATGTTTTACTCACCCATGTTTTCTCATCCGCGCGTCCGCTCCGTTCCCGGTAAACAGTAGTGCAATCCTATCAGCACCGATCACGACTTGCGTCGCTTGTCCAATCCAGATCCTGAAAAACCGGCGGACCCTCTCAAGCAAGCAGTGAATCACCTTCCATCACCTCGACAAAAAAAATACAAAATGAAAATCTTCCGGCGATTCAAGCCTTCAAAGTTTGTTCCAATGCGCACTGACGCTGCGTAACTTGCCACGCGCAATCGAAAACGTCTCATCAAAACCCGATTTGAGAACGGCTCTTCGGATTTGAAGCATGATTTTTAGAAAAACAAAACACAAATCAGCTCGTTTCAAAAGTGGAAAAAGAAAAAGTCAAAAAGAGCAGGCTTGTGACGCAGAGATGGGCGCAGCCTCCTTCCCGAAGCAGGTGCTCCATGCGAGCGCACGTCAGCAAGTGTGCTGGGTTTGCAGAGGGTGCGTGCTCAGCCTACCCAGATGCGTGTGCGCGCGCGGATGCGTGGGGTACGCGTGCGCGGCGCGGACAACGCGAGACAGTGAATGTGAAAGCACTCCAAGCATTGTTGAATAGCTGCAAGCGCTTTTGGTCAAATATGAGATTTGTTGTTTTGTTCCATCAAACTGAATTGTGATTGTGTTGGAGGGGGACATGCTGGAGGTTTGTAATTATTACGGGGGGGAGTGGGTGCGAGCATGAGCCAGTCTCACGTTGCATAATTAGTGCAGCTGGGAATGCTAAATGATGTGCTTCAGTTTATCAATAAGAACATATTATGTTGTCTTCAAATATATAGTGAAACGTTGAGCAAATGGTATTGATCTGTTTATTAATTCACCATCAATGTAGTCTATACTCATAATTTACTTTAGCAATTGTTTCAAAAATGCCGGTGGAACTGTGTATTTGAATATGAAATGTCAGACCACCTACTGGGAACAGTGCAGGAAAACTTTTTAAAGTCAGAGTTACTCACAAAGTCAGGGCAAATAGAAAGACTATAAAAATTAGGGATGGGCGAGTACCGATACCAGGTATCGGTATCGGGCTGATACCAGACATATTTCTAAGTATCAGTCCCGCTCTTGTGGCTATTTTTCGGTTAGGAACTGTTGAAGAAAAGCATATTTTTCTTCCGCGTGTTCGTTTTCTTTCGGGTAGCGAGAATGTTGGTTATCCGAATGCAGGCTGGAGATCGATGAACAGTAGCTTTGAAGCTTTTATTTCTACAGAATATTCCGGGCACAAGTGAGTTCCCAGACAATAGCGGCAGCCTCTCACTAGTGCGAAGATTTCAGTGGACTTACAACATTCTTATACTATCTTAAGGGCGGTACCACAAAACCCCGAAGCCCCCAGAGTTCACCAGACATGAGATAAGACTTTTACAGACATCATTCAATACACATTGACTTCAACCACAGATAAAAGTTCTACTGAGGAAATAAGTAAATTAAAACAGTTATGACCAAATCTGGGCAGAAGACCCTCTTCAGAATTAACGGCTTAAATGGTTATTTTGCATTTATTGACCGCCACAGGTACCTCGAGTACGAAAAATCTGAGGGTTTTTTCCTGCCTAGAGTACTCGTTTATTTAAGGCTTTAGCGTAGCGGAAGCGCGGGCTACTTTTAATTTAGACACTTACATCACCGACGCAAGGGAAGGAAGAAGAAGCGGATGTTACTTATTTGATTCAAGCAATAGGAACGAAGGAATTGAAGACAAATCGAAGGGGCGCATGGAATACGGAAATGGCGGTGACGACGAACAAGGTTTCCGTAGGTAAACTTGCGGAAGGATCATTACCGGCGAGCAGGTAGTCCACTCCCGCCGTTGCGGTCCACTCCCGCCCCACGTCCACTCAACCTGGTACAGGCCGGGCCGCGGGTGGCGTGGGGTAAGTTGCCGCATTTGCGCCCAAGGCTCCATGAATGGAGCAAACTATACGATACATGAATATGTGTATATGTCAATAAATGTAGAAGTGCGTATGCACAGCCTCCAATGGTTGATAAATGTTGATTAAAATTTTTTTTTTTAAGTACTTTAACTACTCTTTATCCAAGCATTAATATATTTTTTCTGAGTACTTCAGTACTCGATATAATTTTCAGTCGGGTATTGAAATAAAATAAAAAATAAAATTAAAATACTCTATAGTTGCACCCCTACTGTATTCCTTAAAAGGAAGTTGTACAACCACATATTTTGATTGGGAATTTTTTTTTTCCTGGCCACTGGAATATTTGTTTCATTTTATGTATCTATTTTTTGAAATTCATTTCATTGTGTGCTCTATGCAAAATGACTTTTATGAGCAAATTAAAAGAATATAATTGCCACTGTCAAGCAATTTTAAGGAAATTTGCTACAATTGGGATTTTTAGGTCTTTAAAAAAAATATGTCCGTTTTTTTGTGGACATTTTATGTATCAAATGTATTAATGGTATTGGCACTTGGTATCAGTATAAAAAAAGTGCTTTTGAACATCCCTAATAAAAATGCTGTTGTCGCTTCTTACAGTGATTTTGATGACTAAAAAGATTAAGAAAAAGTGAGCTGGAAACTAACCCAACGTGTTTTTGGACGTTGTTGATTTTATGTGTTTTGAAATTATTCAAGTATTTTGTTTACCTTTTCGTTTTTTTTATTTTTTATTAATTACTTTTTGAGCACCCCTGCTTCGCCGCCTTGCTTCAACTGTTTCCCTGCATTTGGGCCCACACCAACACCAGACCTGACAGTGGGCTTGCTGACCACTTCTTGATCACCCTTCAATAACTTGTCATGCAAAATATGTCTTGTAAAAATTGGACACACCACAGAGATTGTTGCCAAATTTGAACAATTAAAAAAAAAAAAGAGCCTGATGAAATGAGCCATCAAAATCAAGCTATTTTTTCCACAATCAAACGTGGTGGGCGTGTCCGTTAAACGCGCTGAAAGCACGCTGCAGACAACAGTGAATACACGCGCAACAAACTTGATGCTAGCTTACACAATATGAAATCACTTTAGGAGGCTCACCTTCAAACTGAATGGTGCACTGCTATCGACATAGACAGACAGGACACTGTCCGGCGTGGCAGAATGAAAGGCAACATCCCGGTGGGAATCTCGGTGGACTTAGTGAGCAGCTCAACTTCTTCCTTTATTTATTTGAGGAGGACAACTCATGCCTGCAGCCCACATCTGTCACTGAGTCCCGTTAGAGTCATGGAGAAGTGATGGGGAAAAAAGAAATGTTGAAAAACAGGTGAATGCGATATTGTCGCAATGCAGGACTTCTTACTTCATTATTGCTCTCCCGTGCTTCCAGGTTATTTAAGAAATAATTTAGACAACCAGTGCTGAAAGGTAATTAGTGGGTAGATGTTGACATATATTCTTTTCACTTAAGCAAAAAAAAATTCATCTTCAAGCCTGGCTGATTTATTTATTTATTTTTATTTGATTTTCTTGCAAAAGCTAGTAATAATCAATTTAGCAAGAAACAAGAAGTATAGACAAACGTAATTTGTAAATGTGAGCCACATAAACTGAGTTTGACACTAGTTGTTTTTGTGCTTAGGGGTGTTATTGTAGTTGGTAAAGACCTTATATGTCAAAGATGTTGCAAACAAAAAACAAAAAAAAGGAATGTGCTTTGAGGGGACATCAAACATTAAGTAGACAGACACTAGCCTGCTAGCTCACCTGCAATTTTGCTTTGCCACCCCCAAAAAAACAACAACAACATAGCAACCACTTAAGTCTCTTTATTGTCTAGGTGTTGAAAAAAAGACTGAAATAGGATTAGCATCGCTAAATATGTTCAAGGTTTCATTGAAGTGCTACGTACTCAGTTCATAAAAAATTAGATCCTTTCAAACATAAACGAATAGGCCTATAATGCATTTAACAGGATTTTTATAGGAAATAATGTCAAATATATAATCCAAATTTCTTATGTAATTTTTAATTTAAAAAATTTAGCAATCAAACAAGAAAAACTCAACATTATAAAACAGACTATCATTGCTTCTGGATGGTCTTCCCACAACTCCATGGCATAGGAGAAGAAACCTTTTTGAAAGCGCACCACAGTAGCAGAGACTGAGACATCTTTAGCTGAAGGAGTGAGCTCATCATCCCCTGCTGTCTGTTGATGTTGGCCTGTTCAACATGTTAGACTGCCAGGACACCACAAGCGTTTGGCCAAGACCTTCAGAGAGCAGAAGTTTATGTCATTCTTAAAGTTGTTGATTGAATCTGGGTCCATGCAGAAAATTATGACACAAGCTATAGCAAAATAGTACTTTTTTTTTTTCTTTACAATTATTTAAGGCTAATGGTGTTAGCATTAGCATCAAGCTAGCAGACAAAAGGCTAAGTTTTACACAATTCATAATTCTTTTTTATGCTTCTCTTGAGCTGGTATTGGAGGTGAAAGTCTTGCTAAAGGGCACCTCAACAGCAGTCATGAACGGGTTAGCATCTCGCCAAAAAGCTAGTGTGTATTTTTAATTTTCCTCAGTTGGACTTGAACTCTAACCTCAGCTTTCCCATACAGCTGAATGAATATGATGTAAGTCCTGTCAATAAACATTGTCTTTGGTCAGGCATTTCAATTCCCATTCCCTCTCAAAAATTCAGCCGCAATACTATGTTTGAGCTGAAATTGGAACGCAACAAACAAGAGAAAACTAGCCAATAAAGTGATTTGATGTATGCGGTAATGCTACCTGACCATGTATTTCTCTAACACAAAAATGCCCCCAATGCCCATAGCCAGATTATATCTACACTCAATCAAAAATAATAACTGTGGCCTTGGTGCTTTCATACCAAGCAGAGGTGAAACCATATTTTCCATAATTTTTTCTTTTATCTGTGTTAAAAATGGCCAGTTCTTTTAAAACCGCTTCTATGGTAACCCCTGTTATTATGCTTATAGTTTCTCTACTGTTAAGCAAGCCTCTAACTGCAACCTCTATATCCTCTGAAGAGACTAATTTGTCCAGTCATATGTTTTCACAGGCCACCAGTGGTATCACTTGGGAACTTGTCATGCTGGATTTGTAAAATTACATCTCACTCTATTCTCACATTGTCTTCTCATAACGTCTTCCCAGAAGCGAAACTTTTTTTTCCCACCTCCATTGGCTTGCTGTTAAAAATCTGCGATGAACTGTTGGAAAAAATATTTGTACAAAATATTATACAAATTATATACCGGTACTCTAAGGCAAAGGAATAAGCAGCGGATCCTACTAGCACACCTTTAAATGTACCTTCTTGCTTCATAATTGCGCCCTGCGATTGACTGACAACCAATCCAGGGTGACGTCTCCTTTTGAGACTTTAGCACACACAAAAGAGGCCAAATGAATGCCGCAAGTCAGCGCTTTTAAAGTAAAATACCAATATAACAACCAATCGTAATACACTTGAATGTATTAAAATAAAACAATGTGCTGTGTCGTTCACCTTTTGAATAGAACATTTTAGAAGTGTTATATGAGATCAAAAAGATTCCAGTACAACCTGAGCTGAAAAGATCCGCAGCAGTATGTACCTAATAAGTTGTTTGTTATAGCTGCGGGCGAAAAGATGACAGTACCACAATCATCTTTCTGGGTCAGCGCTCCTTTGGATGTCAGTTCTGTTCAGTTTGTCTGAGGCAGTCACTTACTAACATCAGCTTGTTCCGTTTTTGGATGGATCTCACCTAATGAACCAACTGTGGTCCGTTTTTTTTTTTTTTTTAAAGAGCCTCAGCGCAAAGCTCTTTAGTAGCATTCAGCTACAACCACACTTTGTGGGGCTGTGAACATTTTTAACTAGAATTTCCAGATAATATTTAGCGTAGCGTGATTATGGAGATTTGAAATTGTACACGTAAGGCCTGATTTACCACATTAATATCGCATATACAGAACAAATTGATGGATAACTATTTTTGAAATCAGAAGCCACTAAATTATCAAATCAGTTCTGGCATAAGCAGACATCGAAACGACAGGAAGTAAAAGCATGCAGCAGCACCTCCGTGTTAGCCAGAAACGGGCGGACCCTGGCTATATTCTAAAGATGGTAAAAACAATCTTAATTACATTTTTAATATGAGGAATAAAATTAAGTTCAGAGTCAAAAATGATGTTTAATTTCTTCACATATTGTGACGGTTTAAACTCTCAGCAATTTAGTTAAAGTGTCTCAGACCTTCTGGGCCGATAACTAAAACCTCTGTTTTGTCCTGGTTGAGCTGTAGTAATATGACTTAATATCTAAAATACAGTTTAAAAGGGTGTGAATCATTAGCGTAACTGTGGAAGCTGAAGATTAAAAAGTAGTGGGCTTAAAATGTAACCTTGAGGAACACCAAATTAATTCCATAATTTCTCAAAGTGTTGTTACAAGTGAAGACAATTTAAAAGAAACATGAGGTCCACATGTGTGATTTGCCTTTGTGGGCCACATAAAATGAGGTTGAGGGCTGTAATCAGCAAAATCAGATTTTTGCACTTAATGCCGTTAAGTCCCATTTGTTGCGAGTAATACAGTTAAGCTTTAATACAGCTTTTTTTTTATTATTATTATTATTTGAAATTTAACAGTGTTTTAAGCAGTGATGTGACTATATAGTTGGGCACAGGAAGATTTCTTTATTTATTGACTGCGTTCAAAATGCTGAAGAAATAAGGCACAACTTTGATCTGTACATTAGCATTTACATGCCAAACAATCTCAGAGAGACCAGTGAGTTTTTTACCCCCAATTTGATTAAGAATTTTTTTTTTGATATTTTTAGGAACTGTACACAATATGCCATTTTACGATACATTGCAATAAAACAATTGTTGCTATAGCTGTTGAGTTTTGGTTCACATTCGATGGCATCGCATTTCTTTTAGATAAAGGATGAAATGCTTTATTACTTTCAGGAAGTCCAACTTTTAAACTTGGTGCCCATGATTTATGTTATTGTGCTTTCTGTCTGAGCTCGACTGAAGTTTCTATTTGTCAGCGTGTGTGTTGACAGTGAATTCATCACAATGAATACTCACCATACGGAATTTGTATGATTGTGCACATTTGAACACAGCAATATTCATCAGGTTTGTTTTGCTTTTGGACAAATTCAATCAATTAATCAATCAAAAAAGTGAATCTGTTTAAGGCTTATACTCGGCTGTTTACTATGCGAGGGTTTATAAGGCTGATACATTTATTACAACCTCATGGCGTTACATGTAAAAATATTGTTGATTTAAAGCGACTAAATCTGATGCAAAGTGGTGCACTGCAGTGCTCACATGAGATACCCAACTACCATTTTCTGGAACTGAAAAGTATCCCTCATATTTTATTTACTCCTTTCTTTCTAGCAGTTTAAGTGCTCGTGTTTTTTGTTTGACTTTGAAGATCACTAACCACATAATTTGGAGTGTTTAGCATTGCTAATTAGGGAAAAGCGGTTAGGAAATTGTAATGGGAAACATTTTTACTAACAGGCGGAAACAATTATGCTACTAAAGAATGTTTGATTTAGCATACTTACACTTTTCTCAACCTTTTTTTTTTTCATTATTGTTCATCCGGTAATTTTACCGATTTGACGTCATCATCATTGCTCTCTCTTTTTTTTAATCTTTTTTTTTATATATAGATTTTTTTTATTTTTTTTATTTTGTATGTGTATGTGCATGTGCGTGTGAGTGTGTATTCATTAGTTCACCTAAAACCTATTAAAAAATCCCATACCGTTCACCTAAACCAAACACTTCAGAACCCAGCGAGAGCCGTGAGGCTGTCAGGAGACCCGAGGAAGGACCAAAGAAAAGAAAGGAAAGTGACATCCAGCTGGTGCTGGATTTCTCAAACTTTTTGAACGGCACATTCAAGAGTGTAAAATATGAAAAAGGATAAATGCTGGGCCTACCCAAAAATGAGGAATACTTTCACAGAGCGGTGAACATACATTAGTAAAGTTTCTAAAAACATATAATTCCTCTCAAGAAAATGACTGCATTATTGAAGCGGTGTGTGGCTGTGATGACGACGATGACGATGGTAAGGATCGGCGTGTGGTTTTGTTGTTGGCTTGTCTACAAGTTAAAAACTTTCTGTCGTATCTAGGACAACACGGCATTGTGCTGTGAATAGCAAATGGTAAATGTATCAACTTGGCAGCCATCTTTCTTTATCACATCAGTTGTGCTGTTACATTCCATTACTGTCTGACAATTATCCTGGGATGCAAGACACATGCCAGATGTCAGAGTTACCACGGCTTAAAAAGATATCGCAAAGTTGTTCACTGTAGCATACCATTTGAGAAAAGCAAAAATTGTATCAGTATATTTCTGGCTCAAGAAGAAAAACGTGTGAAGCACTTCCTACGCTTATCTAAGAGAAACTTCCTATTCAGGAAATCAGGGGTTTAAACAGTAGTTGATTCACTGCAGAGAACAGACTGCGGTAAACAAACACAAAAGGTTACCTACGCACTTAATGGAAGCTATTATAAATTATATATCTACTATACAGTGGGATTTCTAAACACAATTTCCAAGCTGTTGATTTATTTTCAGAGTTGGGCATTTTACAAAATTTTGCCTCTCCGTCATTGGGCACCCGTATATCATCGATTTTTTTAAGCTTCTCGTCATTTGTCATTCGTCAGAAAAACGGGCTTACGCCAGTGATGGAATGCCCACCTCTGGTTTTGTTTCCCGTAGGAAATACTGTAAATGACTTCCTTCCTTCCAGGCTCAAGCTGTTGCCACGTTAAAATCTTTCTTAATTGTACATGAAAAGACCATATATTCATAATTGCAGGGGTGGGCTGTGTAAAAATCTGCAATTTAGCACCGCGCCACAAGGTGGCGCCTCCTTGTTTTTGTTATGCCTATGCAGCACTTTTTCGTTTATTAGTGTATTTGTATCGTGACGCATGGTAGCACAAAGAAGCTTACTTTTTCCTATTAATAAAGTAAACCTGTGGACTTCCAATCCCTTTGTTAGCTCTCCAATTTTCTTTGCTATCCAGCAGCGGCGTCCATGGCTGATCAGCTGTACAATAATCGTGTTTTGCTAGTTGAAACATAGTGTATTTATTTTTACTTTTTTTACTTTTGCTGTGATAAACCAATCAGAGGATGTTCAAATGCCGACATCATCGAGGGTCAGCGCCAATTTAAAATCTTGGTTCTCTACTTTACTCCCACAAACCGAAAATAAAATAAATGTCTGTCGACAGTCCAGTTAGCTGAGCTATCAGATTTGTGCTGAAATGTCACAGATGATAATGGTTTGAATTTGAACACCAGGTTTTGCATGGATTTTGAGTCGATTTCCAATAATGACTTAGTTAGTTAGTTAGTTAGTTAGTATTTTTGTTTTATGGAATATGCTAATGCTCTAATCTTTGAGCCAAAAATTAGCAATCAGCAATTTAACAAAAAAGTGAACTACAGACTTAAATAATAAACATTAACCAACATTTAGCGTGTTTTGCATGAATGTGTATTTTTGTATTCATTCAGGTGTGTGTTAAAGAGAATCAATGACTTTCTTTGTACAAACCAAAAAAAGTTGAACATCTAGCTTAGTGTATTTTATTTGTCTCAGTTTTTCAATTTGTACAATTTTGCGCAGGTTAATCTTAATAGAATCTTCAGCGTGCGTGTGTGTGTGCGTGACAGAGAGCGAGTATGGTCTGCGTGTGTTTGAACGCGTTAAGACAAAGAGCATCTCGGGGGGGGATAGATGAGAGAGGACGCTTTTTCTCATCCTTCCAACAGGCTTCGGATAGATGACTTTGAATTTGCTCTTGTATACCAAACAGTTTGAGTTTAGTTTAACCATCAGTTCATTTCATGGTCATGAACTGGTCATGGGAAGTGGGAAGAATTTTGGAGTTGGAATTGTGCAATCTTTGTATTTAAAAGGGTCACCTTTTCTCCCATATCTCTATATTTTATATCCTCTTATTGGGACCTACATTTCGGTGCCTGAATTTTAAAATAACCCTGATTTAATGTTCTCAGTCTGCATGTATTCTTAAATTGTGCAGAGCCCCTTTCGTTCTTTAACTTGTGCTCCGCTGCTTCGGGTGTTTCGAATTTACATAGACATTCACTCACACCACATGCTAATTGCACAGCCGGGTCTATAATATTGTTAATTTTTCACTGCGCGGCACTTCAAGCTTGGCTCTACTCACTCTTGATGCATTTTCACTGTCAAAAACAGCGACTACGAGATATTGTTTGCCGAACCTTGTCAGCAGGGTTTCCAATTGTACCAAGTTAATAACGTACCCATATGGGTGATTTCATAAATTTATTATTATTGCATCATTGGTACATACAAAGAACATGAACCTATAATTGACAAAAGTTAATACGTATGATAACGTTAACTTAGTCTGTTGTGTGCATTACCCCTGGATTTTGTAGTATTGTACTCCACAGTCTCCACTTTGCTGCAATGGTCCCATTTTCTTTCAACCTCAGTCTCCTCTTGGATAAATGTTGGGTCTCCATGCCAGGGCCGGTAGCCTCATTCCTAAAAGTAAACACGAACATTGTTTTGAATGATGTGCTGAATGCAACACAAACAAAAGGGAAGTGGGTCAGAAGACAATAGGAAATGCTACATTTTTTACGACTGCTCCACATTCTATGATCCAAAATTATAGGGCAGCCTTGCATCATGTTCCGTTTTGTCTGCCTCGGTAGGTGTTCGACTCACGACACAAAGGGATAAACTACAAATGCGGTCGCTAGGTTGCACTCAAAAGTACAGTACTGCACAAGGTCTGTTTTCTGTGAGAAGCAACAATGGCATGAGTAACAACAACAAAAGCTAATTGTCTGCTCTGTAGTTGGTCTTTAACATACCAGATGTCAGTTTTACATGAATATTATAAAAGAGATCTTTTCACTCATTTGAGATCTACACACATAGGAAACATACTACTTGGAAACGTTGGGGAGCCACCAAAGTCTAACACTTGACACTGGCTAACGTATGCATCAATGAGTCCCACAATGTGTGAGATTTTTCACTTGTTTAAACAAATGTGAATTTAGAGTATGACTATGTTTACATACAGTCAATAACATAACAAAACCCCAATATTGGGGATCTGAAGGGCCATGTAAATATGCAAAAACACGAATATGCTCTTTGTCGGGTTTTCAAAAACCTGAATAAGACCGCTGGGTTACCACTTTTCTAACCCGAATAGCTGGTCATATAAAGACCGTGATTGGTCACAATAGCATGTCGATGGGAGTAATTGTGTACTCACACATGTGAACGAGTTTTTTTATTTTTATTTTATTTTTCAAATTATTCAGAAACCGGAATTTAGATCTTAACCTGAATATTTGATGGCATGTAAATGTGTAAAGATTCAAAGATTATTTCTCGGCATGAATGATGACACGACAACTAAAAACAAGTTTATACAAGGACAAATTCATCAAATCAAAGCTGTCCTGCCGGGCTGCTGTGGATTGATGGTCCACAATCAAACTCTTCACAGATGGTTCGTATCAACAGATTCTGGCTTTATAAGCAGGGATCAAGGACTGAGTGATGTGGTTAAACAAGAATACTCAACAGACCCCGCACCCCTTTGGGACCTTTTCTTTCTTTGACCACTGCGTCTGTCTGTAGTATGCATATTGACATTGGCATGTAGGCAAGTATGAATCCTTTTTTGAGACCCCCTTATGGACAGACATTTGAGGTGGCTCTTTGATGAATTGTCTGACCTCTTTGTAAATAGGATCAATTGTGCAAGTAACTTCAAGTAAATGTTTCATGCATTCTTTGTCAAAATGAAAAAAAGGACCTGTGGTACTGTATACCCCTTATTCACGCATTTGGGATGTCTGAATGTATATTGATGATAGCCTATCCTGCATTGAAAATATAGATCTACTGCTCCTAACCCTGGAGAACCCACAGGGTCAAATTTGGCAATATTTGATTATTTTCTTAAATTCTAAATAGTTTAATGACAGTTTTTGTTATTCAGATTTTTCGAAACGATACCCCTAAATCCCAAAAGGGTCAAATTACGCCCTAATCCTAAATTAGGGAATGAAGGGTTAAAATTGAAAAAAATATATATTTTGGTGTTCAGTGAACTTATAGCAGGCATTTAATGTATAATTCATAATTTTCCCAAGAAGAAAAGAGTTATTGGGTTCTCCAGGGCTAAGGAAGCTGATATGCCAAAGGACATTGTGTGTTTGTAGTAGAGTTGGTGAGTACTTGTAAGAATCCACCCGCTCTATGTGTCTTTTTTTTTAATTTTTTTTTTTTTTTTTTAATGCATGGCATTGTGTGGACTGTGCTGCATGTAGGTGAGACTGCGATAATGTAAAAAAAATAAAATAAATAAAATATATATATATATATGTCATTATAGCTTTAAGACACTCAACGTTGCTTTATATAGTGGAAGCTAACAATAATTAACAATTGTTCAGACAAAGTGCAAAAATTTCAGAGAAATGTTATCGGTTCGCGTGCCTGCACATACAACAAAAGCTGATTAGCAAAACAGATGTTGGAGCACTTACACAAAAACCACAAGACTAGCGATCGTGTGATGTAATTTGTTTACAGTTGCAGAAAGCATTGTGCACAAAGCCTGGGAAAAAATAGGTTATATGTCATCTGCTGCAAGTCTTAAGTCAAAGATATTAAGATCCAATCCAATGTAACAACCTGTTCTGGTAAATTTCCATTAGTCACATAAAACCGTAATTAATTGAACTCCATCATTCATGCCAATTAATCATTTCCATCACATGTTTAGAATGAATTTGGATGAAAGCTACCCTTCGGAAGACAAGGAAAGGTCAATTTAACGTTGTTTATAGAACAAGGTAACCCTAAATGGGATTAACGGAATAGAAAATTCATGAGTGGTTCTTTACATTTAATTAATGGTAACAATACAAACAATTTGAAATGTCTCTGGGATTATAACCAGATGGTTTGTCTCGCATAATTGTTTTGCATAAATCCATGTGGGAAATAGATTGCTCCCATTTCATAAATCAGCTTGGAAAGGATATGACAAACTTCTGCTCGTTTGATTCATTGTTTTTAAATCTCTTTGAAGCACAATTTATCCAGATTTTGACCCATGGAAATCCTTTATCAGCCTTGGGTTACAAAACGTTGATGCTGACGTGACATAGTAATTAATTAGTAATTGTGTACTTTGTCTCCAAATGAAAAGTGCAATATCTATAAATAAAAATTTTTTTTAATTATGCTGTGCACCAATACGTGGTAATTTGGACATACGAGTGGGTGTGGCAAATTAAAAATTAAATCATAATTGGCTAACTCCAGCCAAATGGTGTGACGGCAGTGGAAACTGGCATTGTGTTTACGCTAGTTTACGCATCCTAAAATAGGATGTGCATGAAGTCCATATACACATTAACTCATTCACTGCCATTGACGGCTATAGACGTCATAAATTCATTGTAACTATTTCTATTAGTCTAACATTTTTTTTCCACTTTTGTTAACAAGAGCATGAAAACCTACATTAAACAAGAGTATGAAAACCTAGACTTTTATATTGTATTAGAACAGATATAAAATTTGTGATTAATCATGAGTTAACTAGTGAAGTCATGCGATTAATTACGACAAAAATTTGTAATCGCCTAACGCCCCTAATTTTTAATAATCTTTTCTTAAATAAATAAAAATATTAAATTAAATTTAAAAAATAAAATTATATATATATTTATTTTATTTTTTTAAAGAAAAGATTATTAATAATTAGGGGCGTCAGGCGCTTAATTTTTTAAATCGTAATTAATTGCATGACTTCACTAGTTAACTCACGATTAATAACAAATTCTGTTCTAAATGTACAAAAAAAAAAAATTCTAGGTTTTCATACTCTCGTTTCCAAAAGTGGGAAAAAAAGTTAAACCAATAGAAATAGCCAAAATGAATTTATGACGTCTATTGCCGTCAATGGCAGTGAATGAGTTAAATCGTACTTTCCTGGGCACCTCCTGCAAATCTTCTCTGGTGATTTGACGTAAAGCAAACACAAATGTGTGCGTTGATCTTGGGGCTTTTCCCCCCATTTTTTTTTTCTAGTAGTGGTACACACTACACAACAGTCAATGTGTCTCATAGTATACCCCCTGACAAAGTGATCATTCATATAAAATGACATTGTTGTGATAGTGGTGACGCTTGACATGATAATGCAGAAACTACTGTTTTTAGAAGTTTCTGGTTGGCCTGCTGCTCATTTTTGCTCCGCCTCAGTGAACGCAGGTGTGCCACATGCTTTCAGAGCTGTTGCTTGCGTGACAGCGTTTCACTAGCAGGACACAATGATAATTCGACTGGGGGGGGGGATAGGACAATGCTCATTTTGGATACAAATGTCTTTAACTCACTTGTAGACAAGATATTTCATCAGACCAGCAGACTGGCAGAATCATTGATTAAAGCTTTCAGTTTAAAAACAGCATGTATGGAAAGAAATTACATTGCAGCCGTTTCACATTCATTGTTTTGTGCTGTTTTAGGACAAACATTTGAAAGAAGAAAAAGGATTTGGAAAAGAAGTTGTCATCGACAAGCAGTTGCCAGTCTGAAAAAAATCTGGACTAACATTTATTATTATCAGTTACATAGTATATATATATATATATATATATATTTTTTTTTTTTTTATGTTTTTTTTTTTAAGTCAAATCAGAAGTCCTTGAAAATTGTGGCAAGCAAATATTTTAATCTGAAAATATCCACCAATTTATGGTATGAATGGATTTTGTTAAAATAAATGCTTGACCTGTTATAGTGAAAATGGCAATTTCATTACAGATTTTCTGACAAAATGAGGAAAAACACATCTATTTCTCAATAATCATGAATCAGGCACACTTTACCTGCTTTAATGGGCCACATAAAATGTTGTGACGGGCCAGAAGATTAGGGAGCCTGAGGCTTGAATTTGACATTAAACCAGTGCCCTTGAGCTTTTGAGCCACATTATGAATTATGAAGCTATGAATGTAGTTGATGTTCCCATTCTTGCCTGTGGATCAGGGTGACAATGTTTCTGCTATGTGTTTAAAAAAAAAAATTTAAACTGTAGTTGCAGATCACATTTTCTCGTCATTCATGCACGTAGCAGGCTTGGCTTTTGTGATGACTGGCAAGCGGCCGAAGGATGAATTACAATGCGAATAAAGAGCAATCAAGTTGAGTAGGATTTAACCAAAAGAGCACACGGATGAGAAGCACAGCAATGAACTGCCAAAGAAGAAAAACAATGACGAAAAGGTTGTTTCAAAAAAACAAAAAACACAGGTAGCAAATCATAACAAAAAGATGCCACAGTGGAAGAAGGTTCCGATATAAACACAAAAAACAGAATCTACTGTACCAAGACAAAGAAGACTTTGCCCACCAATGAAGCAGAAGAGACTTTGGGGACAAGGAAGATGACATCACAAGGAGAAAGAAACATTATTATACAGTAGTATAATTACTAATGACTAATTATTAATGCCTTTAATTCCCACAATGTAAGTAGTTGTATGTCTGAAATAGTATAATGGCTTTTCCCCTCTTTAATTCTCATTATGCAAGTAGTCGCTTTAAAGCATACTGAGCATTATAAAACTGTCACTTACTCATAATGCACTTAACTTAGTAGGGCGCACTGTTTCTTCCCATCGATATTAATTTGGGGAAAGTTCAAGAGCGAGAACAACGTAGTTTTGAATAAACTTCCAAACCTCATTTTAATTAGCTGGACATTTGGGTTCATGTTGGATGAAATACTGCATGGCACCTCGAGAAGTTGATCGTTTGTTCCTGTCGGCATTATGCAAATTTTTTTTTTTTTTCAACTAGAAATGCAATTAAGACAAAGTCAGTCAATGGAGCTGCGCTGTTCTTGAACCAAAAATGACTCATGTCTCTGGCTGGTTCTCTAGGGAGAAAGTATGTGATCTCAGCTGTGACTGATTTGATAACTCTATTATATACTCTAGCACACATACTCCATCCTTGAGAAAGATGTATAAAGTCTTTTCTCTGCACAATAGAAGCTTCTGGAATCACTTTTAGTCATGGAAATCTCAATACACCACAACACACTACACGTATTACATTCATTAAAATGTCTTTGTTGAATAGGGGGGGGAGGAATGTAAATTAATCAAACACCCATTCATCCAATAGCCTTCATATCACATACACGTTTACCGTCCATACTTAGTAAATGCATTTGGATTAGGAGCTGGGGAAAATACAACAACCCACAAAATATTTTTGCAAGCCCCTGTGGTAATGAATAAATGGTCCACTGCACATGAAGTACTATTTGTGGGGGATGGGGATGGAGCCCTGCCGTGAATAGCAAAAATCCCGTTTAGCTGTGCAGCACGGTAATTAGCACACTTATTAAATTGCATGGTATTATTTCAATGTTGCACACTCCTCACACTTTAATGTGGTTTAGAGGCAGACTTCTGCCATAAGTGTACTTTTATCACCCAATGACGTAATTCCGGTGTTTCACAATGTCACTCTAGTTAGCTTAGCATTTAGCATGGCTTCTTCATCTTTCCCCGTTATTGTGAGAAGGATACTTGTCACAAGTGCAGCTTATCCGCCTCCATGGAGACGCTGAGTACTGAATTCACTCTTTGACTGCCAAAAACGTTTAATAACGTTTGGTAAAATCCAAATGAGGGCTGCCAAAAACGTTAAAAGACGTTAACTATGTTTTTTTTTGGGGGGGGGGGGGTGGAGTAAAGCCTTGGCTAGCTGTGCTGAAAGTATCAAGCAGATCGAGTTAGTATAATGACTATTTTTGGGCACTAGATGGCAGCGATGACTCTCTTTGGACAAGATCGGGTAGGCGTCAGTAGAAGACGTGAGGCGGAGCTAGAGTGTTGAGGGGAGAATGGCTGAGGAAGCGAAAATGGCGACCGGTTGCAAGCAGCTCACGCTTCAGCATTTTTTTCAAAGACGAAAAGCATCGACCAATTGTTGATTACTGAAAAACGGAATAAGGTAGAAACAAACTCTTTTTTTTTCTGATGAAAGATGAGAGTTCAATCTTTCATTTGGTAGTATGTGTGTTTCCATAGTCCAAACACAACATTTTCTGTGGACCTTGAAAGATCAGTCAAAATGCTTAAATCAGCTGGCACCCACAGCATCCCTTTTCTGAAAACGCTTGGCAGTCAAAGAGTTAAGAGCGACTCTGCAAGATATTTAGCCGCACTAGCTAGTCACCTGATACTCCTTTCTAACCAATACTAATAATGCGGCATAAAATACCACTGAGCTTGCCTCTACTTCCAACTACCCCAGCGTGAGTTCCTTGCGTAAGGTTTAAAGCTTTTGGGGCTCTCTTCTATCTTATATCCAGATAGAAATAACTGAAAATACAAGCTAAAATGTTCATCTTGACTTGTGCCATTGTCGTTATTTCATGGATCAAGGCTACAGTAGGCTATAGCAAATATATATATATATATAGTGCAATGCAAAGGGTAGTGTATACAAAGGCATGATTTGAAAACAATCTGGTTTCTACACAATATGGTGCATCTCTACAATCCTACTGTGTGTACATGCCGCCATATCTTTGATTTTCCTGAATGAATAATGTCACAAAACTGATTAAATGGGTTTGGTATGTTACTACTTCCATGGGAATATCTGAACAATTCAAGCAGATAGCAGTATAAATAATTCCTTATATGCATAATAATGTGAAATGCAGCTGGAATGTTTGCCACATTTTCAGTTTGCTGGATGGTTGCTATCGATCATCTCTTGAATTGTTTGCATATGGACGTCTCCTCCGTGACTCATGCAGTCAGACTTGCTGAAGATTAAAAGTCAAATTAAGGAAAATGTAAATAAACGCACTGTTCTCCATTTATAGTTATTTTAGAAAAAGCAGATTATTTATTACATAATGTTCCATATCCATTTTCACACTTGATTCCAATAATAAACGTTTACTGTAGAAATGGAAAAAGATAGTGAAAAAAAGAAGACGACAAATACAGGCCGAAGAGTTTACATTCTGCTGAGGAACATTTTTGTTTTGTTTTTGCCTCACATACTATTTTTGTTTGACTTTTTTTTTTTTTTTAATCACATCTATGCATATGAAGAAGAAATTAAAAATGGTTTAATGTGCTGATGTTAGTCATCCTTCTGCACCCGTGAATATCCTTGTGAATACACAGCTGTCTGTTCCCTAGAGAAAGCCACCACTGTTTATCGGCATCTCAGAGGAGGAGGCAATTAGTGGAGGGCAAAGGTTAAATATTGACTCTTGCAAATAGCCAAGATGTAAACGGAGACAAATGTCCACTGCGATCTTAAAATATTTTGCTCTTTAGAGAGGAATTTAACATTTAATGTTTATGGTGGTGTTTAAGTAATTGTGTCAAACAACCAAGCTAAGTAAGGGCCAGACAGAAAATGTGTATTTATTAAGCAATGGATTTTTTTTTTTTTTTTCGACAAGCCTGACAGAGCATGAACTAAAATCAAAAGACAGCTTGTTGTTGTCAGCACCGTTGTCCATGTTGCTGCAGCAACTGTTAGGATGAACAAGAACAAAAATGTATTTTTTCCTTGAAACCATGAGGAAGTTGACTTGCTGGTGTGATTTGGATTAATTTTCTGCTGCAGAAACCCCCCACAGCTTGAGGTCATGAACTGATGGAAGAATATTTTCCATTTGGATTTTCTAGTAAACATCAGAATTCATGGTTCTATCAATTATGGAAATTCAAACAGGTTTTTTTATGACCACCTGTTTGGTTGTTGATGTTCATTTTCTGAAATGTTGTTACATTTATGCCAGACGTAACGAGTCACACATTCCGTGGCTTGGGGATTCAGATTTAGGTTTTTTTTTGTTTTGTTTTTTCAAAAGTAAGACAACGATTTTCAAGGTTACCCAAAAGAGTACTTTCCATTATTCCAACACACAGCGAGCGCACTTGAGCTTAACTCTTTTTCAGTACATATATTTAGACTAACTCCACCTTTTACATTTTGGAGGAGAAAGAATGTTGATTGAGCGTGTTTGGAGATGCATGCCTCCCACCCACTTCTTCCCAATTTTATTTTTACATTATTTCATGTTTTAACCCCATTTACCATGAATAATTATGGCACAGGAGAAAGTCACAAACAATTTGTCTGAGTTACTTCATCTTCAAATTCAATTAGTATAAACCAAAGCCTGTGAACTTGTTTCCACACTTGTGTCACTGCATTATGCATGACAATTACTGGTTTGTGTAAATGAAATGTGAAGGCATTATGTTGTACTTTCAAGGCTTGTTGGGGGGGGGAAACAAATAAATAAAAATAAAAATACAACTTCTCCAGAAGCAATGGGGACGTTTAAAATATAGAGTAATACGTTGTTCAAGGGTCACCGGTCCGGCCTTTTTCAAATGGAGAGATATTGTATGTACTTCTTGGGTGATTATTAATGTGAATGGCAACCAGTTTGATACAAACTTCTAAAATAACAAATCTGCTTAAAATAACTGATAATAATCTTATTAATGTTAATTTATTATATTCATTTATATGAAGGAACTGACAATGTTATTGTTTTCTCGCAATAAAATAAATCAACAATAATTGTGTAAAGGAATGAAGGCTTTACGGTAATCCTATTTTAGATTCCTCCCACTTTTTTTCACACGCTTCTCCTTCCTCATAATTCACCAGATCTGCATCATTCCAATGTCAACATATTCCAAAAATTCCCGCAATGGGAGCTTCCATTTTTATATTCGAAAAAATTCACGTTTTTTGCCATAATTCAACCATCTCCACCTACAGATTCCCCATTCATTACAACTGAGGGCGAATTTCCCCCAAGACTTATTTACCATTCATTTCCATTGGCGCATTCAAAACGACAGATTCAGATAGTTGTCATTCGAAATTTAAATCATTCTGTTTATTCAGTTAATCTAATGAATGATTTTTAACATGCCAACATTTTACACATGCGAAAAATACTCCCCCCCCCCCCCCCAAAAAAAATTACCCTATTCTTTTATTTGTTTATTTTTTAAATTGAGCCAACAACCTGGGGATAATCCTCTTTTCCATCCTCCTGCAGGGACAAATGTACAGTATTCTGCACCCCCAAGGCCTACAGTATACAGCTCTGCTGCATGCATGTTACTGCAGGAAACAGGCTAGAACTGCCCCTGGTGCTTTTAGTTACGCTCTAAGCTGAAGTTAATCGACGTTGTTGGCATGTGACTTTTAAAAGACTTATGAAGTGATGTCCTTGTTACCAATGAGTGGAACAAGAAATGTTGACAGCACGACTGAGGGGTGAAATGTGTGTGTGTGTGGGGGGGGGGGGGGGGGCTAATGCATCACTAATGCACCATATATTATGAATGTCCTTTTTAAAGTTATTTTATTTTAGAACAATCATTTTTGAACAAGAATCATCTGTCTAACCTATACCAGTTTATTGTTGACATGGTTAGCAACTAACTATGGGGTCACCTTTTTGTTTATTTCACATTTATTGTTTGGTTTATTCATAGAAGAGAATGAGTCTTTTTATAGTCATTGTTGAGTGATTATGTTTATGTTTTGAATTAATTAAGCAATTAAATAGACTCACTGCTGGCTGTTGCAGTATTTGTCAAATGCTCTAATCATTTCTTAAGAAAAGACACATATATATATATATATATATATATGTGTATATATGTATATATATATATTTTAAACGAATTGCCCACATCACATCATCTGCAAGGAGATTTGGAAGTTCATCTGCCGTTGTCATGCCCGGTGTACTCGGGTTGACTGGGTTCCAAGCACTCCTCCCTCTGCAAATGAGGGAGGCCGGGAAAACGCTGTGTTCCATCCCACAAAGGTGCACAACAGCACGAAAACCCATCGCACATAGTTTTTCCTTTTTTTTTTTTTTTTTCTGGAGAGCTCAGTATTGTTCATTTGGTAATTTTACCGATTTGACATGTCATCATCATTTCTCTCCCTTTTTTTTGGTAACAGTTTTTCCTATAAAAAATAGCAAAACAAAGAAAACTCCAGTCACAGTTAGAATGCACTTTGCACCAGATTTGAGCAGGCTTTTTTTTTAACAGACTATCCCTCTGGAGCCAATTTGAGGCTTGTAGGATTATTTGTTTAAAAATGTCACCGTTTAAAGGCAAGGTCATTCAAAAGTATATTCTGAAATCAAAATACCTTTGGACCTAGCTGTATTTACCTGTAAGGAATTCATATGCTTAAATGCCTTGGTTTTGTTGATAACGATCGACTTGACACACTGCCCACAATTCCAGCAGCCGCCAATGCTCATGACCATTATCATCCCTTTTCACTCCGGGCCAAAGTTTTCAGAAAATACGTTGTGAAAAGCCCGCTGCTCTCTTCTCTGTCTGACTAATGCCAAATCGTTCTTCTTCTTTTTTTTACGCTGAGAATTTTTTTGTACTTTACAATCAAGTGCCATATGTTTACATCTCAGCTCAGACCGTTTTGTGTGCTATGCTTGTTTGTTTTTTCTTGCATACCCCTGTTTCAATTCACAGATAGTTGTGTCTGGAGTGCCTGCCCATATATCAAGTGCGAAAAAAAACGTAATTTTTTTCAGTATCCGGCTATTTCTCAAAATGCAGTCTCATTGCGTATACCTGTGAACAGAACTGTGAATTGGAGTTTGATGGGGATTGTGAATGACAGTGAATAGTACTTCTATATTTGTCCTGATGGCCAGTCCAAGCTGTACCCTGCTTACCCTAGTATATACAAGTCAGTTGGGATAGGCGTTAGGTCATGATAAATTGGATGGCTTTTAATTGACCTATGAAGGCCACTGCAGTTTTTTATTGGGTTACCCTCACGCCAGATTGAAAACCAAAGTTGAAGGAGCCTAGTCATCCATTGCTCTCAGTTGTAGAATACACTTTTATTTGATTTGAGAACTGTCTCCTCTGTGGATGTTTTTAAATAGCTGTTAAAACACATCTGTTTAGGCAGTCACTGCAGTCGTCTTTTTTTTTTTTTTAAATTGTATTAAATGTATGATGTCAGTAATTTTGTATTATAACCATGTAAAGCAGTTTGTGATTCAAATCATATCTATGAAACGTGCCACATAGTGTCAATACAATTTTATGACTTCAGACCCTAAACAAGATAAACAGTAGGAAATAGATAAACATTTGTGCGTAGTGATTTTTTCACATTAAAGTGAACCATTTGGAAAGGCTTAAATTTGAAGTTGGTCACTGAGATGTAGTCATGAGCTAAAGTGATGAAGCAGTGACCATTTCACAAAATATTTCCAATTTAAAAATCAGAACGAAAAGTATGCTGCTGAATAGCTGCATTATTTGAAGATAAGAGAGCTGAGAATTGTGTGAATATAATATTATTTTCTTATTATGACAGTGCAGACTTTTCCCATCTGAGATGACAATGACTTGAGACAGAACATTGTTAGCAAGAAGAAGACGACTTTATTGATTGAAATCTGAATAGACAGACAGAGGCTCAGGTTAAAAATATACAACCTCACTGTGGCGGTCAGCAATTTCCCAGCGTACTCTGGAGCTGATGGGATCTGGTTCCAGAGCTTTCCTGATCTTCCTGAACTCCATTCTAACCTGATCTATAGAGATAGAAAGAGGGCAGACTGGAGTGGCAATTTTGAGCAGACGGTGTCATGGACAGTTTGATGACGGTTAGGTAAGCGAGCGGCAGAGTTGTTTGTCGGGAGCTGTGGTGAGAAGAGCTGCAGTTGAAGAGAGCCAACCCGTTTTGAGAAGTGTGAAGAAGTGGGGCAATGTTGATTGGGAGTTGGCAAGGGAGCATTGAAGAATGGTTTCGCCCAGTCCTGGTCTTCAAAGATCGCATGTCCATCGCTACTCTTGAGATGTGTTTAAGACTTATTCTCCACTCTATTTTGGTTCTGATCTAGGCTGAGCCAAACAATGCCTTGTTGCATGAATTGATAAAGCCTTCCCGGACAAGAGGCGAAACATCTTCAAGGACGAGAACTAAATAAACTGTATGATTGAGAACATTCACAAGCACACTTCTTTGTTGCTCCTCTGTACGAATCTACGTCAGTGTTATGCACGGCGAAATTAATAAAGCCTGTGTGCATCATGGCAGTCCATAAATGTCATACTCATCTGAACTGCACTGTAGGTCCTAGTCTGTAGTGTTAATATAGTCCAAATATTCATGTTCCTTTTCTGTGGTGGTTGTTTCTACAGCACTGGTATGTATGTTGACTGCAGAAGAAGACTGGTGTGATCAGAGCAACCAAGAGGGGGAAATGGAGTGAATGTGTAGTGTTAGAAGACTATCTTTGTCTTCCGCGTGTTCGTCGTTGTTCGGGTAGAGAGAATGTTGATTTTCTGAATACAGACTGGAGATCGGTGAACAGGTCCTGCGAAGGATTTATTTGACAGAATATTCTGGACACGAGCAAGTTTACAGACAAATGGCTGCAGTTCCTCTCGCAAGTGTGTAGTTACAGTGTAGTTATGTTGATTTTCTGAATACAGACTGGAGATCGGTGAACAGGTCCTTCGAAGGATTTATTTGACAGAATATTCTGGACACAAGCAAGTTTACAGACAAATGGCTGCAGTTCCTCTCGCAAGTGTGTAGTTACAGCGGACTCACAGCATTCTTATACTATCTTGAAAACCCCTCACAAAACAGCCCCCAGCCCTGAGTTCAATATACATGATGACAGCTGGAAGTAGATAAGACTTTTTACACTTTAACAGCATATCATCCAATACACATTGACTTCAACCCCAGACACTGGCCCATTGATGTGGAAACAGACGAGGTCCTTTAGACATAATGACATGAGCAGAAATTGCGATAGCACTTACAAAGACACATCCACAGATAAAAGTTGACTGAGGAAATAAAGTAAATAAAACAGTTATGACTAAATCTAGGCAGAAGACTCTCAACAGTAGCCCTTAATAAATTAGGTATAGCATTCTACAGTATTGTCGCATGTGTGGCAGATAACATACTGTGCGAAGTCGGGGACATTGGCAGAAAGGGAGGAATGATGATTGAAGTCCCCAGATATGAAGATAGGGATCTCTGGGTGCGTTGTCTGCAGGTAGAGGGAAGAATGTACACAGCCATGAAAATGACATATGAAAACTCCCAAGGTTATGTGGTATGCAGCTTGATTAATTCCGACAGCTGGTCTATCGGATTTGATCGAGAGCAGATATTTTACATGCATTATATGCTAGTGACATTCCATGTAGCTAGCTACATAGGCTGAAAACATGCTACAAACAATGACTTTTGAATTAGAATGTGGATAACAACCAGGTTAGCCTCGAGGAATATGTCCGGCCCCTAAAAAGAAATAGGGTGATTTTATTTTTATTTTTATACATTTGGTACCAGTGGGGACTTACATGACTTAATACACCTCTTAAAATCACCACTATCATGTCACAGTGGTAGGAACCATTTCGAAGGCCCCCTGGCTCTCCCTGTGAGGATTAATTTGAAATTTGACTGGTTAAAGAAAAAGTCCCGGGGCTAATATACTTAAAGTTACATCAGCCAGCACTAATGATCCTGAAGGCTGTGAGCAGATCAAATTGATATGGCAGCACGCAGAGGCTGAAATCTGATTGGACTAACACAAATCTAACATCACAGGAAACAGTGCAGTCAATAAAAATGCTATAAAATGGGGGGGGGGGGGCAAAAACAAGACTGTTTGAAATGATTTATTAAATTTTCATTTTCACTTTTTCATCAGTGCTTCCTCAGTGGGCCATATAGGACCACACACTTCCTAAACCAGATGTATGAGAAAAATGCAATTTACATATGAATAAAATACATGCATATGTGCAAAATAAGTGCGCTAAATATATATGATTTTAGTGTACATAGTGTGATTTGTTCTGATACTTTCACCTGGACAGCCTTCCAACATAGACTCCTATGAATCGCGTATCAATTGTTCTTCTTTCTGAGCACAGCTAAACAAAGGACAAAACTTTTCCTTATAAGGGCAATAGAAGCATTTCACGTTTCGTAACATGTGACATTTCCAACATCAGCAAAGACTCCATTATTAAACCAAAAATCATCAAAGCACTCATCTTCACATTTTGGGCTTTTAATATGATGTTAAAAGCTACTGCAAACCATTTAAAAATTAAGTCAAAGTTAGCCATGAACAAGACAATTTCGATGAGTGGATCCGCAGTGCAATGTTTTTAGAGCAAGCTTTGACTTAACACAGAACTTTGGCAAAGAAATTATTAACTCTGGCATTTTTTTTAGCCAGGGAGCTCAAAGCTACTCAAAAAGTAATGAAGCCTGAGTGCATTGTCTTGTTGTGTCTGCCTCTTGTTGTGGTAAATCGATGCTCTCCATCGCTCATTCGGAATAAATCCGATCCCTTGTTTGTTTCTGTCAAGCACCATCAAAAACAACACTCACATGTTGGCGGAATATACACCCGCATACTTGAAAGCTTCTACACTACTTCGTGTTTGTATTTGGGGAATTTTCTTTTAGTCGCAAGCCTTCGTGACTTTTCCGGCTTTACGGTTACTGCCGTCCAAATAGTGTAAGCAATTATCACAATCAAGCAAGTGATTTTAAATTAAAGTCAATGTCCTTTTTTACAGTGGATGGTGGCACTATTGTACACTCTACACAATGTTGAGGGTCTTTTGCCCCGATTTAGTTATAACTGTTTTAATTTCCTCAGTAGAGCTTGGTGAGTGTATTGAATGAGGTCTGGGGAGGGGGCCTCGTCTGTTTCCACATCAATGGGCCAGTGTCTGGGGTTTAAGTCAATGTGTATTGGATGATATGCTGTAAAAGTGTAAAAAGTCTTATCTACTTCCGGCGGTCGTCATGTGTATTGAACTCAGGGCTGGGGGCTTTTTCCTGTTTTTTTTTTTCAAGATAGTATAAGAATGCTGTGAGTCCGCTGTAACTACACACTTGCGAGAGGAACTGCAGCCATTTGTCTGTAAACTTGCTTGTGTCCAGAATATTCTGTAACATAAATCCTTCGAAGGACCTGTTCACCGATCTCCAGTCTGTATTCAGAAAATCAACATTCGCTCTACCCGAACAACAATGAACACGCAGAAGACAAAGATAGTCTTTTAACAACAACTACACACTTTGTAGAGAGATGGACAAGATACGTTTTCCTCTAATAAATAAAATCCGGTAGTGTCATCACCAGAATGGCATTTAGTGATGAAGAAACATGTGACTGTCTCTAACTTCAGAGAAACTTGCCATGTCAGGGAACACATTTCAGCAGAGCACTTTACTGAAAGGATCATCCGAGGGGTGGCAAAAAGCACTCATGAGGAGAGGTCAGGAGATGGAAAAAAGCTGCCTTAAAAGGTCAAGCCAAAATGTACACTATCGACCTACGAAAATGTGGCCCTTCCGCCCAGATGCACCGTGGTCAGGTCACGATGGACTAAAGTGTAAGTGTAGTTGGAAGACCGTCATTTGAGGTGAATTGACTGAACGTACCAAGTTATTTTGACTGACATACAAAATTGAGGGCAAGAAGAAGTCTGCAGACTCTTCAGTGTTAATCTGCCTGTAACAGGTGTGCAACTTGTTGTTTTTTTCTAGATCCACCTGCAAATATACATCTCTATACAGAAATTAAATATTTACATACCTTAGATTTATTTTTTCTTTCCTGGAGAGCTCAGTATTGTTCATTCGGTAATTTTACCGATTTGACATGTCATCATCATTGCTCTCTTTTTTTTTTTTTGAATGTGGGTGAGTATGTGTGTGTATTCATTAGTTCACCTAAAACCTATTAAAAAATCCCATACTGTTCACCTAAACCGAACACTTCCAGGCAGAGTCGTGAGGAGGCCCGAGGAAGGACCAAAGAAAAGATTATATTTAGAAAAACCTCAAAATTGAACTGAATCTAGCAGACGTCGGAGCAGTGTTGAAAAGAAAAAAGCGTTTGATATCTTTAGATTCTTGCACGGAACTGTTGAATACACCTATTGTTATCACACGTTTAATGACAGAGGCAATTTGTCAGTCAGATGGCATCTCAGCAGGTTCTCAACATACTAACAGTGTTAATTGTCATGCTGTCGGACCTTTTCACCAGAACTACTTAATGAGCGTTCGCGCATGTCGCCCATTGTGTTGGAGTCATTATGACACTTAGGTGTGTGTTTTGGAAAAAATCTTTTCTGTTTATATTTTGGCATTAAAAGAATCACCCGATGATGTTTTTAAAAACAAATTACGGCACCTTGCCTGTGAGACAAAGGGAGAAAAATCATCTGAAACTGTCTCATTAACAAGATGAATGGACTGCTATGTTAAAATACAATAATGGATGTGTGATCATAAAGGTAAACCTCCAAATTTGAACAAACATTGCAGAAGCGAGAAAATTACAGTATCAGTTCCAGTCCAGCTGCTGAAGCTTGTCTGCTTTCTGACTACCGTCAAGGTGCCCGACCACTGTTTGTGTTTGTGTAAACCATAACGTATCACCGTCCCGCATCATATATTTTTTAATTAATAAAAAAATGGTGTTAGTCATATGCAGGTTGCTACAAAAAGAAAATATGTATAATAAAAGTGAAAAATGGGGATACAAGTAAATAACGGAATTTGCTCACATTCATTTTGAATGGTATGGCATGGTAAGTACGCCGCTCCCGTATATTTTTAACACGAGCTTCGCTATATCTTCCACGGGCACATATTAATTTAGAAATATGGTAGAAATATGGTATTGTATAAATTTTGTTGTAAAATACAATATACAAACCCAATTCCAAAAAAGTTGGGACACTATACAAATTGTGAATTGGGTGTGTATATACTGTATATACATCTATCACTTTCTATAACTTGGTAGCGCGTGGTGGGCAGCTTTGTCTCCCTTTATAACTAGGAAATAGATTAAACGCCTGCGTGAAAGCTCCATGTTTTTGTTTTGCTTTTTTTTTTTATGATGGGCTATAATCTGCGACGTCGCCTTATCATGCAATCACCGCAAAACGTATGCAGCAGCCCTTAAGTGCATAATTTGGTACATAGGAGAAAGTCGGACTAACCACAGAAAGCACGAGAAGATTGATTTTCATTGTCTAAATCCTGTTCGGGGTCAATTTCTGAATTTCTTTTTGATTCTTTGTAATTTCCATAATGCAATGCCGAGGGGGAAAAAGTCAATTTTACTGTTTTGGCCACTCATTTTATTGACTATAGAGGGATACTATGAAGGCATAAAGAGTAACAGTATCAATATATATTATTACAGCTGCTATAAGAAAAAAATAATAATAAAAGTTGTTAGATTTCCCATCCCAACTGTTCTGTGTTGACGGTACAATCTGAATATTAAAGGGCCCCTGGTTAATTGTCTGCTCGTAATGTGTCGTTGTCCTTCTCTAACCAAAGGAGGAACACAAAATGTCGAATCAGCTGATTCTGAAGAGGGTGACAAAGACATGAACCAGAGGATTTGCTTTCACATATACTGTTCGATCATACAATTAAAAATGATGTGCTGCAAAATTGCTTTACCTAAGAGGGGATAAGGAAAAACAACGTTTTAATCTTTGCACAAAATTAACAACTATGGAGTCGAGATTATAACTTGAGTGGGAGTCTCTACAACATGCACACATTTGCTTCCATGCGTATTGTGTAGTATAAGACTACCACGGTGATATTTCATCAACGAGTGAGTGAGCGAGTGAGAACAGCATGTCTCATTAGCGCAAATTGTACATTTCATGAGAGGAAATGAAATATTTTCCATTAAATAATGATTTTTGACCATGGATAAAAGACCCCTGCAGATCGATAAAATTTACGCTCTACATGGGAGCTCAGAGTCACACTCCCACATCACCTGCAGTGCATTTGATTTAAAAAAATATATATTATTTGCCAATCGTTCCATGTAAACTGCACATTATATACAAATGAAACGAGATTAGGTCCTATAAAGACTTCACGAAGAAGAAGAAAATCCTCAGTTGTGGGCTTCTGCCTGAGAGCTGTATTAATGTATTAAGTATTAATTAGTTTCAGGAAATTGTTAAAAGTTTTTGGGGTGAAGATCTGAGGACTTATTAAATCTTAATGGAGCCATTTGTGCATTAAAATGAAACAAAGAAAACAAGAGACGGACATAAGGGGCTACTAACATATGCACAGTTATAGGGTGTTTGTGATTCCATATTTATGCAAATGGCTGTCACTAATGTCAAACATTAGAAATACTTTTAGATGTACCAATATAACCTGAGGTAAGACCAAAGATAAAACGAAAACAATATGTTTTCCCCGATTTAGAGTCAGTAATAAGGAAACTTTCTTTTACAATTCTATTTGATCCAGTCTGCAGTAAGACCTGTACTTCTTAAAATCACATTGCATGAATACAAAAACAGCCGCCTTATGGGAATGTGATAAAAAAAAAAAAAAACATTTTAATGATGTGTCTGTCAGCCCTCGGGGATCACAAAACTAGAAAAGAGTGAACTCACTAAAGTACAAAAAGTAGAAAAAGGAGTTGAGGTCTGATTTAAAAGTTCATTTGGGCAAACACAGTCCATGATCAAATGACTGCAACTCTTGTCTTAACTCTGATTTTTGCTGTGTCAGCGGAAATATTTAACTTTAATTCTTTTTCCAATGGCCACACAGATAACACAGATAGAGTTTATCGTTTGCCAGTCAACAAACATGGCATGCAATTAAGAAATATTGATACTAACGTCACATACATACATTTCAATTAAATGCATTTTTACAGACTAGCCCAGACAAAATGAAGCCAGGGACTGAGGTGGGCTGTTGTCCAGTCTCTTACCCCTAATCCCACGGATAATCAAAGTACCGTATAACTGAGCCATACGTCTTAGAAAGATAATAACTAATCACGACAAAGATTATTCCATAATGGCACTGCGAAATTCAGTCAATCCTCCCAATATCATTTCTAATTCAAACATAGTCTGCCATAGACATATTCCCTAAAGACCCACTTGTCTTTAAGGAAATCTGATGGGCGTGACAATGGAGCTGTGGAGGATTCCTGAAGAATCCTTTCTGCATTGCATGAAAGACTTCAGGGAATTACTTTGAAGTGAAACCTCTGCTTTGAGTTTGGATTTGGTACGCCAGTCCTGGAACTTTTCTGACATTAGGAATCAGGACGGATCACACAAAAGTGTGATATTTAATGATATTTTATATCATTAAAAGTACATAAGGCCAGTGCTGGAAAATAATGGTGGCCGGAAAAAAATATTGACACGCAGTTTCACTTAGGGGTGTACTCACTTTTGTTTCCAAGGGCTGTGTTTTGAGTTATTTTGAGTGACACCGTTTTATAAACGGACTACTTTTCATTGTGTCAAAGTGTCATCTATTCAGTGTTGTACAATTAAAAAAAAAAAGTTATGATTAAATATCAGCAGAAAAGGTGGGGGTGGACTCACTTTTGTAAGATACTCTATGTTTGTGTGGGTGTACATACAAGAGCAGTATACAAAATGGATGGATAAATAACCATATGACTGTAAAAGAACAACCCTAACTATATTATTATTACTATTGTATCCTGTCTTATTATTGTTTAAAACTTAAAGAGGGTCTAAAGAAGGTGCTACATCTTGCTTACTAGGTTAAAGTAGCACTAGCAACTTTCGCTATCATTTCACGCAATGGCTAACCTGGATGTCACGGACTTGATTTGAGTACTTAACCCGTGGGCAGTATTTTATTTTGAAATGGCTTGGTCAGAACCAACAAAAAGCCGAAAAATGGTCACAATAACGCCTAGGGGTTAATTGTGCATATCCATCTTCGACACACTTTAGGTAGCATTTAGCTTTTGTCCTGTCTCACAAATGGGTTTTTTGTGTCTTGCTCAAGGATGCTTAAACAAAGATCTAAAGCCACATTGATTTTTGTGTGAATCAACTCGCGACACACTGAGAAACAGCCACAATCTATGCTGCCAATTGTTTTGGCTGTAAGGTAGATTTAATTTAAAGATTACTCTCAGTGTTTATTTCCAGCACAATTAACATTATTGACCCTTATAGTGGATCGTGGGCGGATTTGTTTTACACAGACTCTTGTGTGAACAGCGTAGGCCTACATGTGATACAGTGTTGACAGAAACATTCGTAATTTTTTTGTGTAGTCTCCACACATCAATGTTTAAGATAATCAAACAAATGGAAACGTAAGACAAAGATGAACCAAGTAAACATGTTTTAAATATTAGTTTGTTTGTTTTTTAAGGGAAAAACTTGGCGCCTTAAGTCTTTGACATCAGTATGGAGATTTTTCTGGCCCAGAGTTCCTTGCAGATTTTTTTTTAATTCAAATACACGGGAGGGTTTGCGTAAAACAATGGCTTTTTTTTTTTTTAAAGGTCATGCCAGTGGATATCAATTGGATTGAATCTGGATGTGGACTTTGACTATGTCTCTCTAAAACCTTCATTTTGTACTTGTTGTATTTTATTTTATTTTTTTAAGTCATTTTGAAGTTAACTTGCTGGTGTGTTTTGGGTCATTGTCCTACTGAAGAACAGAAAAAGCGCCAGAAAAGTACATCTTTTTCACAATCCTCATTCTAAGTGCATTTTGTAAATGCTTAAGACCAAGGCTGTATTCAAGTCACCTTTATCGAGTCCAAGTCAAGTCTTAGTCCAGATGAGATCAAGAGAAAAGTACTAATCGGTAACCATGGTTCTTGGTTGGCCAATTCCAATCCCATTTTGTTTTATCTCAAAAACGTTATTTTGACTTTCTTTTGAAGGAGGACGTTCATTTTCAGGAATGAAAACCTAGATGGCCTTGGTTGCGTCGATAAAAATATTTTGCGAGTCCAACGGCTGAGCCTGAGTCAAATGCCAAGATGGAATTATAAGAATGTCTTTGTCCCAATGAGGACGCACAACTAAGTGGCAAAAATGAGCAAGATGGACTGAGGGTATACAGTGGTACCTCGGCTCACGAACGCTTCAGCTCACGAACTTTTCGCCTCACGAACATTAAATTCGCGAGCATTTTGTCTCGGCTGACGAACTAGTTTTCGGCGGACGAACCAAATCACGAGACACGAGAAATCACAAGAAGCTGACACACGCTCACGGCGTCCCAGTTCGTCACCCCCTTTCTTTGAGTGCGGTCTGTGTTCGGAGCATTTTGGAGTACTTTTGGAGTGTACTTTTGCTACCATGGGGCCGAAAAAGACCCCACAAAAGGCTAGTGTTAAGCCTAAGAAGACATTGAAGAAAATTACGGTCGAGCAGAAGAAGGAGATCATCGACAAACACGAATGAGGTGCGCGTTTGTGTGACTTAGCGTCCCAGTACCAGTACGCTAAGTCTACCAACAGGTGTCAATTAAGAGGTTTTTAGTCAGCAACAAGGATAAAGAGTCTCCTAAGAAGCAAAGAAGAGAAGCCACACCGGAGGACTCTCCTTCCAAACAGTAACTCCCTCCTCCTCCCACTCCATTCCATCAAGCCTTCAACTACTGTACCATCACAAAGGCAAGTTGCAAGTTTTGCAAATAAAAACACTTTATTATACAGTACAGTGTATTTCTTTAATTACAATACAATAGCACATTTATTATACATAAAATAAGGTATATTTTGTGTAGTTTTAAGGCTTTTTTAGTAGAAAATTGTGTTTTATGGGGACCTGGGAACGGATTATTCTCATTTCAATGGTTTCCTATGGGAAATACTTGTTTGGAAGACGAACTTTTCGGCTCACATACTCTCTGTGGGAACCAATTAAATTCGTGAGCCAAGGTACCACTGTATTTGAGTCGAAACTCAACTAATTACTTTGTAAATTCAAGCTTCCCATGGGAAAGGAAAACCAACCCACACTTTTATGTAGACATTTATTAAATCTCTATAGCCAAAGGGAATAATTTCCCTCATTTCAGTTTCTATCTAATGGATCTTTCTTACGGATCGGGCTGAAAGCCACATTCATTTTTGTTTGTTCCTCCATTTAAAGCAAACAAGAAAACACATTGCTGGAATAATCTTGGTCTTGTAGCAACAAAGCTTCTTCCTTAACTTAACCTCCCAATCAAGTGAGTGGAGTTCAGTGTGCGTATAAAAGACAAATCCATCAACTAAATTCCAGGTATTAAAAGATGTCATCTGCTGACAGGTTTATTACATAACGCCACTGCTATGTTCACAAAGAGAGGTGCCGCCCGCCATTGGCGTTTTCTGCCTCAATCTTTAATGAATCTCGCCTCTTTGGTGGTTTGTGGGTGTGGGGGGATTGCAATCATGTACAACCGCTGTAATGTTTTTTTAGCCTCTAAGGACGTGAGTACCTTAAGCAAGCCTAACAGTGCCATTCAAGCTCTGTGAGCATTAATGGTCCAAAAGTCCTGTTTTTCCATTTAACGACATTTTATCCTGTCCAAATCTGAATAATTTCAGGGTTGACGTGAATCTGAAATGTTTTCAGTACAGGATCACAAAAGGCACATTTGGTCCAAGTAACAGAGTTTGTGGTATGGAAAGATAAATAGACATAAGAGCATCTTTTATTCCACTGCACTCCACTGTAACTGCAAGGGCAGCGTTCGGTACGTTCTTTCAGAATTCAGAATGTTCAATTTATAATTATTTAATTCAAATTCTGGTCTCTGAAAGGAAAGTCTGCCTTGTTTGAAACACCATTTGGTGACCCAATGTATTCTAGGGGAGTTTTTCATTTTGTCATTGTTGAGTGTTCTTTGGCCAAATTCAACTAAAAGTACTTTTATTTATATTGAGTATCCTTGTACTTTTGATGAATAAAAGAGACCGTCTAAATAAGGAAAGTGAAGAGATGAAAAGTGTTATGTCATGTTTTGAGTTAAGGGTTGTTTTTTTGGTTTGTATTTAGTCCCGTTTTTGGTTCAGTTCTTGTTGGTTCATTGCCGTGTTGTCTGTCGATGTCAAGCCACGTAATTAGTTACCCCACGTCTTCCCATGTTGGATTTTTTTAACCTTGTTGTTTTTGTTTCTACCTGCCAGTTCTCTGTTTGCCTTCTTATTTTTGTTCATTAAAGTACAATACATTTTTGGGAACTCCACCGCTGCCTCCTCATATCTGCTTCCTTGCACCCGGATCCTCAATCTCGCCTCAAACTTTGACACCAACCCATGCCATACATTATTATAGAGTATTTTGAATACTTGTTTATTCTTTTTAGTCCGCAACCAAAACATTGCTTAGAGTTGGAGCCCTCAGTGCAATTAAGTTTGACACCCCTGCCTTAGATCATCCAGAAGCTCCAAAATCGCATTGCTGAATAGTCGACATGTCACAATCCTTTTTTTTTTGGTGGCATTTCAAAAATGTTTACACGAGCGGGAAAGATCCATTCTCCCCGTCGCCTCTCATTTTTCTTCTGCCGCCTCGTCAACGTTATGCACAGCACTGTCGTTTGCACCTGTCTTTCAGATGAGCTATTTAAAGACTCAAAAAAAGCCAGCGCATTCTGTCTCTGGCGTGAATCGCATTGCGCGTGCTAAATTCATCTCTTTGCAAGTAGTCAAAGTAGTCCCAAAACGCGCAAGCAATTTTGTGCTGCGTACTAATTTTCAATTTTCACAATCTTCCGTGTGGTGTTAGTGGATCAGCTTCCACTTATGTTTAAGATAAGATAAAGATTAAAAAAAAAAAAAAAAAAAAGTATTACTTTTATCAGTTGTGTAATTTCTTCTTGACTGGGTTCCAATCTTGGCTTCTGCTTGTACAGAAAAGGTTTGGCTCCAACGTCGAAAGGTGTGTACTTGAGTATCTGTAATGAAATGACAACCTAACTCTCCGCTCCACACTTCACAACAGCTCCAGATATTGTAAGAGAAATGAACACATTGTCCCCTGGGTATCATAATCCAAGGATTGGTGTGGTGAATGCAGAAATGCTTAATCCCTTGGGAAGTTTAGTTGTTATGTTTTTTTTTATCAGTAGGTCAGTGGTAGAGCTCAGGTCTATAAAAAATTGATAACTAATAAAAAAAAAAAACAACGGCATTTTCTAAGCCATTTCTGTGTTTGGCAAAATAAAAATATTGCGCTGACACCTCAACTCTTGTTCTTTGTTGCTGTTGTGTTTGGCTGTACGGGCATCCAGTGAATTACCACTTGTTTTTGCAGCACAAGAGATACGTACTTCTAATAATAACATGTAGCGTTACGAGACAATGCCTTAGGTGCTCTATGAATATCCTCTGATCTACAACAAATAAGGCCCCTGTCTATCTGATAGATAATGGAAAAACCCGGTACTCTGCCACTTGCACGTCTCCACACTCTTGTCTTTTACTTTGGGCAATTCCTGAAAACACAAACCAACCCTCCAGAAATAGAATGTGGTTTCAGAGAGGTTGCAGTTATGCATATTTCCGACCACTGCACTTTCAGCATTAGATATGATGCCATTACGTCACTCACAGAAAGTCGTTCTTGTCACAAGAAACTTTTTCGTTTGCCAGGTCCAACTGTGCTGAGTTGACTATTGGTAACCTAACCAGCTTCAGGGAACAAGAAGAAGCTATATCATTTGTATTGTCATGACATACAGGCATATTAAACCCTGGAAAACCCACGGGGTCAAATTTGGCCCCTATAAATTCTGCTACTCAAATAACAAAGACCTTTTTTTTTTATTGACAAATTTAACTTCAAAAGTCCAGAGTGCCACTTCTGACCCCTGCATGGGGCCATCTAGTGGATGAATATTGCGCTTACATGAGCCAGAGTGGTGGTGACAAGATGGCTGGCAACATGCTGTTTTGTTGAGCTGGAAATCAATCCAAACAAAACCATTTTCTCAGCAAACCATCAGATGGTAAAATTGTGTTTTTTTAGTTAATCTATTTCATATCATGTTGCAGAATGCCTAGTAGTATGTTTTATATATATATTTGGATAAATTAGCAACACTGAGCTAGTTCAAAAAACAAGGGTTAAAATTGAAAAAACATATATTTTGGTGTTCAGTGAACTTATAGCAGTCATTTAATGTATAATTCATAATTTTCCAAAGAAGAAAAGGGTTCTTGGGTTCTCCAGGGTTAATGACATTTGATCTTTGCTTTAAACAGTATGAAAATGGAAGGGAGTATTTGTGCACGCTATTGGAGGAATAGAATGACATACCACATTCAATACCAGCATTTTCCCTGTTCTCGCTAAACCTCTAGCTTTCCTAAATCCACTCCCTATAGCTTATGCATTGGTATGAAACAAACAAACGGATTTAGCCCCTATGCTTTTCTCTGTGCGTCGTATGTGTCACCACATAACTGTGTCTGACTGGTAAGGGAACAAGACTCAAGGAGATTGCGTATCCATACTTATGTATATGTGCTTCGATTACAGTATTAGAGAAGTCATTGGTGCCTTTTTGCTTTACACAACAGAATGACTCCAAGTAAACATCCCTAATATATATATATATATATATACACATATAATCTTTTTGGGGGGGAAGCACACACAATTTTAGTGCAGTATCTGATTTCAGCAAAGTTCTTAAAAAAAAAAAACTGACAGGTCTTCTGTTGCCAAAGTGCTTAAGTTGGTCGGAAAGCGGTGCTTTTAAAATGTTCCCTGTAGAGCCACAGAAGACGTTGAATGTGAGTCATACACAACACATTACAACAAACAACAATACAAAAAGGTTTTACAGAGAAAATGTCTCCAGCTGGAAGCTTCTGGCTCTGCATGATATTTGAATGTCCGTGCGGTCAATGAGCACGGCGGTCGTTTACTAGCAAATGGAAAGTGGCACCTCAAAATAGGAACACACCGACTGCTGTATATCTAGATTCAAAACCTGCCAATTGCTTTGGGCAGGACCAGCGTGAAAAAAAAACAAGGTTGAACAGAATCTTCACCTTTATAAATTTTAGATGCACGTCTGCATGTCCTACAAAACAAGTACACTTGTAGTATGGGGTATTTCTTCTGGTTCCTAAAGCCACACTCACATGACCCCATGAAGTACCACTAATTAATTATCTCTCAATAAGCTTGTATCGAAACGATGATGCAACATCTGAGCGAGTGGCTTCACTGATTTACAATGTTTTTGGTTTCACATCCAAGACCGAACGAATTCAGTCTTATGTAAGTTCCAAGGATGTGAAAAGGTAATTAAATAGTTAATGCTTCCCCGACTCAGCTTCTATTAAGTGCATCCTAATTGGTCATATCTCAAGGTCATTTCCACAATAGGATTTAATTAGTCGTGCGCCCACTTTTATTACTGGATCCTGATTGTAACCTTGTAGCAATGCACCAAATGAATAATCTTGATGTGATGCCAAATGGGTTTTGTTTCTATTTCAATGAGCAGTTACGTGTCAGCTTGCCAGCTTCGATGTCCATGAGGAAAGCCAAAGAGGGGTTGGGTGGGATGTCTACAGAAGGCTTTTAAACTGTCACTAAGCTTTTTTTTTTTTTTTGCCTCAATCAGGAATGTTTTTTTTTTTTTTTTTAAGGATACAAACAAACACTTTGTAGACATTTCACAGATTTCTGAAAATAACTGAATATAAAAATATAGTTTCTAAAATGTCACAGCACACACACAGCAGCGATTGGAGAGGTGGCCAGTACTTGAGGAAATGCTGTCTTTTCACAGCTTGGTCTCTTTAAGAATTTAGGAAAAAGAACGCACATAAAAACAAAATAAACCGCACAAAAATTCTGCCCCCCCCCCCCCCCCCCCCACAATTTTTTGCTAAAGAGCATGGCAGAAATTGCATTAAAGGGGAAGTCAACCTTAAATATTTCTTGACAATATGTTATATGTGACCTCACTAATATTAAACATGACATTCTGAGTAATATTAAATTTGTGGAAACAGAGTTATGAAGCAAAACCTAGCCGTTCTTATCCATCTCAGGGGGCGGCCATTTTGCCACTTGCTGTCCACTAAAAGGTGACATCAATATCGCTCAGGATAAAAATGGCTGGATTTTGTTGCTTAACTCATATTCCACTAACGCAATATTAACCAGAATACCATATTTAGAACATAGTATTGCACAATGACAGCCATGTTCCTAGTAAAAAAGTAAATAAATAAATAACGTGTCATTACCAGATGTTGTTGTACATAAAAATTTGAAAAGAAAGTACTGCAAGTACAAAAGGTGTCTAAGAGGAATGTTAGGTATCGACAAATTGCATTGTACTTCCACTGCTAAAAACAACCTCGCCTGTCAATTTAAAACTTAAAAGCAACAAATATAGGTGCGTGAATCGAGCTGCATGGGCTGGCTCTCCCACTGTGAGCTCTGAGCTTTGGAAAACAAAAGGCTCCCCAGCCAGACAGAAGAAATATGTTGGTCCCGCCCAATCGTTGCTCAAGTGCTATAAAAGGTTAAATAAATTGAATTGCAGAGAATTAAAACAGATGACTATGACATTACCTCACATCATTTTATTGAAACTGCGGCTGCCTTGTGCTGCGGTTCTAATACCATTAGTATGACTGGGCGCTTGTTCAAATGTTAGACAAGTATTTTATCAGTCAATGAAATCAACTGCCCACTTGCTGTCAAAAGAGCAGAGTTGAGCTGCGTATCGATACACCGTCACAGTTTGCAATGGAGATGAGAGAAACATTGTCTCCGCAAGAAAATTAAATGAAGCAAGTTTATACATAACTCTTTTTTGATGCGCGGGGAGCCTGATTATGAGGCTCATTAAGTGTTTAAGTAGAGAGGAGAGTACAGAATAGCAAATAGTGCACTATGAAAATCACAATGTCATAAAATGCTGCCAATGAGAAAATGATCTCCAAAATAGACCTTTTTGAAAACTGTGCATTTACTGCATTGATACTTTGCACATGAACATGTATACAAAAAAAATGTCAATCAAGTTGTATAGCACACATTATTACATATTTTACATTATTGAGTATGATATATTATATTTCCACTACAATAGAAATATTGTGCTATGCAATGTACAATACAAGCAAAAGAAAAATGTAATCAAATGTTCAGTTGGTATTTCAGAGGGGAAAACACATATTCCTTGTTTTTGTGTTTTGGACACAGTGTTTGGATTATAAAATAAAGTAGTGCTGACTACAAATCCCCCAAGTACCACATGTGGTTTTTCTCTTTCATAGGCTTGCAACGTGTGAACACCGGGAAATGAAAATTCTCCACAGGAGGTGAACATTGATTTGCAGTGGACGTATCCCATGTGAATTTCAATTATACCAAGAACTATGGTCTTCTACAATATGGCATTATGACTTTAATTATTTGCTTGACTAATGTAAAGACCCACAGCAATTCAAAGAAGCTATAGGGATTTTGATATTTTGATAATGTTTTTTTTTTCTTCTTTTTTTCCTGAAGATATTTTCATAATGTTGATATGTTTGACATGTTATAGGTGGTTGGACATCTAAATTCTGGATTTACATTTCTGATCTGAGCGACCAATCCTGATAGAGTACCAATATCCATTCTTCTGTTTAGATTGTCTTTCAAATGAACCATATACATATCATTTTGTTTACAAAAAAAAACAGAAACACCTGAAACATTGTCCAAAACGCAGGTAAAAAAAAACGGCATGGTTTGGGTGGATAAATGCATCAATAATACGCCATTTGCTGTGTCAGCTATTTTTCCCCTATGTATTTCTGCTCAAATCTTTGTGTGCTGTTTGGGTAATCACACGTGTGTCATAATGGCAGACATTTGATTCATAACTGATTATCATCCACCTCTGGAAGAGGCCTGAATCTTATCAGAGGTTATCCATTTTCACACATTTCAACCCATATCAGAATTGTGCCACTTGGAAATCTGAAGCAACTGCAATTGTGTCACTTGAACTATGGAGTGTTATGAATCCAGCTTTAAAGAAACTTTCACTTCAAAGCACAGCCAGAAACGCAAGATGATGATTGATATCTTGGCATTTTGCCCCAGTGGAATGACTTTGTCAACGTACACAGAGGACATGATGGATCAGCCACCACAGTAAACTGTTTAGAAATTTATAGACTGGCAGATTGTTTGAACACAAACAGGTAGTACTCGGTCCCAAACAAAAACAATGTTGAAGAAGAAAAAAAAAAAAACTCCAGATGAATCAGGTAAAAAGCTCACGTGCTTGTGGCCTGTTGCAATCAACAATTGAATGGCAACATCAATTGAGACACAGGATGGTGTTTTCAGAAAAGCACGGTGTCAGGTTCAGGCAATGCAGAGCAGCTGCTTTGATGCCCCTGAAGGAAAGCGTTCTGACTGAAATTTGTCAGTGCCTTCGTTGAAAACTTCATGCTGGGATGGCTACAAAGTGCTGCGGCATTCCGTCGGTTCAGTGAAGGAAGAAGGCCTGCGGGGATGCGAGACACTTGAGATATTAGCTTTGACTTAATGACATTTTACGTGCATCCAACATCTTTAACTGTATTTCATCTAGAAAGCTCACTGGGCTACTAGGTTTGCATATTAAATCAGATGATCAAAAGAGTGAATGCTGGGCTCTTTAATTTGATTCTGAACACTAATGTCACCTTGCTAAAAATCATAATTGATTTTCTATTGACCCTTTCCAGATTGAAACTATTCAAGTCTCCTAAAACTCCAAGTGGAAGCCCTAAATTAGATTGTGACAACAATGTACCACATATTGCCTCTGCATATCATGGATTGCATGACAATCAAAATAGTCTAATCAAAATGGCCAAAAGAACCAAGAAAATGTGCACCGGTTATCAAATATCTATATGCCATCAATATAGGCCTACTAAGTTAAAGCATTTTATTCAATGACCCCAATTCTGACATATGCGGGGATGTGATTTGACCAAAGTGAAATTATCTGAAAATTTAGCCGGGGGTCTGGGGGCCGCTGGCACCCAGCTAGGTCCAGGGCAGTGCCCTGGTGGGGGGGACACGGGGGGCAAAGCCCCCCGGAGCTCATGGGTTTTCCGTGTTTTTAAGTACTTTCAATGCACTCACATGACAAAGAAATAGACAAAGCAACAGCATAAATTTTCAATGTATATTGAACTATCCCATATAAAATGGCAGTTTTAGTCAACTCAAAATCAGTCACATTCAAAAACATTGGACTGTCTTTGCTTTTAAAAACTATCACTGAGAATATCATCATATCTAACTAATGTGATTACTAAGTTAACACATAAATAATGTTGAAGAGTTCAAATTTCATGAACAAATAATTGTATCATGACCAAATGAAAAGTAACTCATATTAGAGCATACCACAAATGTCTTTGTTATAGCAGAAGATGTTATCTGTCGGAGTCATGTGCATACACAATGAACTACTAAAAAAAAATAAAATAAAATAAATAAATAAATCAGATTTTTTTTTTTGGGCGGGGGGGGGTGGGGGTTAAAAAAAAGCGGAATTCCGCGAATTAGCGGAAAAATCACATCCCTGCATATGGTTGAGAAACTTATTCTCTAGCAAGTCCTTTTCACACTGCACTTGGTTTTCATGGTATTCATCACGGGGCAGGTCGTAGGATGACACTGAAAAGGTCGTAACTTGGTGTCATTTCCTACTATATTTGAATATAAGGTGTCAAAATGGAAAGCACTGGCTTTGTTTTTAAGGAGGAAAAGTTGACGTAGCAAGTGATGCATGTGTGGCTATGCTACATGCATTCTATGTTAAATCTAAAATTAATTTTGTTAAAAATGCTAAAACCACACTTAACAGTTTCGATGCTTTGTGAAAGGTTTGTTTACAAAACAACTTTGAATCTGTTCACTATAGCTTAGCAATCAGTGCCAAATATAGACATCATTGCGCTAGTATCGTCCTTGCTCCATCTTGGTCCTTTCTCCTCGGTGAATACCGCAAAAAAAAAAGTGCAGCGCTTAACAGATGAAGTAGTTACTTTATGTACAGTACGATTGTTGGCATAACATTTAATTGCTAATGTTAAGGTTACCATAAATACTGGCATAATGAATTTCTTAATCTTTAGTTAATAATTGCTATGATCTATCTATGAGCTATGATCTCTCTGTGTTTACAATTCCACACTCGGTCTGGTCCTGTTTAGGTCAGTTGTGCAATACAGCTTTCACTAGGCAATCATTAGTGATTTGAGAAAACCCTTTTTACAGAAAAATGAAAAAAATATAAAAGATGAAAAATGCCTCACCATCATAGTCTCCTGACTGTGAACAGATATCAGCCTCATCCCACTCATAATTCTCATCAACAGAGGGCTTTCTGTCGACGAGAGAGCATAAAATCTCTTCAGCGTCACAATACACTTGTACAATTCAGTAGACCCTGCACTGAATATTTTTCAGACTATTAGGCTAACACTAAAAGCTTTATATCAAGTACTCAGGATACTCTACACTAGCAAGCCACTCTATCATTTATTAGGCCTTACCTTTGATATTTTTCAATTAGGCCATCCTCCTGTACAGTTTCAGGCGAGCTGGTGTTTGTGGACAAACGACACAAAGACGATCGTCCATTTGCAGGCTCCATGCTCCCTCGGCCACTGCTTGCAAAACTACTGTAGCTGCTTCCACAATCAGGCACTTCCTTGTACACTTCTGCCTCCAACTCCAGTGTGCCTTGGTTATTGAGGGGCTTGTCGTCATCAGGTATTAACTTTCTGGAAATTTTCAAAGTAGAGCCCATTGCATTTTTTATGGCTTCCTGGTATTCATCTGACCATTTGGCAGGATTGGGAAAGACAGAAGCGCTTCTTCGCTTGTGGTCGTCCATAAAAATAGGTTTCTGTTTAGGTATTAATGGATTGCTCATAGGATGGTACAACCCAGGGGGTAAACGGTAGGTTGTTTGGCGAGCAGAAGGAACATTTGCAGAATATTTGGAGATATTCCTGGCGGGTGAATTTTGGTTGTCTGCACGCATAGAGTCTGGATTAAAGGTGGAGGAATCAGAGTGTTTTTCTTTGTTTAAAGAGTCTATCCATGCATCAGGGGTTAGGAAATCTGTGTCTTTTTGTCTTCTTGTGTCGAGGCTCCGCCGTCGCTGCTTGTAGTCCCACAGTTTTGAACCTTGGCTCACAGCTCTACGCAGCTGCGGCTCTGAAGATTTATCTTGGTAGTGAAAGCTCGTGCTCCTCCTCGTTTGTTCATGCCGGCCTTTGCGAGGGCTTCCTTCGCGAACATGAGAGGCGATTCTGTGGTGTAGCATTGGCTTTTTTGCAGGCTCTGTGACACTTGTTTCAAAGACTGGCTCATCCACACTCATTTCAATACCCACATTCCGCTTAGTGGGCTTGAGGAACTCGTCCTCCGTATTTTTGCAGCCTGGCCCTGCATCAAGAATCAAATTGGATCTTCCGCCATATATTTGGCAATGAAATAATGGATTGTTTTGTCTCGATGCCTCAGAGGAAGACTCATTTGTTTGCATTTCGAAGAATGTGGATTGCAGTACATCATCATAGCCCTGTGGTGCTTCCTGTACCTTTTCATGTCTCATTGTTGGGGAGAGATGTGGGGGTGTTAATCTGTTATTGGAAGAATGGTCTGCTCCCCCAGAATTGAAGGGGATTTCTCCGGTTAAGGATAGAGAAGGATGTTGGTTACCAGCATTTATCATAAAGGAATTTGGAGGAGTAGAAGGACTGAAACAGGTCCTGTCTGTGATCATGGTGGGAAGATCATTCCAGTGAACAGAAGATGATAAGTAAGGGCTTGGCGAGAGACCAAAGCTCTCCCTGTTACTCTGTTTGTGTCTGCAAGGCAAGGTGTGGCTCTTATATCCCTGAAAAAGCTCATTACCAACATTTTCTCTCTTCTCAGACACTGGCTTCTCCCTTTTTATTTCTTCATTAGAGCATCTGTACACACTGTATTTCTGGAGTTCCCTTGCCAGTTCTTCCCTCTCCTGAGCCAATTTCAGACAGTGACTCAGGTTTCCCCTCTCTCGCTCGTGTTCCATTTGGAGAACCAGACTGCTGGCGGTTGTTGAAGGCTCGCCTTGGCTTGACCGTATATGTGGCAGCACTGGAAATGTGGGAGATATTGCTCTTTTGTGATGAAAAATACTGGATAAACTACTGCGAGAGCACATACTGTTCAAGTCAGGAAAGCCATCGTAATTTCCCTTATGATCCGAGATGTCTCGATCTCGGGTGATGTCACAGGTTTGCCTTGATGTATTAGATTCAGTTTGTTTGCATGGTGGAAGATCCACAGAAAGAACGAATGGTGGATTTTTACTGTCTTGCTGATCCGAGCATAATGATACAGACTTTTGGACTGTCAAAGGATGGTTACATTTTGTACTTTTCTTGCTTTGAACAATCAGTGCGTCATATGGCGGCATTACAAAGCGCCCATCTGGACCTCTGGTGATCAACTCAACAGAGGAAGAAACGGGGCATGATTTTAGACACTGAAATTGATTTAGGCTTCTTCTGTGGTTAGACAGAAGCTGCTGCTTGTGATGTCGATTCTCAGTGTTGAAGGAGGAACAATCTGTCTTTGAGGAGGAAGAGATGGTAGAGGAAGTGGTGGGATAGAGGGCACTGGCTGGAAGTAGGCTTTTCTTCAACACACTGTCTGTACTGCTGCAGCCTGAAATCTTTCTGTGAGTGAGAGCAGAAATGAGGGGTGGAAGAAGAAAATAGTTAGAAAAAGCGGAGGTGTCAGATGCAGAGAAAATAACGGGGTGAGAGAGAACGAGTCGAACAGAGAAAAAGACCAGAGGAAATAAAAAATGAATTCGTTGACACTGAATATATTTTCAGTAAAAATCAGAAGGGATGGAAAGGTCAATGGGAAACACATTAAGGACATGATCAATGTACTTACATTGATGGGGAGCGCTTATAGATGGCAGGTGGGGGTTCTGGAAGGGAGTGGAAGGGGAAAAATGGTATCCAACTTATTACAGGGTACAATCATATTGGCAGAGAATAAACACAATTTACCCTATGTTTACTAACTACTAAGTAGGCAATCATACTCTTTACCAAGCATTGGATATAGACCCTTTATGGTATTGCAATAGAGCCACTGTAATTTGTTCAATAAACTGACTAAAATGTATAATGCACTTCATGAACAACTGAAGGGAAATGGTTTACCGTTCTGTTTCTTTTGTCTCCGTAAGTTCCTCCTGTGACTAATAAGACAGGCAGACCCCAACAGCAAGACCAGCGCCAAACACATAAAACCAAATCCGCCAAGAATGCCGGCCAGTAACGGTTCTGGAGAGTTTCTCAATTTGGATGAAGAAGGGTACATCTCCATTCCTGTCAGGACAGATTAATTGTAAATGCAAATCAAAGCGAGTTAATATTGAGTCTCCTAAAACCCGGCTAGACAGTTGATAAATCAACCTTGCTTTGCTTTAAATTGCTATGATTGCGGTTGATCAAAACATGATCAGACAAATCCATTTCCTTTAAAGGATTAGAGGCAACAGCTACAAAAAAAGTTTAAATGTATCGATGTCAAAAAGGAAATTAGTGTGAAGGGTATCCTGGCAGATAAAACAACAGCGTGGAAAGCTTTACTTGACGGAAAGGATGTTTCAATAGCAAGAGCTGTGTAGTTTACTTAAACTGGACTAGTGTTCAAACTGGAAACCAAGTTGGTGAGCTTTTAAAAAATAAAAAATATTCTGGGCGAATGTATGCATCTTCAAAACAGTAGGCTGTGATGAGTTTTGTATGTTGCTGAAAGATGGACAAGCCTTTTTCACTGAAAATATTTAAAGAAAAATATTTATTTCAAACCAAAAATCTGAAGAAAAAAAAAAGCTTTGTATGTGTATGTATGTATGTATATATATATATATATATATATATATATATATAATCTGTTCATATAGTTGTCCTATTAAAAAGGGGTTTCGTTTTCTCTCCGCTTCATTAAATACTTATGTTTCCAAGTGGGGCTTTCCCAGATACAGGGAGCGGAGCAGCCCAGCCTGGGTCTCATCAATCAGGGAAGACACTGAATATATACTGTATATGTGCGTGTGTCAATGCTGTAGTGTCTGTGCTTTGCATTAAACATTTATAATTCCATACATGCAAAAGTGAAAGCATTTGATCACACTGATACATACGTAGGCCTAAATACATATTTTATGCCAGTAGCACTGTTTATATCACATCACCAATCAATCATGAGCAGTGTCATCAGATTTACGTAAAGTGTGTCTAATCAACAGTGTACGTACATCTTTGATGATCATTATCAGCAAATTTTTAAACTTGTATAGTTCTGAATAATTTGCGGATACAAGTTGTGGTTCTGATGAAACAGATAAAACAAGTAGGAATGTGTCGATCCCTCCATTTTGTCTGAACCATATATAATGAAACATTCATGTCACATTAACATCAAGATATGAAAATTCAGCAGAAATAGTAGCAACAATTCTTTCAGTAAATTAGAAGCACGGCAATTTTCATCGTTCAAGATTCTAATGGGCAACATTCCCAGGAGCCCTGCTCCAATTTCTGGGAAACATAGGGACAGGAATAGAAATTGAGCTTGATTGAGTGGATTAAAACACGAGGTGGGACGAGAATGTGAGGGGCAAGGTTGCTTGAACACCTACCCATGGTGGAGACATTGAGTGATGGACTGGGCTCGCTCAGCAACTCACCGCGTCGAGTTAGCAGCCTCAGCTCATATACACAGTCCTGAGACCAACACACACACACACACACACACACACATGGGATGAAACCTCACTTTGTCAACACAACTGTGCTTGCAATGCTAATGAAGTTGATTTGAATTTGACTAGGCCGAGAGCAATAGAAGGCGGCACGGAGAGGAAAAACCAGTGCACAAAGATTGATAGAAAACAGAATAGTGATTGATGCCTCCAATGGCTCAACAAAAGTAAAATTCACAGCGGTTCAATATACTGTATGTAGGTGCTCGGACAATCTCAGATTTGTATATACAATATACAACATTAGTTATTTTTAGTTTATAATGGCTTACCTTAAATAGAATTCCAATGTTGCCAAAGGTAGAATACGGGTTGTTTATTGGGCTTTTGGTACAGTAAATATCAAACCCTTGATTTGGCAGATACCGCATGCTAAATAAGGTACTTGTAATACACCATAAATATTTGCCAACCACCAAAATACAATAGAAGAAATGGAAGAATAAGAAACAGAAGAGAGGAAGAAGATGAAGTAGTCATGGCAACTAATATGTGATGCTAGTTTAGCATATGCCATGCACCACAAGGATTTACTAGCTAGAGCACTATAAGACGCCAAAACCAACCAGGATTCTACCTTTGACCACAATGCGACACAGGTATCCAGTTAAGGTAAGCCATTTTAAACAAAAATTTTTTTTTTTGCCATAGTTAGAAATAGAAGTTTTGACTACAACCCAAACTCATTTGTCACCATGATTAGGGAACAGGGATATTGGGTAACAGTCTGAGCTCTAATTTTAATATATACAAGTCGCACCTGAGTATAAGTCGTAGGACCAGCCAAACTATGAAAAAAGTGGCACTTATATATAATCCAAAAAATATGGTATATGTTCAAGTGGATCTTCCTTTATTCTAATTTTAAGTACAGTACAGTACAGTACAGTACAGTACTGACATTATTTTGAGATTCAAATGTTAATATGTGAATACGAAACTGGTAAATTGGTCACGGAACCAAGGAGTGGCACCGCAAACTTAATTTTTACTCTCTTTTTCCTCCTCATTCCTCAGGAATAACGTATCATTTTGAACTAAAATATGGAACATAACTAAGAGTTTGAAAGATTTATTGCTATTACTGTGGATAAGGAGGGAATGATTAGTGCGTCTAGCTCAGCTTTTATTAATGAGGAACCTCCACAGTCGTTTGCCAGTTCCAGCTAGAACTCATTCATCAACAAAACGCACTTTAACTCAGAACAGGGTTATGTATGTTGATCAATAGGCAAACAGAAAGACAGACAAAACGGCAGACAGACATGGCAAAAACGTTTTGTTGTTGTTTTTTTACCTTGTGCAAACCTTGAACGATCATCTCGCTACTGTTGGCACTAATATCTTCATCTAAATTGATCCACTCCCCTTGCTTGACGCGGGACTGAAGAACAAACCCTGTGATTTCTACAGCTTGTTCTTGTGGAAGGGACCAGTGCAGAACAACACCTGCTGAGCCCAAATTTGCTGACAGCAAAGAAGGGGGCTTTAGCTGACCTTTGCTTGGTGTAGGATCTGATAAAAAAAAAAAAAAAACAAGAACTGCTGTTAATTAGTCAGATACACAAAAGGTGGCAAATCTTAATCACAGTGCAGGAAATTGTAGTCCTGAAGTGAAATGTTGTATGTTTTTTGGCTGTAGCCTTTCAATAAAAAGTAAAATAAATAAAAAAAAAAATAAATAAATAAATAAAAATAAAATTTATATATATATATATATATATATATATATATATATATATATATATATATATATATATATATATATATATATATATATATATATATATATATATATAAACTGTTGTTTGAATTCTACGGCAGAAACATAAAAGAATAAATGCAGAGGATACTGACCCAAGGTTCGTGCTGTGGTAATTCCGCTAAAAGGTCCTGTCCCAACTTTATTGTGAGACAGGAGGCTGAACTGATACTCAGTAGCAGGAGACAGGCCTGTCACCAACAAGGTGGTGCCGGAGATGGAGGGTACAGGCACAGAGAACCACTCTTGCTTCCCTTCATTATCACCCGTTGAAATCTTTTTCACCCTGCAGGAAGAAGAGTGAGAGGCGAGATGTGGAAAACAAAAAAAGGGGAGGGGAATTCTGAGAGTCTGCTTTTATGAAACATGACAGAAAAGTGGGTTTCATTAACCATTCATATTCATCACTAGCTCAATTTTTTTTGTTTCAAAGACAGGACTGATGTTTCCCTACTAATGCACAGAGCGTGCCACTCCAGTTAGAGTGATTGTCGTTATCTCCAGCAGAGCAGGGGTCCTCCATATCTATTTTATACAGAGCAAATTTTTTGACTCCTGAGGTGGGGGAAAAAAATGAAGATAAAAAAAAAAACTATTCACCTATCCACAATTAAAGGAACTTTTGAAAATTATTCATGTAAGTCTTAAAATACGGTTTGAAGCTCTTGGCTTTAAGTGTCATCTTCTTTCATTAAAAAGGTCAAAATATTAATTTATTAATGTGGTGCAGTTAATTGTACGGCAGTGGTTCAAGTGAGAAAAACAAGATGGCTTGCCATTAGCTGCCACGGCGCTCCCACAACTACGCAATCATTCATATTTAATTTCTCAGCCATTTGTATTATAGCCTTACTTGAAATCCATTTTATGTCTGCAACGCAGCTCTATTACAGGCAGGGCTTCATGATTCATAAAGTTTAGTACGAGACGAACCCAGTTATATATAATCATTTAAATACATATAACCATACATATGACAAAATATGACTGGCTCATTTGGGTTGTGGACACACTGGGATGGTCAATAACCAATCGGATCAAAATCATTCTTTCTTTTTTTTTTCTGGAGAATGCAAAATCCTTCATATTGTATCACCTTCATATCACCATAGATATGTAACAGACTGTAAACAATAATGATTTTTTTTTCTTTTTATCCGTTATTTCTATGCGAGTATAAAAGTTCTGATTCATTTGATCATCTACATAGAGTTGCTATAGTCTGACCACTGAATTATAAAGCTGTGCTCTGCACTGACATATTTTTTGGTAGCTGCCAAGACATTAGAATGGTTAAATGAATTCCTCATCCTAAAGATCAATAGAGTAATACCAGCGCTGTCAATGGCTGCCATGGTTACAGCCCGAGCAGAAAGTGGAAGCCTTTACACCTACCAAACTGAAAATGTCTGTGCTGAACCTCCATCAAAGCCTGCCTCCCAGGATATATTGGCCTGCTTCACTCCCGGAGAGACTGACAGGGATTTAGCTACATGGGGGCTCGTTCCTGTGATGGGAAGAACAGAGGGTTCATGTAAATTAGACAGAAAAAGCCTATCTGAGACTGGACCATGTTTACCGTCTGCAGGGAGAGTGGAAGCACAGGCATTCGGCTTGAGCGCACCCTCACAAAAAAAAAAAAAAAGTCATTAAACCTAATACAGCGGAACTTATAAGTCAAAAGTCCTGAGGTTGTACAAGAAAAACAAGTCTCTAAGTCTCACATAACTTGGGAGTAGTTGTTTGAATTGCCATCATGTATACGGCAGTTCATTTAAACGATCAGCGAGAATTTACAAGTATCTCGTTCACTGGGGAACGTACAGGCGCCTAGCCGGGGGGCAATGAGTATGCCCACACCCGCTCCGCGCCTCTCACCGTGGGCAACTCCAGAGTGGAAGAGAGTCCAGCCCCTCTCGAGAGGATTGGTACCAGAACACACCAGCTCGGGCTTCTTCCCTACTAGAGCGGTGACATTCCATGTCGCCAGAGCTAGCTTCAGTAGCTCGGGGTCAGACCGCCAAGGCCCCCCCGCCTTTGGTTGCCACCCAACTCACTGCGCACCCGACCCCTTTGGCCCCTCCCACCGGTGGTGAGCCCAGCCTAGCCCCATGGGTATAGGCCCGGCCACCAGATGCTCTCCTTCAAGCCCCACCTCCAGGCCTGGCTCCTGAGGGTGGCCTTGGTGACCCGCGTCCGGGCAAGGGAAACCAAGATCCAAAATTTTAATTCATCATAGGGGTCTTTTGAGCCATGCTTTGTCTGGTCCCTCACCTAGGACCTGTTTGCCATGGGTGATCCTACCAGGGGCATGAAGCCCCAGACAACATAGCTCCTAGGCTCATTGGGACACGCAAACCCCTCCCCACCATGATAAGGTGATGACTCACGGAGGAGTGTATTACAATTATGCATGTATTATTTAATGTTATTTGACTGCATCGATCTTTCAGTTGCTTTCATTTATTTTTGTTGTTTAGTGTACGTGTGTGAGTGGAGGTGTGTATATGTTTATTTGAAATGATTGTAATGAATTTTAAAAGACCGCAGGAAAATTAGCTCCTGAGATGTGTCAGGGGCTAATGGGGCTCTTAATAAACAAAACAAAACAAAAACCTGCATAAATAACTGTATACATTTTTTCTTATTATTATGGTTTGGTGTGTTTACTGTACTTTATTCTGACACATATACCAGAATATATAACGTATAAACAGAAGTTACCTGACACCACAGCAGTTAAAAAAAAAAAAAGCTTGTTTCAAGATATGTACTGGCTCTTGTTATGTAAACTTAAAGCAACACTAAGGAACTCTTCAGTTTATTTTGACAATGGCGGAGCATTTCCCATGAGGACAAGCACATTGTGTCGTTTTTTTCAATGTTGATCCTCGACCGTTTTTTTGCTCGACTGGGTAGCTTCCCCTTTTTTTTTTGTCACCTCAGACCAAACTTTTCAGTTGTTTTTTAGCTTCTACCAGGAAAGCAGTAATTGTGCGTCGACATTCAAGTTGACTTCCATCTTTGTAACGAATGGGTAAAGGGGGAAGTGAGCAGTCAGCACAATTGTAGTTTTTTGTGTGGCAGTGTTCCTACCATCCTCCTCAAAGTTGCTTAGTGCCAGTAAAAATAATACAGAGAACCTCAGGCCTAGTTTTAAATCGATGTTTCATCTGAAGAGTTATGAAAAGTTATTTTGTGTTATTTGAATGGGTTAAAACCTGAAAGCATTTTCGAGTAGCTACAAAATCACGATATAAAACCATTACATTACATTATACACAACGGCTTTTGGCACTAATAAACATTGCCTCCACTGTGTGTTACAGGTTTCATAATGGCAACGTGACCCTGAAACAAATTTTGGAATCCAGTCAACTAAGAAGTTGACTGCAGTCTCTGTATGGGTTGGTTGCTGGAAAAGAAACAAGTAGTTGATTTTAAAACATTAATGTAAAAAAAGCAAACATCTACCTGTACATCTTTTTCTACGTTAAGTTGACTTGGCACAAAATCCCTGCCACTACACCCTTACTATAAACTATATTATCGAGGTTGTCTTCTGCAGTGATGCTGAACTGGATTCCATTACGTTGGAAGGCAACATTTCCCAGGAACACGATAAGAAACAACAATATAGCCTATATACAGTATATTAGAAAAAAACACCTTATTTTTGCACTCACCTAGGACATAGACTTGAGTGAAAGCTTTTACAAGGGCTACACGGTTTGAAACACGACATTCCCACATCCCGTGGTGTTCCTTAGCGAGGGGCCGCAGCAACAGTGAACCATTGGGTGTGATGGAATAAGCGATGCGAGGAGCTGTGCCAACCTTCAAAAAAAAAAAAAAAGAGATTGAAAAATGAAAGATCAATGCAATACTACTCTTGATAAACCACAAATGTTGTAGGTCATCGTTTAAGCAAGAGCATTTGATCAAGAGAATGGCGGAGAGTGACACAATAGAACCAGTAGATTTAGGCTTTGAAATAAATCTGTCTTGTTTTTAGGTATAATTAAGGCTTCTCCATTACCAAAATTTCGTAAATTGGGATTTCTTTGCCGACACATTATTTTTGTGTGCGTGTGTGTGTGTGTGTAAAGAGAAGTTTTCTTACCTTCGACTTTCAACACTGTAGCCCACAGATATGAAAAGGTATATAAAAACATGCCCTTCTTGAGCTGCGTACCTACAACGTCTCTAAGATAGGGGAATTTGCAATGTGAAACTGCCATTGGCTTATTAGATCTGTCTTCTGGCATGCAGACAGTAATTAAATATCTCTTAATTTGTCCTTAATTTTCTACAGCGCCCTCGTATTTAGTTTTGTATGTTTGTCAAAGTTCGGTGGAAAACTTGTTTTGGAACACTGTGCAGCCGCAGCGCTTTTGACAAGGCAGAGCTTGGTTCTTGTTGCGTCAGTTTCTCAAACTGGCTGCCAAGTTTGTTTTTATTTAGCTGGTAAATACACTTACACAAAATGACTTGACTTGACATGCACAGCTGCACAGACTACGAATCAATAATAATAGATCCCCCGCTGCAGTCCATAAAAATATAAATATTGAAAATTAAGCTTTACACACAGCTTAACACACGTTTAAAAAAAAATTAAATAAAACATTGAAAACAAAAAAGATAAAAATGAAGTTGCTATGACAACTCTTGTTCATTAAGATAATAGTCCATTATTTCCTACTGCATGTACTGTATTCAGCAGCATTTCCCCGAGTTTATAAACCACGTGTTCTTTAAATAGTTTCTTTACTACTGTGATAAAAAAAAAAAAAACTGTGAATATTAGTTTTCAGACTGTTCTGTAAAAATGTATTCATAGACTTAAAAAGATTCCTGTTCATGTTCTAAATAGTTCCCTTAGTATTGTGATTAAAAAAATAATAATAATTCTCAGACTGGTCTGTAAATATTTATTCATACACATAATTATTAATTTTTTAGTTTATAAAAACTTATTTTTTTAAATAGTTCTTATATTGTGATCAAAAGAATTAATTAGAATGTTTATTAGTCTGTTTTGTCAATAGTTTTCAAATAAACAAAAAATATAGAAACTTTTAACCAATCCATATCAATTTCAAACTAAATGTTTTTGGGGGGGTTTCAATTTTGTACAACAAAAAAAAATACAGTAACGTATTGATGTATGCCCCGCCTATTTTTGTTAAGCCATCCCTACCTCTGGTCAAACCACGCCCACTTCATGTTTATGCCACGCCCACTTTGAATACAGACACATCCTTTAGATGGTCGCACAGATACAGATAGTGCTACACTCATTCCTATTAAATATTATATTTAAATAATTTGAATGACTGGAAAACATCTATACAACGTTAGGAATTTCAATAGCTAACCAACAATCTAATTTTACCATGAGTAGCATTTCAACATTGGGCCACAAGGTTAGAAACAAGTGCTATCATTCAAACTCTTCTTCCTCACGCACTAAATTATATTATGATCACTCTGTTAGAATGGCTATTAAATCTGGTCCCTGTAGCATGTGTTAATTAGTGCAAGGCAGATTCAGGGGGAAAGTGGAACGTCGAGTTGCTTGTAATGTGCTGAGTTCTATTACGGCAAATTGACTTTTTAATTCTTTGTGTACAAATATTTGGATCTCAAAGTGCCTGCCTACCCATCAAGTGTGAAATGAAACAAACTAGTTAGTCTTTTATTATCTGCCTGTTTCTAAAAATGTGTCTGTGAGAGAAAGATTTCTGCTCCAATATTACATAACATTCTAATTTATATCGTAAATGCCTTCATCGCATGTTTCTATTTTGACGGATGAATGTCAGAGACCTCTTATTTTTTATTTTTTTATTTTTCTGGAGAGCTCAGTATTGTTCATTCGGTAATTTTACTGATTTGACATGTCATCATCATTGATTGCTCTCCTTTTTTAAATTTTTTAAATTTTAATTTTTTTTATTTATTTTTTTATTTTTTTATATGTGGGTGATTATGTGTATGTGCGTGTGTGAGACCTCTTATAAAGACACCCGGGAACCGTATTAAATTGCGGGGGGGAAACTGCATGATATGTCTGCTTTAAAGAGTTCCTACTCCCTCTTCAGTTTCATTTTACCTTGGTCCAGCTGACTTTCACTGTGGACTCGTCATTGCCTTGACACGGGATGAGCACGTTTCTCCCAACCTTCTGTTTGTACTGCTTCCCCGGAGTGATTCTGAACGATGGGGGGTCCTGTGAATTGTCAAAGCAATACATCTGAATCAAGGCCAACGACGACAATGGAGACGGGACTAATGCCTCTTTGGACACGATTATCTTATTAACAGAAGGATTAGCCAGCCAATTAACTCCCTAATAGTGCAACTATTGTTGTGATTTAGAGCCGGCTTCCATTAATCCCCGAGGGTGCCAACGCTGAAGTGAAAAGGTCAATAAAATGTCATTTTTGATTCAGTGTGACAGATGCCATTTTGGCTGGTTACAGTAAAGTGGTCAACAAGCACATATTTGTTCAAATAGAGGGACACATTCATTGGTGGTTGTAAGCACAATTAACTGTAACAATATGCAGCATACTTAGTCTTCCAATATTTTATCAGACATTTTAAAACCACGTACAAAGTTACAAAAGATTCATCATCTTTTGCTAACACATTCGAGTCAGGTCACGATAAGCAAAGTTATTCATTACATAGATTGCAAATCACTTGTATGTACCTGCAGAACAACCCGGGTCGGTCCAGACTGTCCCATGCTGCCAAAGCTGTTGAATGGGGTGCAGGTATACACTCCCTCCACATCATCATTGACCGTTGCCATCACCAAACTGCCTTCCGGTGTCACAGCCCACCCTGGATACTGTTTAAAAAACACAAACAGTTGAAAACAACCACCAACTACCAGTCACTCAAACAATTACTTTGTCCCGGCTATCTTTTTCAGTACTTCTAGTGCAATCGTTACACAAACACATGGCAAGTAAATGGTTCAATTGAAGGTTGTTGTGGTTTTTTTTTGTATGAACACTATTTATTTTTGTCGAAATGGGCCATAGCCTACTTCCAGAAAATGTGTTTTAGCCAAGTAAGCGTAATTATTTTAATATGTGCATGACATTTGCAGAATCACACACATTGTCACATCATCCCAGTTGTCTAATATATTAGAAAATTACAGTGGGAGAATGTACTATTGCCCTTAACATTAATTTTACGTAGTGCTGTCACTATCGATTTTCAGAATTGATTATTGAATTGATTAGTCGGATACATTTTTATTTTTCCTTAGAGTGTTTTACAAAAGCATTTTTCCCTTATTACTGTTTATTAACCAGTGATTGTTGTTCATTTCGGAATTTGTAAAGTGATTAATAAAGGAAGGGATTGATGTACACGTCAACCTTTTTGAAAATGATTACGTTGCTGGTTCGGTCGTTGTTTATGTCTTATTTTGATTGAACACAGAAGATAATCAATCTTCTTCCACGAAAGACTACAGAAATCAGTGATGTTTGACTGTTGAGATGCTGAAATCAGATTGTTTAGACAATTTTCAGTTTAAAAAAAATTGGTCAAAACGATTTAAATTATTTTATTAGTTTGATTCCACCAATTGATTGGACAAAAGCTTCATGACTCAAGAGTTTGGTTCTTTACCACTTTTAGAAAAAAAATAAATAAATACAGAGAAGGGCTTTAATTGCCCTGTCACTGTGTCGTTGACTTTTGCTAAGTTTTTATTGACGTCACTGGGCTATTATTGTATAGCCATCAGAAAGAGCATTTGACAGTGTTCCTGTGATTGTGACCTATCGTGACAGTGGTGTTAGAAGTGAGATCATTGGCAACAGTGTGACTCCACATGCCTTGGTTCCACACTGCAGGAAATATCACATTTTGTGCGCAATGTCTTGACAAGACTTTCTGTACAAAATATGGCCCTGATGTACTAAAGGTTTAGAAAAATGGTCGCACAATTTATTCATGTGCAAACAGATGAGGAAGCTGATCTACTAATAACACGCTAAATTACTGTACAGTACAGTTCATTTTGTGCGTTGTGAAAAAAGTACAGTATATGCAAATGCATTATTTTAGCATATGCAATGTGATTTAACAAACCTGAGATTAATTGCTCTTGCTGATTTTGTGTCAAAGGCAGGTGCAAATCTGCAAACAAAGTGGTGCCAGTGTAATACAGGCAACGTACGAAGAGGTGGGGTGAACTTTTCTAGCCGTGAAAACATTTTTTAAATGCAAATTATTGAGACATATCATCTTCTCAACAATGCAATGTTGGAGCTTTGAATGATCCTGGAAACACTGGAGTGACCCAGAACCGGCCACAAATAGTGATGTCATATGACTGATTACAAAACTCATTTGGACTCTTCTTTTCTTCGTGCCTAGGTCATTTCTGTACACTGTTACAATTGGGGCTTGAACTCCCCCAGGGCAGCTTTCCAGGTGTTTCGTCCCAGGTTATTACACGGGATGGGCTCATCCATTCCGGAGTGATATATTTATTTTCTGTAACTCAGTAGTATAGTAGTTCATTTTTCCACTAACACTTCCAATTCCATCACTTCCAACTTCATAGTGCGCTTGCTGTGCTCCCCCTGATGGAAAAACCATCAGCAAAACCCTCTTTTATGTATGATGGACTACACCACTTCAACACCTGTTGCCAACAGCTATTTGGAATCTTGGTAAATTAGGCCCTAAAGTGCTCAAGTGTGTTAGCACTAAAGTGACAGCAATTGGGATGGACGTGGGTCTTTTGTATCTAAAAACGAACTCAGTGATTTTTAGTGCTGCAACATTTTGGAAAAGAAGAATGTCTTTTAAAACAAAATCTTTATCAAAATGAGAAGACAAATGAAAATCTGACCAAAACTGGTAAGGCAGAGGAAAAAATATTTCTCGTCTTAAAACATAGTAAATGTAACTGTGGGGGGAAATGGAGTAGCTTGACCAGTGTAGGGGTGCTGTCCCTGCTCTTGTGACCAACACAATGTTGGCTGACATGTGATGCCTCCTGTTTGAGGGGTGGAATGTCATCTTACAGCAGTGTATGCCAGATATGCCAGTCTGTTATGGCTATTTACAGTTCTTCCACATGCTACCGAGGCTCTTGGCAGTTAAATTGGAAAAATTCCCAATATGTCTTCTTCTTATTTCTCACTGATAAGACTTCAATCAACCTAGCCAATAAATATATCAAACCAGAGTATACATACTGCTCATCCCACAAATGCATGTTAGCCATCATTTCAAAGGAAAATAAATAGGCTTTCCAATGGTATAAGATGTATTTGTAAATTCTAACACACATTAGAAATTATTTTCCGCATTTTTTTTCTATTTAAAAAAAAAAGTAGTTATGACAGAAGCAAATGTTTGTTTATACAATTAAGGCAGAAACCTTGTGGAAACAGAGCTCTCACAGGTACATCTGTTGTTTCTTACCAAGGACAGATCAAGTGGCTCTCCATCTTTAGTCCAATCCACACGGAGAAGAGGAGGCTGCGCCATTGAGGAGCAGTTAACCTTGCCGTCCATGCCTGTAGGAAGATATGTTTCCTGAGGCATTGGAAGAGCCTGGGCTGGATCTGAGAAAATAAAAGCATTTAAATGGCAGCCATGATTTTTTTAATAACCAGACTATTTCATCCACACAGGAAGTCACACATGCTGGTGAGACTGCAGTGTGACTTTCTGATTAATTTGTAGAACAGATTGTTTAGTCACGCTCAAATTTTGTGAGTGTTATAGTAATTTTACACAGGAGGTTTCAAAAGGTCAAAATGAAAATTTATTTAATCCAACGGTATCTTGGGACGGAATAACTATATGCGATTAAATACACATGTGATTTTCCTTTCCTTTGGCTTTTTATGACATTAGAAAAAAGGACAACGCCTGAACAAAGCATGTTAGGAGAAAAAGATGATGAGGCGAGAATAAAAAGCTACATGACAGAATGTGACTCTCATATTCAAAAGCTATAATACTCCGGCATCACCATACATCACAAGCCAAACTTAATTTTATTATTAACAAATGCTTAGTTTATTATTCTATTTGCATATTAATATCATTACATTTAGAAAGGAAAATTAGAAATGCTATGAAAATATTACATCACGTGTATTTAACATTATCATACTTAAGGCTATTATTATGATATTTTTAAAATACTATATAATATTACAAAAAAACTGAAATACACATACTGAAATATCAAGAAAGTTTTCCCCAAAACAACCCAAAATTGTTTGTGTTGAATAAAAAAAATAGCAATAGTATTGTACTTTGTGACAACAAGCAGCAATAATATAACTAAATGCAGTGTACAGTTTGTGCTTCATGATTAATTCATTGTGTGACTCTTTGTAGCGTCCATTACTTGGCCACCAAGGAGCACTATAATATACAGTAGACAAATGGATATACACGAAGGAGATGGTCACAACTGCTCTGTAAACAGCAGTGATATATGTTTTTGTTTTGTTGTTGCTGAGGATAAAGAATATACGCCTATGACTATTGATAAGATTGTTGTTTTTGCTGTTTAGAGGGTTATAACACTGCAATATTTTAACAAAACTAGGTTTAAATTTTGTAGGGTGACAAAATATGAATTTCCATGTTCTATGATAAGCCACAGAGACTTACGCATCACTGCGAGCATGGCAGAGGCAGTGGGTGGTGTCAGCAGGCCATTAGTGGGTGTGCAGGTGTAATTCCCAGAATCCTCTGGGATGAGACTTGAGATGAGGAGAGTTCCATCAACCATGATCTTCACGCGCGACTTCAGCGACCTTCAGAGGGAAAACACACTTCAATATGCAAAGAACAAAACCAGCTGCTTCAGAATCACAATGAGAAACAATGCAGCTTTTGCGTGCTCGTCAAGGTTCTCAATATTGTAGGAGTTTTTATGTTGTTGTGTTTTCTTATAGCATACTTCTCCCCAAGGTACACGTGATTAGGAAAGGTGCAGTTAGAACTCCTGCAAGTTCCATACTCAAAAAGCGACTCACCACATTTTATGATTTAATGTGTACAACCTGTCTTGCTTTGATTAACTCGTGACTGAATGCTGCTGTTAGCTCCCTCCTTTTTTTTTTCCCATATGAGCAATGAATCAAATGAGTAATGTGAAGCGGTTACTCGTCGCTATGAACACACAGAGATTTACCGCCAACTCCGTGGTTGTAAGCAGCTTTTTAGCCTCATTTCACAACAAAATGAATGTATGATTCAGTCTCGGTGCTCACATCAAAATGGTATCTTGCTGCAGACATCTGTTTTCACAACATAATCTCTGATAAACTCCCTGTGCTGTGCACAAACCGCTGCAGCACAGCAACACAGGGAAATGTAATGAAAGAAAATTGGAACATTTGAGTAGCTCTGTGGTTACATATTCCCAAATGTGCAGGGATAGGATTGTGTTACAAAATAGGTTATCATCAATTGAGTGGAAAAACTGTTACAAATAAATCCAACATTTCACGTCAAATTAGTACGGAGCCATTCTGGTGCCAGGGTATGAGAAAAAAAAAAAGTAATCTGTTCCCGTATTTCTCTACCCACAGTTTAGCAATCCATTCCCACAGTTTAGTCATTTGTACCAACAGTTTACTAATCTGTACCCACAGGTTACTAATCCGTACCCACAGTTTACTCATCTCTACCCACAGTTTACTAAATTGTTCCCACGGTTTATTCATCGCTACCCACAGTTTGCTAATCCGTACCCAGTTTTCTAAATTGTTCCCGCAGTTTATTAATCTGTACCCGCAGTTTATTCATCTGTACCCACAGTTTATTAATCTATACCCATAGTTTACTAATCTGTTTCCACAGTTTAGTAATTTGTTCACTCAGTTTAGTAAACTGTTACTAATCTGTCAAACTCTGAGGACAGATTTTCTTCCTCATACCCTGGCACCAGAGACTCAAATTATGAATTATTAATGATAAAATAAAATGCCAGCAGGTTATTTTACCTTAAATCTGGATGCAACACATGAATTAACAATTCACTCTTATTCCAGTAACAACATAAAATGTGGTCAGGTGAAGAAAAAAAATGGAATAGCAGCCTATGTAATTCCTCCTATGATAAAATCGTTATTTCTCAGTTGCATAATTTCTTGCCTAAAAACTGTGAAACCAGGTTAATTCGCACTTTAAAGTAATTTCCCCATTCTTAAGCAACATGCTTTTGAGGCACCCAATTATGTTCATTTTTTTAATGCTCATAATATATATATCGCGGTACGCATTTAGTGGCCGCATACAGAATAATACACAATTTCCTCTCCAAAAGGTGCCCCTTTCCCATAAAAATCAAGTCGACCCTTTACTGCAAAAAAAGAAAATCCTGCTCTACAGACTCGATCACTTTGTAAAAAATGGTTTGTGGGTGGTGTGCTGGCAATCATGCAGAGCACACCAAGGATCTTTTTCTGGCACTTATATGGGCTATTGTATAATGTAATTTTGTCCTCTGTGATTTTAAGCCAATTTAATTTCATCTTTTTGATGTGACATGAGCCAAACACATTTTGACTACATTTTGTGTTGTCTGAGAGCGTTTGGTGGGAGTGCCTACTTGTCAAAGTCATTCAGAGTGTGCGCACTTATCGACAACAAGCTGACACACATACAATAGAAGACAAGTGTCTGTTGACACACACACACACACACACATAGGATTAAAGAAAGGGGAAAAAAACAATATAAATGGCTGTTTTGATGATTACAACTTACCATCAGACATTTAAAAGCACAGACATCATAATGAAGGTTATGTTAACTATTTAATGTTGTGTTATGTTAAATGAGAGTCAAAAAAGCAGTAAGATGGCGGCGAAACATGGCAGCTTCAGTAAAGTGAGACTACAGCCATGTAATATAATTAGTGATTACTAGACCGACAATTACATTAAAAAATATATATGTTTATGCGATACAACATATTTTTTGCATACTATTGACATACATAGTCGGTTTTTAAAATGAATGAATTATTAGTTCACTACTAGATGGCGCTAGGGATCATTGAATGTCCCTTTAAAAGCTAACATTTGGAGGAGATGGAGAATTATATGATATTGTAGACATAGGATCACACATTAACCAGATGCATGACAAAAACAGCATTTTAAATATGGACAAAATATGTGCAAATATCTGTTTTTTATTGAACCAATATGCATCACAGTACCTTAATAGATTTCATATTTCGTAACACATTTCTCAATGCAATGCAGCCTTCAACCAACAAAGTGTTGGAACAAAAACATTTTTAAAAAAAAAATAACCACATAATGTGATTTTGAAAAATAAAAAAAGACTATTCAAGAGCAAACCAATCTTAAGTGCAAGAACTAATTTTGTGCATTTGTTCACGAAAATCTATTTCCTCAAAATGTTCCTATTATTCAGGTACTATCCTGCATGTCATTTCAAATCCACAAAATAAATATTGGGCATACTTATGTTGTAGTATAAGACTCGGTACAAGCGCAACTAAGCAACATGCGCCATTTAGTGGTGAATGGTGATATTACAACTTAAAACTATACAGTGGCCTAAGCACTATTTACGGGGGACCGGGCCGGGTCACGGATAACAGAAATCTCTGTATAATTGACAGCCATTGAACTGCATTGGATTTTTTTCTTCTTTTAAATGCTGATAAACCACATTGCATATGCATTTTCCATATAAAAAAACACGGAGGTTTGAGAATACCGTTCGGTCAATCAGCAAATGGCAAACTGCAAATATGTGGGGTCCACTGTAGTAAAGGAAAAAAATATATAATCTAAATAGTGAAAAATGTAAATTAAGAAAAATATATAAATAAATACATAAATAATAATAATAATAATAATAATAATAATAATAATAAAATAAATAAAATAATAATAAAAAGTTTATAAATCTAATTATGGTATTCATCCAAAATAGGGGAAATGCCTCTCTCGCATGTGTTGTTATAATTGCATTTTTGTTTATATTTTGTAAAATTGCGTCCCCACTAAAGGCCCAGCCTTGGTCTGAAATGTGCTGCCTGCCACTTGTATGCGTAGATTTTCAAAATTTCCATTCATCATTGGGGAAAAATGTCATAATACCTGAAATATTGCTGATACACATCCTGCTCTTGGACACACACTGGAAGATTAAAGCATCCTCTCATCCCTTACTTGATTACAGTGAAGTGTTTCATGGTCTCGATAAGGCAATTTAGACTGTAGTTGCACCATCAATTGGCTGTGGGGTATTTTTGTACATCCCAAATTTATCAAAGCACTTGCCATTTACTTCAATTTATGCAGTTCAGCCCCTAAATGTTTTACCCGTTACTACACTGTGGCAACGAAAGTATGAATGACTCACTCTCTTGGGACGTAAGCACACACGTTAGCACACGTACACAAAAACACTTGAGTAAAGAGAAATGACCCTCAGGAATATACTGTGTGATGCATTGAATCTGGGCTTGACACATATTTTGCCCATCAGTTACTACCAATTCGCGAATAACATGTGTGCCCAACCATGCACGGAGAGTAAACCATACGGCTCACGGTTCAAAGATGATCCAATGTGCCCGCAAAGTGGCGAGTGAGAGCAAAGCGATCACCCGCCACAGTTGAAATTCACCCACATTTGGCGTTGGTGGGCGTTAATGTCAAGCCCTTGCATTGAATATAAAAGGCATTATGCATTTTCCAAAGGGTTTATCTCTGGTGTTTTGTATTGCTGCAAAGATGTTATAAATAGAGAATAAAAACTCAATAATGAAATGTCATTTTAGAACTTACTCTAGGTGGTAGACATTTTCTTCTCCTTTCAGCCACACGTACGTCATGTTTGAGGGGTCAGCCACAGCCTGACAGTGAAGAAGTGCATCCTGGGATACATTGAGGGAGGTGCTTTTGGGAGGTACGATGATGACAGGTGGACCTGGAGAAGGGCAAAGACACCACATACCGCGCATTATATTCACTTAAGACATTTGTCACAGTTCTTTTTCAAACCAAATTTGTGGCTACACTTCCACTTTATTACACTGATAAATCACACTTATTATCAGCAAAATATATATTAAGAAGCTACAGCAGAATTAAAGCTCCAAATTGAACCCTTGAAAATTACATATTGAATGCTCTGTTATTCTGCTGCCAAAAAGAAATACAAATGAAATAAATGAATTGAGGACTAGAATACATCATTAGTGTCACAATTCCCAGAAATGGAGGTAAGTGATGTTTTAGAGGTCGCTTAAGGCTTTTACACTGTCCAATCAGCTCATCAGGCATTATGTGACAGCATAAGCACAGATAATATCATTTAGCCTGCATTTGAGACAGCATTTTGCTGGTTACATTCGACTGATGAATATCGTTCTAATCGTGATTCCAAATATTAAGTTTGTTCTGAAATGAGATTAATATACAGTACCGCTACGCAGATACAAATCTACTTCCGTGTGAGCAAACAGAAGCTATAGTACAAGATATTGTAATTGGCACTAGTGTCTGGTTGTTGGTTGAGGGAGAACTATGCATGCCAGGAAATGCCACTAGATGGTGGCAAAGTACAAGATGACATCAAAGCTATATGAAACAGCAAAAAGGTGAGTTTTCAGTAAATAACGGATGATAGGTTATTATAATAGAGGAAATCTGGAACTGAGCAGTGAATGTTTTAGGGGTGAGGCTTACAGATTATTTCAAAATACCGCATTGCAAGGTTATTATAGTTTTGGAATTTTCATTTTAGTTTGTTTTGAGTTTTTTTTATTATTATTTTTTACATTTAGTTAGTTTTAATTGGTTTTCAGAGCGGTTCTGTTAGTTTTTACTAGCTTTAGCTATTTTACAAAATGCTTAGTCTTAGTTAGTTTCAGTGTTAGTTTTTTTTTTTTTTTTGAATAAATAATGTGTATTACTTGTGTGCAATATTTAATAAACGCCATAGTAAAAATGCAAAAAGTAATGCATTTCTTACCTAGCGTGCATTTTGGCTGAGTTAAATGAAAAAGCAGGCGAGCCGAGCCACTGGAGCTAAAAGTCGAGTATGCAAAATTGTCGACTAGGAGCGACGTCATTTGACGGTGCTTTTCTATTGGCTGCTGCTCGCTGACGTCACTTCTGTGTGACACGCTTTCAAACGTCTTTATTCCAGTTAATATTGAAATAAATATACTTAAAATCACATTTAAAATCAACCCCAAAGGGTCATGTATTAAATGAATTAACAAAAACTATAATCATAGCACACCGCAATGAAACGATTTCTATTGGCCTTTGTAGTGTTAATAGTACGTTACATGTAATAGAATACATTTAATTTTACAGCGGCAAGCGTAGCAGTTACAATATGACACACTTATAGTCACAATAATTTTGTTGTCCTGCCCTGTATGCATTCAGACCAATAACCATAAAATCCCATTTCAACATGTGTTTATTCTGAATGCTCTGTGTATGTACATACACTATGTAGTTGAATTTTCTCTGCAGGGATGATTCTATTCTTGAATGAAGTTTCACAACATTTTATGCAGTAGAGTGTTGGTGTAATCCAATCAGACACGGTTGCACATCAATATGCAACACACTGTAAAAATTTTATGGTGAAAATCTTCTCTAAGGTACTTTGTTATTGCATATCTGAAACATTAGAAGGACCGTTTGGCGGCAAGTCAGCATTTAGCAAAGCATGTTGAGCGGCTGCAACGGGATTCAGCACAGAAGCGCGGAGCCACCACAGCACTTGATGAGCCAAATGGGCCTTCCAATGTTCTCAACAAATTGTCTGGACATGATGGCAGGGAGCAGATGGAGGATGAAGGCTGCAGTGACTGAGCCTGACCACCTTTAGACGTTAATTTTTTGCTGTTGTTGTCAGAAATAACTGAAAAATATAGCAGAAAAAACACAAACTTTTTTTAAAGGTAAATTAATGCTCCCAAGTCACTTTAGACAGCGTGTCTAATATTGTGGTATCAATGCAAGGTGCTAATAATAATAGTGCTCATCTTGAGAGTCCTTTGCGCCTCTGATGATGCAAGGCATGGAAACCTAAAATTGCATTGGCTCACATCCACTCAAGTACAGGCATGAGACATTCCAAAAGTAACCGGCGCGCAAACATAAAGACTGCCAGACAGATAGACAGGCGACAAACAGACTGACAGACAGGCTGTTACTGACCTTTTATCTTTACTTTTGTCTCCAGAGTCGCGTTTCCCTCCGAGTTGGAAGCGTGACAGGTATACTGTCCTGCTGACTGCACACTCACTGCTGTCAGAGATAAGACTTCCTCCTGGTAAACATGACATGACAGATACATGGAGGTGTACAAAACTAGTACATTCAAGAGAATGGGCGAATGCTTATGCACAAAAATGCACTGAAAGCGGAAACACACTACTATATATACGGAGGAAAATCCTCATATGTGTGTGTGTGTATATATATATAGCATATGCTTTATTTATTTATTGCAGCCCTACCAAGTACCAATAACCCTAGAAAGCCTGAACCATGAAATATATGACAGGAAATTCGGATTATTATTCTCAGTATTTATTGGTCCTTTTGAACAAAAAATAATAACAATTGAAAATCAGCTTCCACATACGATACGATACGATATACTTTTATTTTCCCCGTGGGGAACTTTTTCCTGGACTAGAAAGAGATACAATTAAAGTTAAATAAGAAGTGCAGCAATAAGTAGAAGACTTCCCAGAAGTCTTCACAGAAGTATGACACATATGACTTTTGATTTGTGTCATGTTTGATACATCCAGTCACAATGCTTTCAATTTTTACATTTGTAACTGTCAAAAATATAATAATAAACAGATATATCAAACACATTAGTATTTCCAAAAATGAGAAAGAACATTTCCCACTATTAATTAATTAAGTGTAGGTGTCTCCTTTCTGAATTGGGGCAATCAGCAGGGTGATACTGCCCTCTAATGGATTATCCGTGCAATGCTTGTGTCAGATCATATACGTCAGGGTTTTAATGGGAAAAATATATTATACTCATGAAACTCAAAATGTCTTGTATTTAATATGATATATTTGGATTTATAGGGTAAACATTTGTCATGAGGAAATTCCTAAACCAGGACATGTTTATAATCTAAATCTACTGTAATTTGGCGAACCATACCTGATCATTCCCCATTTGAATCATATTGCCATCTTTCAGCCAAGTGATGGTTGGAAGAGGGTTGCCAACAGCTGCACACACAAGAGAGAGGTGACCTCCAACCACACCCTCCAGGACAGGAGGTGGGATTTTGGTGAAGGTAGGGGCCGCTGGAGAACAAAATATTAACTACCTTAAATTGTTTTGTTTTTTTTAATCACAAAAAATTAATTTTAAATCCTATTCCTTTATTTCAATTGTCTATATTTTATTATTCTCTGCCAAGTTTCTATTATCTTCAGCCAAGAGCTCCTGTACTGTATGCCCTTAGTTTAGTTTCATCTGACATTATTCTTTTAACCAGTGGCTCCTTCCAGAGCTCACTTCTATTCTGTCAAGCCAATCACTATCCTGCTTGTCGTGAAGTGCAGACAATAGGATGTGAAGGCCGTACCTACAGGGCATGTCATCACTCTCATGTCCTACCTGTCGCTTACGCACTACACATCTATGGAACTCTTTGCCGGCCGTACTTGCGTATAAAGCAACCTCAAATAAAAAATAAAGCAAAGGGGGAAATGTGTATTTCATTTTAAATGTACTGTTAGCGTATATTTCAACTTTATAAGGATTTCCTGAAACAGAAAAAAAACAGTTTACTGTAAAAAAAAAAATATATATATAATAATAATAATAATAATAGCTCAAAAGTAACTTGCAAGTGGCGATGTATGGAATTGTAAATTTTTTGTAATCCGTCTAAATCCACCAGACATTTGAGGGAGCTTGGATGGCATTTCAGACTTCATAATAATAATAATAATAATAATAATAATAATAATAATAATAATAATAAAAAAAATTATAATTTCCAAAAATTATATAATGTATGGCAAATAATTATGAATTGATGAATATCAATATATCACAGTAGTATTTTTCAATGTTACAGAATTGCACACAGCTTGTACTAGATACTAATTTTATGACATACAAGTAGTAAGAGGATACTGTATGTGAATACCAAAACAAATGTGGCTATACCGTAAGTGACCACTGCCAGTTGTGAAAACAAAACAACAATAGGCTCACCAACTACAGCAAGCATAATCCAGGTGCCGTTTCGAAGCTCCTCTGTGGGTTTATCTAACAAAAGGATCCGACACTCATACGGGCCCTGGTCATCCAGCTGCAGACCCTCCAGCTTTAGAGTGGTGCTGTCCACCAGAGACACCCGTCCTGCAAAGATATGAATGCAGGTAAACAGCAGAGAACAGCATGCGCCATTGATAATACTAGATCTTTAAGGTCTTAAAATATGTCAGTGTAATCAGTGTTTGTTTGTGCTAAAGCATTATTTTGTTCCGAGATATTGCCTGTGCTTGATACGTACACATATGTGCAAAACTTCAAAACAACACACACACACAGAAATATGATCTCACGGCTGCCAGGTGATGGCTCCCTTGATAGGTTAGCTCAAAGCGTCAATGTGTATTCATTATTTTCTAAATCCGTCTACTGCCACAGTGCAGTGGTAAAGAAAGCGGGAGATGAAATTCACCATTTGAACAATACATCAAGGACACACAGGCATAAAGCGGAGTGGAGGTCACTAAGATAACAGTGTGTTGCTACATATCACAAGGTTCAAAGTTCTTGGGACTGTGCAGAAAGTGTTGCTCATGACAGTCAGAGAAAAGCAGGAAGTTAAAGCTAGGTATGTTATTGGCGATAATACACCCTATTTACTTTTCCAGGCTGCCAAAGGGGACTATGTAAATCCACAGGGAATAGAAGGGAGGGTGGAGCTAAAATCGGGTAAAATACACTTTTATCACAGACGGGATTTCAAAATCCAACCTTCGGCACATGGCAGTGGACTATCCTCTCGTGTTTACAAGCTCGTGTGATAAATAGGTCACCATAGCACCACAGTGGAAAGGTTGGGCCGGGGCAACAGGGAGTTGTCTGATAAAAGGGAAGGAAGTAGGTTGGTGTTGCAGTGAGAGCCTAACCTGCAGTAAAGCCACCATTTGAAAAATGCATGATTGGGAGAGATTTGAATCTGAAGTCAATTGAGCGTGAAGCAGGTTAACACAGAAACATACGCATTTCAATGATTGTTTGTATAGATGTTTAGTATCTATTACTTTGTTGTTGTTATTTTTTTAACCTGTGGGCAGTATTTTATTTTGAAATGGCTTGGTCAGAACCAACAAAAAGCCAAAAAATGGTCACAATAACGCCTAGGGGATTTATTAAAGCAGTAGGATTTCACCTATAAAATTTTTTTTAAAAAACATGCTAACGGATGCTAAATAATTGGAGGATACACATAACATATACAGTACATACAGTAATATATATGGGGCACAAAAGTAGGTATAAAGTTAGACAAAAAAAATGGCATCATCATAATTAGAATCATAATAACAGTAACAATCATAACAATAATAACAAAAACCTATGTCACTAATTTAACTGATGTGTGACTACTATATACCAATTAATAAGTAAATGTAAATTTGCTTTATACTAAGTTGACGTTCCATAAATTTCTCTTATAACCTGCTGCCAGACCACCTATTGTTGTTACAATGCTCCTACTATTTTACAGTAATATACTGGATGTCTCCTAAAAATTAAAGTCGTGCTTATACAATGCACCACAGCTAATCATGGGGGATGGAGACCGGGTGCGCAAGCACTGAAAAGATGCATATAGCCATGATGCCATTATAAATGCATTTGGAAAAAATAAGCCTATAGGAAGAAAAAAAACCCTCTAATAAGCGTTTTCCACAGTGTGTGTTTGGTCCCCTATAACAACAATAATAGTTATTATTATTATTATTATTATTATTATTATTATAATGATGATGATGATGAATAAAATTAGTTTTTTTGGTTTGTGGGGGTTCACTATAAAATACACAATGTTTTGTCAAACTTATTTAGGTTTTTCTACTTTAATAACACATTAATTTTGAATAGTAATAAAAGTCGATTGCTAACCAAACATTTCCTGTAAATGTAATAAATTAAAAAAGGAAATCTGAAACTTATAAATAAAACACATTTAAGTCTTCAACAAAGAATGATTCAATTTCAGCCCTGCCCTTTCAAAGCGCACTGAATGAAGCAAATTCACACCTCCCCTGCATCGAACCTTTCCTATTCTGCGCATCTCCACGTCCTCCTTCTGTTCACTGGCGCCAATCAATTAGCTGACTGGTTCGAAAACAATGTCTTCAGCAGCGTTTATTTTCAGACCTCTTCTGGTTTCTTTTTTTATACAGTACTGTCAGTTGAACATTCCTTTTGTTGATCAAGGCAATTACGCAAAATGTTCAACAACAGCATGTAACTAACACTAATGTTTTTTCATTAAACAAACTGATGTAGATGTTTATAATTGTTTTGCCTTGGCAGAGTTCTGCGATGCAAAATTATATTCGTGCTGTACTTGTTCTCTGAACTTTTGATTGATGTACAGTAGGTTTTAGGTTTTGATTTGATGTGAAGGGTTAAACTGTACCACGTGACCATTTGGCATTTAAATCAACACATCGTCCGCAGATCCATCGGGGGCTGAAACAAACATGAGTCATCCCAGTGCATACATCCATGTGTGTCCATGTCAGAGAGGAAGCATATTAGCCATGTTAACTGTGTGTGAAATGTTAACATCTGCACACAGTCTGTTCTTGCTGACTGCAATGGGATTTGAGCTCACTAAAAGCACAGATATACAGCTGTATTTATTTTTCATCAAGTTGGATGCAGGGGGGACTCGGTCCTGTTCACACAGCTGACACTAATCCTCTTCTTTTTTTTTTTTTTTTACAGCTCTATCAAAACCAATGCATTCAAAATCTTTTGGGCTTTTGTGAGCAATGAAATACAAATCCATTTAATCCTACACACTGGCAAGTTTAAACATTATCTAACGCAAAGATTAATAACGGACATGATGATCCGCTGCTTGGAAAGCTACACTGCCCATTTATTTATTTATTGTAAAGTCACATCGAAAAACAAGAGACGCTATCAACAAGGAAACAGCAGTTGAACTGTGGATCCCCGAGCCAAACCCTCACGACACCCGAGTACATGAAATCCACACCTGTTGTCGTTTCAAGTTTCCCATGATGCACCTGTTACTCCCACAGACAAGTAGCTATGTGAAGCAGCAGATTACAAAGCACCCCTTTCAAACCTTTTGTAATGGCTACAGGAGAGTCGTTTTTGTTTGTCGCAGGAGCAGAGAGAGATAAGTTTACTGTTTTTTTTTTTTGTTTTTTTTTCCTGTGCTGGATGATTTACGGCCAGTGCAGCTGTAGACAAACGCTGCAAAGTAAATTACAGAACAAAGGTTAAAGAAATTTAAGGGGTCCTGAATAACAGCATGTTTCTCTGCTTTATCTGACAATGTAACACCCACTGTTATAAAATGTGACCTCAGACCCTGTTGATGGATCGTCCTCTGAATGAGACACAAAAGGGCGACTGTCCTTTACCGGCCTTGGCTGAAACTGAATTCAGCTCCACTCCCACATTAGGTAATTTATCCGTCAAAGTTCATGCTGAATTTATTGCTATGTAAATGACCGTATCATATTTCCTGGTCAGTTAAAGTGAGGGAGCGGCATCCCACTTGGATTAGAAAGGAGCTGATCCTTCGACAAACACAAAAAATGACCAAATTGTTGCTCTCTACTTGGTGCATATCACCGATGAGATCAATTTGTTTTGATTTAAAGTCATACTGGTGTAGTAAAAAATTCCAAATTATTATTCTGAATACAGCATTTATTAACTTTTTTTTACAAACTTGAGCAGTTAATTCCATTGTATATAAAACACCCTCTAAAAAGCACACGTACACACCATCGTAGAAAAAGCATGTCGTTTTGACTCAATTCTATTCCCTGGGGAAATTTCAATATGACATTTAAATGTGCCACCGAATGCTTTCTCTTCATTTCCTCAAAGGTGTTGACAGACAGAGCAAATATTCGGCACTCAAGTCGCAGCAGCATGGAAAATGTTTTCCAGTCTTATCGCAAAAGATGGAAAACATTGCTTATATATGTGCCGTACAGCGGTGACATATAAAGCAATAAATCGACAGACCTCAGGGAAAAACACAAAGTCACTTAGGAAGACCAAGTTACAACTCAACAATAGAATAAAAATCTAAAGCCGAGTATCACATCAATGAATCTTTTTTTTTTTTAGCCCAGTAACAATTGATTACTGGGACATGTCAATTAAAGGGGAGAGTCAAGATTTTGGTCCCTGTAAGACTTTTCCATTTAACCCCCCAAAAAGTTGAAGATTATATCTTCTTAACTGAGCATCAAGTCTGTTGCCATCTAGTACAGAGGATGACCCACAGTGGAAATGACGTGGGTCATTTGGTACCGAAAGAAAAAAAATTGCATTATTATTTTTTTTTTTTTTTCGAAAATGATGTTTTATTTTGAAAAGTGGCCGGATTCTGTCTGTTACATACTTCTCACTTGACAACTCTGTTGTTGGTGCGACGTTACGGACACCGTTAATAAAGTTGCACATGATTACACAGTAGATTTACGTTCATTATTATTATAGAGAAAATACCACAGTTTTTTTTCTTCTCATTTTATTTTGTTTTTATCAGCTAAACCTTTAGATTGGGCCGTGAAAATATTGTCAGACATTAAACCGGTCCGTGGTACAGAAAAGGTTGGGGACCACTGATCTAGTACAATCACTGACATTGCTTATTACAAGATACATTATTTGCCTGTTTTCTCAATATCTACTATGTACAAGGGTGCATCAGGGCCACGTCTATTTTTTTTTCAGAAGGGAGTAATATTCCGAGAACCCCCCCCAAAAAATTTGTGACTTTATAAAGTGGCAAAAAGAGAAAAAAACTTGTAGCGTAGCTATAGTCTAACATGAGGATTCGTTGGTGGTTAATGAAACTGTTTAGAAAATGATAAGGCAGGATGGAGACAGATTTATTCTTAATTTAAACTTTACTCGTCATTCACGGCAGCTAGAGCGACAACACTTCCTGATCCCCTATAAGATGACTAAACACTAACCAATCAGAAGCTAGCATACTTTAGATAAATGCAAGTGAATGACAGACAGCAGCAAATTCTACACATCAACTTTGCCACTTGTACAAAAAAGTACCAAAATGTATAGAATGTGTAAATAATAATTCTGGAAACATAAATGTACAAAGTACCAAAAACATAATGGGGCACAAAAAAAAAATTTTTTTTGCCGACTTCACTTCAACTAAAACAATGCCATGTCTTTTCCTGCAGGCACCTGAAAAGATTCATAGGTAGAATTTCATTTCAGGTAGCAAAGTGGAAAAGAGAACTACTCAGACAAAAGGCCTAACTGAGACACCCAGTCATGCTCTTCTTTTGTCCATTCATTGTTGGTGAATTTTAAGGATAACCACAACTACACAAAAGTAGTCTCCGTACATTGATAATCGTTTCCCCATTGTTTGTTTTCAATGCTGTGACCACAAAAGATGATGATGCAACAAAAGTAAGATCCTTATAAAAGTGGCTCCCATAGACAGGCTGGTTTGGAAATGCCAGAAAGGTGTTGTTGTGTCTCTTGTATAAGAGCAGTATTTTTGGACTATATTTCGCAGAGAGCTTTTATCAGTTTTTGAATGATTTCATGAGAATTGCTCAAATGTGCTGTCTAATTCATCCTCGAATTAGAAAACTCTGATTAAAACTTTCCAAATTGACACAAAATAAGATTCGCCTGCTATTCTCCAGCGATCAACCGAATGAAACCACACACATAATTGTAGACAATAATTCCATAATATTTAGCAAAGCTAATCAATTATAGTATGTAAGAGTTCAGCCAGAATATGCATGTTTGCTCACCCTCATACTGTGGATGGACACGAGGCGCATAGGATCCAAATTTGATCAACACGGAGGTGTCGAGCCCTTGTCGCACCCATTCAACCACGTGCAGGGACACGGATGACACATCGGCTGAGTAGGATGGACGTACACTGCAAGTCAACTGCACCGCACCGTTGACCTTTCCTCGCACCTCTGGCATTTTCCCATCAATAGTCCCTGTAGAAAAGAAGTCAAATGTAAAATAATACATACATTTGTATATGATATTTTTTAAATAAAAACACACTCACTAGAGGGAAAATATCACAGAAATGCACTTTAATGCAAATGTACTTACAGAATAGGCAAAAAAAAGCCACCGCTGACAGAGCCTGCACGGAAGATCTTCTTGACCCCATATCTGTCGTTCAATCAACCTGAAGCATGCTCAATCTGTTGACAAAAAGGCACACAATTGCCATACTCACATTAATATCTTGGCCACAGACACGCAAACGACCATCTGTGAAACCGCTACAGCTTGAATTTCTGTCATGATTTTACAGACACCGGGAAAAGGAGCGTTTTGATTTTTATATAGCTTTCAATGATTGGAATTCATCCCATATCATTACACAAATGGGTATAGTTGCCTCCGTAGCCAGAAAATACCCTGGCACTTATATCTTTCTGTGAAAGTAAATGTCATAAATGTCGCGTAAATCTTCCGAGAGTCATGTGCATAATGACATCTTAGTGTTTTATTTAGAGCGCATCAATGAAGGCATTTGGCTCATGCAGCACTCAAGGATGAAGTTAAGCTGAGCTCTTTGTGACCGATACTAAAGCATCAACGGTTAAGTTCACAGCACCATTCCCAGTGTTCAACTGAGACAATTTTTTTTGAGTGTGTGAGTGTATGAATAACGTTTCTGAACCAATCCACGTGTGTAAAAGGTTGATGACAATGATGTATGATGTATGAACACCGACTCAAAAGCCAAATGAGATCGAGTGAGGTTGGATGATCTGCATTCTTTCATAGGATATTTTGTAGTTTGGTAACTAGGTAAAAGAGACAAAGCTATAGTTGTGCCATTGCAAAATTAATATTAATTAATTAATTAACCTGTATCGGAATTTTTTTATTTGTGATACTCTTCACATTCAGATAGATAGATCGATCGATAGTAGGGGTGTTAGAAAAAAATCGAATTGGCAATATATCGCGATATTATAGCGCGCAATTCTCGAATCGATTCGATATGCGACCGAATCGATTTTTAAACATCCATTTTTTATGGGAATATTCAACAAAACGTCTTAGTTAGGGTTAGGATTTACACATTAAGCATGGAAGAATGTGATATTAATGGAACATTAAGCCTTAATATTTTATTTCAGTTCTGTTCAAACATGAAACAGACTGCAACCTGTTTGTTAAATACAGTAGCTCATTTATAAGCCTGAATTTTCAGATAAATACATTTTCATACAAATTTTACAGTGTACATGTACAAGTTTACTGATCAGTATTTTCTAAATTTGAGTAAAGGGAAAAAAAATATATCACAATAATCAATTTATAGATTCGGATCGGGATTAATCAGTATCGAATCGAATCGTGACCTATGAATCGTGATCCGAATTGAATCGCCAGGTACTAGTCAATTCACACCCCTAATAGATAGTCAGTCTTACACGACAATCGCACCATGTTTTTGTGGTTCAAAAAAACGAATAGAAAAAACGTACATTACGTGAAACTTCAAAACCTGATACAAGGTTATTCATTTGCAGCAGGTCGGGAGTAGGCAACTGTATTTTTTTTCCCCGCTATGATCGACTACAGAGGCATTCAGCTGTGTCATTCTGTGAGCAGCAAGCCTTAGTTTTCCACATAAATCTAACATACCACTGTAAAAAAGTAACAACAACAAAATACGAGTAATATTCACTTGAAAAAAATAGTTTTTTACTCAGAAATTCTAAATACATTTTACAAATAGATTTTTGAGGACATCTACCAGTTAAAAAAAAAAAAACTACTCAAGTGTTGAGGAACAAATCCACAACCTTCAGGTTGGGAGGCACCCACTCTACCACCTGAGCCATGCGGCATGGCAAATAGCAAGAGTGGGATGATGGATGAGTTTGTTTCTCAATGCTTGAGTAACTTAAAAACAATAAATAAATAAAATGTACTCAAAATCTCCTTGTAAAATGTACTTGGAATTTCTGAGTGAAAAACTTTACTAGTTTTTATTTATTTATTTATTTTATTTTTTACAGTGATAGTCACAATTTTTTCCAACTTTGTGGAGACAGTTTGGCCCTTCTTTGTTCCAACATGACTGTGCCACAGAGCACAAAACAAGCTCTATAAAAAGGTGTGGTTGGATGACCTCAACCCCATCCACCTGTGGGACTGAAATTTAACAAAGTCTGTGAGGCCCTCTATTCTTCTAGCATCCGTGACCTCTGACATTGCCAATTCCCAGAAGTCTTCAGAGGAAAGTGGAAGCCTGAATCAAAAAAGTCTACACAATATGTTCTTCTGCCTTCCCATTAGGTGGCAAATATTGTTTTGCTCAAGTATCTAAGCTAATTGCGATATCTCATTCAGTCAGCATTGAGTGAGGTGAAAGAGATTTCACACAAAGATCCTTTCTACTTCCAGCATCGTGTCAAGGGCATAGATAGATCGGCGAGAGGAAAAATATACAGGAGCTTACACAGCATCCTTCAAACCCACCTTTACTTGTAAGGAAAGGTTCACAGCCACGACGCTATTGCCACAACTGTTTGTAAATGAAAGTCACATGGAGGGAGCGAATGGCCCACACAAAGGATAATAGCTCAGATTAAGAGACATCCTCCCCTGACGAGTGTGACTCCCACGGGGTTGACACTATTGTCTTTCAACGGATAGTAGACAAAATACCATTGGATAAAGTTTAATATAGTTCCAATCCCCGCTTGAACAAAAGGGTATGGGGCTTAATGCTGCCAATGTCACCCGACTGCAATGGTCCCATGTCCCAACATATATACTGTCAACTTAGTTTTTCACCCAAAGCAATCAGGGGACCGAGAGATCCTGCATGATATGCCCCTGGACAATAATCAGAAGTTGAACTTGAAGCTGAGTTAGCAGATCAATCCAGGTGGGCTAACACATTGTAGTCGACTTCCTGACCAGTGTGCCGTGGTGGATGTCAAAGATGGACTTTATTAACATCAAGATCTAAATATCAGCCAAACACCCACAGTATATATCTCCTATGGGACTGGTGAGTAATGTTCAGGTGGAGGCTAAGTTGCTAGCACAAACAAAAGTCAAGTTATTGACGCTCATTTTCTAAACTTTTGGCTGTACTTCGGTAAGTCAAAGCTGCTTGCCTTGTTCAATGCCCTAGCTGCTCCCTGAGTTGCCATAGTAACAAAAGCCGCCTTAGTGGAGAAAATGGTAAATGGACTGCTTTGTAATGCCCAAAGCGCTTTACAATTGAAACCTCACATTCACACATTCATACACCAGTGGTCGGCTGCTGCCATGCAAGACGTTGCCAGGTTCACTGGGACTAAATCGGGGTTAAGTGTCTTGTGTCTCAAGACACTTTGACATGGTCACTAGGGGTGAGGATTGAACCCACAACCTCACGGACTCTGAAACAGGACCAGCCGCTCAGAACCGGCTAAGTTCCAGATGTGTTGAGTGTAATTTTTTTTTTTTTAGCATTGTGGTATTTTGATGTCACAAACATGATATTAAGACACCTGGGAACTCTTTTGAATTGGACAAAAAAAACCTCATCCCATCCCCCAAAAATCATGTAAAAACGTTTTTAAATACTTTGTCCTTCCCTCACTAAACGTACAGAAGGCTTTGATGCAGCTTCTGACATGGTGGCTTAAAGCAATGGTAGTTTTTTTTTTATGGCCAGCAGGTGGCAGCAGAGTATGAGAGATCAGCCAGTGCCATGTTGCAACAATATCTTTTTTGTCAGTGCTTTCACCAGGAATGTGAATATTGACGAAACTTAGCTATATTCTAATGCTAATTCCTGCAAAACGGAAAGAGATACAAATATACTTTTTTTTTCTGATGAAAGAAGTGACTCTAATATTTCGTTTTTATAGCAATAGAACACAATATTCTGTGGCCCTTGCAAAATCACTCAAAATCCCGTAAAACAGCCGGGAGCAAAAGGGGTTGCTTTAGTGAAAATGGCTGGGAGTGAATGAGTTAAATAGGTATTTACAAGTAATCTTAAACATATATTATTTTGTGATTTGTTCTGTTCATATAGAAGGAACTGCTGTAAAAGTCTGAGAAAAGTCAAAATGCCATGAAAAGGTGGACCATCCCTCAGAGCTTTCCTGGAAGAGGGGTAGCGGCGTCAGTGTTTGCTTTGACTGTCAGATCTGCTCTCGTCTTCAATAACCCAAAGAAAGAGCAAAATGTTCTTCCAAAGAGCACTGAACATAAAAGGAAATACCCAGATGAGAAAATACCAAACGACGGCCGTTGACACACGACTGCATGATCCCTTGACATCATCGAGTATATGGACTGCCTCCAAAGCCACACTAAGGACAGGAACAATGTAAAACTCAATTGAGGATTTTTTCCGAACCTGGGTCATGTGCAGATGCAACTTCATGGAAACCAAGGATGGTAAAATTGTTCTAACAAACATGGGAAGTGATTTATTACGGATATGTTTTTTGTTTTTTTTTATATTACGGGTAAAAATATAAGGTCAAAAGACTGGGACAGATGGCCTTGAACTTTCTAAAATTTATTATATGCTTATTTACAATAATATATACACTTAACTGATAGAGTGTTACTCTGTTGGATCAATAAACTGATTACTGTAATGTTAATTTTGCTGATGTAGGAATGCACGTTTGAAGATGTGAGGTGAAAATTCATCAAAGTTCAGTTATTTACATTTTAAGGGTCTTCGGTTAACTAAATAAGCATATTTTGGGGTTGTGTGAACATATGCGCAGAAAGCCCAACCGGGAGAAAAATACAAATGCCATGCAGGGGGCTAAAGCCAAGATTCAAATAACTATGTGGCAAACATGCCAACCACTAAACCGCCATCCTGGCTGTGTAAACAGATTGCAAATTTGGGATTAAATACGTCAGACACAAGACTAAGACACTTTATTTTAAATAGAATGTACTTTCCACTGGTTCTTCTTCCCTGCTGCAACTTCTGCCAACTGCTGTAGCCAGCCAAGACTTTCCTATTTAGGCAAGGTGGCCCTGTGGGTAACTTGCGTGGGGAGACGTAGTCTCGTCGGTTAGGATGTGGGACGAGAGTTCGTCAGTGTGTGAGAAGAAGTACAAGTACCAGAGACACAAAATGAATGAAGAAGGCATCCAGAGGCCTTTGACCGTTTTCACTGTAAAAGAGGGACATTTAAAGCCAAGAACAGCAACAGATATCAAATCTAAAAAAAAAAATCCAGTGATAACAGAATAAATGCTGTATAAAACCAAGATAAGCTGATTGTGGAAATGTCTCAGCAGCCATGTTATTTACGGCTGACCAGTGAACAGTGACCCAAACTCAAGCCAAGTAGTGCTGAAGCAGCAAACCACACTATAAAAAACAGGTCAAAACCACAAGAAAAAGTTCTCCATTAAAAGTTTGGGTGTCAAAATATACTGTTACAGTCTGCCATAAAACCATCCATTAAATTGTGTTTGAGAATTTTTTTCTCTCAGAGTAACAGACTCTCATCTGAAATACATAGTGCAACTCATTTACCAAATAATGCTAATTTGACTGACAGCATACTTTTAAAAAAAAAAAAAACTCTGTAGAATCAGGGTGATAACAATCCCAGGGAGAAGACTTTCCTACACTTTCTGACGCAGCCAATATGCATCGCAAAGATGTTTAATTTGTGAGCACGATGTTGATGGACACTTTTATTCCACTCTGTGAGGTATAGCGGAAATGAAAGAGTTTGCTTTTCGCAGCAGAAGTGAAAAAGTTGTCAGCAGACATACTACCTCGGAGAACAAGAGCAAGTAGGGGGAGGATGGATAAGTCATAAATCTTTGGGGAAATAATAACTCACTTTTTGTCAAATATTAATTAAGCGGTCCAAACTAGATTAATGACGTGTGGCATATTTTCTTGATTGCAACCTGCCACGGTGTCAGTGTGAGAAATACATCACAATGTTGTTGCAAACTTTCTGGAATATTTTCCTGACTGCACACAAAAGCTATGGCAACACATACAGCAACAATAAAAGGAAATCTTTTAAACAGCACTGAGTGCAGTTAAGTAGGATTTTTGACATCTTGTCCTATAATTAGTAGAAATGGGAAAAATTTCCAGACGCTTGGGAAAAAAACATTGAGATTTTATATTTGTCAGGAAAGCCTCACTGAATGGACTACATTGAAAATATAGACCTGAACTTACAGAATTCTCAGTCAGAATTCTCTAGTACTTTACTGTATCGGTACCGTGCTGATACTGTACATCTCTACAGTACTCAGTACTTCTAAAATGTTCCGATAATACACACCGATAGCGTATGAACAGTGGAAATTCACCTAATGCAAGGGAGGCTTGGAGCATATAACCAGCAAAAAGTGAGGGTACAATAAAATATTATATACTTAAAAATTAAAATTAAAAAAAGAAGAAGAAGAAATTACTGTACAAATGTCCAGTTATGAATGATTAAAACCCTTAGCAAAGCTCCCACGACAGTGTGTTGTTCCTGTAACTAGTTTTACTTTTGTTCTGTGTTAGCAACTTTGTTAGCTAATCCTTCATTTTCACAAGGCTTAGTTTTGATTGGCATTTCCTATTAATTTAGCAAAAAATGGAATAAAAAAAAAAACAGACAACCAGACTACATTTGAAGACAGACAGTCAAGGAGAAATGTCACCGTGATTCATCTCATTTTCACAACAAGGCTCAGTTTTGAATGGTATTTTTTTTAAATGTATTAATTCAACAATATCGTTTAAAAAAAAAAGAAAGAAAGAAGAAATTACTGTATAAATGGTCAGTTATGAATGATTAAAACCTTTAGCAAAGCTCCCACGACAGTGTGTTGTTCCTGGAACTAGTTTTACTTTTGTTCTGTGTTAGCAACTTTGTTAGCTAATCCTTCATTTTAACAAGGCATTTGATTGGCATTTTCCTATTAATTTAGCAAAAAATGGAATAAAAAAAAAACAGACAACCAGACTACATTTGAAGACAGACAGTCAAGGAGAAATGTCACCATGATTCATCTCATTTTCACAACAAGGCTCAGTTTTGAATGGTATTTTTTTTAAATGTATTAATTCAACAATATCGTTTAAAAAAAAAGAAAGAAAGAAGAAATTACTGTATAAATGGTCAGTTATGAATGATTAAAACCTTTAGCAAAGCTCCCACGACAGTGTGTTGTTCCTGTAACTAGTTTTACTTTTGTTCTGTGTTAGCAACTTTGTTAGCTAATCCTTCATTTTCACAAGGCTTAGTTTTGATTGGCATTTTCTTATTAATTTAGCAAAAAATGGAATAAAAAAAAAAACAGACAACCAGACTACATTTGAAGACAGACAGTCAAGGAGAAATGTCACCGTGATTCATCTCATTTTCACAACAAGGCTCAGTTTTGAATGGTATTTTTTTTTTCAAATGTATTAATTCAACAATATCGTTTAAAAAAGAAAGAAAGAAGAAATTACTGTATAAATGGTCAGTTATGAATGATTAAAACCTTTAGCAAAGCTCCCACGACACTGTGTTGTTCCTGTAACTAGTTTTACTTTTGTTCTGTGTTAGCAACTTTGTTAGCTAATCCTTCATTTTCACAAGGCATTTGATTGGCATTTTCCTATTAATTTAGCAAAAAATGGAATAAAAAAAAAAACAGACAACCAGACTACATTTGGAGACAGACAGCCAAGGAGAAATGCCACAGTGATTCATCTCTCTAACAACTTTTATTTTTGGACTCAAACTGTAACCCCTGTAGTTCCCAAGCCCAAGTCCTTCTGGATGAGTGTCTGTAGATACTAATTATAACAGTAATGTGCCATACAGAGAGCTGTTTCATATTAACCCCTCTCAAGTACAGAAATAAGGTAACCAGCCAACTGATAATAACCTTCCCTTCCTCACAACCACTTTGTGTATGTATTGAATTCTCAAATGTAAAACAAAAAGCCTTTATCTTCTTTTCTTTCTTTTTTTTATCGTTTTCATTTCATGGCTGGGCCCCAGTCTGAAAAGCTGCGAAACAATTACACAGGTTGTCAACTGCTACTCTACCAACACACTCCCATGCTTGAACAAACAGCGCAACATTCAAACACTTTTTTTTTCACAAAGTCAAAGTGAACGCGAAGGGTGACAATCCACTGTAATGCGCCTATTTATTGCCGTCTGACTTGACATCCTGATGTTTCTATCCGTCCTCCCTTCACCTTTGTACAAGCTTTCTGAAGCTTATTCATGAATGCATAAATAGATCCAAATAGAGACTGGCTGTCGCAATGATTAAGCAGCAGGGACTTTTCCCTATTTGGCACATAATGATCACTTGATAGTCTAGTCCTTTGCGGTTGACTCCCCCTTGATATACATCGAAATTAAGTTGACTGGATGAGAATCAAGCAATGCTGCGGAGTAGCCAAAATCTTAAAGGGTGGTCAACAATACGGATCAATTGAAGTGTTTATGTTGTCACCGATAGACAAGATTGAATGTTTGATTTGTCTCCAATGTTTACAAAACACTTCAGACACTTATGTTCATGCTTTATGGTTATGTACTCCGGTTATGTATTTCTGGACTAAAGTCTTAGAAAAACTTTCCGCTATTTTGGACTGTAGGATACCTTTATCTCCAAACTTGTGTTTGCTAGGTGACCTAACAACAACTGACTTAGCACATAAACAATTTCAATCTACAATTGTAGCCCTTACTATCGCAAAAAAAAAAAATCTTGTTAACTGGAAAAATAAACAAACTCTGAATATCGACCAATGGTCTAACCTCCTCATAAATCACATTTTAATGGAAAAAATATCTGCCTCAAATAAACACCAAATATCAAAATTTATAGAAAAATGGTCTACGTATGTAGAATTTTTTAACCTAATTCTGGTTACTTAATTCTGTCTGTTAGCGAGAGCCACTACATCGTGATAACTTACATTGATGTTTCTGCATTTGGCAATTTATTATAATATTATATTATTAGTATGGGATTTTTTTTTAATAGGCTTTAGGTGAACTGATGAATACACACACGCTCAAAAAAAATAATATATATATATATATATATATATATATATATATATATATATATACTGTATATATATAAATTTAATAAAAAAAAAGGAGAACAATGATGATGTCAAATCGAATGAACAATACTGAAAAAATAAAATAAAATGAAGTGTTTATGTTGTACCCGATAGACAAGATTGAATGTTTCTATCTAGAGAGACATAGGTTGCATAATATCATTTGTGAAAGAAAAGAAAAGGGAAAATTATAGCAAAGACAGCAAGAAGACAGAGAGGGAAAACCCATTATGGAGCAAGGAAATGATTGAATCTGAATTCAAACTGAGTTGTCAAACAAAGCAACATGATAAGATGAAACACATGGCCTTGGCAACATGGCTTAGACGCTCCCTTGACATTTGCTTGGATACGCTCTTACGCCCATGTCGGCTAGCACATGCATAAACATAAGCACGGTGACAGCACCACAAAACATTTGAAAGAATCATAAATGAGAAGTTGATTCACAAAAGAAAGCCCCCCCACTGTCTCATGTTGATTTATCAAGTGGAACAAATAGAGACGCTGACAGAAAAGCTACAGGAAAGCTCCTGTGTTTTCGTTTTAATCTACATAAAGTGAGAAATGGAGAACCAGCTGATTGATTGTGGTTCGGTAACACATCTATCAATACTCCTGCGCCTTCTAACTGTAAAGGTAGCAATAATAGGATATCCTACGTTTGTTTGTTTTTTATTAAATTATATTTATTCTACTGCGAATCGTTCCGCTGTCTGTTCTTGTTTGCTTCAAAGCATACCTAATGTCCTTTAATAATGTCCCGGGTATTGATTTAAACAGTGAGTATACTGTACCCTAAAGGGAAAATAAATCACTGTTTGTTCACTGACTTTGGACTTTTTCAAGGCTGCTCGTGACAGCAAGTTCAATTGGACATTAACCCCGGAGTAAAGTGAAAGTAGGGAGACAAAAAAACACTTTGTGATGGCACCAAACTACAAGGAACGCTTGTATTTGGTAAAAGAAATACATCCTTTCCTCCTCCATACCACTTACACTGCTCAGGGTTACGGGGAAGCTCATTTTTCATCAAGATATTGGTGGCTGGTATCAGCAGCCTCCACAAGTACCCGATACCTTAAAATAAGGCCAGTATCAGCTTGATACTGATACCTGGTATTGGTTCTCACCCATCCCCAAGTGGAACCTATTCCAGTTAACTATAATGCAACATATGTTTTATATCTACAGTACTTTTGTAGTAGAGTATTTTTGTTAGGAAGACAAATACTTGCCACTACATATATTTTTATACAGAGGTGTTTATTGCATCTATTTGTGTCACATGTCTACAGTATTAGGGGTGTGCCAAGGGCTTGGCAATAAAATAACATTCAATACGTATCTCGATAAATGGAGTGGTTCGATTTTTAAAGCGGAACGATTTGAATCAGTTTGATACAATTGGGATTACAATTCAATGGAATATGGTACAGCTCAGTCGAGTGCGTATGAAGCAATGATTTTCTTGTTGTCTTAAGATGATTTAATTAAAATTATAGGATAAATTTACTACACGGATTTGTGGTCATGAAGAAAATTAATGTCAGTCTTAAATCGAATTTTGCTGTCAACTAAGTCTAATTAAAAAATGCCACATCATACTGTTCTTTGAACCAACACTGATCAAAAGTGCACACCAAGTAAAAACTAAGACATGGCCCTCTTAAAGGTCTCTCAAGATACTTTACATGTACCTTAAAGCGTTTTATATCTACCATTACTTTGACAAGCTCTTTTAGAGCTTCTTTCATATAGCTACAATTTAAACGTTTTTGAAAGCTAGGTCATGAATACAGCCAAAGTAAATAAACAGGTTCAATGTTTGTTGAAAAGTGACACGAGAAGCTGCCCACAGAAAAGTAATTAAACGCATGAGACAGTCATAGAATTAAAGATCAACTTTGGAGAATGTCCCCTTGTTCAAGTAGTTTTAGGAAAGTAGGCTACTTCAAGCTTTAACAGGAGCAGAGCTAAAATAACGGTATCGGTACTTAATCAAAAAATATTTTATCACGTGACGTAAAAGGACAATAAACTTGAATTACAAAAAAAAAAACGAAATCAACAATTACTCATCACCGGTATATAAAATGTCGGCTGTCCACAAACTTCAAAAACACACTAGTTACTAATGATTTTCAAGAATATTAAACCCTTGTCAAACAAAAATCTGAATTTAAAACGGTTTAAGGGGTATCATGTGGGCATAAACGCATCGTACCTGTTGATAAATGTTAGCCTCCGTGTGAGTGATCTTTTTGTTGGGGGGGGGATAAACGTATCCTATGTCCGGCTTAGTCCAACTGGAAGTGAGTCATCGGAAGCATCGGGCCTCGCTTCGTTGTTGCTCTGAGTAACAAGCTGAAAGGTAACACCTGTGGCGAACAAGAAGCAGGTAACAGGTGTCTGTTTCACATCCAGGTGACGATGAGCTTTCCACAAGTACACTCCTCTTGTGTCCTTCCTCCCCCTCCCGCCCCTTTGCTTTTATTCAAAAGTCCTCGACCACCACATTTTCACTCAAAGCACGGCTTTAATAACTAACACAGGCGCATACACTTTTGCATAACAGCATGTGTGCAGGCGAGTAATAATAAAAAATAAAAATAAATCGCCCTAAATCCCCCTTTGGATGAGTCGTTTTGCCTTGGATGGTGTCCACTATTATAGCTAACCACAAGAGGGTGTCATTGCCCTTGCACTGGTGGTCGAACAGGTGTCACACGCTGTCTGGACAAAAGTATTGGTACAATACTCAATATATAAATGGAAGGGGGGAAAAAAATGGAAAATTACAACTGAACCTTATGGCAGTAATATGATAGATGTAATGTGGAGGTAAATAGCTCTGCATCGTATTCAAAAACATTAGAGTGCTCCTGATGTTGCAGATCAAATATAACTTTGATATGAATATGCATGGATTATGTTTGTGCGTGGTATTAATTCAAGCATCAATATAGGAATGGTATCAATAAACAGCAAGAGGGTCAATTAAAACACACTTTGAGTACTTATTGCTCAACTTTCAAGTGTCATTTTTCTACAAACACCAACTCAAGATGTAGTGTCAATTACATTTGATTTGACACAAAATATGTTTTTATATTTATTTATTTTTTTGTGTGTTGATTGCACTGGTTGTTTTTATATAGTTTGTTGGTTGTTTGTATTTGCATGATTTAATGGGACAATAAAAATCAGGGCTTTATTGTCTTTTCATTCCGTACGTGGGTTCCTTTAAATATTTGTCTCTACTCGTTATTCCACTCTACTTACCACAGTGCATCTTTTTTTCAACCTAGCACACATGTAATTGTAATTATTTACAAGAAAAATAAAACATCCTATTGCTGTGAAATAATCAGTCACCATTTTAAAAAAAAAAAGAATTGCATTTCATCTATTTAATCAAACACTTGTGCATTAAAATGCCTTCAGTATACAAAGTAAAATACATAAATATATTCCTGTAACTATTATGCAGCTGGATATTTTTTGATTAAACATTCAAGCTTTGCATTATGCTGCAAATACTCGAGTTGCTCATCCGTACGGACGATCGCAAATTAATCCCTGCTTTTTCCAAAAATAGATTGCACAACATGTTGGATAGATGCTCCTTGTGCCTACAGTCGAGGTGCCCTTAAGCAAGGCATGAATCACTGCCACATCATGTGTCAACTCAGGGGTGCAACACTTTACTCTGGCATCTTTGGCGTACCTGCATATGTGGTCTGATTCTGTGTGGCGTGCAACAAAAACACACAACCCAAACTGAATTTCATAATTAAATCATAAATGCATGCAAATATTGCCTTTTAACGCAGAGCACTGTGAAAATATAAGCTATAAGTAACCTACATTCTCGCTCTTAGTAACAAAACAGGTGATTTTTGATGTATAGAATAGTAAGAGGAAACTAAACAGTAGTATTTTGAGTCAACTTAACATGATTTCAGTATTTAGTCTGGATTTGACTCTTTCTAGAGGTCAAGCCGCTGTTTTTTTGTTCGCTGTCAGCAAGGTATTCCAAGCTTGCAGAGCAAAACAGACATCCATAGATATTAAGCTTAAATCCGGCAGAGCCAACCTAGGGATAAACATGGAGTGCCATTCCTGAGTAGCATAATACTTTTGTCTTATTATGTCTTATACAGTACATGCTCGGAGAAAGAAAACAGCAGGCGGTACTTAATGGATGTACATTCGGCAAGGCAGTGCGGATGCACGAACAGTCAGCAGCCGCCGCTCCAATCAGTCACCGAAATCCGGGATGTCATCGTAGGAGTAACCTCGGTATCCCTTGGCGGCGTAGTAAGCGATTCTCAAATGGTAAAATCCAGGAAGGAAAACAAGAAGCCCTATGATGATGACAGGAATGGTACGATCTGGGTGCTGAGGATTTGCAAAGAAAACAAAACAGACCATGCGTTAGCTCCACAGTGGTCAGTGATCAGTGTGGCCTGCTGGGTTCTATTTACAGACGTGTTGTTGCTTGCCCGCAAACTGTAAGCTGTGAAGCAGACATGCTCACTACTGCTGGTTTGGTTTTGGTTTCATGTTTGCAACAGGAAACGACAAACCACGGTAAGTTGGGTGTTTTTGTTCACCACAAGATGGCAGTGCTGAGCACTGTTTACCTTAGCCTATATTGTTCCTTAATAGGACATAGGTTTACCTTGATGATTTTTGAGATTGAGATTTCTGTCTTTTTGTTTTTAGCTCCTTTTATCCTATTGTCCTTTAGATTTGCTTTTAGCCTGTTTTGTTGCTATCTTTTAGCCAAATCATTTTGTTGTTGTTTAGCGTTTGGCTCCAGTGTTTCCTTGTGGTGGGGGCCTCCGCACTGGGAGGGGTTGCTGGGCCTACTCTTTTTTTTTTTCTTTTTATATTGTACTATGGATTTTTTAATTATGCAGCACTTAGAGTTGCACTTTTATGTATGAAAAGTGCTATATAAATAAAGTTTGACTTCATTTGATTTGATTAAAATAAAATATTAAACACGTCAACGTAATGACTCCAAAGCAATACTGTCACAGTTGATGCAACTACATTACCCTTTCGTTGCCCTCTTATGCGCTCAACTCTAAACATTATTCCTCCCATAATCCATTGTCTAATCTAAAAGATATTGTTCGCGTGTGTTTTTTTAAATGGCGTTGCCTCTATGTCAGAGCACATTTTCTGCAAACACAATCTGCAGCCTGGAAAACAGTCACATTAACCTCCTACTGATAATTACAAATTTGATACGTTCAGACTGTTATCTCCCACATGGAGATGTGAATTTCGGAAGTAGAAGGCACAGTGGGGGATCCACGGGGGTTGGCACCCCAGGGTATAAAACATCAGACTCATTTTTTAACATACACTAAACTGTGGTAGCCTAAAAAGGAACATAGATGAAAACTGGCAGGAGTAGAATAAAATGCAGAAGCAACTCTTTAATTACATTTATTTTTAAAGCAGGATTAACTGTAGCGGCAGTGTTTTAATTACCGGATCGGGACCTGGTAATTAACACTAAAATTAAAAACTGTGATTTGTAGAAAAACATATACATGTACCTTTTCAAACATCTAAGGAGACGTCAGTTAAATACAGAACATACAGTAAAGGTTGGGAAACACTATAGACAGAATAATGCTACAAAAAAAAAAAATCCCGCAAATAACCAAGGACAGCTAAAAAATAAATAAATCAATGATTAGGTGAATATGCAAATACAATATTTACAATTAACTTCATTGTTTTCTATATTAATACGTACCAGCAAAAGATGTGCCTAACATTGGCTTCACGTGCTGAAAATTATCGCACTAAATCGCACTTGTTTTGAGTTCATTTGCAACCTGTTTTGGCAGCAAACTACCGTTTTTTTCAGTTACTAAAGTGAAAGTTGATAAAAAAAAAGTTGTCTCTATTAAGTCACAGCAGCCAATTTGTCCAATGAGGCTGTCTGTCTGAACTCTATATCAGATGCACCCATATATTTTTCAACTATTGGCTGAACTGGTCTCTAATTATTGCACATTTGAAGAAACTACACTCTAAAAATAGATTGGTTGAAAAAAAAAACTACCAATCTAGTAGATTAAGCTCATATTGGCTTGATTAACCAATAAATTGGTCAGACATTGACTATTCCGGGTGGTTACGGGCATACCAATTTTTTGGGTTAGCCAAACAACCAATGAAATTGGTTACATTAGAAAGTAAGTCTAAATAGATCACTTGGAAATATATTTATTGTATCCATTTATTGTATTCTAAATGTATTTATTAATTATTAGAAGTGATTACGACATATAGTAAATATAGCGTTTAAAAATAAAAATGTGTGTCTACATTGATCACTAGGCGTGACCAGCTCAGTGGGCCTAGTGGAGCGTCTACCCTGAGACACGGAGGTTGTGGGTTCAATTGCCAAAGACTATAAAAATGGGACCCATTTGCCTCCGTGCTTGACACGCAGCATTAAGGGTTGGAATTTGGGGGTTAGATCACCAAATGAATACCGAGTGCGGCCCCCGCTGCTGCTCACTGCTCCCTCGGGGGATGGGTCAAATGCAGAGAACGGATTTCACCGCATTTAGGCGGGTGTGGTAATCAATGGTACTTTTGGAATGGAAGACAGATTAACCAATATCTTGGTCAGAATGACCAATTTGTATCGGTTAGCCCCATCACCGATATATGCCACCAATATAATGATAATGTGCTGTTACGTAATTTCATATTTCTTTCGTGAGACGGGGGGGGAAGAAATGGGGTGAAGGAACTTCCAAGCTACCGCAATGAAAAATGTGTTTGGTCTGTTGCTTTATTTAACTCACCTCCACCTCAATGGTGCCTGACAGAAGAAGGGCCCCGAAGACGATGAGTAAGGAGCCAACCAAAAAGAGGAAGACTGCCAGTGCGATTGCCTTGTAGGGGACCTTTGGAGGACTTTTCTTAAACTGTAAAGGAACAAATTGATTTATTTTTGAACTGCCTAACATTGCAGCCACGCTGCACTGACTTCTCTGTAATAGAAGATTGCTCGCATTTCCACAGAAAGTAAATAAGCAGGTGTTAAAAAGACATCATAAAAAGCTGTTCTTATCTCTCATCATTTGTCCTTTTTGCAACTGGGGACTTGCAATTTCCTCCACAATTGCCTATGAATTCTGGGAAATTACTGAAATAAGTGCATACCAATAGTTAACATGACCTTCTAGTTGCACCGTGACATCACTGCGGGATTATTGTTCAAAATCTACGATCACTCACTATATTGCTGAGAGTGGGGTGAGATATACGACACATTTATACCTCACCTTCACCAAATTAGCCACATGCTGTTCTTTGACTGAGTCAGCTCTGTTGATAAATGGCGATGCTATTGTGCCGTTTTGCAGCATGTAGCATTTTTTGTTGCAGGACCACAGTGAATTATGGCGACTGCTTGACTCAGCATTTACACCATAAAGACTGACCAATCAACAGGCTGGAGGGAGGAAGGTGACAAGCAAGGGGGCTTTACATTTCCGCCTGTTAACTACTTTTGTGTTCTGCCAAGGGATTTTGGATTACAGACTTTGGTGATCTGTTGACAGTATGTGTTTTGGTTTAATTGATGATTTATAAAGTTCATCTTTAGTAATGTAAAGGGGGTCTTCACTACTTCATTGACCTTCTTGGACCTGAAGTAACTGTCCACCAGGGGCAGCCAAACAGTCCCTCAGAGGCTAAGGCTGTTACTGTCAAGAGTGGCTCTATCATTCACACAGGCTCACTTCCTTGCTCTCTTTTGCCCATTTTGACGAACTCCCCTTCATTATATGGCTTCTTAGCCTGTGCAATGTTCCAAGCAAGTTGATAATAGTGCTTTTGGGGGCGGGGGGAAACGGTCTCTACTTTTCGGCCTGACCTTTCAAAGTGAGCAACTTGTGCTTGTAGAAATTATGTCCCCTTTGGAGATTCTTGGTTAATGCTTGTATGAAGTGAACAAAAGTGGCACTGAAGATTTGAAGCCTAAGGCAGAATGGATTGTTATTATGTACAACAAAAAGTATTTATCAATGGTTCCTCCATTGCCCTCATGCCATTGCCAGTAAATAAATTCACCAAAATAACATTAAAATGCTCCCCCAGTTTCATATTTGTTTTTAATACATACTGATTGGGGTTGATGACGCTGTACCAGGCATGCCAAACACAGTGTTTCATGATGGAATAAAATGTGTAAATATGTATGTCTTTTTGGATGGCATGTCTGGAAAAAAAATGCTCACAGCCAAGAAAGTGAATCTTGTACCTGTAATTCAATGTATCCGTCATCATCTGCAGCTAGACGCGAGTATTTGACCTTGTTGAGCACGCCAGTATCTAGCACATTGCCTCTGCTCGCTTTCATTGCGGCGAAGGAACTGTATTGAGAGACACACACACACGGAAATATCACCTTGCTTTGATTTATCCATTATCATATTATTTGTCCGGTGCAATGCAAGATGAAGCTGCAATCTACATTGAATTTTTGTGAGTCTTTTTTTTTTTTTACAGTAAAATATTCATTAGAAAAAAAAACGTATGCAAAAGTATTATTCTGGGCTAAGAACCTAATAACATCTGAGATTTCTAAACCACCCTTCCAAAACTCATTTAACAGTATCTCAAGGGGGTAATTAATGTCCGCATGTGTTATGTTATGTGTTAATATTTCCAAGAAGCGGCAAAACATGTAGCAGAATATGAGATCTATGTACAGTAGATATACAGTAACTGTTTCTGTCTGACATTTTAATATTTTCTTGATTCATAGGGTACCATAAACCATGAATTATTAAGTGTTTTTTGAGTTGTTGACCTTTAAAAAAAAACAAAAACTGCTATAGACTGTAGAAAAGCAGTCAATGCAGTTTAGGCGCATGACTTACGTGCAGGTGGCGTGGGTTTAGTTGTCACTCAGGGATGGCATGGATGTCAGCACTAATGGTTGTCTGTCTCTACATCTGTCTTGTAATTGATAAGCAGGATGAACAATGGATTGACTTTAGAACAGTGGTTCTCAAACTGGTGTCTGGGGAGCACCGGGGTCAAAAAAATAATTTGCAATAAATGATGGTGTATCTTTTTTTTTTTCTTTTTTCTTTTTAAACGTGCACATCTACGTTAAGGAACCGGCGCGGCAATAAAATAAACAGGCTATAAGCAAATGACTCCACTGTACCTTTGCTTTTGGCCAATTTAAATCTCTGATACAACTGTAACCCATCCAATAATTATTTTCTCATGAAGAGTTGTACATGTGAGACAAGGCGACCGTGTGGTGCAAGGCATCTACTTCGGGTCAAAGTTTGGTGGATAAACTACTAAGTTAGTAACAGACTGCACTTTCAAAAATCATTTCCTCTCTTTCACTGTAGTCCAGTGGAAACGGATGACATTTGGTGTGTATATGGTACATGCAACAGGCATAGTCCTATCCTTAAACAAACACACACACAAATGTTCAAGAAAGGCAAAAATCCGCTTAGGAAAACTTATTAGAAAAAATACTGACGTGCCCTGTAGCCTATTCTGCTTATTCTATCTGTCAGCGATCAGCAAGGACGTCATTATTACGCGTATCTTACGTGATAATTTTGTCATCATCTTACATAATGCTGCTTTGAAAGTTGACAAATAACTTTTTGCTATTTATTTTTCTTTCATACCTTCAGCTGGGGTAGACGAGCCGTCAATATTCTGACTGCTATGTTTGCAGCACCATAATGTTGTTGTGACTCTCGCCCACTTCCTCATTACGCTGTTTGCGCATGCGCACGAGACGTGCGTGTTGAGTCCAGAACTTTTTTCCCCCTATCTTAATTGTTTCATTTTATAATGAGAAAACAACATATCTTGATGGAAAGTGACAAATTCATGCTATAACGTAAAAACATAACTTAGTACTGATATTTTTTATGTGTATGTACTGAACATACAATTTTATTGTACAATGACAGTAGAATTGTATTGAAAAAGATTTAAAATATTGAAAACAACTAAAATGATCTATCTATTTATCTTGTGTGTTTCTTGGTTCAACATAACATTGGTTCAGATCAGAACAGTTTCCTATGTTGTTCCCTTTGGATTTTCTAATGAGCTGATTCATGGTTCCAATATTCACAGCAAGTCGTCCAGGACCTGAAGTAACTAAGCAGCCCCACACCATCATACCACCAACACCACCACCATGTTTGAATGACATATCAGCTGCTATAAGGCCCAACTCACCCAGGGCCCTAATGAGGACAAGCACTTTTGAAGAAGCCATTTTCTTTTAGATTGATTTCTCTTCCTCCTTTGTATGTACAATTTCATTAAAATGCTTTCACAGGAAGTATTACTATGTATTGCAATCTTTTAAGTCCGATTACGCTCTCTGCCATTTCAAAATGTAAAAAGGTTTACTGGGAAGTAAATGCATCTTACATTGTACTTACTTCAAAGGGAATAAATCATACCATTCAAGCATGGCAAAAGTAGATCACATGCCACCAGTGCCTGGAATATAGAGTTTGAGTTCACAAATTATCATTCAAGCGAAATCATTATTATGCTGCCGCATGTACTGTGTAATGGTGGCAGAGGACGACGGGAGTATTGTAGGCCTCCTGAATGTCATTGAAGAGCATCATTTGTTTTAATAGAATCTGTGTTTTTAGGTCAGAGTTCACAGATCAACCTCTCAGAAACATGAAAAAAAAAAGACCAAATAAATACTGTGATTGGAAAGTTCGCATGCAGCTGCCTCTGGTTCAAACAAATTTAGAAAACCAAACTACTTTGAGCAATGAGAAATTATTCAAGTTCAGTAACTAAGCCAGACGTATAATTACACGCTTTGGGCACTTGTCCTTGCCTAACTGATGATTTATTGATTTTGTTTTAGGGTTTGAGTTTAATGAAAGAAAAGTAATCATTTCAAATGCAATTATGATTCATTCTGTTGTTGTTTTTCCCCCAACAAGGGTTCTAATAACGATGGACTTGACCCGCTGTCAACAAAACATATTCAGCTTTCTTGTTGTTTGTCTCAACACTATGCCGATCAAATGTATAGACTGTTGAAGGAGGCTATGTTGGAGTGTGCCCTAAAAATATCGTCAATTTCTTCGTCCACTCTGTGTGACACCAAGTAAGGACGTCACATACCTTTTAAATAAAGTCCTAAATACACAAGACCGAAGAAATACTTTCTTTTCTTTGGTCCTTCCTCGGGTCTCCTGACGGCCTCACGACTCCGACTGGATTCTGAAGTGTTCGGTTTAGGTGAACGGTTTGGGATTTTTTAATAGGTTTTAGGTGAACTAATACATACACACTCACACGCACATGCACATACACACCCACATACAAAATAAAAATGTATAAAAAATATATATTTAAAAAAAAAAAGAGCAATGATGATGACATGTCAAATCGGTAAAATTACCGAATGAACTGAGCACTCCGGGAAAAAAAAGAAAAAAGAAGAAATACTAAAAGGCGATGGCACACGATGGTTTTAGGAATTCTATAGATGTTTGTACAAAAAAAAAACATGTTTTTGAATCTCTACAGTTAGTTCAAACTGAATCGCAAAAACACATCATTTTACCTCTCGAGGTACAATACATTAAATGTAACCACAGCTATGGGCATGCAGAGGTGAGTAATAATCCTCTGATGGCACAAGCAGCCAATTTCACATATATTTTAGCTTGTGCTGGCATAAGTACAACTGCAGTAATGCCTCCAGTTTTCTACTTTGTGCACTGAGCATTTTAAAGGTGACCTAGAAAAAATGGCCTGAGAGCAGTTACAGCTGACCAAGCTGAACTTTCACTGCTTAAGTAAAGTCCATCTCTCCATTATACGTATATAGGACGCTGGAGCCTTGGTGGGAGGGGGCGTATATCGTGTAACGATGGCCATAGCGCAATATCTTGACACTTACTTACAGTATCTGCAATTTCATGTGCCAAGAGTCTCCAAGTACCCTTAATTATTGGTATGAATTACATAAAATTATAAGTAAGAATGCAAGGGAATCAAAATCATTGCGTTAGTGGCTAGTAATTATTTTTTTTATTTATTTGGCCTCGATGAGATTTTGAACTTTTGCAAATTAATCAAACATAAATGAGAATAAAATGAGATGGATGGTGCATTTCTTCTGTGCTGTATGCTTTTAATGAATTTTATTTTTTTTACTCCTGTTTTTTGTGCCTAACTAAGAGTATGTGAAGGCATTGTTATTGTTAATATTAAAGAGCGTCTTTGATTGTAATTGTTAAGATTTATTTTCTCATTAAACTAACACGGTACGCATCCTCACAACTATTTGAGCAACAAACCAGTTCAACAATTAAGGAGCCTAATCTCACAAGTCTAAGCTTTTACCTATTCATGAATAATCTAACATTTAAGCAAGTGAAGCTTATAAGAGCAAAACACAATTCACTCTGCCAAATGGATTCCGGGTGTCCCCGTGTGCTTGCATTTCCAACACAGAAGAAAGGAAAGAAGAAGGTTTTCCCAAATGTTTATCAGTGCAATGACGTAAGTAAGCAAATGCAAGACAAAGAACAATGTTGCAATGATGCCTTAAGCAACATTCAGTAATATTGAAGCCCCCCCCAACCCTGATGGGCCCTTTTTCGAATTTCTGGCGTTTCCATTTAGTTTTATTTTCTCATTTCTTGAAAATTCGAATAAAATGGGTGGATGGAAACCCAACTTGTGTGATCCTAAAAGAAAAACAAAATACGTTTTTATCACACTTCAACATCCTTCTGCTGGTAACTCTTTGCATGGCAGCTAAGTGCCAATAACAACACAATGATTTATTTTATTTTTTTCTGAAAAATGTAAAAATATACCACTTGTCATAATTCGGGTCACGAGTGAGGTGGAACCTATCCTGAATATCATCATATTATATTACCAATGAGTCAGCTTTTTGTGGCATTTCCTATGATCAAATATTCACAAGTTTGTGTCTTTTGAAGGGTCACAGATGAGAACCCCCAAAATGCAATCTATTGATTTCCACAACTGACTTTGTTTACCCTGACTTATCGTTGTTTTCACTTTGAACTCGATGCAGTATAAACTTGCACAAAGCTCAGGTTAGGCCATAAAACTTACACCCTTCAGCAAAGTACTAACTTGCCAAGTGTGTCATTAAATATTCATATGCAAACTGCGAGCTGCTTTTGACCTGTGCATTTGCCAAAAACTAAAATATGTATCCCTGGTTGAAGCAATGAAGTACATACTTCTGCGTTTCAGTGGTCCATTATATTTATAGTTTTTAATTACTGATATATCCAATTTGGCTTCAGAACAGTCTTTGCAATTAAACTCTTCCAATAATGGTGTGTGCTATACTCCCAATGTCCAAGCTCTTAAATATTTTTATGTCTAATTCCTTGAAATGGTTATCACTGTTTTAATGTCTTCTTATTTAGAAACTAGACTGGATAGATATATTGTGAATATAGTTGTGCTATCAAAATTTCGACTTACTGGACACTCCTTGTGTTCATATACATTACTTAGACTTGTATTCATAAACAGCAATTGGCAGGTTAATTATATCGATTAGGCCGGAAGGTTTTTTATTTTTTAATTATTTTTTTTAAAGAAGCATGTTTACATATAAAACAAGCACAACTTTACACTCATTATCAGACCTGAATACACGACCTGTAGTGTTGAAGGTACAATGTGTAATATTTTGTGCCATCTAGTGGTGAACTAATAGAATGCAACGATTTGGAAGTACGCGCTCTACTGTGGCTCAGAAAGACCACACTTCACCAGAGACCCACGAATTATTATTCCCAACTTTTATTTGGAGTGAGCAAGAAAGAAAGCAACCCAGCGAGTAGGATTTAGCGTGAGCGACGAGCAAGAGTGGGAAGCAAGGACTAGCTGGAGCAGATAACAAGGCGGCTAGTGGGAGAAGCTAGCAAAAGCTAGCGAGAGCAAAGCAGAGCGAAACAAGTGAGGGAAGCCCGAATGGGGTAGATGCCACCGACTTCCGACTTCAGGGTTTCACACAGCGTCGTTTCCGGCCACTAATGGCCGCGTTCCAAGGCTCACACCCCCACCAACCGTCTCAACTCGCTGAAATGCTTCGGACAACTGAGATAGACACACTACACACTCGCACCCGTCGACGGGAACAAGCAACCTAGGGGCACAAAGGCGGAAACGCAAGAACTGGGAAGTGGCCCACACGTCGCAAACAGGAAACGGAAACAAAGTCGATGTGTAAAAACCAGGAAGTCGGAAGTCCCGCCTCCTCCGTAGCATATACCTCATTATGGGATTCAGCGACGACCACCTGTTGGTCCTAGCCGTGGAAGGTAAGCGGCGGTCGACCCATTGGGTCTGACACGAGCTGCAACTACCACAAGAGGCTAACTACATTTGCAAAAAAATTATTGGTGTTTTTTTTAAATTAATGAATATTAGTTCTCCACTAGAGGGTGCTAAACGTACTGTCCCATTTAGCATATATGTAATCTTCACAGGGATTCAAAAAGATTGTAAAAGTAAGCTTTTGTATACCATTGTCAGCTTTAATCATATAAAACATAATTATCAACAAAACTGTGGCTGGTGAAAATGCTGAGGAGGTAGTAACTCTGGGAAACCACTAGGTGACTGATGAGCAAAAATGTTAATGTCAAGACCTGATGAACGGAAAATGCTAATTAAAGTAAATACTTAATTTGCGTGAGTGTGTAGTGCTTTTTGTCAACCAGTTCCACATCCATTACAAAACCAAAATATTAAGTTGATTTAACATTACCACAATTGTTCATGTTTAACTAGCATAATGCTGTTGTTTGGAGGCGGTTGGGTTGATAAGAAGGTATTAATGAAAGTCAACACTTATTTGTTTGAGTGATCGGTGCAATATTTGTGTAGTCCGGACCCAGGAGCTTTTAGGTGGTAGGTCTAGTTTAAATCAATGGCTTCTGGGCTGCCTTTATGAATTCAGATGGCCTAGACATGCCACATTAATCCAACACGACAGGTTCCAAGTTTGTGAAGTGTGTTCGAGTTTGTGATGGAGACATCATTTTATGTTTTGAAAAGAGATGTACTTTGGTAAGTTTGGAAAGTACTGCTTTTCACTTCTTCCTAAAATTGGTATAATATTTCCAATCATAAGTTAGTTTGACAATATTTCATGGTGTGACCTTAAAAAGAACTGAATAGAGCCGTTTATAAAACCATTCAACCACAACATTATTATTTCACAAAAATGCTCAAATTGCTGTTTTCACATTTTCCTCCCAGAGCGCAGATCAAATAAAGTCAATGATGATATATATTTTGTTATTACATTTTTGACACCAGAAAAACTCTCAGTAGTATCATCAGCTTCAGACAGACAAGAAGACAGATGAATGCAAAGATGAACAGTAAAAATATGGTCAGTATTGGAAAGAGGCATGTAGGCAAGGGGCGGGGCTTGCTAGGTCAGGTGGGCTCTTCTGCAGAGGTTCTCTCATCAGCAGAATGGCAGGATAGAAACACTTGACTTTGCCTCAGTCTGTCCGTCTGTGGTGGACAGGATAAAGCAGGGGATCCGAGTGAGCGCCGGTCCTTAAAGTTGCAGCGGCAGCGACACGTGTGCCCCCTGAGGAAGGTAAGACTTCATCTTTTCTTCCTCCCTCCATCTACTCCACTGCTGACTCTCCTGGCTTAGTGGCAATATTTGAATTGGTCTTCCATTCCTCTTCAGTGTTTAATGCAATTATCTTATTTTTGTCAACTCATTTTTGGCTTGCTAATGCACATTAGGCATGCTTTCCTTTGCAGCTTCATTTGAAATTTTAATTTGAATTTTTTTTTAAATCAAACTAAACGCCATTATAATGAAACATTTTAATAAAATGATTTTTAGCAAGGTTTGTCATTTAAAAGCTTAATTAAATTATTTACTTAATTCATTTGCAATTTTGGGATATCTGTTGAGCTCATGATCGTGTGAGTGTAGGTGATGAGGTTGTCTGTCTCTATATGTGCCCTGCGACTGACGAGTGACCAGTCCAGGGTGTAGTCCGAGATGCACCCAGAGTCAGCTGGATAGACTCCAGGTCCCCGTGACCCTCAACAGCATATGCAGTATAGAAAATTGATAGATGGATGGATTGGACATCTCATGAGACCAGAGACCAACGCATTGTGCTACAGTAATGGGCAAAAAGACGCAAATGTTCAAGGTTGAGCAAACTTAATGATTACAATCATGGAGGGATTGAATTACGACTTGAGGCAAGTTCTTGTCTCCCCAGAGAGAACAGCAGTCTCCAAACGGATCTCAAATGTGAATCAATTCATCACAGTTTACTTGGGAGAGCATGCATGCGCGTGTAAAACAAAAATGCCGGATTTCTTTGGACCTGGAATACTTGCGGTGCAATGCAGCACTGTAATATTAATACAGTTTGAAAGCTGGCATTTAATTTCTGTTTCTAATCAGAAAAATGGCCGCAAAACTTGATCAGCCTGAAGCAATGAAAGAGTGTAACTGAATAATTCATTAGCTATTAGACGTAAAGTCAATATGTATTTTTTCCACCCAGAGACAAACAAGCCGATGTTTGGTTGTTTAGGTCTCCAATACATAAATCTTTTATTACAGTACATTTGACCACAAATATGTAACACAATACACGCTACATAAAAACATCACAGCTGGTAAAACGACCTCTGATGTTCTCAGAGTTGTTTTTCATCCATTAAACTGCAGTTGATTAATTAGGCACAAAGTCAGCCACAAAGTGATTCAGAGCATAGATTATTAGGTTGTCATGATTAAGCTTCACGCATGGAAATCCATGTTTTGTTTGTAAGGTATGCAATATTTGATGTATCCTTAATATGTCAATGAATAATGCATGAATCTGAAGTGCAGGAGGTGAGCACCTATAAACATGTACAATTATATACTTACCCAAATGAGGATATTTTTTTTTTTTAGCTTTGGCGGTTATCTGCATTCTCCCGAGGGCCATTATGAAGCTTATGAAGCTTATAAAATTGAAGTCACCACGATATATAAATAAGCACCTTGGCACTCCAAAGGATTACAGCAACTGTTTGATTTTCTACACAACACGCGGTCAAGTTCTCAGTGATATGCCATTTATTGTACAACCAAATTATCTAGTCCAGGGTGATGTGTCTGTCTGTCTATCTATCTATCTAGCTAGCTAGCTATGTAGCTAGCTATGCAGCTAGCTAGCAGGCTACTTACCTACCTATCCATAGTAGCAGGCTAGCTATAACTATCTAATCTAAATCAATCTATCAATCTATCTATCTATCTATCTATCTATCTATCTATCTATCTATCTATCTATCTATCTATCTATCTATCTATCTATCTATCCATCCATCTACAGTAGGCAAAATGTGCAAAAGGCAAGAAAGCCATTACAGTAACGTTACAATACATTGAATGTAATTTAATCGTTTATCATTTCTGTCACTTTGCAGCCTTTGCACTTCTCTATTAACCATGAGCGTGAATGAAACGTGAAATTGAAAGTCATTTTCTAGAGACTTTATGACGCCCATATGGCGATCGCCGCTATGGCAAAAGAGTCCTGTTCTCTCACCTTGAGGGAATGTCTTTAAATAGGTTTTATTCATCCACTTTGGACTCACCTACAGCAGTCAGGTGTCCTCACAAATCACATATTGGAACATATCCCATTAATGCATTAGTAGGTGATGATAAGCGGTGATAATTTGGGGTAGAATTCAAAGGTCAAAGGTGGACTGCATCATACAGAGAGAAGTTCTTAATGTTTTCAAATTTTCTAGCATTTGTTTCATCTAGTTAAAGAAAACATAGTCACCCCATAGTGACACAGGGCATTTAAACACTTGCTACAAGCACAATAATAAACATAAAAATTTAGTGATTTTGAAGTTGAGTGGCACACCAAGTACTAGATGGCTAAATGGGTCTTACTAGATGTGTGCAGGAGTCGATTGTTGGGTACAGTGTGTGTATAATGTTGCACTTCATATTGCATTTTTTTCTCAGACAGTCAAATTGATGAGTCATATAGTCAATATAACAGTGTGCTCTAGATGGATGTTCTGATGTAACTTTGGCTAAGGCTTAGATGACTGTCATTCTATATAAGCTACACTTTAGTCTATGTGGAAGATTGATTGCAAGAAACTGGACAAGATTCACATTTGCACTTGTACTGTTTGTCCTCCACTTGACAGATCAGCTCATTGAAATACAGAAATGAGAAGACATCACTGTATAGCACGGGGGGGTTGAAATGTGAACATAGCAGAGTCTCCCTAGGGGAAACTATACATGTAGTGTTGTAGGAATTACAGTCTTCCTACGCCTTACCTTCCTGGCATTTAGGCCATAAATTTGCATCCAAATCACAACAATCGTCTTCTCTTGCAATTAGCTTTATCAAATGCTTCACATCTTTCCCAAGTAATTATTATCATTAATTTTAATGGCTATATTTAAGGTTATTATTCTGTATGCAATGTTTGAGCCAAACTCTTAAGTGAGTCCATAACCCACACGAGCTTCACTATTTTCCATCCTCAGTAAAGATAAGGGGGAAATGTGTTTACAATAATGCTAAGGGATTGGGCTGCATGTATAATGAGTTGGGGGGGTTTTTCCCACTAGAATTTTCAGAGAGACATTTTCAGATATACTGTCATTATGATGTATATAACTTCCATATTTTAAAACGTTTATCTCCAAATGCCCAATACAGTCATGCATTAAGTAATACATTCAGAAATTAAACAAAGAACCATGTAGGCCTATGTATCCTTCTTTGCATCAATGACAATTAAATATAAGTACCCCCATTATGAGTCATTTTAGAGATTACCTTCACAATAAATGAACTTAAAGATTTCGACAGCACAAGCTGTTTAAAAAAATAATCATCACTTTTAACAAATTCGATACACTTTAATTACAGACAAAATTATAAGTTCATATTAACCAGACTGTAGTTTACCTTTTTATCAATCATAAATAAATGCCTTGCAGGCAGCCTGGCGCCGCTTCGGACTACTAATGTGAGAGATTGCTACATAAAATGTTCATATAAAATGAGGAGGGTGGAACATTTTTTTTTCTTTTTTGGGCATTCATGAGAGAATCGTTGGATTCTTGGTATATTTATCATCACATCAATGAAAAATAAATGGCCAGTTTTTCTATGTTGTGTGATAAATACTTTTTACGCATCAATACAAAAACGACTGGTGGGTTGTGGAGCGGTTGAAGTTTTGTGAAAGCAAGTGTGTTTTTGTGTCTCTCCTGGTTGTTATTCATTTGCTCAGGCTTTGCACTCATCGGAGATTTAACATAATAGCGTGCCCTCGGCAGTAAACATAACAGTACACTTTTGACAGTAGCATTTTAGCATAATCTTTTAATAAATAATCATCTTGATAACTTTATTAATGAGGGCACGCAGTAATAACATAAAATGAATGTCCTCTTAGCAGCAGTGCGCAAAAGTAAAAAAATAAATAATTAGCATAAAAAATGTAATGATCTGAACGTTGAACTTTTGCTTATCATTTTCTATTAGTATTAGTATTATTAGTATTTCATCAGATTTTTGGGGGGCAAACACAAAAATGGAAATTATGAAATTTTAGTTATGCTTCTATGCTGTCAGTGGCGTGCAGAAGGGGAGGGGGGGTGGGGCTATTGGCCCCCGGTATCTACTGCAGAATCCATTGCACTGTGTTTGTTTTGTTTGGTAGTGTTTTAGAAATTAATATAATTCTGAACTTTTTGTTATATATAGAAAATACTTCATCAATTTCACTTCCTGTCTTCGCCTTGTGGCTGTGTAGTCGGAAATCCTCACATCAAGTGTTTATGTGGGTGAATTTTGTTCCACCGTTCAGTGAGCAAATGCCTTTGATCTGCACAAACATGTGACAAGCATGACTCTGCCATCCGCCTGCCTTATCTCCAGCGCTCTCGTTCGTTTTGCCTCACCACTATTTATCATGCCCTGTGACGTCCCACATCACCAGCTGAGTGGGACTAAGTAAGAAAATCTTCTGCTCATCTAATACAGTGACTACCTCTTAAACATTTCTTTACAATTCTTATATATTTTTTTAACCATATCGATGCTATATCCTCTACCCAATATTTATGTGTAGGGCCAAACCAAGGTCCCAATCAAGGTTATTAAAGTTAAAGAAAACTAATAAAGTCACGAAATAGAAATAAATAAAAATAAATTTGAAAAACAAAAACTCACAGACACTAAATCAAACATTGATTAAACAAACTAAAATTAATTAAATGATCTTTTGGGGTTCATTTTAAACGTATTTATTTCTGTACTGCTGTGCATACAAAAGAACGATGGTCAATTGAGAATTGAATACTTAAACCCACAATTTTTCATTCCCTTTTTTTATTTTGCACTTGAAAAATACTCCATAAACTAAAAACAAAAAAACTAAATCTAATACTAAAACAAAAATGAAGCATTAAAAAATACAAACTGATAAAAAATAACAAACTTGCTCTAAAAATTGCATAAAAATAATTGGAGAAAAAAAAACATTAGTCAAAATGAAAAAAAAAATTATAATGAAAAAAATCTACAACTATTATAACCTTGTTTTGTTTGTTTGTTGTATTCATTTTTTCCCTTTTTGGACACATTATTACAGGTTACATCGATTACATCATATCATTTGCACACAACAACAAAAAAAGTTATTCTTGGCTGATTTTGGTTGTCTTGGTAATGTTTAATTTATGATAATTTCCTTTGAAAATGAAAATGCAACTGGGCTGTTCGGGTTGTCTTAAAAGATGTCCTGAACAGTTTACTGTATGCACAAGGTTAGATAGGGCGGTAAAAACCCAACTGTTTATCCTCTAAGTTCAAGGCACGGTTCAAGATATGAATGCCATCACTCTTTTGTACTGCAAAAGATGCCTTGCAAAGTGGCCTCTGCCCGCCCACAGCAGTCCTTGGGTACAATCATTATCATTAATATTCTATTCAGTTGAAGAAAAAAGTTGCAGAGCCACCTCAAGGGCAAATTTGTATTTGTTCGATGTTGAATCATTACGTCTCTTTGGAAGAGTTGAATAGACGGAGTTGTGTGGGAAATCAGTTGTGTCGTAAGCCTCCACCTCTCTCAGTCATCCTTCAAACCATTATTTTTTTGTCCAGAAAATGTACATTTTTTGTCCTCAAAAGAATGCGCCTACTTTTCGGGGTGCTGGCACACAGTCGAGTCTTTGACCTGAAGACTTTCGTAAATAACAAAAGCTCAAAATCTAAGTTCAATTCTCCGCCTGTCATCTTATGCCAGAGTTAGTGCTTAGCTTGCAGACATAAATCGGTCAAAGAGGCAATCACACACTGCGGCTGTTGGTCTGCTCTTGAAATAAATGATCTCACGCTCACATCTGTCTTTATATCGCCTGCATGCTTGAGTGAAGGACCTTTTATGAACCTGACTTTTTTTAACCTCCTGGGATCGCCAATGCATTTCTGATGTCCATGTTTTTTCCCTCCTTGTTGCTCTCATGAAGATTTGACTAAACATTAAAGTCCATATATTTACTTTGTCAATGGACTACATTGGTATAAAGAAAGTTACGATGCATGTAAATAATGAGAAACTTCTAAATGTCACCATGAAATCTTTTGCATTTCCTTTTCACCTCTTAATGAAACCTGATCAGAATTTCCCACAAACATATAATCAGGATTTCAATTATTACTGCAGTGCAGCCGCAGTCATTCCGCAGTTGGTGCACTGCACCCCACAGGAATTTTATGGGCCATGATATGATGAACACTGTTTCACCGTCACCCTTTTGGCCAATGAGAGAAGCAGAAATGTATGCAAATTATAAAACAACATATTAATGTAGCAGTGTAAAACATATACCACAATATTAGGCACACCTGTACAATCTAATGAGATCTTACTCACTTTAAATTGCCCAAGATGTGAATTTGAATGTGATCGGTTGTTTGTCTGTTTTTTGTGCCCTGTGATTGACTGTCAACAAATCCAGGCTGTAAGCCAGATGGATGGATACAAAACAACAATAACAACTGAACATATATGAGTTAGAGCAATACTGAACTTGTACTGGGAAAGGTTTCTAGTAGGGCCTTACCTTAACCCTAAGGTTTCAAGTCGAACAGATCCAAATTAAACTGCTACCTGTGTTTTGTGCAGAAAAGTCCCTGTAGTGTATGTGGTGACAGACAGACGACTCCCATTTTAAAGTTGAGATGAGTTCAATCAAAATAGCAGTACGGTAAAAAAAAAAAAAAAGAAGAAGAAAAAAAAGGATAGATGTCACAGCAGCTTTCACACTGGCTTCCCGGTAAATTGACACATCAAAGTTGATTTATTCACCTATCCTTTTCAGACAGAACTCAGCAAGACGTTGCTCAGTTTGAAGTGTGTGATCACACGGTCGATGCGGATCTGTGCAACGAAATAATAAGATGCATGTTGTAGAAGTTTTAAGTGGCTAATTTTAGGATTTGGGACTTACTTGGCTAAAACTTAACAGGCTCAAGTTGACTTTTGACAAAACGTTCTGGTTTGCATTTTGCAAGTGTACTATTTGTTTTATTTTTGAAAGAAAAGTATTTTTTTGTGACACCAGTAGTATTACTACACCGTAAATTCTCCAAAGGAATATGGATTATTGAAGTACTTACGCCGTCTTTGCATAATACTGTACAAGTCTCCGGCGTTAGCAGCTAGGATAAACATTAACACCTCACCATGTGCACAAGACATGAGGTGCATTCACATGCAGTCGGACATTTCATATTCAAGATTTTTTAATCTATTATCTATCTATTTATTCATTATTAATTAATGGTTTGCTGTTACCCACCTCCTACTTTACCTGGCAACAGTCAAAGAAGGGGAGTATTTTTTTTTTCCATTTAAAGCATGGCTCAGTGATTAAGCGTTCGTCTCCCATCCGTGAGGTTGTGGGTTCGATCCTCACCCTTGGTGGCCATACTGAAGTGTTCTTGAGCAAGACACTGAACCCCGTGGCAGCAGTCGGCAATTGGTGTGTGAATGGATGACTGTCAGGCATTATATAAATATATTTTAAAAAAGCATTCCATTTACATCGAGTAAGTCCTCCTCGGCAGTAGTTGGCGCTATACATATAGGCAAATCAGCACCTGGCTCAGAAAAAAAAGTCTTTGTTGACAATTTTTTGTTGTGTTACTGTAAATTAGATTGTATATATTAAAACTTCAATCAGTATCGCTACTCGGTATTTGTGAGTACTCAAAGAGTACTCATACTGGTATTGGTCTGTTTGTGTGTATTGGTTGTTTATTTTAGTAATATTATTACTTTGGGGATATTTTCTAGACTGCAAATGCAGCAGAGAATTAGGGTAGATGTCTCGTTTTTGAGCCTTCACAGGTTTTTCATAACATCATTCAATGTAGTTAATTATTTAGTTAGTAGCTACTGGTTAATGTTAATTGCTTAGGCGCATGACGTCCATACAAGTAGAAAGAAATTATTTTCATGCTCTAAAACGAGAGGAAAAAAATCTTGACTCAAGCTTTCATAGTCAATGCACCTGAGTCCAATAAAACTGTGTTGTTTCTGTATCATTAGCCCAGCACATGTTGCCGTATGTTTTAATTTTAATAACCACCTTTTAAAAAATAAAATAAAATAAAAAAACATCCTTAACGGTGATTGTTGAAATGTCATTAAAAATGCTGTTATTATACAATTGAGCCAATTTGAGCCTCCCAGTGCGCTTGTTTTCCAGCATTGTCATTTCTATGTTCATTTAATTCAAACTTTGAAAAGCATTGGCTCACCAAACTGTTGTTACCTTTACTTTATGTCATCTTTTCTGTCTGAACAGGTCTCTTGCCTCTAACACTTGTCAGCATGGATGAACACGAGATGCAAAAGCCATCGGTGATTGCCTCGTAAAGTATGAATATTTGTCATATCTATTGTGCCCCCGCTGGAAGGATTATGACAAGCCATGGCTACGTTTGTCTTCCTAAATATGACAGTCTGCCAAGAAAAAAAAACCTCTGGCTGTGCGGTGTGATGAAAGTAGCTGCATCTGCAACTTAATTAGAAGGACAAGATGAAAAGTTTGATCCACAGCATTAGGAGAAGCAGGAGCAATAAATATGGAGCCGTTTGACAAGAGCTAATAAGGTAAAAACAAAAAGACACAAAAGCTGGCCAGAGCATGAGTGTTTTTTCTACTGAAGACACTTGTCGGAATTGTAGCTCCACCACAGAGCCAAAGGTGGATGTGGCTAAAATGGCCTTCTTAGGAATAGTGCTGGTAGTCTTTGTCGTGTTCGGCGTCCTCGGCAACATTCTGGTCATCCTCTCGGTGGTGTGCCATCACCACTGGCGCTCCGTGACTCATTACTTCATCGCCAACCTGGCGGCGGCCGACCTCCTGCTCAGCTCTGCGGTCCTGCCTTTCTCCGCCACCTCAGAAGCGCTCGGTCAATGGGTGTTCGGACGGGCTTTCTGCAGCGTATGGGCCGCCCTGGATGTCCTCTGCTGCACCGCCTCCATTCTCAGTCTGTGCGTGATCTCTATCGACCGCTACCTCGCCGTCAGCTACCCTTTGCGCTACCCGGCTATGGCTACTGGCCGACGAGGCCTGGCCGCGGTGGCTGCTCTCTGGGGCCTCTCGGCAGCCATATCTGTGGGCCCTTTGTTTGGCTGGAAAGAGCCTGACCCCGAAGACGAGACAGTGTGCCGAATCACGGAGGAGCCCGGCTATGCCTTGTTCTCGGCATTAGGATCTTTCTACATACCGCTGGCAATCATTCTCTCCATGTATTGTCGCGTGTATAGCGTGGCAAAGAGGGAGACAGAAACCCTCAAGAAGGGGAGTGACGGAGCAGGGGTTGAGACCGAAGGGGTGATTCTGAGGGTTCACAGAGGGAACGCCGCTCAAACCAGCAAGCATGAAGAGGACAACGGCACCGGGAGGTACAAATACATCACCAGTACTCTACCGAAGATGCTCAAGCTGCCAAGAGAGGAGAAAGCAGCCAAGACCCTTGGGGTTGTCGTCGGGTGCTTCATTCTGTGTTGGCTCCCGTTTTTCCTGGTCTTACCAATTGGTAAGTAACTCCGACTACAACAAATTTCTGAAACATTTTGGATACATGTGTGAGCGGACAGACTTGTATACCGATCTAAATTGTGCCGCACGGACATTGTTACAAAAATAGACCACATGTCCGCTTTTAAGTTCCTGCAGTAAAAAATTTTTTTTTAAATGATTCGGTCCTACTTAGGGCCTTAAATATTTATTTTCAGACGGGTATGCCGAGAAAAAAACTCGCAAATTTGCGACTTTATTTACGTTGCGTAGCTATAGTCTAATGTGAGGATTTGTTGGTGGTTAATGGGACACTATTTATAAAATGAAAAGGCAGGATGGAGATGGATTAATTCCTAATTTAAACTTTACTCGTCATACACGGCAGCTAGAGCGACAACACTTCCTGATCCCCTTATCAGCTGACTAAACACTAACCAATCAGAAGGTAGCATACTTTAGGTAAATGCAAGCGTATGACGGAGCGCAGCAGATTCGACAAATCAATTGAGCTATTTGTACAAAAAAATACCAAAATGTGTAAATCATAATTCTGGAAACCAAAATGTACAAGTAAATATTGATTTTAACAAATTAACTTAATTGCTTGATCCTCAGGGTGTGGACCTTTGCAAAGCGAGGTGTCTTTGTTGCTGGCAGTACCCAACGCTTCAAATTCATATGGTTAAAGCCATTACTATCTCCTTATTTGAAAATCCGACCGAAAAGTATCGGCACAAACATCCGAGTAGTACACTACGTGTATTTCTCCCAATTTGCTGAGTTTTTTTCTCGCAAATCTGCCATTTTAGAATTTTTTTTTCTCAGAATATTGCCCCCGCCCTCTAAAAAAACATATATTTATACGTGGCCCTGTAATACGCCGTCGTACGGTCCTGCCATGACATGTTTCGCAATTTTTATTTTCCTCTACTTGCAGAATTCCGGTAGGTTGCGCGCCAGACACGTACCGTCGGACTTATAAACACGCTTAAGATGGCTGCCACACATACAAGTACTGTAGTTTATACCAAGATTACGTGTGAATAGAGCATGCACAGAACACAAACCAAAGTTCCGTACCCCAATATGCATTTATATGACCAAATATTAAAATTGGAAAAGGGGCACCCCAGGGTTCTTACTCAGTTTTTTTTTTCAGGTTTTCCATTTAAGTCTTATCTAAGCCACAGAAGGTCAAACTAAAACCCGTGGATGTTTGGTCAAGGGCCACATTATTAGCTACGTTTATTCTTATAAATTATTAAATCCGATCACCATACAGCACAAGAATGATGCATAAGCATTAACACGACTGTCAAACATGAAACATCAGTAGCTCTATCTTGTTGGAGATTATAATTACAATCCTAACTGAAGATTCATTTGAATGTGCTTTGCTAATCTTTGAGATGAATCAGATAATCGCGCTAAGAAGTTGCTTTGATTTCTGCAGCACTTTTATCACCATGTCGTCATTCATGTTAAAAGATACAGAGAGTTAATTATGGAATTCTTGAAGTGGCGATGATGTTGTGGTAACATCTTCATTAAAATGCCTTGTTAATCAATCTGTTAAGGAAAGATTGTCCGGGGACTATTTTCAGAATATTTTTGATGTTTTGTTAGGCAAAAAAATGAATGTACAAAATCACACAGTCATCCATAAAATTGTACAAAGTAGAATTAGTAGGCAACAAGAAGGATTGTCACTAAAAGTTGTCTTAGCCCCTGCAGACAAACATAATGCAATGTGAAAATTGTACAAAGTCATCTAATCAATTCAGCAGCAGCTCTCTGTCACTGTTGATCCTTGAAACATTTGCATAATGTTTGTTCTGTCATATGAGCACAACATCGGGTTTGACCTTGCCCAATATGCCGCCCCCTTACCTTTTCCAAGAAGACACATCAAGAATTCAACCACAAACAGCCAACTAACTATTTTTTTTTTTTTAAAGCACACTGTAGCAGAATTGACTTTGACTGCCTGATGAAATTGAATGAACGTCTCTCCAATGAAACCTATTACAGATAACAAGCATAAGGTTTAATAAGCCGTAATGCGCATCGGCATCCTCAGTCACCGGGTAGCCTCTCAAGGCAGTCACGTCATCACAGGAAAACATATGCATTTCAATCGAGGCAAGCCTTCACGGCTCACAGCACAACGCTCGTTCCAGCTCCGAGGCAATGATCGCTCGGCGTTCCCACTATGACAGTTTTGAAAACTGCTGATGTTTTGGGTTTATTCCTAAACGCACCACGGGGAGCCTTCTTTGTTTGCCTGCCTGTCATTGCAAATGATTACTGGCAAATCTCATACGAGGTGACTGATCACCATCAGTAGATGGGATCGCTCGGAGGGTGGAAGAGCTTTTTTTCCCTCACATAATAACTTGGAAGACAGCATTTTCTATTTAGCAACTTATGAACCAAATACAAATCTGGACTTTTATGGCACAAACACTAAATGATTGTTTCAGTCTGTAGATGATTACAACAAATCTAAGAATCCACTCAGACGTAAAAATAAGGCTGGGTTTTAAAAAACGAATAATCAATATTGAATCCTTTTCAAGCCTGATATCAACTCATAAAACAATGAATCCATTATTTTGTATATCTCATTTCCCCTAAATTCTTAAGGAAATATATATTTTTGGGGTGTATCTTACTGTTTTAGCATTAGAATCTAGCTAAGTTTCATCATTAATCACAAACCCGTTCAAAACACTGGGAAAAAGAGCTTGTTGAAACATGGCCCTGGTTGATCTCTTTTATACTTTGGTGCCACCTGCTGGCCTCTTTTTTTTTTTTTTAAATAACAACTACCATTGCTTTAAGCGACCTCTTCAGGTCAGAGGCTGCATCAAAGCTTTCTGTATGCTCTAGCATAAAAAAAAAAACATGTATAAATATGTTTTTGGGACTATGGCAATATTTCAAATAAAACGTTTTTATACGTTTTTGGGAGCAAATGAGTGCATCGATATCGGATGGAATTAGGTGAATTTAATGGAATTGGAAAAAATCAAAATTGAATCAAACTGAACTCTTGTGAATCAAAATCGAATCGACTGAGGAAATTAGAATCGATACCCAGCCCTAATAAATAACTGTTTTTAGCAGGTGTATTGGTATTTTTTTAGCGATACTATCATGATATACTGATTTATGTTCGTAGGATCAATCTTCCCATCCTGCAAGCCTCCTGAGACTGTATTCAAGATAACCTTCTGGCTGGGGTACTTCAACAGTTGCATTAACCCCATCATATATCCGTGCTTCAGCCAGGAGTTCAAGAAAGCCTTCCTCAACGTGCTGCATGGCCGCTGCCTGAGGAATGGCAAAACCCAAGGACCTCACATCCACTCCTCTAGCCCAGGACCTAAAACCCCTGAGTTCTCTACCGCCTACGGTGTTTCGTCATGGGGTTGCTGCGGAGCGCTGCGCATGTCCTCCGAAGGTGGTTCCGACGATGCCAGTTCAGCAATCCAGAGGAAAAATCTCCTGAGGTCATGGTGCTTTTCAACTCGTCCAACTGCAATACCTGAGAACTCATCTGCAAAGGTCTTACAACTTTCCCTAAATGTTACCGGGGAGGCTGTTTGACTGGTACCTGACAGTACTTTGGGAAGTACAAGGATCACTCACAAGTACAGTGTGTATATTATTATTTTCATTCGGATGTCAACTGATACAACTACTACTACCTATATTTGTGGAACCGAGCCTTTATGGGGGATCATTTACTACAATGTTAACATAATTGTTGTAGTATACATTCTTTAGAGAATAATCCACCTGTTCAACAATACTGGGAAAATAAAATCTTATTGAAAAAGGTGCATATTTTCAACAGATATCTTCACTACTTCAAAATGCAATTGCAGTCTGTCTAAATGAGTAGAAGTCATATTCACAGATCATCGGAATTTTCATGATGCAATGTTAATTGGTATGAGAAAACACAGAATGAGAAGGTTGTTAAAGGAGAAAAACAACAGAAAAAGCTTGATGTCCTCCTTTGGTGTTCTTTTGTTTGCATTGCTCTTTGATGGATTTATGGGCAGGTTTTTTCTTAGTGTGGCTTGGAGAAAGGACTAAAAGCAACAATGGCATTTTTTTTTTTACATGACAAATTACTTCTGTGAGATTATTTTAAACTTGGAAGTATTAACAGTGTTCATAATAGCAAAAGCATTGAGATTGCATTTAGTTTTTGAGCTTCAAATAATAATGGATAAAAGCCCAAAGAAAAAGCGGGCTAAGGGAATACAATAATATTGATGTTTTCAGTTTCATGTGAATACACTGCAGCACTTATGTTTCAACAAATGCTGCCATTGTAAAATGACATTCAACTAGGATGACTGACAATCGACACAGACAATCGACACTGACAACTAACCACTAGCCATGCTATCGTGACAGCTGGACATGAATCTCATTTCTGAAAACTGAACACCAGGTGGCCATTTTCCCTCCCAGTCATTAAACGGACCACTTTCTCTTTAAAACTACTGAACGTAGAATATTCCATTTCGAATCGCTACCGCCACCTGCTGACAAAAAAATGAAACTGCACATACCGTTCTTCACACGCACACACCACGCACATTACGTCACACCTGCAGACAGGGCGCGGGGAATTCTAAGGTGTTAATCTACTAATTAGAAGGCATTTCAGTCATAAATGGTCAAATAAAAAGCTTACTGCAAAGTTATTTTTAGGTGGGGGGTTCCATATTGCAGCTTCAATTTGACCTCACCAGAGCAAAAAAACAACCCTGGATGCAAACTGACAACACAGCGCTTCATATTTACCCTTCCAAAATCGAGATTCAGCACAAGTTCCGTCGCACAGTGTAAACGTTCCGTGAATTGATGATCTATCCATTTGACAACCATGCAATTGGCATTCAAAAAACGTGCAGTGCATAACAGGCTTCTAAGGCACTGTAGTACTCCCTCGTGTTCAACAAAGCACCAAAGCAGTCAGTCAGCAAGTGGAACAAACCACACCAGTCCGTTTGCATCATACATAATCACAATAGGTGTAAGCGGAGGCAGGCGGGCCAAATAAGCCGAAAAGTAGTCAGGGAGATGAGGAAGTAAAAACTGAGATGAAATACTAAGGATGTAACAATAGCACAACAAGTTATTGTCATCGTCAAGTTAGGATATTAAATCTGTTCAAATGGCCAGGTTGTATTCCATTGATGTAGTTCAAGCACACCCTGGTGGTTAGTTTATTAGTGCAGTTTAATTTTAATTATTTTGGCCACCATGCTTCATCTGAGGGGCAACGTACCAATTAGCAAGTAAGTGCCTCAAAATTGTTTTTAGTGATCGTAGGTGGTTTATGTACATTAATGTTACAACTTGAATTTTATGTATAATTATGACCTCAGATAATTAGTATTCTGATTATTGCTCACATGGATGAAAACTGTACATGTGCTTTGTAATTGGCTGCCAACCAGTCCAGGGTATACCCCGCCTCTCTCCCAAAGTCTGCCGGGATCGCCTCCAGCACAACCGCGTCGCTAATATGTGTAGAAAATGGATGAATGGGTGTAAAACAAAAGCCGTTGATTCTCCTTCCCAGAGTAAAAAAGCTTTGAAAAATAATTGATGAAAAGCTTTAACTGTGTTTTTATTCTATTCAAGACTCGTACTGGAAGTAGCACTAGAACGAAGTAGCCTTTCTTCCAGCGTGCCTGCCTGCCTGCAGGCTGTGATGATACCTGAGCAGGCTTATCTGCCAAGCGCAGGACGATGAAGGAATTTTTCGAAGACAAATAATTTGTCATTTTGAAGTCACCTGAGGTGAGAAGACAAGAGGATGTGCTGCCAATGTTCTCTTTCCACTCTTAAAGTTGGTACTTTTTTAACAACAACAATGCATGTTTGACTATATTGGCCCGACCTCAAACAATTCATTTTCTTAAATCTCTCAAATATGCTTTTTCATTGAGATATTATGCAACCAAATGAATTTTGTTGGAACGACTGGCCGAAATATGCCTCTTCAAAATGTGTTTATTAAATACTTTGCCTCTCTTGTTTTCCCCTCCGCTAATGTAAATCCGAAGCTGTTGTGGTCTGTTGACGTGGAAAATTTCTGTAATGTTTGTTGTGATTCAAATCGTTGCATGCACTGGAGATAGAGCGTTCAAGCTGAGTTGAAAATAAAAAGCGCAAACCTTAAACATGAATAATTCAGAACATATTTATCGAATCCACGTTTGCGTCTCCTTACCGCAGTCAACCTGCATATGTTATCTTCTCTGTGTGTGGGAGTCTGTCAGATTTATGTTTCAGCAGCTCTCATTTAAGAAGCAGTACGCTGCTAAATTAGTCCAAGCAAATGGATAGCAATGGAGACATGTTGCACTGAATGAGGTAAATGTCATATTCTGACCGGTTTCCTGACACCCCTGGAACCCTCCAATAGAGTAAAACTGCACATTTTAGAGTGACCTTCTACTGTGGGCAGCCAAAGACACAACCTCATGATGTCTAATAAGCTTCATTTTAACCTACTACGGAGTTCACGGCAAGGTTGAAGTCAGAAAAGCGGCGGTGAGTGAATATCTGCCGTGAGAAGTTCACTGTCACAACAATAATTCAAAAAATAACATCATATAATATAAATTGTAAAATTTTTATGATATCATGACTTTTCTTACTGTTACGTGACTTGCTGTTAGGAGTATGACATCAAATTGATTTATTTAATGTAAGATTTTTCAGCTGATTTTTGGCGCCCCCTTGAGTCCATGAAGCTCTAGCAACTGCCAATCTCGCATGATGGTTAACTCATTCACCGCCGTTGACGGCTATAGACGTAAAAAATTCATTTGAACTATATTAGTTAAAAACATTTTTTCACTTTTGTTAAGAGTATCAAAACCTAGATTTTTTTTATTGTGCATTTGTAACAGATATAAAATTTGTGATTAATCGATTAATTACACTTTAAAAAATGGAATCGTCTGACGCCCCTAATTTTTTATATTCTTTTCTTTAGGCAATTAGAATTTTTAATTGTAATTAATCACATGACTTCACTAGTTAACTCATGATTAATCACAAATTTTATATCTGTTCTAAATGTACAATACATTTTTTTTTTTAGGTTTTCATACTCCTGTTAACAAAAGTGGGGGAAAAAATGTGAAACTAATAGTTCAAATTCATTTTTTACGTCTATAGCCGTCAATGGCAGTGAATGAGTTAAACTGACCCTGCCTGCCTGCCGCTACTGATGATTATTACTCTAGCTAGGCGAGAGGCGGGGTGCATCCTGAGCTGCTGAGTGTTGCCGCCTACTGGGAATGTTCAAGTGGAAGTCAGCGTTAAACATTTATTGACAATAATATGTTATATGTGAACTTATTAGTCTAAACATGACATTCTGATTAATATTACATTTGTGGAAAATGAGTTATAAAGCAAAATCCAGCCGTTTTTATCCATTTTAGGGGTAATCTCCACATGGAAGTGAATTTGTATGGGATCAAAACTGATTTTATATCAAATATTGCAGCTGCGAAATTATTCGTAAAAGTCCAAAATAACTGCTTGTAACAATATGTGAACCGTGCGATAAGGTAAGCAGCTGGCTGTTATCCTTGAAGTTTGAGGACATAAAGGAATTAAAATTCATGTGGGGATTACTCCTTGATGTGTTGCGTAATCTAAAAAGGTCAGGGTACTTAAAGTGTGGAGGTTTGAAGTTAAAAAAATCAGGGCTGCATTGTTGAAATTCCTTTTAATCTAGAAATTGGGTGAAAATAATTAGCGGCTGCAGTAGGAGACCTTTTCATTGCTCAGAAATAATATCCGCGAGAAACAAAAATGAAAGGTTATTTGATGGTTTGGGCGGCATAATTGTATTCAATTAAGGCTGATCAACTACTTTCTTTGTCTCGCTCTCTTGACCATGGATCTGAAATCTTGAATTGTTTGGATTTTTGGTGTTTCCACAAAACAATACAAAACAAAATGGAATTTATTGTAACAAACGTGAATACAACCAAACATCAAAAAAGCCTTTTGACAATATGTGCTAGCTTTCCAGTCAATAAAAGGCGTTGCTTGTATTCATGTAAGGGAATGTGAAGACAGAAAGGATTTTTCTAAAAGCCCATGATTGATAGGGTGCCTAAAACATAGCCTTGTGCAGACTACTAGCTCTGACCCAGTCTTCATGGGAACAAAAGTAGTACATGATGATGACTAACAACAATACTCATAGGTATATATTCTTAATCCTCTGCAAAGACCAAGTACCATTTACCATATTGAATTGAAACAAATGTGGCAAAAAAATAATAATTTATTGTTTACATTCTAAATGTCATTACTGGTTGTTGTTATTATAAAGTACAATAAAGAATGCAATTTTCCTTATTAAAAACACATTACAAAATGTTCTTGTTTTGTTTGTTTTTGTTTTTACTGGAACGGTCATTTCTAATCATCATGCTGTGTTTTGAGTTATGAGTTGAACTTGTATCTCGAGGCACCACTGTATATTCAAAGTAGCGAAATTGAAACAAATGTATATATTATATCAGATGATATAACATTTTGGCAAGTGTCACCATAAGATATCAGTTGTTATCAAACTATCTTCTAGAACTAGATCCATTTGTATACAGTTTGACCTCATTAGAATATGAAAAGTGAAACAGCCAAAGGACTTATTATCAACAGGGTTGCAGATTGTGTCTTAAGGATAAATGTGTTAGCTAACACACCCAACCACGCACGCAGACTCAAAGCCTGTCAACACTGTGTCAACAAATGAAGCTCCCGATACACACATTAGGGAGACTCTCAATCAATCTCTCACGATAACCTGCCAGTCATTCGCTTCTCTCTACAGGCCACTTTAATGAATAAGAAGGCTGTTTTTCGGTATGCCTACTATGCCTTATTTACTGTCAAAATGTCAGAGCAGGCGTTCCTCCTAAAATCCATCTCAGCAGCATCTGCATATACAGTACGAGTTGGATTGCAGGCACGCACACACAGTTTTTGAAATAAAAACCAAGGTGAATCATTTATGAAGAGAACAAAGCAGAAGCGGTAGAATCAACTAGTGGGAACCAGGACCCAGTTGAGTCAGCGAATGAAACATTGATCTGGTTTTCAAGAATGAACAGAGAGTCAGACAAGCCAACATAGATATAACGTATACCAACAGTATCACCATGAAGCGAATGTATGATAAAAGAAAAAAACTACAACTAGTGCAGAAGGTACAATACTACTACAATAATAAGTTTGGTGTTCTTTCAGGCGCAAGACACAATTTTGTAGATTTGTAATTATTTTTAAAAAGGCACAAATAACATTAATGGACACTATTTATTTAGGAAGTTTTTAAAATAATGTTGAAGCAGACATACTCAGACCGTCGTAAATATGTTGGTGTGGTGTCACTAGCGGTGATGATAGGCATTGATTAAAATGTGTCAGACTTAACCAGCCGTTATGTCGCCATTTCATCCCAGTATTTGGCGGAGTAATTGTTTTTCAACCTCGAATATTTAAAAAAAAAAAAAAAGTGCATGATAATCACAGAAACAAAACGAGGGGTGAATAACAAAAAAAGTTAAAGTTTGCCGGTCATTTCCGGCCACTGCTGGCCGCGTTCCAACACTAGCACCCACACCCCTGCGACCCCCCGACCGCGCGCTCCCGTTCATCGGCGGGAGGGCGTCTCGGCTATCTGCAATGCTTCGACACTGAGACAGACTCTACCTCGCACCCGTCGACGGGAACGCGCAACTGAAAGGTGGAAGCGCAAGTACTGGGACGCGGCCACACGTCACAAACCGGAAACGGAAACAAAGTTGATGGGTTAAAACACAGAAGTCGGAAGTCACGCCTCCTCCGTGGCATATAGTTCATTGGATTCAGGTTAGTGCTGTGGTTGATCCATTGCAAAACTTGTATTTTCCTCTGTTGAAGCCATTCTTTTGTTGATTTGGATGGATGCCTGGTTGTCATGGTGAAATGTTAAATTCCTCTTCAGCTAAATCAGAAGCCAGATGCTTTTATGGCAGAATAGACTGCTATTCAGAGCTGTTCATAATGCCCACCATATTGACAAAGGACCATGTTCAACCTGAAGGAAAACAGCCCCAAGCATCATGCTGCTATTGACACATTTCACTGTGGTTATAACATTGATTTTGTCATGTGCAGAGCTGTTTCTGCATCAAACACACCAATTATTAATTATATCCCAAATTTTGAACCCTGGTTTGAGGAGACGACTTCCAGTCTTTTTTGAATGAAGAAAGAAAGAAAGGAAAAAAAATCGACCAAGCCATTATGTCTGTTTACTGTTTGGCCATCCTTCTTCTCTCCCGGTCAACTCATCCTGTTAAATTTCAAAATAAGGGCTAGACTACCATCTAGTGTTAAGAAATCGCATTGCAAATAGGTTGTTCTGCATTCAGGGCGAGTAAATCAGAAGCGAAGCAATGATTAGAATTCAATATCTCGCGATTCAAATTTTGCTGGTGAGATTATGCGTTTTATTTCATTTTCATATATTATAACATCTTCATGACACCTACCTGATAAATATCCTGTCATGCAGTAGTGGACCTAAAGTAGAAAGTATTTCCCCAGGACAACTGTAAACCATACTATCATATCATATCTTAGCATAACACAATTATGTCCACATTCCTTGTCCGCTAGCACTGTTGTGAGCTGAAGGTGAGAGGAAGAATACACTCTGGAGTGGTCGTCCATGGGCAAGATGTCTGAAAGCTAAATTAAATGGAGCAAATGTGTTTCCTTGACCATTACAATGCTACAAGAGAAAAATATATTTGATTTTTATTGCCTTTTAATCATCTGGTATTCTAAAAGTGTAGTTCTCCCTTTAAATAATCTTTTATATGTTTGTCATTTCTGCATTTCATAAAATATGACACTAAAGAAACAAGATTGAATCATGTTTTACTTTTCTTTTTTTTTATTCTTTGAAGTCCTTGTTGTTTTTCCCCTCCATTTTTTTTATATTACCAGCCATTGAATTGACACTTTATTTCCTATAGTGAGCAAGCATCCCAAAGCCACCGGAATAAACACCATCACACAGTTTCACTTTCACAAAAAGGGTAAAAGAGGAGTATTGTCGGCGTATAGAACATCCCTTCTCAGTCTGCAGCACATTGCGAACATACATATTACTTGATTAGCATATCGCATAGCATTCAAACTCAGGCTGACACGGCTTTCGAGAAAAGTACAAAAGTTGTGTGGTTGACGCGTGTATGTGCAAGGAGGGATGGGACGTACACAATGGGTGATAATGGTGAACTCAGACAAACCACAAGCAGCGGATCATGAGAGTGGAAAGATATGTTGGCGTGGTAACAGCTGCAAACGACCCAAACATATTTAAAAAATTGTTAACGAAAAGTAAGAAAATAACTAAAATTGTAAAAACATTTTTGTTTAAGAAATAAAAATGAAAATGCTAAAAATAAAATAAAATAAAGATTTTACAAAACTAACTCATTATGACGAAAATGTCCTAAGTTTTCGTCTTTGGTAATTATTTTAATACATGAACCTTTAGGTTGATTTTGAATGTGATTTTAAGTGTATTTATTTCAATAGAAGGACATAAAAAAAATGTGTCGCGCAGTAGTGACATCGTCTAGCAGCAGCCAATAGAAAAGCGCCTCAAGATGAGGCCGAAACGCAATGCTAGGTAAGATTAAGAAGGTTAGACAGCTCAATGTAAAACCAATTTATTAGTAGTAGTAGTAGTGGTGGTAGTCGATCATAGTGGTTCAGGAGCATCGTACACAATCTGGCCCAGCAGTCCGTAATTTGGACAATGGTGATTTAGTTTCAGTAATGTTGAGTGGTTTCAATAGCAATGACAAGGGGGAGGACCGGCGGCCAGATAACAAGCCTCATCCATGATTCGACATAATGAAAAAAAAAAAAGATAAATGCACCCAAAAACTATTAAGAGGTAAAGAGGACTATTGGAGCGCTGCCAGGGTCCATCCCTCCAACGTGGACACCGCACGCGACACACACAGTACAGAACATCAGCTCGCCGCCACTTTCAAGCGCAAAACAACATGCTCAGCCTTTCAGCAACTAGTTACAAATTGACACCAAAGAGCAGATTAACAACAAAGTAAAAAAAAATAAAAAATCAAGACCGTGAACTCTTTGACTTTACAGGAGCTCGAGACCCAAATGAAAGCGCAAAATCTGGCACCTTTGAATCGGTTTATCCTTGCTATTTTACATCTTTTTTTATTTTTTTTTATTATCTTACATCCTTCACTTAAAGAAGAGCAAAACAATTATGTATACACCTTCTACGGATTCAGGCACATAACGAGTAAGAACAGGAACATTCTGAGTGAAGATGCACGGCTTGGTGATGGACGGCTTCCAAAGTTTGCAAATTGGACAGCTGCTGTGCGAATTAGATGATGTGGCGCGACAATAAGGCATTCATTCATCTTTCCCTTAATTAGCCTTCATCCCACTTGCTAATGGCAAGATATGTGGCGAGATGAGGCGTAAAGCTACATTTACAACAGGAATCTTCAGCTGACAAAGTTTAGACTCGTATGTTACGTCAGCAAAGCTAGAAATCATAAGAGTGTGATGGGTTGTACTATTTAAAAAAAAAAAATTTTATAACTTAAGACAGCCCTGTGGGTGAATTATCGATTAAATGTTGGGTGGTGATAAAAGCACACATGCTGCTCTCAATACAGTACATTTGACCTTTTGCACTAACGTACCAAATCTGCTTGACGATGTTAAATCAGCCCACCCAATGGTGGGTGAAAGGGAGAAAAAACAGTATAAAACAAAATAAAAAGTGCACAAAAGAGTGTGACTGTGTCCTCAAGGTTCTGGTTTGAAGGGGTGAAAGGGGAGTGAGAATGTGGGAGAAAAAAGCATGAGGTGGCAGAGTTACAGCTCACGGATGGCCGAATGCCAAATGGATCGTCGTGAGAAGTTCCGGCGCGGAACCCTCCTCTGATCCTTTACCCGCCCCTCTGCGCAATGGATGGAACGCTTTAACCCAGGGTGGTGATGTTAGTCTTCCCACCAGGGGGCGCCACAATGCGCTGGGTGTTGCGGCGAGGAATGTTGTCGTCAATCTGAGAACCTGTGTGGCCAAAAACAGTCAATTGTACTTTTAAAAGGGAGGCTGAAGCTTAATATGTATCCATTTGATTAGCAAAGTGGTTGTGGAGCTTTTTACATCATAACATGGACATAATCGCAACAATCGCGTTTTTGTCATTTTTTTGAGTCACAACATGGTCAAGCAGATTGTAAAAAAAAATAAAAATAATTCTTATTTTTGTGCAGATGATTTTAACACGGCAGAGAAGTCAGAATCATTGAAGGGGGAGGGGGTGGTGGTGGGGAACCTAATGAGTTTCATAAAAAGCTACATTTACAGAAATAACGAGCAGAGGATAACTTTACAAACTCTCCAGCAGTCAGCGTCATCCAACTGTAGCATACCCTCTTAGTGCTAAGAAAGCCCTTGAGATTTTCTTTTAACACAATACCACATTACAACAATTTTTTTCCCAGATTTTTCTCTCTCCTTTAAAGTTGAACAAATACCAAATGACAAAGTACTATATTGTAAAACAGACATATTTTCTGCCTCTAATTCATAACTTCATTGCTGTAAGTGTTATTAAATATTGGCATTAACATTTGATTATCAAATCCATACGGGTCAGGCCCTACTCAGTATTCTCCATTGGTTTCTTTCTTTGAAGAAATTTCTAAGACAAGTGTGTGCGTGTTTTTTTAAGATTGACCGAACATTTCTTTTTCTCAAAGCAAACATGGTGCATCGGCATTTAGCCGTTATGCTGCACGTAAATGGAATAAGATGTCAACAGAACTGACATTAGCTCCAGGTGTAAAAGCTTTTGAATACAAGTTAGAAACTTTGCGTCTTTTAGAGGATTTCTATCATCAATTTTTCCACACTTATGTTTGTGTGCAGTACAATATTTTATCAAATATGTAAACTCCTTTTTATTTCTCTATTTTGCTTTTTTTAATGTATTAGACTCTTCTGCTTTTTAAATTTCGTAAATTCTATTTCATGTTGCCTTGTAACTGTAAATGACATTGTGTATGAAATGCGTTACATAAACAAAGCCTTGCCTTTAGTTTAGTCAAGTCTAACTTAAAAGACGACGTATCGGATGAGACTTTACTAACCAGAGAGGCTGAAGCCAGATTGATGCAGGTTCCTGACAGGTTGCTGGCTGGGCTGCTTTGCAGGTGACGTCTTGGCAGATGAGGAGGGAGTCATGGCTTTAGGGGTGATCGACACCTCGCAAACCGGACCGTCGTACAGTCCTCTGGGTACACCCCTCAACTCAGCCAGCTGCATTGTGGGAAATATAGTTCAGAAGAAAAAAAATTGACATGTAATCGAATTGTGTTGTACCCTGCTGCGAGCTTTTATCCTCTTGTAGACGTAGTCCGGGAAAGGTTTGCGGGCCACGTAGCGTCCAGAACCTTCTGTGGTGTGGAGGTTTCCTTCCTCCAAGACGATCTTGCCCTGGCTGATCACCACCAGAGGCCCTCCACGCACCTCTGCTCCTTCAAAGATGTTATACTCCACAGTCTGTAGGAGGAAGCCATTAAAGAACAAAAGAAAAATATATGAAGGCAAGTCTTCCTCTTGCAACATAAAAAAATTAATAAAAAAATTCAGACTGAGACCAAGTACCGATACCACTAGTATGATAATTATCAAGAAAGATCTAAAAATCCCAATGTAGCCTTTGTTCCCCCAAAATTTAATTAATAGCAATTTTCTATTCTTCTAAATTCTAATTTCTGATTTTCCTGATCGTACGCATCATCCGTATCTGACGCAGTCGCGAGTACCGATAACTTGAAATAAGGCCCAATACCAATACCTGGTATCGGACCTCGTCCATCCCAAGCAACGAATCTGCATCATTGTAGACATGCATCAAGAATCGTCCACAGAATATAAAGTGGAAACACTTAAGTATTAATATAACAGGCATGCTAGGTTCATTGAAGCCTCCTACTAGCAGTCCTTTGGTGTGGATATTTTATATATATATATATATATATATATATATATATATATAGAGATAGATAGATAGATAGATAGATAGATAGATAGATAGATAGATAGATAGATAGATAGATAGATAGATAGATAGATAGAGAGAGAATCAACATACATAAATAATAATAATACAACTTTATAATTACATCCACAGTCAGGGTTTCATGAATTAATATTCACAATTGTACTTTAAATATGCAGTTAAATGAAAAAAAAAACTTGTGTCATAGTATCAAGAGGTTAAGAATAATGCATTCATGTGAAAATGTCCGAAAAAGGACTGATACCAAAATTTTCATTTGAGATATGGGGGGTGGCCAGAGAGTGGCAAAGGGCGCCCCGGGTGCCCCCCCCCCCCTCCCCTGTCCATTATGTAGCTCCACTCCTGATAAGAAGCAACAACCCCAATAAACACAGCACAAATAATGCTCCTTAAAAAGAACCAGCTAAATGGATGTCAAAACTAAACCCCTTGCAGCAATATTAACCATGACATTGTAATAGAAACACATTACATGCTTGACTTCCTGTGTGTATTTCCCAGGTTGTGTTAGATGTGAAGGAGCGAGACATTTTGATCAAACAGCTCCCGGCTGGGTTTCTCGAATGCTTTATTACAGCCACGCTGACACAAATACGGGTACATTACCGGTACACCAAAATAACTTCAAAGCAGGATTCATCCTGTCGACATGATATTTTTTTGCTCCTTTCTTCGGGATGATGATGTGAACTCCCAGTAGACCGTGTTGCGCGCACAGATTTATGAAAATCCTACCCAGGAAGCTGTTGACGTCCTTCCTATTTGGAGTATCAGGCAACCAAGTAAAATTAGAACGGTATGAAAAGTACTTATGGCGATTGAACCCACATTGACCCAAAAATGTTCTTGGTAAAAATTGTCATAGCAACAAGTTTGAAAACAACGGATGAGGCACACAAGCCTCAGGGAAGAAGAACAAACGGGGTCAATCAAGGATAGTCCAACATGGAGTTGTGTGTGCTGAAAAACTACTGAAGGCTGAGGTCATTCATTTTGGATGAATATAAACGGCGGAAATGAGATCACTAATACAGTACAATAAGCTTGTATAGAATGAGCAAGCCCTACCGCTAACATCATCATTTTCCGACCAGGCGGAATAAGAAGAAACCAAATAAAACGGATCCAAGAACAGCGCAGACGCACACAGATCTGTCTGCAAACAATCAACACCAATGCGTTCCAGTTCCTTGGCAGATTTTGAGGATGACATCAGCCCCCTGCTGCCGCGGGAGGTCCACACCCTGCTCAAGCGGGACGACCATAAAACCTCTTCTGACAGAATGAAAGAGTCTGCCTGCTAACTAACTCTTCTGGCTTCATTAATCACGTGAACTAAATTGTGATTAAGTGCATCTTGGGAGAGTTTTATATTCTGTATTGTAAATGGAGTGTCACTATTCCACTACTGACCTCAGTTTTTCCTTGCTCGCTAATAAATAACACAGCAGACAGCCTTAGCGGGAGTTGGAAGACAACGACACTATACTTGAAAGTAACTCAATAGAGCAGAGACCTCGGTAAATGTCGAACTGTTAACAGAAATATTATGTAATCTACAATGTAGATGTAATTTGATGACCTACCATATTGGAGAGAAAAACTTTAAAACAATATTGATAATTAATATCTATTATTACGATTCAGAGCGCAGGTATAAAAGGAACTGACAGAATGTGACTTTACGTAACTTCATGCCAAAAACACAACATGCACGGGAAATACGCAAATTCTCACACACACACAAAGGAGAGAGATTGCAAACGGTGAGGGAATAGCATACCGAGTTGTGGCTCTTGGCAGAGATGATCTTAGTAACGTCGGGGTCCCACAGTACAAGATCTGCATCGGAACCCACAGAAATACGACCCTTGCGGGGGTACAGGTTGAAGATCTTGGCCGCATTGGTGCTGGTCACCGCCACAAACTGGTTTTCATCCATCTTGCCAGTCACCTAAAATGAATCCCAATTCAGTTTGAGAATAATCACAATCAGGGAATAGATGAGCACAAATTCCAGTGTCATTTCCAACCTGCTCAATTATACTACACAAAAAATCAGCTTTTATAAAATAATGCCTTCTGCCTTGCATACATTTTTTTTTAAATTCGTAGTGGCTTATATTTGATACCGTTAGCTTGTAATATGTAAACCGGCAACATAAGCAGTAGGCATGGGCCGACATTAGATTCTGGCTTCATCTATCCTTCCTTCCTTTCCTCAGTCTTTCCTTTGGTCTCTTGAGGTCTCCCTAATTTGTTGGAATGTAGATGTTTCCTGGGTTGGTGAAAGATTCTGGTTGGTAACCCGGTGGGTAGAAGGTGATGTCTGGTCGGTTCAGGATTTCGCTTTTCTTTCTTTTATTTGATCCTTCCTCGGGTCTCCTGACAACCTCACGACTCCAGCTGGATTTTGAAGTATTCGGTTTAGGTGAACGGTATGGGATTTTTAATAGGTTTTAGGTAATTTAATGAGCATACACTCACACGCACATGCACATACTCACGCACATACAAAAAAAAAGAGAGAGAGAGGGGAATGATGATATGTCGAATCGGTAAGATTACGGAAGGACCAATACTGAGCTCTCGCTCAAAAAAGAAAAAGAAAAAAATTAGATTCTGGCTGTATGATAACCGTGAGCAAAATGATCGTGGTATCACAGTGTTCAAATGACAACTCTAAAATTACCTTTTTTTTTTTAAATATTTGGGTTGAACACAATATATTTTATCAAAATATAGAATTTTTGATACAAAAAAAACGTGTACCATTTAACATTCTTCTTCTGTTTTAATTACCCACTGGTGAGCTACTTTTAAAACAGACCCGTGGGCTATTTTTGCTAATTTGGACAATCCAAATTAAGGTATCTGTCTCTTTCATTTCCATTTCACCTCCGTGCAAAACTGCCCACATCCCCTCACTGGTGCTTGCCAAGAAGGCAGAAAAAAATTAACTTCAAAGAGACGAGAGACTCAAAAAAATCTATGATGTTACACACAGCACATTCACCTCATTAGCGCCGAGACGGGAAGTGGAAAAGCTACACTACTTATATACGCTGACAGAGATAACTTAAAACACAATAAATATCTTATCATTTATAAAGTCTCAATTATTGCCTAAATGAAGCCAAATTGTTGAGAGAATGGCCCAATAATGACATTTTCCTTGGAAATTTAAACCACTACGGTCATTCAGTCGGACAAAAAGAAATTCCTGTATCGTTCCAATGAAGTGAAGTTAATGTGCAATACACGCGAGAACACGCACCACACACTTGTCCCAGATAATCGACATCCTCTCTTCTGTCCCGTTGACACCTTCGGGAATCAAGCTGAAGTCATCTTTGCCCACGGCGCGTTGGGCAGTGTTAAAGGGACAATGTGCACTTCCTGTCACCTGCAGGTCACCACTGCGAGAAAAGGAAGTGAAAATAGAAAAGACTTGTCCGGATATCTCCACTTGGAATGTTTTGATTGCGGCGTTACCAAGAGAGCAGGGAGTTGAGATAGTCTGGTGTGGTCGGGTCGGTGCTCAGCGGTGGGGAGGTGACGTAAGCCGCTGCCTTGGCCCAGTTCTTGCTCCAGTAGTGTGAGCCGTCTGTTCCCAGGCTTGCAGTGATCGGCTCTCCGTAGACAACAGTGCCTGCCCAAAACACTTTCGTATCAATATAAACTCATGATACATTAGCCTTAACTCTTTTACTACCAAACGTTATCCAAAAAGACAAACCCATACAAGATTGGATTCCATTCTTTCAGTAGAAAAAAAAAAGCACGATTCTACCTTATCCCGTTCTTTAGTAATCACCAAGCAAAACAAGCTTTTTTTGTGAAAAGATACATTTTCTGCAAAACATTGATATGACTAATATTTTTTGTTTAGTGATGCTCTGTGAATTAGATTTAATGTGACAAACGCTTTGATCATTCAAATCATCCTTAAAAACGTTCTATTTCCTAAGATCCGCCATGATTTCATGTAATTTGATACAAGGGAGTCCATTGAAAAGAGTTACAATGCTGCCATCTGCTGGCCATAATTAGTGAGTGTTCCCCCCCCCCCCACCCCATTCACAAACCAGAGCTGCACAAGACGTTTCGCTGCCCACTGAGAAAAAAAAAACGTAGTACTCGGTGGGCGTGTCCTTAACGTCAATTTTGGCAGTAAGAGTTAAAAATCAAATAATATATGAGCCATGGCAGGAAGACTCACTGTAACAACCCTGTGTTAACTCAACAACTTGTGTATATATTTGCAATGATAGCCTTTGATTTATCTCGACTGAGACGTAAACAAATCAGTAGCGCGCCGTTTTGGAATCTCACCCTTCTTCCTGGCTTGAGCGATGACATCAGCAGCACTTTTGCTCATCACCTTGGTGATGTACAAAGGGCAGTTGGTCTGATTAGCCACAGTCACAGAGCGATTTACAGCCTCTGCCTCCACCTGGAAAAGTAAAATAATAATACCATAGTAACTTGGTTTGCAAATTAAGTTATTCAGAAAATATTAAGGACTGTGGTATCATTTTTAACTAATTTACTGCCATAAATTCATTAAAAAAAATAAAAATAAAAGATTATTAAAAATTAGGGGTGACAGGCGATTAATTTTTTTTATTGTAATTAATTGCATGACTTCATTAGTTAACTAACAATTAATCACAAATTTTATATCTTTTCTAAATGTACAATAACAAAATTCTAGGTTTTCATACTCTTGTTAACAAAAGTGGAAACAATTTGAAACTAGTAGAAATAGTTTAAATTAATTTTTGACGTTTATAGCCGTCAATGGCAATCAATGAATTAAAAAAAAAAACATTATAAAAAATTTGGGGCGTCAGGCGATTAAAATTTGTACTCATAATTAATCGCATGACTTTACTAGTTAACTCCCAATTAATCACACATTTTATATCTGTTCTAAATGTAAACAAAATTCTAGGTTTTCATACTCTTGCTAACAAAAGTGGGAAAAAATGTTAAACTAATAGAAATAGTTCAAATGAATTTTTGACGTCTCTAGCCGTCAATGGCAGCGAATGAGTTAATATCTTGCACTACTCATCTGAACCGCTTTGTACAATGTCAAGCAAAGTTGCGTGTCTGCGCGAGGACTATGATAACAAGAAGAGCGATTTGGAGATGTTTTTAAAGTCCAGCTCTCTGACACACTTAATCGCTCTTGTTTCCATTGCTTTCACCAAAAAGGATGTGCTGTAATACATCTGCTCATCCTCACAGCTTCAAACTCTTCAAACACACGATATTGAGCGCGTAGAGGATGTTGAAGGGCTTTCCAAACAAGTGACACATTCAAGGACGAAACGCAACACGGTCCCCATCCTCCTTTGCAGGATGTCTAAAAATGCAACATAACTGATCCAGCATTTGACACAGATTTGAAAAATGTGTCTCACCTCCTCAGGACGGCTCAACACGTGTCCCTCAGGACCGTTGATGCCCTGCTCCAAGACCCTGCGCTGTTCCTGTAACACGCACATACAACAGAATGCTGAGGATTATGAGTGCAGACTAATATGCCCTTTATGAATATTCATCAACTTTGTGTCATTATAGCGATAAAAGGGATACTACTGATGAAGAACATGCTATTTATTGTTGAACTTGTCTATATTGATTTTGTAGGTCATACCTCTGCAACAATGTCTCCATTTTCAGCATGCACCTGAGCGATGGCTCCAAGATCACGGATCACACTAAACACTTCATATACCTGCGGGAACAACCAGGAATTATTACATGTCACATTGCATTTACATTCAATGGCCACTATATTAAAGCATCACTAAGGAACTGTCACTTTATGTTGATTATGGCGGCGCCATATAGACAAAAGCGTTAAGGAAGACCACGTTTCCCATGATGACAAGCGCATCGCGTCATTTTTTAGCTCACGCCAGCGAGTGAAAGCCGGGCCAATGTTGATCCTTGTAGCTTCCCTTTTTACTGTTTCTTTTTTGTCTCCTCAGACAAAACTTTTCAGTTTTTTTGCAGCTTGTGCCCGAAAAGCAGTAATCAACATTCAAATCGACCTGCGTCTTTGTAACGAATGGGGAAAGGGGGAAGTGAGCAGTCAGCACAATTGTAGTTTTTTGTGTGGTAGTGTTCCTACCATCCTCCTCAAAGTTGCTTAGTGCCAGTAAAAATGATACAGACCCTCTCAGACCAAGTACCATTCAACCAGTTTTAAGTCGATGTTTCATCAGAAGTTATGAAAATATTTTATTAAAGTTGAAAAGTTCCTTAGTGCTACTTTAAGTACACCAAAAACACTGCTCACTATCCATTTTACAAAATAATGAGATAGAAATCAATCTACCCAATTTACATTGCCACTTTACTAAAAAAAAAATTAAGGATGTATACACACACTTAGAAATATGAACAAAAAAAAAAAGAGTAAATGGGCCCACCTGAGTGTCAGTTAGCTGGAACAGATCCTTATAAGCCAGATAGACCAGGAAGGAGTTGATACCTGAGAAGGTGGGGAATGACAGTACTATTTTAATTTCAAAACATGATTATGTAACACACACATCAGAGTAGGAGAGCAATTATCCACAAAAAAAATATTAAATTTATAATAGGACATGGGTGACATGCTAAAATTGTGTAGAAGTATACAAACTTATAATGACATCAACAGCAAAAGTGTTGGTTCATTGCGCCATTCTGGTTTACGAGTGGCACACACCCGCCACAAGGGGCCACTAGTGAGCTTTAGTAGTCTATTCTTATCAGACATACGGATTTTTGGAAACAAAAAGTGTGGTTTAAAGCCAATTATTTTATGAAAGTCATACCGTGATCCTTCACAAGGGTCTCCATCTCTTCCTGCATGCCTCTGTGCCACTCAGTGATGTCCATATGCAGCGAGTAGTCGCAGCACGACTTGCTGTCGGCCCATTCGCGCCACTGCTCGAAGGCCGAGATGAGACTGACGCCTGGCTCGGGTAGCACGTGGTCGACTGGATGCACGCATAAACAAAACAGCTTGTTCTCTTTCATCTGTGTTGTGTTACTATTGGCTACATTCAGACTGAGATCACAACCTGGCAGCGGAATGTTGCAGTTTGAACTTGAAGTGTCAGAGAGAATCATGACGTAAAGCAGACAAGGCGTGATGATGATAACAAAGGCTATTTGCAGTATTTGTGTCTATTGCCACATGCACGTAAGTAAGTAAAGCTGGGAGATTTTATCACTCACTTATCATTGTGGTGCCTCCCGCCAATGCCGCTTTGGTGCCCTGGTAAAAATCATCAGCAGACGTCATGCCTCGATCGGGCATCTGGAAGCGTGTGTGCACATCGATCCCGCCTGGCAGCAACATGCGCCCATGGGCGTCGATGGTTTTGACCCCACCGGGCACGATGAGGTTTTCACCAATTTGCCTGAAGAAATGCCATTAAATCAATTGTTATATATTTCACATTAATCATGTGTTTTAACTCTTTATTTGGGCTAATTGAAAAACAAATTCAATTCTTTAAACCAGGGAAATTATCAAAACCGTTTAAACCTAACATTTAAAAAATATTCATTATCTTTTTATCTATAATATACAAAAATATATTTAGACCCCTGCATTCTTTCATCAACCGATTGGTTGGAAGAAAACAAAGAGCTCATTAATTATTATTTTTTTAATGTTCAAAGAATCTCGAAATTCATGTCCAATGGCATTTTCAAGTGTAAAAAAATACAATGTTTTTAGCAATTTTAATTGCTATCCACAATCTCAGCCACAAAAAGAATGTACACAAGCAGAATAGAAAACAGACAAATGGGTTCCAATTATTATGATTAGAATATTGAGATAGCAATGTTGAGAACCCTTAAACCATACAAAAAAAAAAATGTTTTTTTTTTTTGGGGGGGGGGGGGGGTAACAGGTTAAAGACACAATCCTTATATTTTAGCAAATGTTATTAAAAGTACGAGAAAATAAAAGAAATAAAATTAATCTACTCTTAATAATGACACAAGATAGAAAAGAAAATGGAGAGATGGGTTCAAGTTATTATGATTAGAATCGAATTAGTTGAGAACCCTTAAACCATAACAAAAAAAACAGATTTTTTTTTGACAGGTTAAAGGCATAAAAAGTACAAGAAAAGAAAAGAAATAAAATTCATCTACCTTTTAAAAAGAAGATTTAAGTACATTTCATTGCTTGATTTATTAAAAAAATTAAATGATTTTTTTTTTTTTAGATAAAAGTGTTAAATCTTTCTCCTTTTTATACATTATGTAAAATAAAGCATAAACAAGTATTTACATTTTTAAAGCCCCTCGACAACAATGCCATTTGAGGCCTTAATCTGAGCAAAATCCATTTAATGACTCGCGGAAAAACACTGTTTTTACTGTCCTTTTTGTACTATTTTGACAATTACAAATATTCCCCTTTTATAAATAAAACATTCTGACATACTTTAAATTTTACTGCGGTGCATGTGGTCTAACTCAAATGGTGCAAAAGATTGACTCAACAAACAAACATGCAGCTCACTTGATAACTCCATCCTCCATATAAATGTCGGCGCAGAAGGACTGGTCATCGTTGACGATCTTCGCCCCTTTGATCAGGAGACGGTCACTCTGAAAGATGTGGTCAGAATGACTCTCTTTAGTAATAAAAAATAAAAGTCCTAGCTCTTGGGTTACAATTTCTTCAATTAGATATTCTACAAGAAGCAGATGCTGCAGATCTGAACATACACTCATCAGTCTGGCATTTTAAAGACTATCAAGGTAAAGTTACGAAGCTAAGTATTGGCTTTGGCTCGGCTTGCCAGGAGATGTAGTGTGTCTATGGAGAACGTCAAATAAAACAGAGGTGTGACACTCCAAACTAAACATTTATATACTCTAAGAAATTGACCGGGCAGCGTTCTGATAAAGAAACATAAGCTGACGTCATTCCTCGAATAAAACACTGCGAAACACATGAATGCATTTTGGGCAAGGCAATTAGAAAAGCCTTCAAAAAATTAAGGTGAAAGTTGAATTGCTGTATAGGTACAAATTATTCCATTGAAATATATTAAGTGCAGCTGCTGAAGCAATTATCCATTGTGTTGGCTCTGCTATTCAATTATGGATGTACTGTAAAAGACATTTCCCCCAATGATGATTTAATTACATTAAGGCAGACAGACAATGCTCTTGTTCAGTGTGCTGAACAGGCTCTGTCACAGCAAATAATAATAATAATAATAATAATAGGATAAGAATTCACTGGTTAGAAAAGAGGACAGCAACCCACCCCCCTGACACGCCCCTCAGTCCTTTTTAAGGATTCAAACCTTTGCGGGCCCAAGAGTTAAATCAATCATTATTCTACGCCCACTGCAGGGCAACTATGTCTCCCTATGCAAGAGAGTGGGGTGGAAGAGCGGGGGGTGGTCTGCTCCTCCCACTCCTCCCTCAAGTCACCCTGCTGTTCTGGCACACTGTGCAAAAAGGGAGTGGCTGCTCCGGTCACAAGGACTACAGCATCCTACGCTAACAAAGGACGCTCTATTTAAACCAGTGTTGTTAGCCTCAATACAGCCAGTCCTGGTCCCAACAGCTGGTTGTAGCCCCGCCCTACATCGATCCACTGCAGAACTGTGAAGCAATCCAATCCAATCACAGACTTGTCAAGTAGTAATGCTTGACAAGTAGTAATGCCTTGCTACACAACTGTATACTGCTTTTCCTATAATACAGCTTGGAAGTTGCAAAACACAAGGCTTTTGTGTACAATTATAAGCTAAACCTTTAGATCAGAGGTGTCCAATTTTTTTCCCTTCAAGAGCCATTAACAGAAAAATCGGAGAATGCAAAGGCCACGTTAAAATTCTCCAAATTAAATGTGTTAAAAACACCACACTAAAACAAACAATGTTGTAGTTATGTTTGAAAAACTGCTGTGCTTTAGCTTTCTGTCAAAGGTGATAATTCTAATTGGTTGAGATTTTTTTTTCACAATGTTTGTCCCACTAGAACAGATCTGACACTGTAGGAAGTTAACCATTTTTAAAGCTAGCGATAGCTACATAAGTTTAGCTAGGATTTGTTAGTGAACGTTACAAGAGAGTCTATGAGTGTAAAATCTTATTAAAGTGTTTACAGTTTGTGGTCTAATTAATTATACAGTATAGGCAATTATGAACATTGTTGTTGGGGCGTCAATTACTCTCACAGTAGAGCATTAAGCTCGAGCAGGTACAAGGAACTACAACGCAAACTCTTTCTTATCTTCTCTCTTGATGGGCTGTAAAGGAAAAGAAAAAGACAAATAGACTATAAAACAGAATCATTATTGACTTTAGCATGTCTTGGAGATGTTGGTCATCTGGCATACGAGTGGTTTGAAGCTTCTTTGCTAACTGTTAGCTTACTTCGACATCAAGCGCATGACCTTAGTAACAACATGGCCAAACGACAATTTGCTTCACAGGTCCGCTAGCCTTTTCACACAGATGAAAACCAATTTCAGGTTTGCTTTTAGGCTCCTTAGTGAAGGAGAGGTGTATGATTATGACAAATCCTCATAAAAATTGTATATGTTTGGAACAACAGCTGCTGAAAGTTAAGTGGGGGAATTCTGTCAAACTACAGCCAAGAATCCAAACTTCAACTTCAAGCTCAACAGAGGCTGCAGAGTGTTTGTGTATGATAGTACTGGGTCTGTGCCAAGCATGACATCGACCTTCGTATCATAAGACCCTCTGACAGGATGTGGAACAAACTCAATAGCAAAATGCTGTTTTGAAGTGGAACTAAACTTTAGCCTTAATAAAAGCTCTTTATCTGAACAAGGCTTCTACAGCATATGAAGAGTGAAAAGTACGGCATCCCCGAATGACACGCAACCCTGATGGCCACTGACGTAATACCAGTAAAATCGAGTCATTTAATATTCAAAATACAGGCCAAAAGCATCATTGTTGCTACGCAAACGACTGCTAGCATTTGTGATTGCCCAGCAACGCTTTGTTTTTATCCAAATGGAAAATATCCTAGTAACACAAGTGAAGTCAGGTGGAGAACACTGCCAGTTATGACATTCAACACTATGATTTAATATACAGCTATTTTGACTTATTCCACCACACTGTAAATGTCTGTCCGCACATGGGCTGCAAAAACAAATCCGCACTACATTTCATTTACATAGTAATAGAAGAATAGTCCATAATAAAATGACAAAATAGGGATTACGCATCACTTAGTATCATACAGGGCTGGACTGGCCATCTGGCATAGAGGGCAGATGCCCGGTGGGCCAGCGTCTTTTGGGGCCAATGCAGTGCTTGATTGATGATTATTGTCCTCCATTTTACCCCAAGAGACTGGCCTAAAATTTAGAGGGACTAGTCCATTATTCAATTTGGAATATAGACAGCAAACTGAACCAACATAAGTTGTGTTATTCAGGAGGGTTTAAGTCAAAATGCCAGGGCCAATTTTTTTTTGTGCCAGTCCAGCACTGGTACCATTATTTCAATAGTAAAATATTCTGTATCATTTTACAAAAAGAGTACCTACGTAAAGCGTATATGCAGTGGTTAATAAATCATTTGTTGACGCAAACTAGTAAACCACAAAATAGTAAGCCCAGATTTAGTTTTAGTGCTTTGCCCCATTGCCAATAATAACTGGTTGTGCCACAGTATTCACTACCAATTTCTTTGTGAGGCTCAATGGTTAATTGAATGAGTGAATGAAGTATTATAAAACCAGTTGAGAAAGATTAGATGATCACATCTTGAGTCCAGGCGGGAAGACATTTACAAACTTATTTTTCATTGTAGCGCCACCTATTGGCTATAGGAAATACATGTTTTAATCTTTGATGTTTTTTTTTTTTACAAGCGGGTTAACAAGATCTACCTCATATTCGCCGAGAAGAATGTTCAGGCTTTCATGATGTTGAAACACGAAGTTTGGGATTTTTTTTTCTCGTGAAACTGTTGCCAGTGGCAACGCGCTGTTTGCCAAGAAAACTGAATTTGAGGGTCTTTACATGCATGAAAACTCACAAAAAAAACACACTAGGCTTGGCAAAATAATCAAATATTTGATCAGTTTGTTGTGAGATTTTTCAAAAGCGTCTCAGTAGCACCCCCTACAAATTATCAACGAAGCAGCCGTGGTTGTTGTTTAACTCTTTGACTGCCAAAAACGTTAAATGACGTTTAGTAAAATCCTATGGAGGAGTGCCAAAGACGTTAAAAGACGTTTTTTTTTTCAAAACAGAGGTGAAACTAACCATTTTCTATTGTTGATTACTGAAAAACGGAATAAGGTAGAAACAAACTTTTTTTTCTGATGAAAGATGAGAGTCCAATCTTTCATTTGGTAGTATGTGTGTTTCCATAGTCCAAACACATAATTTTCTGTGGACCTTGAAAGATCAGTCAAAAATGCTTAAATCGGCTGGCACCCACGGCATCCCGTTTCTGAAAACGTCTGGCAGTCAAAGAGTTAATACATTTTAAATGACATTTGTAGCTTGAAGCTTCGAAAAGTAATGTTGTATTTTCACTTTTATTTTTTACAATTATTTTCTTTTACATTTCCTTAAAAATCATGTCTCTCTCTTTCTCTTCCATTTCTTAAAACCACACACAAAAACCACCAATACTCCTTGTTGACCCCCTCGGCTCAGGACAAAGAGCAACCAGAGTCACTGCGGCCTTTTTGCTGACTTTGCAACACAATGGTGCGCCTTGTTCAAGCGCTAAGCGATGAAAAAAAGTTCCATTCCTTTGCAACTTTGTCTGGTGCTTGACTTTGGGGGAAATTTGTGATTATGCCGGAGGGGCGGAGACGTAACCAGTGGATGGGTGGCTGCATTTGGAGAGCAGCATGCTGTGTAATGTGCGAACAGACAGCGCCCCAAGGCCGCTGTGTGCTGTGAGATAACAACATGAATGGCGGGGAACATCCTTAGAAATTAAGTGCAGTCACTAAGGGACAAGTGCAGTGCTGCAGGTGTACACTGTCTAATATTAGCTCATCTGTTAAAAGATTGTGGCTAAAGGGCATTTAATCCAGCCATTCTTATTTAAACGTCTTTGTTTCCTTTAAAAATAGATTAGTCGCCACTTTGTGTGGTTTTCATTTGCTTAGGCTGCAAAATAAGTCAAACTGCTCATGCAGGGAAAAAGTCAACAATATGATTGAAGAGAAAACATTTCCGATCTGATTTTGATTATTCTTCGATTTACATCAACTCAAGTATATGATTTATTATTACGCCTCAGGAAGGCAAAATAAGTCAAACTCCTGAAACAGAACATTCAGCAAGCAAGATTCTTACATCCCTAGAAGGAAAACTTAATCAACACCTCACAAAATGTGCAAATTTCTAAGTCGCCCTTTGTAACTACAGTAATAGAAAAACAAAACAATTGTCAGTTGCAGCCTTTCTAATAGAATATTCACTTAAATTGCAAATTCTCCAGTCATCTTCCTGTTTGAAGGAGAAATCACTGGCAGTGATTAGTCTTGATGCATCCAGGAGGTGAAATTGCCTATGTCATGTTTAATTGATGAGAAATGCTGTCTAAGTACTGCACAGCTGCTGAGTCTTGTATCAGGCAGATGATGACTGCCTGCGCATGTCATGTGTAGCCTATATGACCTCACTTCAGAAGAAATAGACAAACGCTTCAAATTTCATTTGTCCTGTGCCTTACATTTTCCTTTGACAAATATTACAAATAAAAAAAGAAAAGAGAATTAAAATCATTTTGACCTTCCACACCTGAGTGATAAAAATCATGTTTGTCCCATGCATTTAAATTTGAAAGGAAAAAAAATGCCTCTGACCTCTTTTTCTTTCATGCACAATTCAGGAATAGCCCCTCTATCCATTTATGTTCGACCTAATTACTATAAGGACTACAACACCAACTAATCCTCTGATCTCCACACCACCAACTGGCTGCTGCAAATGCCTTGAATCAACCAATAATGGCACCATCAACTCTACAGATGAAGTAATCAATAGTATGTCTAAAGGATCAATTGAATCAGCGCTGAGGTAAATTAGAAACATAATTGTTGCGTCTGATAATTTTTTATGTTGCAAGTAGACAAAGTTAACACTCACTGGGCCTCACTATACACAATGTAAAGCGACATAAATTATATTTACATATAAAATGCACAATTTTGAGCCATTTACCTGTATAATAAACATTTAGTTTATGCCAATCAAAACTGTTTTAGTTCTTTTATTTTGCCCCGCAATCTGCAAGGGGACAGGAAAATACGACCCTGCAGCTCTTAGCTCCTCCTGTGCATCCTTTTCTCACTCAGCTGAGAGGACAGAAGAAACATGGAAGGAAATAGGAGCCACTGCCCCCCTCCCTTCCCCCTCCCTTTTCACTCATTTACATCCTTGCAAGCTCCAAAACGTTTCCAGGGAAGAAAAAAAAATAGTCCTCCAATGTGACACTTTCAATTTGTTGTTTCCATTTTTGAAAATCAAAACAAGAAAGGGTGCATGTAAAGCGATTCTATCAAACCCTGCAAGCAGGAGGCATACGTTTATAACAAAGACCACCGGCGTAAAGCTGACTGAGAACAGCACAGTGCACCTAAACCTGCATTAGAGCAATATTTAGTGCGGGAAGTTGACACTTTACACGTACAAGTAACGACCGTCCGCTGTAACGTGCTATCTTTAAAACGCATTACTAAACGCGAGGAAGCGGCTCAGATTGGAGATTTCAGAGCGGAGGGTGAGACCGCGGCGTTCCCGGTGACATCCTGTACCCACACCCGCAGGCCCACACGGCCACACCGCAGCCCACCACACTGCCTTTCACGCTCCATTTCCGCGGGAACTCACTGTGATGCGAGGGATATTCTTCTTGCCTTGATAGCCCGACATCTTCACCGCCTTGCTTTCGCCAGGGGACCGCTACGAGCGCGAGCCGAATTAGGGGAGGGAAAAAGAGGATGAGTGGAGAGAAAAAGCAGGATCACGGTTGTTCTTCGGGAAGCTCCCCCACCACAAAAAAATGTGGGAAACGGCAACAAATATGTGACACTGTCTGAAAGTCAGGATGGAGTCCTTGGCAGCCTCCCGGTCTCCGCCGATGCACCGAGCCTTTCCGAGCCAGACAAGAGGGGAGGGGCCGAGCCGAGCCGAGCCTGGTCCCCATAAGAAAAGGAACGCCAGTGCGCATGCGCAAAGCCTCGCCCTGCTCCATTGACAGGACTGTAATGCCGTCAATTGCTCGCCTAGGATTAGACAATGTTGAGAAGTAACGTAGTACAAATACTTTGTTACGGTACTTTTCCCGGTATTTGTACTTTGAGTATTTATCTTTTCCCTTTACATATTTTTACTTTTCCTCTCGACAGCTTATATTTATTTATGTACTTTTGACAACTTTGACAAACCAAGCTTGTCACTTTGCAACCTCCCCAGATGATGACACAATGAATAATAAGGGAAATAGAGAGAGGTAAAGTCAACCACGGTTGAAATCTTGATTGGCTGAGATCTTGGGGTCTTATGGGGTGGATGCCACGGACTTCCGACTTCCGGGTTTTGCCGTGTTTCCGGCCACTGTTGGCCGCGTTCCAACACTCGCACCCCCAACCCCTGTACCCCCCAACCGCGCGCTCCTGCTCATCGGCGGGAGGGCGTCTCGGCTATCTGAAATGCTTCGGACACTGAGACAGACACTACACACTCGCAGCCTCGCACCCGTCGGCGGGAACACGCAACCAAGGGGCACAAAGGCGGAAGCGCAATTACTGGGACACGGCCCACACGTCGCAAACCGGAAACGGAAACAAAATTGATGGGTGAAAACCCGGGAGTCCCGCCTCCTGCGTGGTATAAGGCGTAAAAACAGGAAAAGTGGGCAATATGGAAGAACGTGAACCAGGAAGTAGGGATGGGCGAGTACCGATACCACGTATCAGGATCGGGCAATACCCGGCCTTTTTTCAAGGTATTAGTACTTGCGACGCTTCTGTAGTCGTTTTACAATCAGGAACTAGAAATTAGAAGAACAGAAAATTGCCATTAATTTAATGTAATTTTGAGGAAAACTGCTATATTGGATATATAGGTCTTTCTTCAAAATTATCTGCCATTGTTTTTTAAGGAAATGTTATGCATTTTAAAAAAATCTAGTTTCAGTATCAGTACTTGGTATCGGTATGTTCTCAAGATTTGGTCTGAAAAAAAGTGTTATTGAACATCCATAAATGAAGATGGCAACAGATTAAGAGAAGCCAGATGTTCCTTATCCATGGCCTTATTTAAGAAGTTGGAGGGGAATTTGCCGTTTTCAAACTCCTAGCAAGATATGAATGTAGCTTTATGCTACCTGTACATCAGAAGATTTGTAAAAGACTCTTGGAAAACTACCATCTCACACCTGCTCACACCTTTGGTCTATACCAACGGTGTCAAACATACGGCCCGCAGGCCGGATTAGGCCCGCAAAGGGGTTTAATCTGTCCCGTGAGACGATTTTGCAAAGTAAAAAAAAAATGAGTCATGTCGGACCAATTAGTCAGCTGGCTTCAATCAAAGCATATAAATTTGAAATTTCACACGGTAATATATTTTCCTTCATGTGGCCCCATTATATAACTAATATGAGTTTGACACCCCTGGTCTATACTGTATAGCTTTTAGTCTCAGCCTAGTCTCAGAATGAGATTTTACAAAGACTATGAATTTTGAAGGGTCACTATTTACAAGACTACGTATGGTTGTCTCCAAGTACTCTGGCTTCCCCTCGCATTCCAAAAACACGCATGTCAGGTTCACTAAAAGCTCATCCAGTACATGCGACAAATAGAGAGGAGGTGAACCCAAATAGTTTCAACCTCTAAAGATGGCTTCCCCAATCCTGGTCCTCAAAGGCCGGAGTCCTACAGGTTTTAGATGTTTGCGTCCTCCAACACACCTGATTCATTTGATCAACTCATCAGTAAGCTTTGCAGAAGCCTGATAACGATCCTGATCTCTAGAATCAGTTGTGCTAGAGGACGGAAACATCTGAAACCTGCAGGACTTCGGCCCTCGAGGTCCAGGATTGGGGAAGCCTGCTCTAAGAGATACAATACCTGACAAGTTCACTAAACATAGACACAACTGTATACAACGCTGGGCAAATGCTTGTAATCTTTCCAAGAGCAATTGCTTGTTACCCTGATAAAGCAGCGTGTCTTTTAACTCTTGGAAACATGTTTGTATGATCCCATCCCATTTGGCCACTGTGTACAATTACAATATTTCTGGAACTGGAAAGGAAATGAGCTCAAATTAAATCGAGGCCTCTCACCAGAGATAAATCCCTTCAGAATGAAGAAAATCTAATAAGATAAACTTAATATATTTGTTTCAATATTGAGATTCATCGATTCTAATGAGCTGCATGTGGAAATGTATTTATGAAGCTTAAGTTATACCAAGCCTTTGACTGTCAGATGATGAACTGATCATCATTATCATGTCAATGGTTGAGAGCAAGTGAAAACTATCTTGTGTGTAGCTAAGGCTTCCAATCAATATGCAACATGAAACCCGAGCTCAACACCACCACTAAAAGCTTTCAACGGCATCCTGAGTGCTTAAAAACAACATAAACGATGGATCGACATGGTTGGTGCAACCCAATGAATTAGCAGCAGCAGCAAAAAAAAAAAAAAATTGATATATTTTCCTGCTAATGTGCCACATATCCCCATGCTAGTAAGTCTGAAACATGAGTTGCAAGCAATGCGTGTGCAGTTGTATAAGATAATGCACTGTAATGCTGGCTAATTGAACAATGATGTAAGCAGCCACTCCCTCTTGCAGCTCTGCATGCCTCCATCCACTCGGTTGCATCACAAGGCTTTCTGGGAAATTGAGTCAGGGTAAGTTGTCTGGTGGCCAGTGAGTGAACCCATGTTAAACAATTAAATGATAGGTTAATATAATGTGCTTATGATGAAAGTGTGTTTTTTTTTCTTTAAATATAATTTATACAAAGCGGGATTGGGGGAAAACTTTATTGGGGCGGAATAAAAAATAAAAACAAACATTACCTTTCCATCATCCAGATTCTGCAGAGCCTCCTTCCCTGTGCTCGCCCTGATCTCCACCTTCTTGGGCTGGGAGATGTCGCTCTGCCGGTCAATGATTCGACTGTCTCGCTTGCCTCTGCACGCAGAAAGCGCATCGAAGTCCAAAGTCTTACTGTCGAAGGAGCCTTCCACCGGACAGAACACGCCACAAAACTGCTGCCTCGGCCTGGCGGGGCTGTCGGAACCCATGTTCTTAAAAAAGCCGCCTGCTGGCACATCCCCGGTGGTCGACATGCCTTGCAAACGGTGTCGCAGCTGCACAGGAGAAAGGGGGAGGAAAGCTCCTTCTTTATCTTTCAGCTAGACTGCTCTCCTGTGCGGCCACCGCCTTGAGATGATTTCAGTTGCAGGTGGTGGCAGCGTGACCAAAGCGGACAAATGAAAAGGACAATAGAGCATGAGAGCAACCCCACCCTTGTGAAAATGCCTTAAAGTGAAGGAAAAACGAGAAAATGTTAACGCCGTTGGACTTTTATTTCTAAGAATAATTTCCTAAGCTTCTTCAGTATAGCATGCGACCACAATGTGACAAGTCCGCCTACGTGAGGGACACACCGGGAGCCAAGCCTGTCAAAATAAAAGCGAAAAAAGGATTACCTGTAGCCGATGTTGCTAAAGATGCCAAGAAGCAGGTGGCGTACCAAGAGCACAATAGTTCCTTCTTCCTTGGAGAAATTCAAGCCGAAAAAGCGAGGCACGTGTCACAAATGAATGCTCTAATTGTCACATGTGGACGGATACGTGTATGAAGGGCGTTTCCGGTATAATATCAAACCTTGGAGAGTTCCCTGAAGTCAAGTCACACATCCAACAAAAGAAGCACGCTGTTTTTTTCAGCACTCTATCTATCTATCTATCTATCTATCTATCTATCTATCTATCTATCTATCTATCTACCATAACATAACTGTTAACCTAGAAAAGGGGGGGGGGGGGGGGGAGTAGGGTGTTGGGGGGCAGAATATTACAATAACAAAATTATTATGTTTTTTAGATTAAAAAAAAAAGATTAATTTTGTGGGGGTAAAAGGTGCAACTTTGCAATTATAGTCATAATATTATTATTTTAAAGTCGAATTACGAAGGGAAGAAAGTTACCACTCATTATAATATACCACTTAGCTTATTCCTGGAAAAAAAAGACACTAAGGAGAAAAAAAAGGATTATATTGTCAAAAAATACTTCTTTTGTCCCTGGAAAAAATAGCATATGTTACTGTATTTTAATTTTTAAAAAAAAAGAAGAAGAAAAAAAGAAAGACCATTTCTGCAGGGATGTCAGATATCTGTAATACATCACAACCATATCAGAACTTTTAATGTTTTTATTATTATTATTTTGTATTTTACAATATAATTAATTATGGCCATTTTTTTAAATATTATTATTATTTGGGGGGTGGGACTCCCAAGCCAAGGCTAGCAGATCTCTGGAAGCCTGAGATTGACTACCACTGCATTACAGTGTTGTTTTAAGTTTATTTCTGTTTCAAATTTAGCTCTGTTTCTGTTGAGTATAACTTAAATACAGATCAATTGACAAATGTAATTCAGTTTCTTGGGGGTGAAGTGCTGCTTCTACAAGTGAAAATACAATTGATACTTTTACTGTGTCCATTGGTGCTCAGGTTACTTTTCTAAAAGCAAGTAATTCACATTTTGGGCTCCAAAAAGCTCCTCCCTTGGTCCCCAGTAACTTTGGCAACAGCTTCAGCCTAACAAATTCTGACTCACACTTAAACAGACTGCAGAAGTGACTGTGGAATACATTTCAGCACGTCAACACAGTTTCCATAACAACATGTTTGGTGCTGAATAGTTTAGTTGCCACTATGCTTCCTCTCCGGAGGGCACCACTCTGTGTGTGTGTGTGTGTGTGGTAATCAGACCAACAACAGAGGCTGAGAATGTGTGACGTGAGTTTGGAAACGTGAAAATAATAGTGGGTTCACCCAAGTAAAGACAATGCTCTTAACATACACACAAATCAGTGTGAAACACAAAAGGAGAGGCTGAGCCGAGACAGAGGGGAGCGCTGGATAATTAGTGAGGAAAATTGGCAGCATGCCTGATAAACAGTTGGACGAGCTGGAGGGGGGGTGTGCTCTCCGGAAAGAAAGGGCATGGTCCTGGCATCCATGAACAGACATACAACAAGTAGCGAGAGCAGCAGATCCTATTGGTCCTTGTGTAAAGCTATTTCTTTTTAAATGAGACCTGTTTACTTATGTTTACACTGCAGTTCATCACGCTGAAAAAAATAGCGTGCTGTTGTTTGGAAGTGGGGTAGGAATCCAAACATACAAAACATGTTAATCAAACAGTCAGCTAATGGCAATACCATTAAAGGACAAAGGGAAGTTTGTAAACACACTATACAGCTTTAGTATGGGCCATATAATTTATGGTTGCCTCTGGCGGTCCTCCACCATGTTTTCTTTCTGCATCACTTTGTGGTCAGGGGTTAACCACATACAATATACTGTCATATAACATGTCTACAGGAAACCTGATTAAGAAGTGATCACAGTATTAAAGTGTTAAATTGTGACAGACTGTGCAGGTGAACCTAATAAAAGTAATATTAATATTATTATATAGGTAGACCGGTGATTTGAGCTATACTTTAACAGTGAAGGCAACCCAAAAATGTTCTTTACAGTATGGTTTATGCGCCCTCACTAGTCTAAAAACAGGATTTTATGGCAGTGTCTGACATGTACACATTCTACTGCTGGTGCATGTCAACTAAAACTGAAGAGAAGAGGAAGCAAAAATGCTCATGCTGAAGATTGGGTGTAGGGACGTTTTTCATTTTTTTTTTAATGAATCCGTCTAAATTTTTGTTTGTAATTGTGTTGAACGTTGAAAATGAAATGTTGCATCTCAAGGGTTTTCCTTTGAACTAAATAAATAGGTATGAATGAGAGATTCTCCTCACCGACGCAAGGGAAATATCTGGCCACCACCCACGGTAACCCATGGTAACGCCATCGGCTGCAGTGGGAGGAGCTATGGGTATTGCTGTGCTGGGATTGGCCAATAAAAGGTGTGCTGACGAAGGAGGAGGAGATAGGATGTGCGTTGTACACTATAAATCAATCAGGCAGGGATTAGTTGATTAAAACAGCTGCTGGGTCGACTAATAGCTGTTTTTGAATGTTTCAGTTCATAATATTGTTTAAGATGAGCATTTATGGCAATGAGAAAAATCAGATATGGTCGAGTTTACCATTCAGTTTGATGCGCTCGTTTTGCAGTATTTTTTTGTGAAATTAAAGAGTAAATTGTAAAGCAGTTGTTCACTGTGTTAGTCAAGAGTAGCAATGTACTTTGTGTTCAATTGGACAAAATCAAATTATGTTGAAATCAGAATACTTTCCGACAGCCTGTAAATCATTATTCAACAACATTCTTGGTAATTATGTTTTAACAGTGAGAGCATGACTTGGCAATTTATTGCGTTTGTGTATGAGAAGAAACATGGCAGCACTGCAGAATATTCACCACTGGAGAGCAGTGTTAGTGAGAATTGACGAGAGGCATATTCTTCAAGTGAGGGGTGGGGCTAACTAAGCAAAGACATCCTTTGAGTAGCTGAAATGTGAGCAATGTGGGATCCCCCACATTGCTCACATTTTCAGCCACTGGGGGGGTCACACAACTGATAAAGGGCAAGTCTACTTGGGAGGTCATTTTTTTCCTTTTTCCTCCTCAAAGGTCAGCCCATGTCCCTGTTTATGACTATAACGCTAACAGGAATTTTTTAACAAGTTATGAAACATGGGACTCAGGGCTCAGCTATGCCGAAGCAGGCACGCACAAAGCTGTGGATTTGAATGAGGTCCAAAAAAACAACAGTTGTGGACCGTGACAGCTGCCAAAGGGTGACACAGCTTGCTGAGCACAAGAGGAGGGAGCAAACGACACAAAATCCCACCACAAGTTTTTGGAGTGGTCCTTAAGGAGCAGTGCAATGAATGTTCCAAAATATCCACTCTACCCCGTGACTTGTTTTGAAAGTCTAATACAGTACATAAATAACATGACATATTCATTCAGGTTATCTTTAATGACAAAAATGTTTATCATCTGCTGAATGGAATAGGAGAAGAAAAATAAAGCAAATGTATTACAATAATTACTGTCAGGCCATCTCAGTGTGAGAGTACTCACCAGGTCCCTTCTCACATCAGGACCAGTCAACGCAAATTTTGGGGATTTTTTTTTTTTTAGTTTGGAACATGTTCAAGGCGACTCATGCGCTGTGCATTCAATTCACAATCATGTTAAAAAAAAGGAGGCATAATGAGCCTTTTGACTGCTGCACATATACACAGGAGCAGAAATAGTAAAAACAAACAAACAGCGGAGTAGTCACGCTTATGGTAATACGGTGATAGCTAAATCAAAATCACCACTCTGTTAACTAATTGTTATTTTTTTGGTAAAAATGATCACAATTAACCCGGTGGGACACTGCTATAAAGAATACTACAGAAATTACAGAGGAATACTTTTACCTCTCATCTGTGCCTCATCAACAATTCTTTCTATTAAATGCTTAACATTTTTGTCTACAATGCATTTCCACCTATTTCGCATTAAGATGATGGGGTCAAAGAAGTTCAGCACTGGGCAAGACCCATGTCTACTCCCATAGAACCTTAAATAGCAGATAAAGTTTTGTGCTGTTTTTTAACACTGTCAGTCACGTGTCTGCCGTCACACATGGAGTTGGGCCTTAAATTAAATCTTTTAATTGTAGATGAGAAAACACATCTTAAAAACTGAGTAACTACTGCCCCAACTCAGGAAGGCTTTGGTGCTTATTTTGTTTTTGTTTTTTTTTAAATGGCAATTAAGTCTTTAAAAAATGCTTTTTGAACTAAATGTTCAAAACTTCAATCTGATCTACATTTTTGACTACATAAATTGATAGCAAATCTTTCCAGGTAACTTAAAATGGGCACAAAAGACCAAAAGAATCCAACAGCATACCGCTGTGTACCATTCAGGACCCGATTAGTTCTTACGACATGTCACAAAGTGTTCAACTAAAAGAACATTGACACACAGTCTGAAACCTTTCTGGACCCTGCAACACTGTTGCCCAAGACCCAAACTTGAAATACTGTCAGCACACATGTGACTTGCACATACTTGCACACACCCTGTTTTCCATTTACTGTCTTTTCTGAAAGAAAGTCACCCAATTTTGACATTTAAAACAAGCCCACAAATATAGCCATTTGCACTCTTTGAAAAGCTTTTACAAATGAGTGGATATAAGAGGGGAATTAAGTATCAGAAAGGCAATCAAGAAAGAGAGCGGGCAGGGCTGAGGGAGAGGAGGCTGATGCATTTCTCCTGAGAGGAAGGCAGCAAGCAGGGGAGAAGAAGGAGAAACTCTTCAAATGACAGCAACACTTTCTCTGGCTCCAGGCTACTTCTCAGGCACTTTTCTTCAGTTTCAGCTTCAGAAGGAGCTGGTGGGAGGCGTGGTCAACCTCTTCCCAATGTACACTCTGTTGACAAGATGACCAGATGCAGGTCACGTGGCAAAATGCAGCCCCAGGTAAGGAATGATGGTTAAAATGACATGACGTTTATGTTGGCAAGACAACTGACATGTGACTAAACAGCGCCCCCCTCTGGAGATAATCGGCAATTCTGGAAAAATATACCATCCATCTATCTAGCTTTTTCCACACTCAACACTGACCAGAGTACAATTGATGGATCAACAGGTATAAGTTTTAATAATCACTTGGTGTTTCTTACCCAAGTCCGAGGGCGAGGATGTGTGAAATCAGCAGTGATGGGATGAAGACTTTGAGGAACTCGGCAGAGAAGAAGCCTCCTTTCTTCATAGCCCCGGTCTTCCTCATGCTGAGTGTCACAGAGCGTCGAGGGTGACAAAAATGAAACTCCCTGGGCAGGAAAAAAAAACACACACAGGGCATTTGTATCGTACATTACATATAAAGTATAATAATAATAATAATATTAAAGAGAACATTTCTTCAAAAAGAGGCTTCGAGCTGTTTATTGAATATTTACTATCAAAGTAACCCTAAAATGAAGAGACATAGTTTTGTATATATACCAACAACATAACGTTGCCTTAGGAATGTCCAATATCTTCTTAAACACACAATGCAAAACGCCATTTACTGAGTGGCTGCATTTGAACCCTTTTAAGTTACAAACATTTGAACACCATCGGTGCAGCAAGCATATGTTCTTTATCATCTATTTCTCTATTATACTGACCCCTGGTGGCCATTTCAGTGAGGACATATGATTTGCGGTACAAGTGCTTTGAGTTAAGAGCATGGTCATGGAATGAATTAGTCATAAGTCAAACTACCTCTGCTCTGAGTTAAGTCTGTGAGTCACAGTGACATACGTAATAATGTCAAGCAGCTGAGTTATTTAAGTATCCTGACTTTATTTCTATAATGACTAACCACTTTCTCAGTAAAAACAAGTAGGTGTGTGTGTGTGGCGGGGGGATGTTTACACAGTTAGGCTTACTTAGGAGGAATGTTTTCCGGTCGACTAGACCAGTCAGCAACCCAATCTGCGTCCTTCATCAGGATGTCCATGTCCTGCTCCTTGTCCAAGACATCCTCTTCTGTCTAAAGACACAAACATTAAGTCAGCATCTATAAAGCCTACAAACATAATATACTTGTGATTATAGAAAAACACAAAACCTATTTGTCATCTTGATGTGTTTGCAACCCTTTGTAAAGAATGTAAATGCTTTTCATGTTAGTTACAATTCTCATGAATACCCCAGTGTGGGGATTGAGGTCGTCACGGCAACCCCCTCTAAAAAAAACTTCAGAGGCCCCACTTGAGTTCTTACTTGACTGTCTCGTCTGCTGGTCACGTCCACATCAAAAATGATCTGCCCTTCATCTTGTGGAGTGTGGGGCCGTGGAGGACTGGAGGGGGGGGGGGGGGGGGGGCAAAACAACAAATGAAAAATCTTCAGTCAGTGTACGATCCCTAAGGGTCCTCCAGAACATCGTGTATGATGGGAAACCTCCTAGTCATATCATGGAAAATATTTTGTTGTATTATACACTGGTGCATTTTGTACAGCATTGCTAGACGGCCTAAGCAAAAGTAAAATGTGTTTGTGTTAAATCTGGCAGCCACCCGGGGCTGGCAGGTGGTCTGGCATGTGACAAACATTACATAGTGCAAACAGTGCACAACCTATCCAACCACAGGTAACCATAGCAACGATAGATAGGCCTTCAGGATCTTCAACGATTTTATTCCTCAGCATGCGAGGACCTGATCTGGGATGTTCAGCATCACTGAAACTCAGCTCGAAACATTATTCAACTTATTCCTAGTATTACTGACAAGAACAACGATACATTCATGTAAGCGTTTTAAAAGGCACTGTGGTTTGTGGTTGTTAACTTATCCCATGTATTCCAAATAAAATGAATTCATTATTCTAAGTAAAACCTCATAGATGGAAACGGGAGTAACTAAATAAGTAGTCACAGGATCATCTGACCTTTTTGCCGCAGATTTGATCCGGTTTAAAAAGGCTAAAAGTCACAAAGACCTTTTATACAAAAGTCAACTACTCCGGTGAAATAACAGAATGCTGTCAATCCGGAAGCTTGGGACTTTCCGTGAACTTTGCCAAAGAAAATTCTTGAGCTTTAACCTACTGTGTATTTATTAGTAGAGAGAGAATAATAATACATTTTATTTGTAATGCACTTTATATTTCAACAATCTCAAAGTGCTAGAGAGAATGAACTGACAGGGTGATTTGAACCTGATAAGATAAAACTAAATCAAAACATATTTTGTTCAACAAGTCAATAAGTCATTTTTACTTAAAACTGTCAGCCAAAGTGAAATAACCTTTGACTTCTATAGCCATCATTGGCAGTGAACCCAAAAATGCTGTTTAGAATAATATGATAACAATACTTGCGGATTAATATTGGATTTGTGGAATACGAATAAAGCAGCAAAATCCTGTGGCGGCCATTTTTTCACTTGTTGACTGAAAATGACATCAGAGTTGCTCAGTGCTGAGCTAATGACCAATCAAGGCTCAGCTTGTTAACGTTACATGACCAAGCTCAGAAAATAGGTGAGCAGTGATTGGACGTTACCTTACAAGTAGCAAAATGGCCGCCCCCTGAGATGGACAAAAAATAAGTGGATTTTGCGACTTCATTTATATTCCACAAACACAATATTAATCAGAATGCCATGTTTAGACTAGTTGGGAAACAAACAACATATTGTAAAGAAAATTCTGACTTCCCTTTCAAGGTGAATGATGAGCCCACCTGTCACAGGAGGAATTGCTACGGCTCGACTCGTGCTGCGCATCCAGCAGGATCTTTTCCATGTCGCCGTTGTGGATGGAAGATGAGGATGGGACGTGCCCCAGTGCCCCCACAATGGCCTCCTCTTCCTCCACCTGAGGAAGGGGCAACAGGCCTGAAACAGGGCTAACTGTGGAAGAGGATTGGGTTGACCCTGCAGCACCTCTGTTCATTTCCAACTCCACCCAGGACCCTGTGGGGAGAAACACTCGTTTGCTGACTGTGACTCCAAACTACACACTGCGTATTTGTGTACATATTCTTACGTTGTGGTACAACCATTGATGTTATTATAACTTAAATTCACTAGCTTGATCGCATTCTCTAACTGTGTGGAACCGATTGTTAACTAATTGTATCAGTTGGACTCAACACTTGAGCTATAAACAGGAGTTCAGTTAAAAAATAACATTTTCCAACTAAGTAAATGTCATTTTGTGAAATGGACGCCCCGAGATGTTCCAAAAATAACCGTTTTGACCTCAGTTCTGTCTGTAGAAAGATGTCATGACATTTTTCAGGAAGGCAATAAAGTAATTATATTTATTTTTAGGGTTGCAGTTTCAGTTGATGTCAAACCAGGTCGCTTTTTTTATGATTGTTTTCGTTCCTAGTCTTTACGTAGGTGTGACTTATGGAAAGGAAAAACATCATCAAATCATAATACTGTATGTTTTATATTTGTGAATTATAGGTCCAGCTATTGTACTGGGTCAAATTCCACAGGCATTCTCAAGGTGTGGAACTAGTACCACAAAAGAATTTCTACCAGGTACAGTTCAGTTGTGTTTAATTTTTAAGTTCAATAAACTTGCATTTAATAGTTACCAACTACAGTCTTTGGTTTCGATTAAATTTTATTTAGCTTTAATAAACAACACATTTGAACTGAATCCTCATTTAAGTACATTTTTTATTACTTCCTATATTTAAGCAAAGAATATAATGTTACACTGGCTTAAAAAAAATCTACTTTTTAGGACTAAAATCTTGGTCTCATGTACGATTAAACTCAGGCCTGATACAGTCTTGAATTTTAATGTTGATCATTATGGTGGTACTTGTTGGACAATGCTATGAGTTATTTCCCACTCAAATGTGGATTTACTGTAACCCTAAAATGCTGTTTACATGGCTTTGTCTTGCTTAATATTAAATGATGGCAGTACAAGTAAACATGGACAACGTTATGGGAAGGAATTACATCCCTGCTTGCCCTGATTTGACCTCACAAACTGGCAGGGTCCAAAAAAAGAATCTGAGCAGCACTTTCACACAAAGACAAACAAGTGGATATGACGATGGACTGCCTGAGAGTGTCAATCAAATGTTGATGAGGAAAGCACTATTTCCTGCTCTGTGGTGACAGGGCAGTAAATGCCTTCCTGTGGGTTCTTGTGGACCTTCCATGTGATATATGACGCTCGTTTTGCATGAGCAAGCAGCTGAGCGGGACTGACCGCACAAGTTGTATTGCAAATTACAGGCAGGCTGGTGCATGACGCAAAAAAACAAACAAATAAATTATTATTTTTTTCTCCAATATCATCAAGATACTTTAAAAACATCCTTACCATAGACTAGGGATACATCCCACAGAGGTCCTAAGATCCCCTAACAGTAAAATAAACAGTGTGTTCACACTGTCAATTGCAAAGGCCGTCCTGTCCAGTTACACCCACTGACCCAATATGTGATCCTGCCTTCCCCCTTAGACTGAGCATTTGCTCTCATCCTGTGGATTACATAGTACACTATGAGCAAAGCTGCTGTTGACAGAGCATTGTCTCTGCTCTGTGGTTTGAAGCCACGTTGCCATGGTGCCAGCGTTTGCGAACATTCTGGCTTCAGACCTGAAATCAGCTGTCATGTGGATTAAATGAATGGACACAAAGTGACCTTTCTGATTTACTGATGTTAAGAATCAGAAACAGTAGAAGATTGCTTAAGAACCATGCTTTGGAAAGCATATGTAATATAGGAATTTGTTTATTACCTAGCTCCAGGAAAGTCCAAAAATAGCCTGCTGGTTCAGATAACACACTTACACACTGTGCCGGCCTATCTTGCTGATATGAGGGGGGGGGGCATGTATTTAGAACTTTGTTTTAACATGTACGGTGACAGTCCAGTATGTCTCAAGGCTTCATGGTTGATCTGAATTGACACCCGAAAGCTATAAACAAAACTGCTGGCCAAGTAAACTGAGAAGTCCAATAGAAGACTTACTGGAGCCTCTTAAATATTATGACACAAATAAAATACAGCTTTAAGCACCAAATAACAGAAAGTTTGCCTAAACGGATGACAGAAGGCCATTACATCTGGCTATTTTATCTTAATAACACACACACTGTACACTATTTTTAAGATGGTAGGCGGAAATATTTGAACTCAATGCCCACTTTCTGACGTCCGAGTTAACTGTCTGCCACTGGCCCTCGTCAGCTTGTAGCTGTAAATAGAATGCCCCGTCATGCCGCGCTCCATAGTGATGATGAGAAACGTTGAAAGATTTAATAAACATGCTTTGTTCGCATCGGTTAAGTGTTCACTAATTTGGATTAGCAGGCTGATTTCTACTTGGTTTGCTTAGCTAACGTAAAACTCCGACATCAAGTGAAAACAACGATTACTGTATTTTCGAAATACAGTATGTTGTTTCATTCAGGTCAAACAAAGTAAAAAATACAAAAAAAAAACAGGGGGAGAAACACAACCACAAAGATAAAAAGGACGCTATGAATCCTCGTCAAAATGGTTGCAGAATCCTCTGCCCAAAATGTTACCAATTTTTTGACATCTTCGATCTCGCCTTGTTGACAAAACTTAATCCCACCTCCATAACACCGCGTGAATTTCTGACTGGTTCACATGCCTGTCAGCCAAAACGATCTAAACAACCATTGGTCCGGACGCTGTCAATAAACAACGAAACATGGGGCTCTTCGCTCCACCTCCTGAAATGTAGCTTCGAGAAGGGAAAAAAGATAAACTAACACGCACAACTATTTGAAAGAAATGTAAAATACATTACACAACACATCACAGACACTCCCACACTGCAGTCGGTGCCACATTGAGGAAAAAAAACAGTTAAAAACGTGAAATATAGCTGACTACTCACCGTTTAGCCCCGAGTCTCCGTTGTTGTCTGTAGCACTACTAGCGTCGGACATCGTTGAGCTTGGTAACAACCAGTGTGGGCTGTATAAAAAGCTTGTCAGTGGAAAACGCGTGCGACTTTCCCTTCATACATTCAGACGGGTAACACAAGTGTACCGTCTCGCCGTCAGATGCTTTTGTTGGCGAGGAGCAAACGTAAGCAAGGCTGTTACTGCGATTTGTTTATATGGGCTACTGCTGAGGCGGTAGCCGCCGCGAGGCTCACAGATCCTCCCGGAGCTGACTGATGACGTCGCACAAGGAAGGCGACAGTAATTATATAACGTTCTAAAAATACATATATTCATTTAACTAATTACACCCCAAATGCATGTGTTATTCTTTTAATAATACAATGTAAAATATTGAGATTTTTGTCTTGAGATGTAAACTCGGCGCCCATAATAAGCGTGCGTATACTCACGTACACAAATTGGGCCCGCATGAACCTGGTTTCAACAGCCAGCTGATTTCAACGATAAGTTAATTTTCTGACTTGGTTCCTACAGAAGAGCAAAATACAAACCGTTATATCTGGTGCATTAACATCAACAGGCGTCAGGTAATATTCGGCAATTATTTTAGCGTTCACTGTTTTTCATGTATCAAATAATTGCTCAATTAATTTTTAATAAACATATTTGTAAAAAATAATAATAATAAAAAAGCACCATAAGACCTACTTATCAGGTGCCTCATGCAAACAATCAAGAGACTGCAAAAAGTAGTTCCTTTATTACGGTCAGTCATAGATTTAAATTGTAGTCGCACATTGACAAATAGTTTGACTGGTCCACGTTTGTACGGTGTGGCGACAACACGCATCAATTCTCCTGCAGCCCATTGCACCAACACATAGTAGCAGTGTGTTTTTATTTGAATTAACAGAATGCAATGAAATGCCTCAAATAAAAATGACCAGTTTTGAACATTTGCCTAACAAACACATACACGTACTTTAGTCAGAGCAAGTCCAGTGTCATAGCAAACAATTCCCTTATGAAAAAAAAATTCTGATTTGTGGTACACCATGGGAAGACAACACTTGAGATTAGAATACCCCAAAGTAAAAATACTGAAGATCCAGTTTAAAACTATTAGAAAGGAGGACGGAATAATTCTGGAGACACAGGTATATCATTTTTTTTTTAAATATAAATGGACAACCATTGTGATGGATAAATCAACTCAGGTTGCTATTGTTCAACAAGTGACACAAACCAAATTCGATCATCACTGTTTTGAATACTGGCCTTCCAAAACCATAGTTAACATGACTAACTAACTAGATTCGAGAAGATCAGAGCTTTGCCTGTGTCCACAATTGCTGCATTCGTTTGTGACTTTGTGTGCGCACGTGTGTGATTAAGATATGGAAGGAGACTCAAATAATACTTTTGACAGCATTACAGATAATTTCATAAAAAGGTGTATGCACACGCATTTAATTAAAAAGCAAACAAACAAAAACGGTAATTTTTCTTTTAGAAACTTAAACACTACTATGGCACGGGACAATGAGGAACATACTAATAAAAATTTTCACAGAGCCAAGGGAGAAGATTATAAAAATAAATTTGTACTCAGAAATCTGGTACACCCACGTCACTTCAGGAGAGATTTGTGGGCGGGCAAAAACAAACAAACAAACAAACATAAAAAAAAAATGGCACATGACTGAAACAACAAGGCAAGTGTCACTGTCACAGACAGATTGATGATGGGCAAGAGCGAGGCTTCCTCCGTCTCCATCTCCCGTTCACACAGTAGTGACAAACGGGGGATGCTGGTTGTCAGCGTTACCATGACCCACCCTGGCTGAGGCCGCGAGGCGGCAGGTGGTGCATCACGACGTCTCACACACACACCAGATACTGTGCACGTTAATTGACTTTATCCTGGAATATGTAGAGGTTGTTGGTCGTCGCTACTGCGATGATGTTGTCCTGGGGATGCCAGGCGGTGTGCAGGATCTTCTTGTTAAAGTCCAAACTGTCTACGCTGATCTCGTCCTTCTTGCGCTTGCCCCCTACGCACACCTTGCGGGGTTTAAGGACCTGCATGGGCTTGATGTTTTCACGGGAAGCCTCCAAAGTGACGTCGCGCCGATGGCTCCGGTCGAACATCCGGAAGAAATTGTTGTATGAGCCAGTCATCACCACACTGCCAGGAGAATGTAGAGAAATGCAGAGAATTTTAATATTCGGGATCAAACATTTCTGGCAAAAATCTGTCAGAAAAAAAATGCAAGTTATCAATAAGGGTTTCTGCAGGTATCAGCAAATCTAATTGAATCATTTTTAATGCAACTAAAAACTAATTTTATGCCCATGTCGTATTACATATACACACACTCACTCACATATACATACGTTTTAGATATTAGAGCTGTCACCCGATTACAATTTTTAATCGCAAATTAATTGTGTGTTATACTTTATCTGTTCTAAATGTACAATAAAATATTTTTTCCAGGTTTTTCATACTCGTTCAATGCCATTGACGGCTACAAATGTCAAATTCATTTTAATTATTTCTATTAGTTTAACATTTTTTCCACTTTTGTTAACAAGAGTATGAAAACCTAGAGAGAAAAAAATATTGTACATTTAGAACAGATGTAAAATTTGTGATTAATCATGAGTTAACTAGTGAAGTCATGAGATTAAAAAAATTGTATCGCCTGACGCCCCAAATTATTAATAATCTTTTTTTTAATGAATTTATGGCAGTGAATGAGTTAACATAAAAGTGGCCAAACGTGCTTACCAAATACAAATGTGGTTCTATGTTTTAGTTAATTGCTACAGTAATTTTATAATTCCTGCCACTAGATGGCATTAAATGATTCATGTTGGACATTGGTGACATGAACAGTACATTTTTCTTTTCAAATTCAGAGCAATTGGCATTTGGAACATGAATCAACTCTTGGACTGTTGGTCATTTTGTTCATTAATTCACGAGTCTCCAATTCCCATAAATACTTTTTTTTTTTAACTCACATTTATTATTGCTAAATTGTGTTATTGTAACTCGTTTGCTCAATTCTGTATGTAAAATAAAGCATAAACAGCAATATTTTTTACATCAATTAAAATTGTTAATGGCTCTGGACGTCACATTTAACGCTTGTTAATGCCATTTAAGGCCTTAATTTCAGCAAACCTGCAGAAGCCCTGCCAATACTGATGATCCCAAATGAATAAAATCATGAAATTGACTGAAATCAACCAAAGGAGAAGTTGTCCTTTTATCACCTGTCGTTGCCATTCCAGCAACATTCAAACTTGTCAAAGATGCAGTCATTTTCATAGAGCGAGCACAGTTTGCTCCTCAGGTGCTCATGAACCTGAAAGGAAAAGTCGGAGCAGGTTAGAGACTGAAAGATCTTTTCAACTCCAGAGTATGGAGTCCCCCCCACCAAAAACATTTTATGTGTAAAAGTCTGGTACAAATACAGTAATTTCTGGGCTACAAGCCGCTACATTTTTCACTTGCATTCGACCATGCAGCTAATACAAAGGTGCGGCTTATCCATCAGATTACGATAGGACGAACTATAAAGGAAGTGCGAGAGCATCTGGCAGAGCAAAACAAACCAAGTGAGCCCAAATACAGTAGGAGGGAGAACGAGAGCGAGACAATTTGCGCCCTCATTACGGAAAAGAAAGTAGCGGGAACCCGGTGTGGTAACATTAAAACACCTGCGGTTTACAGTCGGGTGCGGCTTATATGTGTAACAAACTTTGAGTATTCCCCAAATGTAGCTAGCGCGGTTTATAGTCAGGTGCGCCTTGTAGTCCAGAGTTTACTGTAATTTAAGAACACACCTGATATGTCTCCACTGGCCTGTTCTCCATGTTCAAGTCCCAAATCTTTACGGACAAATAGTCCCGGGTCATCATGTAGCGTCCGTTGTGGCTAAATTTCACATCTGAGATTGACGATATAATCTCAGAGAAGAAAGAGCGATTACTGGGATCTTCTGGTTCTTCGAAAACTGGACATAAGAAACCAAAAAAATTAAACGTTCATGTCTTTTCTCAAATATGCATTATACATCTGTATTTGAGCCGTGTCAATAGGAAGGAATAAAAGGCCGTTTTACACATAATGTGACCTATATGGTGAAAAATCAAAAAATTAAGAGGGAAATTGTAGCAAGTGTTACTACTCACGTTTGGAGTGCTTGTCACAGAGTGCAGAGATCCTCATGTCACACAGACGGATGGTTCCTTTGCTGCTGCTATAGACGAAGGTGTTACATTGATGAGGATGGAACTCGGCCGCTGTGATCACCTCTGTTAGCTCCTCCATGTTGGCTGGTTTGATGTCAACAATATCTGGAAAATGCCGGGTTAAGAGGAATACACATGCAGGATCCACTAGGCCGAGTAAAATTGCACAATGGTGTAATGTGTCTGCACGATTTAAACAAAAGGACAAGGGCATAAACAATCATAACTAAAATAGAAAATCAGTATGACAGCTGATCAAACGTGCACATCCCAAAAAGTCCATTCTCATCATCACTTTCGTAAACAAACCTCTACCTACAGACGTCTGTAAATCTGCCGTCGTGTCCAACAAGGACAGAAAAAGATACTGAAGCTGCGGTCGGTGATCTCTAGGTGCCAAAGGTTAATGCGGAGGTCATCTGCAGACAAGTAAGTCTCGTTGTCACTGTTGACCGAGATCGAGTTGATGTGGTAGGTGTGAGCGTTGGCGAACACCCTGCGTGGGCTGGCTTCCACCATGAGGTCCATAGGTATCAAAACCGGCACCTGAGATATGAAAGAACAAGCAAAGGGTTAGAGAAATAGAAACTTGAGCCACTTAAAATAACTTTAGCAATCCTACCCTCTAGGAACTGAATTTGGAAATTTGAAAATGTTAGGTCAGGGATCTCATTGCAGGATCTCCTAAAGGCTTGCAATCGTGCTCCTGTGTTGTTGTATAATGTGATTCCTTGTGCTTTCGGGGTGTGTTTGATTCATGCACTGACCCGTAATGAGGTGATAGTGTTGGGATCCTTGTAACGTCCATCTTCCTCCTTGAGATTATAGCCCTCCGGTCTCCTGTCTCGTTCACTGATTTTCCACAACTTAATGGTTTTATCTGTCGAAGACAAAATATGGCAAACGTCCCCTAAAATGAACACAAATATTTTGCCAAACTTGATTTCATAACCTTATGCATTCAATTATAACGATCTAGAGTTTACGTTAGCAGCCCAATGAAGACAATTAGGTCTTTTTTTTGTGTGTTAAGATTGTCAAACTCTCCAACGACAACAAAATATCATCTGAAGGCACATTGGAACTGTTTCATAGGTGCTCATTAGAAGTCTAGCCAGTTCCTAAATTATCTCCCTCAAGCATTCAATTACTCCATTGGGCATCATCAAAAGGTATTAGTAGACTGTACCAGCACAAGCTAATGCAGCAAACATGATTCCTGAATGACTAATATACCATTGGTTGACAACAGGAACTGAGCTGCATTCTTCTGAGGAAGCCAACGAATCTTGTTGATCTTTTCTTCAATCTCCAAACTCTTCAAGTAGTCAAACTCAGGCTCGTGACTCTGGAAAGTGCTATAAACGTTGTATTCGCTCCGAAACTGAGGCATACTCTTATTCTGTGGGAACATTAGAAAAAGACACGTTGATAAAAGAGAGGGATTGTTGTTATAACAAAGGAAAATATAAAATTTCGGCAAAAACATCGTCAGTGTGAGCAATTTTGAGTCGTACCTCAATTTCCTGTTGGAAAATGACCACACGCCCGCCTTTGTCACCTGTGGCCAGTAGCTCACCTGTGTGGTTGAACTCAACCGTGGAGATGATGTCAGCTGAATGAATATTAAAAAAAATTAGCATGAACAACTTTTGATTAAAAACAACAACATTTTCCTTTAACGTACAGTCATTTCAGACGATCATGCCTTTTTGAACACCAAATTTCAATCTCAACCTGACAACGCATAATGCATGCTCTGGCAGCCTGATTCACTACATTGAGGGTAGGCCCGAGAAAGAGAAGATGTAGAGCAGACAGGATAAGAGTGAGCCACTTTTTACATATATTGTTACTTAATCCATTCCTGCCCGGTGAAGCAAAAAATCCAGGAATACAAAGGATTATAGAATTTCTATGAGAATGTCTTTGTCAACTGTTTGCCTGAGGAGAGGGCTCCGCAACGTGTTAGTCTGTGTAATAACTAACCTACATTAATATACATGTAGCAAAGGAGTGACTAGTTTTGTTATACATACAGGATAAATCCCCCCACATAATGCAATTGGATAGAGGTGGACTTGATATGCACAAATGTATTTTTCATTTTAGCACAAATAAATATAGGTACATAAAATATGTAATACCTAATTTCCGCAAATAGGATCCAGGGTGGTTTATTTAGTAATCCTGCTACCTACACTATATGTCAAAGGAATCTGAATAGGGCTTGGGCATATTAATTAAATAAATAATTTATGATATTGGTGGTAGATGGAAAATGTTTGGTTTCAGCAAAGAAATTGCTCTATATTAAGTACAGCTATTGAATCAAATCTTAGAATTTTACTGTCGCTTTATTCAACGCTTGGATTACTGAATTTATTAATAGCTTGCTTTGTTATGGACGTCAACAACTAACCTTCAACTAACTGATGACGTACAAATGAGGTGCATTCAAGGCCCATTTAACTTTCCAACTGTGCGCATCGCTACACTGCTGTGAGCTCTTGGTAACAATACCTTCAGCCACATCGTCATCAATGGCTCCTTTCACCTGAGAGAAGCACCACTGCATGTCACCTCCAGCTCCTGTTAAGTTCAAATAAACGCTGAAATGAAAGTGATGACGCAGACAGGTAGTTATATACACTACACATGCAGAATATTGAACGGGGAGGTACTTAAACAATGAATACTATAATTCAAAAGAAATGTCAGATTTTCATTAAATATTCATTAATTTAATGCAAGGCACCAATTAGCGAAACACACCACCATCCTAAATATTTTACATCAAAATATGGTTACGTGCAGATATGGGAATAAGCAGTCAGTCATTTATGAGTCATCACAGTTGCCATATTCACATATTCGAAGGAGAGTCGTGACTCCAAAAATATTTAATAACAGAAAATGATCCAGAGAGGTTATGAAATATAATTCCAGTAGGACAGATTACACAGTAATTTGATATAATGTAAATGAAAATGAGCAATCTGATGAGCACCTCATTAGCAACCATCGCATCGCAATGCACAAGCCCGTGAACCCATCTCACTTCCCCGCCCAAAAGGAACAGATGCATTGCTTTGGTGACCTTTTCATGCCAAACGACTAAATAATCGTTCTGCCAAATTGGGTCAAAATGGTCAAATTACACACCTCATCAAGCATGATAACAAAATCCAACGGAAGTCGTGACGTTAGCAGCCGGTGAATGAAAAGTAGAATGGTAAAATACCTAGCTCCATACATTTTCAACGACAGCGGGACATTATGCACGAGTATATATTCCAGTTTCATCTTTAGTCACCTGCAAAACCTCCCGAGCATTTAAGAGCTAGCTCTGCGGCGATAGCATGTGGTCAATGTCAAAGTTTGAGCTAACGTTAGCTTGCAGGCTCTCTTACCAAGACAGTTATAGCATGTGCATATTGGATAATTTCTTTATTTTTGTGTCAAATGTCGCTTTTAAAATTCACTTGACAGTGGCGTTGATGTCTCAAATGATATGATTCGAAGTGCCACGGATATACCCTCGCTGCAAAGCAGGGAAGTTGTCGTTAACACTCAGGCCAAACGCGTGATGACACTGGAGTTTGCTGACTAGCTAACGTTAGCATTAGCATAGGCTAAGTTGTGTTAGCCTGCTACCTTTAGCTAAACTGCCAGTAGGGCGTACGCAGGATCGTCCGGCCATCGAGGCGGGGGGCTTGTGCACCCCGGGCGGAGTTGCCAAAACGTTGGCGTATTCGTAGTGTTTACATGTGGAACGGGTGAAATAGATTACCTGCCATGACGGGACAGACTGGGGGCTCGCCTCACTCAAACACGATCCTTCCTCCTACTCCCACTCCCACGCGTTGCTTCGTGGTGGGTAACTGAACTTTCTCTTGTGATGGATCTCCACTATCCGGCAACTCGAACCAGGCACGTCGGAGCGTTAGGTGAACAGTTTTCAGCAATCGGCGCTTCTATTTCCCGCTCCCGAGTCGGTGTCTCTAGTTAGCATCCCACAAGCCACTTCTCCACCCCGCTACAGCCTCCTTCCGCACCTCCACTAAAATGTTTTTTTTACAATGCGCGCGCACGCCGCAAGGCAGATGCTCTGATGCGCGCGCATGAACGCGCATAAATTGTGGCTAAAATATTGAATGAAATCAGCATATGCAAAGAAGGCGCTTTCGTCAGAATGATCTCACCGTGACTTCATTAGCTGATCCTAAACCATTCATTTGAACTATTATCAAAATGTTTACAATGTATTTGAAATTAATCATCATTTCTTCATAGAGACATTTTTCTCCTACGTTTCTTGACTGATTACAACCATTCAAAGTCCCAACTTCAAAATGTTTCGTTTATACAGGCCATATGCAGTATCACCCCCTACCCCCTCAAAAAGTCCATCATTTTTACGATTACAAAATTAAGAGATATTTGACACTTTTTCGTCCACCTTCCAAATTTCTCGCTTGATTAAAACGATTTAACATAGAAATATTACAAAAGTTGTAGGAATTGTGTCACACCTATTTCAAACCCAACAACAAATTTCTCTTTAGTGTATAAAGAGACCCCGCAGTGTTCGCTTCGTTCATTGTGGGCGAAGAAGCAAGAGTTGTAGAAGCACAATACGACTTAATGCCCCGAGCATCTGACGCTTCCTGGCCGGAATGATCACCGTGGTGCTGGAGCAATCTCTCTTATTCATCTGACATGGCGCCATGTGATGTATTTTCTTCCTAAAGCGCAAGGGGGCCCATTTTGAAGATGTGGATGACATCAAGACGGCTGTAATGATCCCAGGAAAAATCCATGCAGAAGTGCATGATGAAAGAGAAGTCTGGGGAAGTGTGTTAGACTCCAAGGGGATTACAAGGAAACTTGTAAATATGAATTTGAAATACTGTGCAGTATATCTTTTCAACATACCGTTTACTAGTTAGCACATTCCAAAATTTCCCACACTTTCCCAATAAAATGTTCTAATTATTAAGAGATATGTTTTTTAATATGAACTCCTTCTTGACTGAAATAAACCATTCCAACTTCACGTCTCTCATTCTACATTTCAGCATTTGAGTTTATTCCACAGCATTTTAGTTCTTCACTAGAGCTCCAGCATTCTCCAGTTCACTATAATTATGAGAGGAGCAAACCTTGGATGATTTTACGGTATAGCGTATATTTTCACGTGATAACTCGTTGCCTATTTGTTTCCTCCAAAGAACAATAGCCTTTTGTCAATTTTTTGTTTTGTGGTGTGCCATAAGATTTTTTAAATGTAAAATACATGCCTTGGTAAAAAGCTGCAGACACTTTAGCTTTGATTTATCCCGTGCGTGGATTTTTCTTAGTCGTGTCACCGCTAGGTGGCAGCATCGTTCAACGTAAACGCTGTATCACATACCGGAAGTAGAATTATAGCAATATGTGTGACGTCAAATTCCATATATTTTCTCGCGCCTGTCTATTATCAAACTGTCTCAAGCATGCAAGATAATCACACTACACTTCGCAAAAGGGTCCCCCACCTTTTGCGAAGTGTAGTGTCGGGATTGAAAAAAAAAAAAAGGCGTGCGCGTGGACTTGCGCACGCACTCGACCCCCACCTGGTCTTGTGCAGGGCAGGCTTGGCAGCAGTAACGGGGTGTGTCGTAACGGGGAGTGTCCCGGGACAGTCTCAAAAGTAGCGGCTTTGCGCTCGACGCCTCACTGCTCCCAGCCTGCAGCTTGAAGCGCTCATCGGGTCTCGCCCACATCTCCTTTTGTTCTCCGTTTGTTTTATATATAACTCAGGAGGATCTGTCAGGTACGACAAATTTAACTTTACAGCTCAAGCATTCACGCCAGTGGGGCAGATTGTAGGATGGTAATTTGATGCCTCAATTTACGATGAAATTTCATGCATAACAATACAGAACGCACGGGCCTGATTTTTGCATGGCGGCCTACCTTGTCTGGTTTAATGCCGTACTGAACAGTAGTAGTAATGCTGTAATAACAAGATTAGTCTGTATTCCAGTCAATGCCATAAAAGGACATAACCCTTGCTTGCATGCAGACATAAAATTATGGTTTCACTTGTATACACTTGGGAAGCACAGTGGAAAAGTGGGTAGTGTTTAGAACGTCTGACTTTGAGATCTAGTGTTCCAATCTCACCTCCACTTCTCCCCATGGATGAGTTTTCTGATTTCCTCCCACATTCCAAAAAACATACTTCTTAAAGAGACTGCAGTGTCCATGTAAATGTGAGTGTGAATTTGTTTGTCTTGTGCGGTCCAAGGTGCACCAAAGTCAAATGGCCTGGGACAGGCCAAGCTATAGCTCCCCTAAGGAAGAGAAAGGATGCGGTGGATGGATAGCATACATACACGGATTCACACACTCAATTAAAGAACAGTTGGACTTTTAGAAATGATGTGACAGTCCTGACCAATTGCCATCCACAAGAGAAAATGTCTGTTGTTTCCATAGAAACGTCTAAGCAAATAGTGAGAAAGAGGAAGTCGAGTCAGCGACCACAAGATGAGTGTGTCACTCATTGTTGTGTTTGCCGCAACATGCGCGGAGGCGATATAGATAGACAGTTGCTATCCAATCAGAATGGACAGCGTCAAATCCACATTCAGCTGTGAGTCCAGGAAGCCTGCATCCTGGCTAATCCAAATTCTCAAACAATTGCATGCTTTCTTTGTGTGCATCTTGCGCGAGATTTGGATGTTTGCTTGCGTTCCAGCAAGGATTCAAAGAAAAGAAATTAGGGGTTTATTTGGTTCACAAATTTATTTTAGATTTTTGCAGGATGAAAACGTTATGAGGTGTTTCTCAAATGTATACATACTGACTAAACTCATGAGACATTTAAAGGGGAAGTAAAGTAAAACAGTTTTTGTACAATAATATGTGTTATGCAGCCCCATTTGTCTAAACAACATTCTGATTAATATTAGCAGCATAATCCACCTGTTTCTATCCTCTGTCAGGGGGCGGCCATTTTCCCACTTGCTGTCGACAGAGAATGACATCAGTTGCTCAGGGCTCAGGTTACAACCAATCACATTATCAGCTTCAGAGAACAGGTGAGCCGTGATTGGTTGTAACCTGAGCCCTGAGCAACTGTGATGTCCCCATTTTCAGCCGACAGCAAGTGGCAAAATGGCCGCCCCCTGAGATGGATTAAAACGGTTAGATTTAGCTGTTTACACCATATTCCACAAATGCAATGTTAATCAGAACATCGTGGTTTGACTAGTGGGGGTATATACAACTTATTATTTGTAAAGAAAATGTTTGGGTTGATTTCCTCTTTAAGAGTTAAAACTATTTATGCTTTTCTGAATAGGTCATCTCTCCCAATACAAGCCTGAATTGTGGGTTTGTGAGTTTTCAGCTGGGACACCAGCTGACAAATCACAAGGGTTTTGATGCCCACACTGTTTTGTGACATCTGAGGCTACTGTTTGTGCTGCACCAGTAGTGAGGCCTGCAGGAGGGTCTGTCCAAAAGGAAGGGCCATTGGTGAGCTAAGAATGGGGGAGGGGATCAGATTATTGTGTTGGGAGCCAAAGGGGGTTAGAGAGTTCTCTGCACTTCCACAGAGGTTTGGGATTGTATGCAGATTTGTTTACTTCTCCTAGTTTATGGTAGTAGTTGTAATGAAAACAAACATTAATGCTTTACATAACCAGCGTTATATGCTATAACAAACTTGTTTGGTGTATTTGGGCATTTTCAGACAACAGGGGTAGCAAAGTGGTTAGCATTGCCTCGCAGGTCAGAGGTTCTGGTTTTGAATCTCAGGCTTTCCTGTGTGGCGTTTGCCATTGAAGTCTTTCGTGTAACCTGCCTCTCACCCAAAGGGTCAGCTGGGATTAGCTCGAGCTAACCCATTTTCTTTGTTCAGACTATTTTCAGTCTTTAAATTTTTTTCAAATTGTTAAGTTCCTCAGGCATGACGATTCCCCCCAATGTTTGCTTTATTAGGATTGACAAAGCCAGTGTCTTACTCAGGGAGAAAAACAGCTTCGGTGCGCAGTGATGGCAGAACGCTTTTCTCCATCGGGGGCTATAAGGCTGTTGTAGTGGATTTTTTTTAGTTTATTCTGAAGCTCCTCAAAACCCAAAAGCTGAACAAAAGAGATGAGAACGTAGATTTGTGTTAGTCTCCAAATTTTTTTTTTTATAAAAGGGTTTCTATATTTAACCAGACAGCTAAACATGTGTCACTGAATTTGAAGACTCTCCTGTGGCGCTGTAGATTTATGGCATGCAGATTTTAACAACATGAGTATGAAATATCACAGTTTTCGATTGTTCTTTTGTTTGACGTCATCCTCAACATGCCACGTTAACATTCTCTGCCAAACATCTGCCCTCATGTCCAACAAGAATCCCGTGCTTCCACTCAGATCTTTGCTTGCATGTGGTAATCCGATTGTTGGGTGTGTCGGTTAGTGACTTTTATAGCGACTCAAGCAGAAGTTGATTATTTATAACCTGCAGTTTGGAACATAAGTCGTTGACTTTAGAAAACTCGTACGGACGCCCAGAAAGAATGTAAAAAAAGTGGACATGTCCGGGCAAAAGATGACATTTTGGTCACCCTAGTTTAGGAAGTAGCAGTTTGACGGTTCCGGTGAGTCCTGACTGTTACGCGAGAAAAGCAGAAATAGTGGGAAAGAAATTAGCTTAGCCACTAGCTTTCTTCCACTTCTGCCTCCAATTGGCAGTATAAGCTTCCCATTCTTGTGGTCAGACGGCCATTTTGAACGCTGTCCGATTCTCGCTCCAGTATTTGGACCGAACTAGCAATAGAAAGTGCTCGTTATAGTTCAGTAACACTGTGTTCTTGAGGTGTTTTGATGACATCTTCAGCTAAATGAAAGAGTTCAGTGAAACATGAGTGGTATTACGCAGGAAAGGCCATGGCTTAAAAAAAAAAAGAAGTCAAAATCTAATTTGCTAACACTGCTTCAATTCAGAGAACTTGTTTATACCCTGTGGTGTTGACTCTGCCAGTCAAGCCAGTCTGCAGAAAACATTTCTGTGACCAGGTGTATTATTCATGGTCACGTCACACTGTGAATTATGTAATCTTAACATAACCATTGGTTGTTGTTGTTGTAGCCAGAGGCTGTTAAATATCCAAGTTACATTCAATAAGAATAGATCACTGTGCATTGACAATATAGTCCTTTTTAATACATATTTTTGGTTTAGTGACTTTGGAATGTGACTTTTCAACTGATTGCTCCCCGATGAGGCCGTGTTTTCCTCTGTAAAAGTACTCCACTAAAGGGCTTGTTTTCATGAGTGCAGCACAAGGAATGAAGGAAATACCATTTTTTGTTTATTTCAAACATTCTATTTATAGGATACAAGAAAGCTCCTTATAAATCCTTGTTATTCTACCTTCAAAAAGTGAATGTTTGTAATGGCTTTCTAAAGCTCAGCAAATGTGATGATACTGCACAGGCTGTGCTTTTCAGTACTTTACTATTGTTTGGGCCTTTTTACTATTGTTATTATTCCACGAAACAAGCAATAACCTCACTACTTTAGTTATCTGACAGTGATTTAGCTACTCAGAAAAAAAAACTTTGAAACAGTCAGGTCAGCTCCATTTCTCACATTATAAACATCACATGGCACTGAGCAGGCACCTACTTGAAACCCTTGACTAGACCGGCGCCCATGTGTCTTTATGCGCTTTCGCAAATGGTCAGGAAGGAGTGCGTGTTTTGATGTGAACATTTAGCTGAGGCATACACATTAGTATTTGGTAAATGTTTCCATCCATCCACCCATTTTCTATACTGCTTGTCCTTATTATGGTCACGGGTGAGCTGGAGCCTATCCCATTGTCCGTGCAGTATTCTTTTATTTTTTCATGCAATATCGGGAAAGACAGCAATTATTATCGCAGCGAGCCTTTTATGTATGCAAATCATGCAAACAAAAAATCAGGAAATTAGTTCTTTTCATAAAGCACATTCATTATCAATCAATTAATTGTTAAAAATATGCATATCGCAATAATATAGTGCAAATTCAAAAAAATTGATGGCATTTTTGGACTAAGCAGCCCAAAATCACTCAAGATTTTTTCTTTATTTTTTTTGGGCCAGTTTTATACAGTAATTTTGCGTGCAACACTGCTACACCCTGAAAATGAATGAGAGAGTGGAGACATTTAGATAAACTTGACCTCAACCCAAGAGAGCATGTTTTTTTTTTTAGTTCAAAAAGCACAAAAGTGAAGGTAACAATTAAGAAACGTAAACAAGCAGCAAATCAAGATAGCTTCAGTAAAGGCCTTTTGAATCTTTTCCATGAAGTTACTGTAATTGCTAAATGATAATTTTCATATCGTACGGACAACTCCGGAATTAAAGTTTCAAATCTACACTTCAAATCTTGATTGCTTCATTTGAAATGGTGGTTACTTCTGAGCCTCACAGCACTCAACCTCTTTCACTAATGTGTGTCGCAGATGTGCAAAATTGGAATATGCTGAAGAGAAAATATACATATGAAGGCTTAAGTCAGCTCCATATGGTGTTTAGAACTTCTATGTCGGACTGTCTGAGTCATAATATCCAAAGCTTCCTTCCACAACGGGAAACACCCGAGCACATCGTACCCGTGATTCACTATGCTGTGTGTGCACTCATATCTAACTATAGCTCAAACTGTATCTTTGTATCCATGGCAACAGCTCAGCCTTTAGGGGAGTGGTTTGATATTTCCAAGCGCATGCGGCTCATAAATAGGAGGAGCTAAGCTTCACTTATCACAGAGTGACTACTGTTAGCGTTTCCTCTCCAGTGTTTGCCCACAGAGTCAAACCAAGCTGGTTGCCAGGACATCACACCTGTATGCTCAAATCTGCAAAAGAGCAAAAATAATCCACTTTTAAAAAGCAGTGTGATTTTCTTTCCAGTAGAATGGCACAGCACCCAGAGTTTGAGCGGGCTGGAAAGAAGCAGGGCCTCCAGGTTTGGAGGGTGGAGAACTTTGACCTGGTGCCTGTTCCTGAAAACCTGTATGGAGGATTTTATACAGGAGATGCGTACATCATCCTCAACACCATCAAGCAACGCTCAGGAAACCTGCAGTATGACCTCCATTTCTGGTTGGGTGAGTGCAGAAAGCCTAATAATGCGTTCCCAAATGCAGAATTAAAGAGGAAGGCCACTGTAAAACATTTGGTCCATGATGACCTAATTATTCTTTTCTGCTTTTGTTAGCTATTGTATGTGTATGCATGTTCAATGGTTGGACAAATATGAAGTGCTGGCTCTATTAGGTCTTGTGTCTGATTTAACTCATTCACTGCCATTGACGGTTATAGACGTCAATGATGTGTTTTTACTGGGCTGGCAGTGAATGAGTTTAAATCAAAATGGCCTCCCTGGATAGATGTCAGACCCCTGGAATAAAACACTGTGTAGGTTTATCATGGCATCTCTGTGTTGTTCATATGCAGGGGATTTCTGCACCCAGGATGAGAGAGGCTCGGCGGCCATCTTCACATTCCAAATGGATGACTTCCTTGGAGGAAAACCCATCCAGTATCGGGAAGTCCAGGGATATGAGTCAAAAACGTTTCTTGGCTACTTCAAGTCCGGGATCAAGTATATGGTGAGATTTTAATTGACGTTTACATTACAACCTGCAAGTTTTTTTTGCCTGCTGTAGTTTACACTCTAAAAACAGTTGGGTCAAAAATAACCCAACTATGGGTCAAAAATGGACCGATCCTCTACTTGGGTCAATTTGACCCAACAACCCAGAAAGTTGGGTCAAATTGACCCATTAAGTGGATCGGTCCAGTTTTGATCCATAATTGGGTTACTTTGTTATTGTTTGTTACCCTTTTATTTCTATTGTTTACATTACAACCTGCAAGTTTTTTTTTTGCCTGCTGTAGTTTACACTCTAAAAACAGTTGGGTCAAAAATAACCCAACTATGGGTCAAAAATGGACCGATCCTCTACTTGGGTCAATTTGACCCAACAACCCAGAAAGTTGGGTCAAATTGACCCATTAAGTGGATCGGTCCATTTTTGATCCATAATTGGGTTACTTTGTTATTGTTTGTTACCCTTTTATTTCTATTGCAATTTGGTGCACAGCTTTGGTATGTTGGCGTGTTAAATTTAGCGGGGCAATCTTATCATCACCATTAACATAAACTAATTACACTTGATATTGATAGGCAGTCATTAACTTTGGAAAATGTACCTTGCAGAAAGGAGGTGTGGCATCAGGGTTCAAGCATGTCGTCACCAATGAAGTGGTCGTACAGCGTGTGCTCCACGTTAAAGGTCGCCGTGTTGTCAGGGCAACAGAGGTGCCGGTCAGCTGGGACAGCTTCAACCAAGGGGATTGCTTCATACTGGACTTGGGAGATGTGAGTCACTTTGGGGGTACCATTTGGACTTTATGAAAAATGGGAACCTGTCTGCATTATGTAAACTTACTTTTGCTCTTTTTCATGCTTTACAGGAGATTTATCAGTGGTGTGGTTCCCAGAGTAACCGCTTTGAAAAGCTGAAGGCCACACAGGTCGCTAAGGGGATCCGTGACAATGAGCGCAGCGGGAGGGCCCGCGTCTATGTCTGTGATGAGGGTACGGAGAGAGAGAAGATGATCGAGGTGAGATTCTTTAGACTATGTGGTGTGCTGTTATTTGTAACAACAATAGGTACACAATAATCAAAAGTGTCAAAAATAAAAAACAATACCGCAAAATTCCTCATTTTTATTTCGTAGGTTTTAGGAGAAAAACCAGACCTGCCTCCCGGAGCTTCTGATGACATCAAGGCTGATGCTTCCAACAGGAAGAGGGCCAAACTCTACAAGGTACCACTGCTTCCTTTTTGCATTATTGAAGTGATTGTTTGTTGTGATGTAGCCTCATTTTGGTGGGCATTTTTGTTAAATACAAAAAAACTCCAAAGGCCACGTAGATAAAAATCGACAGATGCAAGGGCCATTTTGAATTGTGTATTTTTTTGTTTGTTATTTTTTTTGGGGGGTGGGGGAACTGCTACCTGCGCAGATTTCTATAAGGGAATTGGGGTGGTCAGAAAATATGACCCATCAGAAAATGTAAATCTTTGCACAAAACAGCAGTTTAATCCTACATTCAGAACGAAAACAGGAATCTTTCATGTGATATGTTCAAAATTTTGATCTTGACAGTGCAAAAAAATGGCGGAAACCATTTTTGCTTGTAATTTTTTTTTAAATTCACAACAGTGTTATGAATAGAAATGTTATTAGCTAATTTGCATCTTTTCATATTTAGAAAAGCTCAGTAAATAAAACAAATGTATTCGTAGCAAATGCCATTTTCAGTATGTCCTGTGGAACGCTTAAAAATGAGCGGCGGGCCATAAATTGGACACCACTGGAGTAGACTATTGATTATTTCAGAGAGAAATATATGATATGTAAAAAAAAGAAAAAAGGATGCACCATGAGATGACACTTCCAGCATGTTTTATAGCAAACGACCCTCGACCAAATAATTTGTGATTTTGAAAAATAACAACTGTAGTACATATCACAAAGCAGCACGTAAAAATGATGATAATGTTATCAAACAAACAACTCATTAAATTTCCCTTTGAATTGTCATATGACAATTATTTGGGATATCGACACTGTTGAAGTGCACAATTCTAGAACAGTGTGCTTCTAATCTGTAATGGGTTCTCTGTGGTCAACAATAAAATAGATTTTTTTGGTTAGTAAGATTCTACAAGAGTGAACCAAATTGTTTTACATTGACACAAGGGCCAAGGTGCGTATATCTAATTATGAAGGTGCACAATTTGATACTTAGCTAAATTAAAATTGTGCTCAAGAGTTCCATTGTAGTTCATTTCTTTTTAGGCTAGTGTGGCTAGTGAACTACTTTTCCGGGCATAAATACCCATTTGTATTCAGTACAGTCATCTTTCACTTGCATGCAAACCTTTAAAAGCCGGTGGGGAAGCTAGGCGAGAACATTTGATCCAATCCACCATGTGATTCTAAGAACAAATAAAACCTCAGGGGAACTTTACTTAAAAGCCCCAAAATATTCAAGCCGCAAAAGGTCAAAATACATAATAAAGAACAGTTGTTTGATTGTTTTTTTATTGACGTTACTTAATAAAGAAAATTAAATTTCAAATCGCTACTGCCACCTGTGGCCGAAAAATGAAACTGCACACACTCACGTACACAATGCACACTTGATGTCATTCTGAAAACTATTGACTTTTAGGGATACCCGTTGTGAACAGCTAAAGTGTTAATCTACTAATTAGAAGATGTTTCAGTTATATTAAATGGTCAAATAAAAAGGCTATTGTAAAGATATTTTAGGCCAAATTATGACAGAGAGCAGCTGTAAATGTATTATGGCCCTTGAGGACTTTATAAATACTGAGCTCTCCCCAAATAGGAGTTAGGTTTCCTTTCAATGCTCTACAAACTGACCAAACATATTTGTATTAAATGTGACGTGCTTCTATGTCAGGTGTCCAATGCCAACGGTGGTATGACAATTGCACTGGTGGCTGAAGAAAACCCATTCCGCCAAAATGCCCTGGACACTGGCGACTGTTTCATTCTGGATCACGGCTCCGATGGAAAGATCTACGTATGGAAAGGTATGCTAAAGGTGTACTTTTCAAAACATGATCCGTTTTGATCAAATGTAGTCATAATGACTCGCAATTCTCGCGTCACGTAAAAGGTCAAGGCGCCAACATGGATGAGCGAAAGGCGTCGATGAAGGCTGCCGAGGAGTTCATCAAGAAGATGGGCTACCCCAAACACACCGAAGTGCAGATCCTGCCTGAGATGGGCGAGACTCCGCTCTTCAAGCAGTTTTTCAAGAACTGGAGGGACAAGGATCAGACCGTGGGCCTGGGTGTGGCCTACATCGCCAACAGCATCGCCAAGATCGAGAAGGTGCCCTTCGACGCCGCCTGTCTGCACGACTCCCCCGCCATGGCCGCCCAGCACGCCATGGTGGACGACGGCACCGGAGAGAAACAGGTGAGATGATGGAGGCACTCTTTTCTAATTGTGCTGTTTCTTTTGACTCAAAAGAACAAGGCTTGATTCCCCCCCCCCCCCCCCCCCACAAAAAAATTGAGGTTTCTGCTCTCAAGCTCCTCCTACTATTGTGAAGTGAGAAGTGTAATGTAATTTTCATTCAGTTGTCAATTTTCGTGGTTGAGATTATGTAGCGGGGTGTATCTAAAATTAAATATCTTAAATTAATACTACTATGGTGGGAAGTAACAAAGAACAAATACTCTGTTGCTGAACTTATGTGGATTTTTCTGGTATTCGTATTTGTACTTATTTTTCTGATGACTTTTTACTTTTACGAGCTAACTAATATCTTTACTTTGTCAAAATCGACTTTTTTATTATTATTTTTTTTTTCAACGTAGCGGATGATGGATGACACAACAAAAAAGGCTTTTAAAGTCAACCACTGCTGACATTTTGATTGACCGATTGATTAATTGATATCGGCGGGGCTTATTAGGTGGACTTTCCCATCCATGATACAGTAGAGTCAGAATCTACAGTATGGACTTATTTAAGTGGATTATCTATTTTTTCTATTATCATTAACTAATTTAGAATTGTATTTGTTGTTTAGGTCACAAACTTGACCTAACAGAAGGGAGAAACTGGGGATAAATTATTATTATTTTTTTTATACATTGTGCCATTTCCCATTTGATCAAATCAGGTATCGCATGCATAGTAACTGATAGTAAAAATAGATTTGGACTTTTAGCTTTTGTTCTTAAGTAGCGATGTCCCAATCTGATCGACATGATCGGTAATCGGTGCCGCTTACGTGATTTTCAGCTGATGGATATCGGCTGAAAAAGATCAGATATTTAAATTTGCTTAACTTCTGAAGTTGAGAATGGCATATTTTAGCACTATACTTGATTTGAACCACTGCTGATTTCCAGTCATAGAAAAAGGTATTATGTTGGGATACACCTTTGTTCAAATATTTAAAAAAAAAAAGAAAAAAAAAAAAGGTAATGTTGAGACAATTTGGATGTGGTCTGCTTTTTCTTCGTCATTACATTGCCTTGCAGAGGTTTTGCATTGGGACTTGGTACTCAAAATTGACCTTTGCAAACGGAGCCCTTTGGCACTATGATGTCATTTTCAGTCTACAGCAAGTAACAAAATGGATAAAAACAGGTGCTGCTTAATTCATATTCCACAAACTCAATATTAATCAGAATACAGGCGTCATGTTTAGACTGGTGGTGCCACATAGAACATACAGGAAAGAAAATGTTGTCCTTTTGCCTGCACTGCTATGACAGTTCCAAAAATGATTACCATTGCGAAGGCAGAGTATTTTTATCCTGATGGATGTCATTAGATGATACAGGTGTACCTAATGATGTGTCCTGTCCTGCGAGAGTGGCAGACATAAATCTTGGTGTCTTTCCTGCCAGATCTGGCGTATTGAGGAATCTGACAAGGTGCCGGTAGACCCGTCCACCTATGGCCAGTTCTTCGGAGGAGACAGTTACATCATCCAATATAACTACCATCATGGAGGACGTCATGGACATATCATCTACATGTGGTGAGAAGGATGAGCTTTTAAAAACTAAACCTGTTATCTTTATTCATCAAGCTATGGGGACGGAGGCTGATTGTAGTTGTTCCTTCCCAGGCAGGGCACGGACTCCAGCCAGGAGGAAATCGGGGCCTGTGCTATCCTCAGCGCCCAGCTGGATGACGAGCTTGGCGGCGGCCCCGTGCAGGTAGCGCACGTCATATACCCTTAATGACTTTGAATCAACTGCTTTTTAATTTTCATGATCTGTAACCCATTCGGTCGCTCACATCGTCAGTGTTCCTTTTTTTTTGTTGCCTCCTTGTAAAGGCCTCGTCTGACCTTTTGCATCCTTCCTTCTCTCTCCTTTGCTGCTTCTTTACCCCCTCGATTTTACACCGCTTCTTTCTCCTCAGGTTGTCGGTGCTCCTATAACCACTCAGGTATTCACCTTGTCAAACTGGGTGTTGTCTTTTTGTCCAGAGCCAGTGACAACATTCTAACTGTAGTTTGGATATTATTATTTCATTAGGAAATAAGAATTTAACAGTGATGTTGTAGCTGCTAGCCGTTCACCCGTTCAACTAATATATCATTTTCCAGTTCTACAATAGTGTGATAATGCCTCATACCATAATCAAGAGACTTTAACTCATTAACTGCCATTGACGGCTATAGACGTCAAAAATTCATTTGAACTATTTCTATTAGTTTCACATTTTTTTTCACTTTTGTTATTGTTATTGTACATTTAGAACAGATATAAAATTCTTGATTAATCTTAGTTTCGATTAGTTTCACTTTTTTTTCACTTTTGTTATTGTTTATTGTACATTTAGAACAGAAGTAAGTAGTTGTCATGTGATTAATTACAATTAAAAAATGTTATCGCCTGATGCCCCTAATTAAAAAAAAGAAAGGATTATTAAAAATTAGGGATGTCAGACAATTACATTTTTTAATTGTAATTATCCGCATGACTTCAATATTTAACTCACGATTAATCACAAATTTTATATCTGTTCTAAATGTATTTTTTTTAATTTATGTTTTCATACTCTTGTTAACAAAAGTGGAAAAAATTTGACACAAATAAAAAATTTTTTTATGTCTATAGCCGTCAATGGCAGTGAATGAGTTAAGGATTAAATGCGCATGTACACAAAAGTCTACATGCACAATAAAGATGTAATCAACATAGCAACACATTCCTGGCTCTGTGCATGAGATGTTCATTTCTCCAATTTGTCTTCATTTTCACTTCACTTGTACTTGTGTCATTTCCATGCGCATGCTACATATATTGTACTTCAATTGCTTGTACAGCATTTTCCAGGATCCCCACTCTTACTTTCACAGGGCACTCATTTAAACACTTGGAAACTGAATAATCGAATCCCATGAAATTAAACAGGACTTGTTTTCAACCGTCATGTTTATATTTATGAGATGATATACCAAGATTATATACTTTTATAAATAGTTAATGATCATTTTTTCTGCACTTTACTATATTGATTTACATATTTATTTTTCATAATAAAGTTTATGTTAATATAGCTTTCTTTGCTGGTAGCTGGGCAAACTCACATTGTTCTATTCATCTATAGTGAGGTGTGTGGTACCAATGGTTAGGATAAAGGGATTCAAGAGACAACAGGTGTCTTATAAATGTCGTAATCCCTGTCTAGACTGAAATTAGATGTACAGACTCACACAACACAAGTTGTAGATTGACTCAAATGCATTCAGATGTAATGAGTTCAGGCTTTAGTATGATTTCCGGCCAAATAATAACCACAGTAAGCCGCCGCTATTCTTCGCGGGGTATTGAGACGAAGCACTGCCGTGAAAGAGGAAAATCTGCAAGGAAGTGATGTCCTTCCAAAAAGTTGCCACAAGATGGCAGCAAAGTCCCCCCCCCCCCCCCCCCCCCCCCACTAGAAAAGTCTCTGGCCTGACCAGATGAACATATGAATGGGCACCAAACTGTCCCCCCCCCCCAAAAAAAAATGCTAAGAATTTTTTATATTAGAAATGGCTTTGGCCTAAACACAAAAACAACGTAAAGGTGGAGGATAGACTTTAAAAAAAAAAAATGTAAACACTAAATCACTTGCTTTTTGGAATTGGAATTTTAAATGCGTTTTTGGTTTAAAAAAAGAAAAGAAATAAATAATCAACAGTTTCCCTCACATTAACTCATTTACTGGCATTGACGGCTATAGACTTCAAAAATTCATTTGAACTATTTCTATTAGTTTAACATTTTTTCCACTTTCGTTACCTAGAATTTTTTTTATTGTAAATTTAGAACAGATATAAAATTTGTGATTAATTGTGAGTTAACTATTGAAGTCATGCGATTAATTACGATTAGAATTTTAATCGCCTGATGCTCCAAATTTTTAATCTTTTCTTCTTCTTTTTAATTCTTTCACTACCATTGACGACTATAAACGTCAAAAGTCATTTGAACTATTTCTATTAAAACCTAGAATTTTTTACATTTAGTACAGATATAAAAATTTGTGTTTAATCGTGAGTTAACTAGTGAAGTCATGCGCTTGATTACGATTATAATGATAAATTATAATTGCCTGACGCCTTCTAATCTTTTCTTTACAAAAAAGAAGATTTTTTTTAAATTAAAAATTAGGGCGCGTCAGGTGATTACAATTTTTAACTGTAGCTAATCGCGTGAGTTCACTCGTTAACTCACGACTTAAAAAAAATAAAATTATTGAAAATTAGGGGCGTCAGGTGATTAAAATTTGTAATCTTAATTAATCGCATGACTTCACTAGTTAACTCACGATTAATCACAAATTTTATATCCGTTCTAAATGTACAATGATTTTTTAAATAGGTTTTCACACTCTTGTTAACAAAAGTGGAAAAAAATGTTAAAATAATATAATTAGTTTAATTTTTTTATGTCTATAGCCGTCAATGGCAGTGAATGAGTTAAAATGGCATTGTTTTCTGGCTTTGATGCACAGAAAGAGTGCACAAATGAATCTTTACAAGCAACAGTTACTACAATTGACTCAACTGCATGACCACATTTAGACTTTTTGAAACATTGTGATTGGCTGCTGAGTTGATATGTTCACTTTGTGTTGTTAATTTAACTTGACCAAAGAGATTGACAATACTATAATGCACCCATTCACAAAATCGTAGTTTAGCTTGATGCTCGTCCTTTGTGGCCAAATTGTGGCATTGCTTTACATTAGATTTGACAACAAAGGATGATCAAACTGCTAGATAACTAACATAAAGCATGAGACTGCGTGCGCAAGGAATCAGAGCACCCACGTGCGTGAAAATGAACCCTATGTTGTTGACGTGTGTGTCAGGTGAGGGTGGTGCAGGGTAAGGAGCCGGCCCACCTGATGAGTCTGTTTGGAGGACAGCCCATGGTGGTCTACAAGGGTGGCACGTCCAGGGAAGGAGGTCAGTCAGCTCCTGCGGAGACACGCCTCTTCCAGGTGCGCTCCAACTCCGCGGGACACACCAGAGCGGTGGAGGTGAGACATTAGAAACAGTAAACATGAAGGATCTTCTTAAAAAATGAAAATCAATCCAAATATGATCTGTTTCGTATGTGTATGTTTAGGTTGATGCAGCGGCAGCCAACCTGAACTCAAATGATGCTTTTATTCTGGTGAGCCCCGGAGGTTCCTTCCTGTGGGTGGGAGTGGGTGCCAGTGACACTGAGAAGACAGGAGCCCAGCAACTGTGTGGCATCCTAGGAGTGTCGCCCTCTGAGCTGCCTGAGGGAAGGGAAACAGGTACCATCTTTTTTTTTGCAAAGCGGGTCTCATACCACAGAGATTTCCAACCACTGTAGCTCAGCACATTCGTGAAGAAAAAAACTATTTTTTTTACTACATATAATGTGTCTTTGTTCATCTTCCTATGTTTGTGAAGTATCGTGACAGGCAGAACAATTCAATGTTCTTCAACTAGATGGCAGAAGATAGCACCGGTTGCCATTCATTCAACAGAATATATATTTTTCTAATGTTTGCACTGGCTCAATAAAAGCTGTCCATTCACAGGTCAGTTCTGGGAGGCCCTGGGAGGAAAGACAGATTATCGTACTTCTACCAGACTTAAGGACAAAATGGATGCTCACCCTCCTAGACTCTTTGCCTGCTCTAACAAGACTGGAAACTTCATCGTAAGTCATTAACCGTCATAACGTTAGGTGCATGCAGAGCATCTCATGAGATCCTTGTACGCTACACACTCCAGATCGAAGAGGTACCTGGAGAGTTGACCCAGGATGACCTCGCCACTGATGATGTCATGATCCTGGACACATGGGAGCAGGTTGGGAGAGCGGAACAAAATGGAGATACGATCGAAAAGGCATTCAAGGAAAATGTGAATGAGTAATGCATACTGTACTTCCTCCCTTTTGTGAAGGTGTTTGTCTGGATCGGCAACGAGGCCCAAGAGGAAGAGAAGACTGAAGCAATGGCATCTGGTAAGAACATTTTCCTGATCCACATTCTAATATTAACAGCTCAAAAAAATATATATATTCAGACCACTGCAAAAGTATGCTTCTCTGATTTTGCTCATTTGATTACCCATTTTTTTCTCAATCAAATCCTATGCAAGTCATTTACATTTGAAATGCCGTATGATTCTAAATTATTTTTAAGTGTTTTGTGATCATATATTGTGGATTAAACAATTAATATAGGCAACTGTAAACATTTTTGAGAGTGTCAATTTTTAGCGTCTTTTGCTATTAGCTTGGTTTTACTTATTAGTCGAAATATTTGGGTAACTAAAAACTGTATTTTTTATTCTCCATTGTTTTATTAAAAATGAATACATACATATATATATATATATATATATATATATATATGCTTAATTCTTCTTAGCAAGTTACAGAATCCCATCACTGGTGAGCTATTTTTAGAACAGAGCTGTATGCTACTCATGTTGTCCTTGGGGTTAACTAGTACCCGCTATATATATATATATATATATGCTTAATTCTTCTTAGCAAGTTACAGAATCCCATCACTGGTGAGCTATTTTTAGAACAGAGCCGTATTTTACTCATGTTGTCCTTGGGGTTAACTAGTACCCGCTGGCACTTTATTTTTATTCATTCATTTTTTTAACAGTATTATATTTATTAATACCTTACCACGGTAAACCGCCATGCCTACTTATTACTAAGTTTTTATACGGGTAAGATGATTATTCATGGTTGCTAGTTGCAAATGTAAGCCAAATCATTGGATACCATAAAAGTTGCGAATCAACAAGTATTCACAAAAAAACGCATCTCGCCCTTCAGCGTTGCGTTACATCGAGACAGATCCCGCTAACAGAGATCGCAGGACGCCCATCGTGAAGATCAAGCAATGCTTCGAACCGCCAACCTTCACTGGCTGGTTCCTGGGCTGGGACCATGACTACTGGACCAGCGACCCCCTGGAGAGGGCCATGGCTGAACTGGCCATGTGAGATCACACCCTGCGCATCACAACATCCAACCAGCACCCGACACTTCGCCGGCTCTGCAAGCAGAAGACTGTTTTTTTATTTTAGCCGCTAGTATGCCTTGAGACTTACAGTACGTAACAATGTTAAAACCAAAACAAAACTAGTTGTTGCCTCACAGTGCGCCCTTTGTTTGCTTTTACAACCAAATAGCGGTTAAATGTTTTATAGGCTGGCTTCATGCAATGTTTTTGTTCAAAAGCAATCTCTTACACATAAAAAAAAAAAAAAAAGCATTTTATATTTGGACACGTGCCTAAACACAGCCAGCAAAGTAATACAATGCCTTAACATTGTAGATTATTTTATCCTTTTAGTTTTCAATGGTACTGTGCCTGTTGCTTAGGATGGTAGATGTTCATGCAGGAATGGCGTGCTTGCTGTATTTATTTGACAAGCTTTGCTGCTTATCTTGTCCACAATTTTATTTTATTTTTTTGCCAGTTCAGGTTTTACTACACTTTGCCATCACAATAAAATACAATTAAAAGTTGTGTGTTTGTCTGATCATATAAAAAATAAATGAATCCAAATCTCTTGATTAACAAGATTTAATAATGTTTTCAATATACTGCATATGTATGGTGAGGATAAAATGGACACAAAAATGGCCGGGCACTTCATTTCCAGCTTTGGGATCAGAACAGTCTTCAATTATGAATACTGGACAGAAAGGCAAACAAAACATACTTGCCATAAAAACATACAGTGCACAATTTACTAGCTTTCCTCATGAAAAGCAAAATCCATGACAGTACAGTATGTTTTCACTTAACGTAAATGAACACGTTACAGCATTTATCTTTACATTAATAAGGTCAAGATGACAGCAGATAGTGTTTTTGTTTCCATCAATAGCACATCATCGGGACAAATGCTGTTTGAGCGGGAAAACATCTGATTCGACTTTTCAACAACAAAACGTAACAGTAGCAGTGTGACAACATGATGGTTACTATAGCAACGTGTATATACCGTATAGGGTAATGTAACTTTTCAAAGCGAAATTTGAATACACTTGCGTAGAAAAGCACATGCGCGCACACCTGAATGTTTTTAGTAAAGCTATTGAGCTAGTAATTCACTCCATAATGTAACAGCTAGCTATGGGTCACATCACATTTAAAAGACAATTAAAAAGCTCTTATGACTATTTGGCTCCACGAGATGAATTGTCTGACTAAATACCTTTTGTTTTGAAAGCAACATAGATACGTATAAACTCTTAAGCTACGTTTGAAACTGCATAGAAAAGTGTCAAAATAAATCCGTGACGGTCAGTTAAGGCTTTTTGTTTCGAAGGGAGCATTCTAAGGGACCTGTCGTACCCATGAATGAATACTCTTATTATACACGTATGGCTTGACTAAATTGCAAGGAATCCACTCACATGACTTAAAATATGATCATCTAGATAATACGGTATTATGGGAGTCATCTCTAGGTTGGACTGTAATTGTAACTTTAGTAGTGACAACTAAATATTTTTTTTGCGGCACGCTTCAAATTCTCCATCTCTAAATTCTCTCTATATTTGAATAACTCATTTGGGTTAGTATGAAACAATATTTATACAACTAAAATCTTAAAAATGTAATGAATTGATGGAGTACAACATCCTTAAAATAATGTATGAAATTTTACCAAATAAAATGCAAATCAGATTTTTTTTAAAAAAAAGGGAAAGTGAGTATAAATGAAGAGGAATCTATATTTTTAACACAGAACAAAAGGTGACAGTTTGTGGAACAATCTGGATTGTAAAACCAAATCATCTCAATCTATCTGTAATTTTATTTTTAAATTTTTTTTAAATAAAAGTACAATGACTAAAATAAATATACATAGCATGAAATCATGCTATGTATATTTATATGTTGGAAACGTCTTGACTGCTTGCTGCCATTCATTTTGTGTTGATCAGTTTGTGTTGGTCAGCGGCAGACATTACAAGTTTTACTTCTTTCTGTCCTCTTTTCACGGCACGGTGGCTGACGGTGGCTTAGCACGTCCGCCTCCCAGTGCAAAGGACGTGAGATCGAGTCCGGGCTTCGGCCTTCCTGGGTGGAGTTAGTATGTTCTCCCCGTGCCCGTGTGGGTTTTCTCCGGGTGCTCCGATTTTTTCCCACATTCCAAAGACATGCACGGCCGGTTAATTGAGCACTCTAAATTGTCCCTAGGTGTGATTGTGAGTGTGATGGTTGTTCGTCTCTGTGTGCCCTGCGATTGGCTGGCAACCAGTTGAGGGTGTACCCCGCCTACTGCCCGAAGCCAGCTGGGATAGGCTCCAGCACCCCCGCGACCCTTGTGAGGAATAAGCGGTTAAGAAAATGGATGGATGTCACCTTTTCATTTCTTTTTTTAAGGAGTGAAATATTTATTTTATTTTATTTGAACTCCTCCAGTTATAGATCACCGATTAAGGATCCATTGCATTGTATTTAACTCAATTACTGCCATTGACGGCTATAGACGTCAAAAATTCATTTGAACTATTTCTATTAGTTTAACATTTTTCCCACTTTTGTTAACAAGAGGATGAAAACCTAGACATTTTTTTATTGTACATTTAGAACAGATATAAACGTTTTGATTAATCAAGAGTCAACTAGTGTAATCATGTGATTAAATATGAAAAAAATTATGTCACAAATTTTTAATAATCTTTTCTTAAAAAATAAAATAAAATTATGTCCCAAATGTTTAATAATCTTTTTTTTTTTTTTTTTTATAAAAGATTATTAAAAAATTTGGGACAAAAAAAAAGAAAATATTATTAAACATTTGGGACATAATTTTTTTCATATTTAATCGCATGATTACACTAGTTAACTCACAATAAATCACAAATTTTATATATCTGTTCTAAATGTACAGTATTTTTTTTCAAAAGTGGGAAAAACTAATTGAAATTGAAATAAATTTTGACATCTATAACCGTCAAAGTCAGTGAATGAGTAAAAATACTCAAAAGGTGACAAGAGTTGTGCATTAAGGCTGAACGACTTCCAGCAGGTGGCACTGTGGTGTAAAATGCTTGAGTTAATTTTCATTATAAACTACTTTTTATGTTCAGAGTAGCTACTCATTTGCAAAATGTGTTGAAAATAACTTGTCCGTTATCTTTTGCAATTTCCTTTGGGTGTGTACTTACATGTTTGAAAGTGAGGATGCGTGAACACGTTAGTATAAACATGCAATGACAAAAACACAGTGCATGTAAAAAAAACAAAAAACAAAACATATCGCGAATTTAAACCTTGTAACTAAACTAAAATGGACACTGGCAGTGGTTGCAGCAAAACTGCAGCATCAGGCATTACATTAAAAATATGCGTATGAGCGTTAAGGTCACTTCCACATGTTTTCGATGCAAATGCGTGTCGCGTGGATGTTTCAAGGTGATGGATGCTTAGCGTTTGATGAAGCCTTGCATCATCTCCAGAGGCAGAGGGAAGATGATGGTGGAGTTCTTTTCGGCGGCGATGGTGTTGAGGGTCTGCAGGTAGCGCAGCTGCAGGGCGGACGGCGACTCGGCGATCACCAGCGACGCCTCCTTCAGCGCCCTCGAGGCGTTCATCTCGCCCTCGGCGGCGATAACCTGGGAGGGGCACGCCAGGATTTATATCCTCTAGATCTATTTTCAAGTTGGTCCAGTTTCCATCTTTGGTCATTTGTACAATAATTAGACTCACTCAACTTTTTTATTTATTCTAAAACTAGTCTGCAACCTCACCTGGCATCAAGTGTTGAGAAATTGAATTTAAAAAAAAATCGTAATGAGAAACTTGGTTAATCACAGCTTTACGGAAGAGGATTAGGGCCAGTGAAGAGGAAAAAAAAAGGTTGGCGGGATTCTGACTATTCTCTTTATTCTCAGAATTCTGCCTTTAAAGTGAGAATTCTGACTTTAATCTCGAATCCTGACTTTAATCTCGAATTCTGACTTAAATCTCGAATTCTGAGAATAAAGTAAAAATTTTGACTTTATTAACTCTTTGACTGCCAGACGTTTTCAGAAAAGGGATGCCGTGGGTGCCAGTCGATTTAAGCATTTTGACTGATATTTCAAGGTCCACAGAAAATTATGTGTTTGGACTATGGAAACACACATACTACCAAATGAAAGATTGGACTCTCATCTTTCATCAGAAAAAAAAAGTTTGCTTCTACCTTATTCCGTTTTTCAGTAATCAACAATAGAAAATGGTTAGTTTCACCTCTGTTTTGAAACAAACGTCTTTTAACGTCTTTGGCACTCCTCCATAGGATTTTACTAAACGTTATTTAACGGTTTTGGCAGTCAAAGAGTTAATGCTACTATTATTGTCACAGTCAGAATTCTGAGATTAAAGTCAGAATTCTCACTTTAGAGTGAAAATTGTGACAATTCTCACTTAAAAGTGAGAATTCTGAGAATAAAGTCAGAATTCGCAAAGTCTGAATTCTAAGATTAAAGTCAGAATTCTCACTTGAGTGAAAATTGTGACAATTCTCACTTAAAAGTGAAAATTCTGAGAATAAAGTCAGAATTCGCAAAGTCTGAATTCTAAGATTAAAGTCAGAATTCTCTCTTTAAAGTCAAAGTGAGAATCCTGCCAAACTTAATCTTCCGTACAGCTTGACCAACTAACCATGACAAAAAGGTCATGAAAATGACAATTTCACAAACATAATGATGACCTATTAAGACCCGGTAGAAACAATAAATGAAGACGCTCCTGTTTTAGATCATCAACAGTCAGTCTCATGTTAGCAGTGCATACCTTGGCTCTGGCCTCCCGGGTGGCCTCAGCCTCAGCCGCCATCGCTCTCTGGAGCTGCAGGGGCAGCTTGACGTCTTTGATCTCCACTCGCTCCACCTTGATACCCCAGTCGTCAGTAGCGTCGTCAAGGGTGGACTGACGAGACACAGGTAGGCATTAAAAGTTGGGTTTCTAGTATTGCTGGTAACTGGAATATATGATTATGTGTGTGAAGTCTCAGGTTTAGACCCTCAATATTAAAAGAAAATTGAAAATGTTACAATTCTTTTTAGGTTTAGCATATGGCTACAAAATAAACATTTTTAGTTTTTGGGCTTGTAGATATATTATGTTAAACTTTCAACCAGGGGTGCTGTTTTTTTATTTATTTATTTAATTTATATATATTTATATATATATATTTTGATTTATAGAAGATACTCCTTTTAACAAACGGCACAAGAATTCTCTAAAATATAAATGTTTTTGCCAGGCCTGATATGTGTACAAAGTTTCATGAGTTTTCGGCTTAGGCCCTTTAAAAGCAGCATCATTTTCTATGCAAATGGCGTATTGCCACGGCAACAGCGTGCTACAAAACAAAGCTTTCAAATAAAATTTTCATCTTATACATCTTTCGAGGAAACACCCAAATTTAGAAGATGGTCGGATAAATTTTGATTCTTTGCAGAGAATATTATTAATAATAATAATATTGATGATAATAATAATAATAATAACAGTAAAAATAATAATAATAATTCCTATAGAAATGTGATCATCTTTGACGAAGAAGAAAAAAAAAGAACCATTAGTGTATACAGAAGCTCTCAATTCTACTCTTGGCCACATGATGGCAGCAGAGGGCAGATCTTTAAAATCCATTTTCAGACAACGCAGACTTTTTATCACTGGCAATGCCAGATGTTCAAATAATGTGCAATACATTGTGGAGCAACACTATGTGACACACACACACACACACACACATGACATTAGCGTGATTATGAGAGAATTTTATGGCTCAACCAACAGCCTCTGAAAACTAACATTAAATTATTCACAGGGTTAATGTATGAATAAATGATATGAATCAGATGCAAACGGACAGCTGTGCGCTACATGCAGAATCACCTGCTGTCTCTTAGTGAATTGTCTTCATTGCAGTTTGTTCACTTTAATATTGACACTTGCGGCTGAATCATGCAGCTCGAGAGTGTGGTTGCAAGCAAGGGGCCACTAGAACCCTCCCATTGTTTTCTATAGGCTCGCTGTTGTGCTATGTTGCCGCAACAGCTGCTTGACGAACTCAATCGCCAGAAGAACACATTAAGCGCAGGTTATTCTGAGAGCGGGGCTCTCTGGGTATAAACTGGCGACGGGGCCGTTGGAAGTCTTGTGAACCCTCTGCCAAACACGGACATGTTTGGGTTTGTCTAGTTGGTACAAGTCATCATCAACAGAACGACTTGGCTCCTCTTTTTAGTGTACGAAACACAAACCCCTCACATGTGATGGCAATTACAAATATGGCCAGTGTTATGAATGACTTTTTTCTAATATGGTGTTTGAAACTATTGTCCAATAACCGTACAATAATAGCACTGGGGTTCAAATCTGTGATCATCCACCTGTAGAGGTCTGCTTACTTCAATCTTCTGCATGGACTCAAGCAGATCAATATAAAAAAAATGTCTCAAACCATTTTGATCAGGTTCCATTTACAACATTTGGGGGTAGATGTAGACTGAATTTGTTGTGTAAAGTCCACAAACTGAAAGGGCTCTGGGTCATTCCAATTTGAATTCAAATAGCAGCTGACCACAGTGGGTATGTAAACACATGCTAAAAGTAGTGCCGGGGGCGGACTTTCCATTAAGCAAAAACAGGCGATTGCTTAAGGCCCTGAGATTTTTAGGGGCCTCCGAATGCCTCATGAAAAAAAAAAAAAAAACGTTTTCTTTAAATAAAAGCAATTATATTTGTTTTAGTCTTAATTCACACACACACAACACAATAAAAATGTTTAATCTATCACGATCATTTCGATGCTCCCCTTTGCCTTCTCAAAAAAAAAAAAAAGGGCTACTCCAACATCTCATCTGAGCGGAACAGTGGATTAGAAGCGGAGAGTGACAAGAGCGACTGTTTTCATCACAAAGACGTTCGTATACAATTGGTCAAAATGGTAAACGATCGAAAAAGCTCATTAATGTTCTTATCAATTACAGCAAAAGCAGTGAGATGATTTAGTTGTAATCCTCAGGAAGGATTTTAAAGACTTTATCTAGCTCATGAAATCAATTCTCAAATCCACACCATTCAAAACCATTTTTAAGTGCAGAATACAGATGTTAGGGCCCCATGGCCGAGTTTGGGCCCCCAAGTGACTAGCTATTTCCTGATTGGAGCATTTATGTTGTCGTAGATACGAAATACGCAAGCAGACTGTGAATGAAGACGGCTCTACCTGCATGCTGTGTGCAATTTCTTCCCGGTCGGAAAGGATCTCAGCCAGGTTCTTGGTACCGAGAACATTCCTCAGTGTGGTCTGGGCCAACAAGCGTGTCGCAGCATCAGCGTTCGTGATGTTGGCCACGGCCAGCGTAGCATTCTGAACCCGGTAGTACACCACGCCATCCACACTCACTGTCACCGAGTCTTTGGTCAATACCTGCAAGGGTTTGAACGCACCAAACAGGAAAACAGGCAGGAAGATATTGTTGAGTGTGAGGAGGATACATAAAGTGCTTTTTATTGTAACACGCAAGGAAACGCATCCGCCAGGATTTTTTCTAACATTTATTATTTCATTTTGGCGTAAACGTTTTTGACTGGCAAATATGTTTTAACATACAGGGAGTCCTCAAGTTACGGCAGAGTTCCGTTCCTACGCTACATTTGAAAATTAAGTAAGTAAATCTTTTTTTAATGATTTATTACTATGTTTGCAGTGCATGAGCACCGTTCAGCATTTTTTTTTTTAAACAATAATGCCATGGCATATTGCCTTCAGGATCCCGGTTGCATTATGTGAAAAAATGCGAAAAAAGTGAACAAAGTTTTTGGAAATTTTGCCTGCAAGTATGTTCGACCATATATGCAAATATGTAAACGTATTTGTAACGTACATGGAAATACGTTCAAACATATTTAAATATGTTTAACTCATTCAAACCCAAAAATGTATAAATACTTTTTTAAATACTTAGTACTAAACTCCCAAAAATGTATTTTATACGTTATTTATGATTTTTTTTCAAATGCTAGAATATACAGAAGGCTTTGATGCAGCTTCTGACCTGAAGAGGTCGCTTAAAGCAATGGTAGTTATTACAAAAAACGGCCAGCAGGTGGCAGCAGAGTATAAGAGACCAGCCAGGGGCATGTTGCAACAAACTCTTTTTCCCAGTGTTTTCAACAGGTTTATGAATAATGATGAAACTTACAGGTAGCTATATTCTAATGCTAACTGCTGCAAAATGGAAACAGATACAAATCGGCTTTTTTTTCCTGATGAAAAGAGAGACTCTATTCTTTCTTTTGGTAGGTTCCATGTTTTTATAACAATAGAACACAATGTTCTGTGGGCCTTGCAAAATCAGTCGAAATCCAGTAAGACAGCCGGGAGAGAAGGTGGTTGCTTCAGTGAAAATGGCTGGGAGTGAATGAGTTAAATGTATTTACAAATATGTTTGAAAGTATTTGACAGTTAAAAAAAAAAGTTTACTCCACACTGGAAGTTGCACCATTCCATAGATAAGAGCCACAAAACCACTTAGCAAAGGGATTAAAAGGCTAATTGTGTTTGGTTGTTTTCCTATTTAGAATATAAATAAATAAACAAAATGTATTTGATCAATTTCTAACGAGAAATTATTTTATAAAAAAAAAAAAAGGTATGTGAAACCATCAATCAATACGAGTCGGTGAAAAAGGTTAGGCTTGCAGAAGGACTTTTTTTTTTATTTCGGGTTGAATTAGTCAAGGGATTGGATGAGCACAGAATCAGTAAAGAAACCGAGATGGAACATCCACTAATGGTGCTTTTGAAATGTACATCCTCAAAATGTGTCTGCAACGATGCACCATCCAGAAGGTAATCTGCACAAAACCATGCATTATAAGCTTATAGTCTTTTATATTCTTGAGCTGAATGAGGAATTTTCCAAACGAATTTTGACAGCCTTTGAGTCTCAGCGGATGCGTTTGTTTAGCGTCAACACAACCGCACGTGTCGTACCTCTTGCGGCGGGATGTCGAAGGTGATGGTGCGCATGTCCACGTTAATAAAGCTGTCAGTGCACGGCAAGATGAAGAACAAACCTGTGGAATCACAAGAATGCAAATAGTCTTAGCAAAGACTACATCGGCGGTAAACACAATAATAAGCGAGCGCCTTCACAAATGTTTGAAGCCGGCGGGATGAATGAAATCTTGGCGCCGGGCCAAGTCAAGCAGGCTTTATAAAACTGCAGCTGTGCTGACAGTCGGGCAAAGCTGTGAATATTTGCAGCTTTCAGAAGGCCCGTTTCAAGTCACAAGCAACCAGCGGGGGCGCCGAACAATACTTGGCACGTGCCTGAGTGAAATGCTAGGTATGCAAACATTTAGCACTCCTGCATTTTCAATTAAGGAAGTGCATGTTTAGCTGGGGAAATCGGAACCGACGGCAAATACTAACCACGGCTTTCCTTAGGCCAAGTTGAGATTAAAAGCATAATGGCCTTGAGGTGACCTTTAGAGACTGCGAGGTTGCGATATTAAGTAAAATTCCAGTGATAAAATAATTGAATTCATTCAAACCAAAAACATATAAAAACGTTTTTCAATACTTAGTTAATTTATTTATACGTTTTTATTATGCTAGCGCATACAAAAGTCTTTGATACAGCTTCTGACATGAAGAGGTCACTTAAAGCAATGGTAGTGATTACAAAAAAACGTTCAGCAGGTGGCAGAAGAGTATAAGAGATCAGCCAGGCCCATGTTGCAACATGCTCTTTTGCCCAGGTTTAAGACAAATGATGATGAAACTTAGCTATACACTATTCTAATGCTAATTGCTGCAAAACGGAAACAGATACAAATATACTTTTTTCCCTGATGAAAGAAGGGATTATAATCTTTCTTTTGGTAGGATCCATATTATAGCAATAGAACATAATCTTCTGCGAACCTTGCAAAATCAGTTAAGATCCAGTAAAACAGCCGGGAGCGAAGGGGGTTGCTTCAGTGAAAATGGCTGGGAGTGAATGAGTTTAAGGGGAAGTCAACCCCCAAAGAATTTCTTGACAATAATATGTTCTACGCAGCCCCACTAGTCTAAATATGGTAATCCTATTAATATTGTGTTAATGGAATATGAGCAGCAAAATCCATCTGTTATTATCAATATTAGAAGGCGGCCACTTTGCTGCTTTCTGTCAGGTCTCAGCTGTGATTGGTCGTAGCCAGAGCCCTGAGCAACTGTGATGTCATCTTCAGATGACAGAAGTGGCAAAATGGCCGCCCCCTGAGATGGCTAAAAACTGCTGGATTTAGCTGCCTAACTCATATTCCACAAATGTAATATTAATCAGAATGTCATGTTTAGACTAGTGAGGTCACATATAACATAACATATTATTGTCAAGAAATGTTTAGCGCTGACTTCCCCTTTAAGTGTTTTGTTTTCTTCTCAGCAACACCAAATGTTTCATATACAAACTCGCTACATTTACAGGCAAACTGGCTGAACAAGCCGGAACAGATTCGAAAAAACAAAAAATGCATATTATGTTGTGCCACAGCCTGATTGCGTGACTGAGGTTAAGGGGGACATTACACGGAACCAAGTGCTGAATTTAGTTGAGGCACACACACACACACACACAAACCACAACACCCCCAGGATTGTGAGATTTGCTGGCAGAGAGCTATTATTACCCATGCCGTCACAAATGGCGTCCCCAGACACTTCGGGGAGTCCAATTTCACCATTTTTTAAGAGGACACTCCCTGTTTTTTTTTTATTTTTTATTAGCTGCAGTAAAATAACAAATCAAAGATGAGGAGACAGTGAGCTATGAGATGTATGCAAATAGTTTCTCGTGGGAGCCTGTATTTTTCCTCAACAAATACCTCGTCTTACAAGAAAAGAATAGACAGTCCCATCAGTGTTTTCAGATTTATGACTGCATCTATAAGTCAAACAGCGCTGGCAGACATATGGCAACACATAAAATGAGGCCCTGGTGAATGTCATTGCAGGATGCACTTTGAGGAGGGGCGTATTGTTTCAGTTTTGGATTTGTGCCAAGGATGTCTACCAGGATTCCTGTTTTTGTTTAGGCTGTACAATTGGACCTTTTACTAGCCTGACAATTCCTGTGTTCGTTGTGTACGTTTTTACACTCAATTGTGACTTTTTTTTTGTTTTGTTCGAAATGTGCTTTTGGAAAAGGCGCTCCTCTGTCTTTAGATCCAAGTAGCTTTATTCCCCCCCTTTTTCGGGTTTACAATGTCACCGCACAAGTCTGTGAGCAACCCGGCAACCGTTGCTACACGAGCCTATTTGTGTCCGAAATTAAATCAACCCGACTGGCGCCGCAGATTGAACGGATCGGGCTCGGTTCCGCCTTCAATCTGCAGCCATCTTTTAAATCATGAAGCTGTTTTCCCCGGGACCAGCCGCTCATTCGTCCCACAGGACACCACCAGCTCCCTGCAGCACGTCGAGCCGTAAAACAACTGCAAACTCATTCTGTTGCAACTAATTGCTAACTGCAATTCCCTCACACATAAAGTGCAAATGCCCAGGGACGCCATCTTCCCGTGTTGAAATGTCAAAGAAATACATTTATTGACTATGTCATTGATTAATACATCGCAGATTACCATAACACTCCCTTCATACAATGTACGTATGGTACACATTAATGGGGCTGTTCAATATCATTTTTTTTGTCAGACCAATACCAGTATGAGTACCCAACCATTGAGTATTCAGTGGTCACCAAAACCAAAAAACAATACCAACTACTGGTACCACTTTTAAGGCATAAAATAAAACAACCCAATGACTGATCATTTTAAAGAAAAAGCTATAAATACAAATATAGAATTTTCCCTAAAATTTCATGAAATTCTTTTTTTCTTCTTCTATTCTTCTCATTTCACATTTCTTGTTCCTGATCGTAAAACGGCCACAAGAGGGTCTTGCGGGTATCGGACAGTTATGATACCTGGTATCGGTCCATCCCTATTATTTGTTCTCACACAAACACTATTTGTTCTTAACACACCTTCAATCATTACCTCGCTACTGTTATACATTAGCTCTGGATACTCCGTCATCTTAACTTGGTGGGCCTTTTTCAGCTGCCTTCAGTCTCGGCTCAATTAAAATCCTTAGCGGACTTTTTTTTTTTTTTTTTAAAGCCACCCTAAAACAAAAGCAAGTAAGTACAGCTGAGCCGAGCTGGTATTGTGCAAAAGAAAAGTGACATACATACTGTGTGGCTATTTCATTGTGGCTGTTCTGTCCATTAAATCACTTGCGATGTTGCACAGGAAAAAGTCCAACACTTCAAAACTGATGAGTGTTTGGCTGAGAAAAGTAATAGCTCACTTATTCCAAATGAGATACACATTTTGTTCTGAAGACTAAACCAGTGCATTTCAAGTATTTTTTTTCCCACCTACTCCAGGAGGAAGAAAAATATTTTGCCCCCCCCGCCCTCAACACCGCGACTATAAATAGTACTGTATCATTAGTCTATAATTTTGCTATAAGTAGGCCTCTCCAGAGGAGCTAATATTCCTTGCGCTTGCTAGGACAATGGGATCGCTAGTGCCACCTATTGTAGTGGATGTGAAATAACACTTTATTCTAGTACACTAAAAAACAAAAAAAAAATCCCTGGGGTCTCTCCGCATTCGCAAATTAGCCACGACAAGTTTCCTGCACTTTTTCATATTCTACATACACGGCTTTTTGGACCTACAGGCAAACGGATTCAAGTGCATACCAATGGACATACTGTACTGTATGCTAAACCCTTTTCATCACAGGGTATAGGGATTGAGCCACGCCGCCAACAGTGAAAATGGTCTGACTAAATAAAGCTCCTTCCATTGTTTCAATATTCTTTGCACAAAGATGCCACAGGATGGCGCCAAAGCACTAAAGCAGTAGTCAGTGTACAACAAGTATTGTATACATCACACCAAAGTATTTTCCAACCTGGTCCTTTGGCTCCTCCTCGTAGAAGGCGTCCTAGGCGGAAAATAATGGCTCTCTCATACTCCTTCACAATCTGTGTGCAGAGGCAGAGCGCGCAATCAGCTTGTACAGCTGCCTTTGGCAACTCCTAACTCATTCACTGCCATTGACGGCTACAGACGTCAAAAATTCATTTGAACTATTTTTATTAGTTTAACATTTTTTTCCACTTTCGTTAACAAGAGTGTGAAAATCTATAATTTTTTTTATTGTACATTTAGAACAGATATAAAATTTGTGATTAATCGTGAGTTAACTAGTGAAGTCATGCGATTAATTACAATTAACATTTTCATCGCCTGACGCCCCTAATTTTTTATAATCTTTTCTTTCTTTTTTTTTTTTTTTTTTTTTAAATCGCGTCAGGTGAATAACATTTTTAATTGTAATTAATTACATGACTTCAATAATTAACTGTGTTCTACATGTACAATAAAAAAATATATTTTTTAAGTTTTAAGAAAAAGTGGAAAACTAATAGAAATAATTCAAATGAATTTTTGACGTCTATAGCCGTCAATGGCAGTGAATGAGTTAATTGATATCATGTAAACAGGTAGGTCAACAGTTCATCGATTCACTGAGACAAAGGATTACCAGCTTTTAATCCGAATTCGATTTATTGGCCAAGTATGTAAAAACAAACCCGTCCCAGAAAAATGAAAACTAACAATGACCAACAGAAGGAGACAAAAGAGGGAGTCTGACAGTTTGCTAGTTAGCGTCTCATGTTTTTTAGATGGAAAAAGGGAGAAATGAGGAAAGAGGGATGGCAAATGTAATAGGAAGATTGCATTAAAACATTAACGACAAGACATAGAAGCAGCATAATGCATGCCGTCAAACAAACTTGACCTTGATGCACATCCAAATGGAGAGAGGCAGTGTGACGATCATGAGTATAAGAGACAACAACACCAACGTCCAGCCACAGAAGCCAATGTCATGGTCTTCGCTCTCCAAGGCTAGAAGAGAAAAAATTGACACACAGCCGTTATTTTCATGCCGATACACGGGGGGTCCTCGGTTTATGATGGCCCTGCAATACAACAATTTGAGGTTACGGCACACAGATGATTTGATTGTTTTGTATTTATGCTCTAGTTGCTGTACTGATGATATTTTGAGGTGAAACTAGATTGTGTAGCAGTTTAAGAATACTGCATTATGTCACAACACAAGAAAGGTACTCAATTGTAAACCGAGGACGCCCTAAATTCGGCAGTTTTCAATGTGAAAATCTGCAGTACTCACTCCTCTGTGGTAACTAGCTCAACTTTAAGGCCTTCAACAAACTGCATCAAATAAACCGGGACTGCTTTGTGATTACTGCGGATGTACCCCAACAAAGTATGGCACAAAACACCATGAGTAACAATATTGTCTGACATCTCCTTCACATCGGTAACATGAGATTGTCTGATTGTCATGAATGTCTGCTTGTGGTTACATAAAAATACACTTTGCTAGCTTCAATCAACTGAATGGAGTCCAGTAAATTGGTTTCTGCTCCTGCCATGTCAAAGACTGCGAGACTCTCTCACACCAAATTGAAATGGAATGAGAAGAGCTGCTTCCATTGGCTGTAAAGCAAGATGATTGTGTTCACACCCACAACGGCACAATTGACCGGGCTTTGTACCAGACTTGCATTGGGCACGAATACAGAGTCCAATGTGTTAAGACTGCTTTTTGGGAATAATACCAAGTTATAAAATAAATTGTGACAGGAAAACGTTAGTGATACTTTACCACACCGTCGCTTGCTTCACACCATTTACAGAGAATACAGTAATTTGCAGTTTCCTAAAATCATTGCCATCCGTGTCAAACTAGTATGCGTCAGGCTTATCATATGGTTCATTTGTGTACTATTGAAGATTTTTTTTTACAAGTACCAAGTACTGTGCAGATATACACTATTGGCACGGATACTATAATAATTACGACATTTCGAGGTTACGAACAACATGCAATGTACTTGTTAATGCAAATATTTACTAACTACAATCAGCGTAGATTAGTGATTGATTATGGAGCCACAGAAATTGTCAATATATTAATGCACTTTTTTTTTCTTTTTTTTTTAAAGGAGGATTCTTGTGTCATGCAATTGAACCGCTGTCATTGATTTGCCATCATCTTGTACTACACGTTCCCATTCATGGATCACTCGCTTAGCATTATTAGCCACTACCCTTCAAAGCCATTTTTCACTTCCACTTCAAAACCTGTTGGCATGCATTGATTCAAAGGGTGTGATCGGATGCAATACCTTCTGCATCATGTAACGCGCTGCTTGGACCTACAGACAAAGTTAAAGGTCAAAAACACCATTTGATCCAAGTTGCACAATAAGAATATACTGTACAGTAAACCCTGGCGATTCACAGGGATATGAAACGAACCCTATAGGAAAACGAAACCTACATATTTTTTCTTAAGCAATTGTCTCTTAACTGCGCTACCACAAACTATGACGCCAAACTTATTTAATATAATTTGAAACACAAAACAAATGACTTACAAATGGTTTCATTTTGGTAAAAATGCACCAAAAGTGCAAGCACATGTGGAAAAAAACTCGAACCTTAATAAACACAAAGATGCTATAGTCTGCATCATTTTAATATACTTTGACACCAATTACTGTACTACTTTCCTATTTGCCACGGCTTTGACGTTCAGGGAATAGCTGAGGAAAGGTTCTGTTTAGATAAGGTGCTCTCAAACTGTTAAAATATGTTGCTACTGTATTGCATGCTTGTTACATGACAGAGTTGCTTTGACTCTTCGTTGTTTGTACTAAACCTCTTTCTTCTTTCACAGTTTCAGACAAGGCAGGTTGTGTGTAGTTAATTCTTTCGTCATTGTAACGACGATTTTCAGTTTGTAGATCCCAGAAAAATCGTCGGGCACGATATCATTTTACTGCTGCGTAGTACTCGGCCAACAGGTTCCCACAGAAAATAAAAACAACTGAAATGTGCATTTGTGAATAGGCTGGGGTTTACTGTACTGTATATCTAAAGGAAGTCAACCTATCCTAGATGATCTTGGCATCATGCATACGTCCAAATGAGATAGGTAATGACGAAACATTACGGTACATGCTTTCAGTGTAAAGTTTGTGTGGACTTACTGCCTCACTCACACACAGCAATTTCAATGAACATAAACTCGCGACTATCGCGTCATAGCAGTTTGCGCTTGAAATCAAAGGGTGGTTAATTACATGGAATTATTAAGAGTACGTTACGTCTGCGCAGTTAACTTGCACGGAGAGTCTCGCGACACTCTGAGCTTGCAGCTCGCCTTTATTAGCTTAGTTTATAGCATTGGCTTTTGCTAGCTTTGGGAAACCTCATGGCGAATTTAGCACCTTTTTTAATTTATTTTTTAATAATGATAATGCCAGACGACGAGTTGTGATATTGCAAATAATAGATTTTTAGCTTTTCTGCGTTCAAAAATGGATACGTTGTGACGCGCCCGCTGCACAAACACAAGGAAAAATAATGTTAACATATGCTGTGTCGTCTACGAGTGTTACCTGCTTGACGTTCTCGCCTTTTTTGAGCTTTCAATGACAAATCTTCGTTCTCCATTGCGAATTTTACAAAAAATTATAATACCAGGAGAGAAGAGGATTTTACACAACACGGGCGATGGTTATATCCGTAGTGGCGCTGCTTGATTTTTCCCTACACGCGGACTAGAAGGTGCACTGACACACGAGTTCCTGTCTGCGCCAAAGCTATATAAATATATAAAGGCCACCCGGGAAAATATATCAAGCTAATGAGTAGTTTGGAATTCTCACTAGTTTAAAAATCTAGACTAGACTCGAGAATTCTGTTTTAATAGCTTTAAAAAAAAAAAAATCTCCCAATTACTTCAACATAATGTTAAGAATGCCTAAATTAACAATGATTTATCATCTTTAACGGCTTTCGTTGTTTTTGTGTGGTTATGGCACAATTATGATCTATTTATGATTGATTTGGTTTTGGTAGCGACGTCCAAAACACGCAGCCTGAAAGTCAAAAATTAGGATATGTATTGCTCCATACCCTTCTGGTCTCCTGCCTGCATCCAGGGGCGTCACTAGGTTTTATGGACAAGGGGGCATGAGATGCACAGAACGTAAGCGAATGCAGGGCGTGAGCACAAAATTTCACAAGCAGCTAACATAGACTTATAATACTGTTTAAAACTTTAAAAAGTCAACATTAAAAATGTAGTGTTTACAATCAGAAGTATGTTTATAGCATTAATTTAAAAAAAAGGAAAGATATGTACACTTTGTTACAGTTCATGCAAAACTATGCAAAACTATGCAAAAACAGTTGTGGAGTTATTCAATAAAAAATACAGAGAAAATGTTCTCTTTGGGGAGTTGTTATTGTGATAAAAATCAATTTAACATCTGAAATTGCAGGATAATTGGTGGACAGTAGCATCAAAGAATGCCATCTGTTTTCAAGGGTGGCGGTCCACCACTGTCGTGGCTCAGTTTATAGGGGCTAATGACATGACTTTGGCTCACAACAACTAATTTGCTCCCAAATACTTTTGAAGTCACACAGATTACACTTGGGCACATATGTGCCTAAATTAGAGCTGTCAAAGGATTACATTTTTAAATCAGTTTAATCACATTTGAGAGTTTTGATTAATCACTTAATTAAAAAGGTTTTTTTAATCAACATTTTTTTGCCCGCTAAATTGTTATGTGTTAACTCTTTCGACATTTAATGGCACACTCTCATCCTTCTATTTTTCTAAGCAGTTAATTACTTGCATAATTTAAAATGAAACAAAAAAACTCCAGTAGTTTGACGAACAAATATTCCGAATCTCATATGCAAACATTTATTAAATGCTTTACCTTATTGCATGTAGTTATGTTCCTTGCTCAAACACAACCTGCACTTCCTTTAACGTAGCCATCCGCTGTCAAGGTAAAGGATCATCTGCGGTCAAAATTGATTAATCTGTGATAATACATGATTAATGCCACCATTTTTTTTGTGATTAATCAATGAGTTAACACTTTTAACTTTGACAAGCCTAAATTGATGTTTAAATTAAATAATAAATGTAATATTCAAGCCCTCAACACATTTCAGACTTACTGACAAGCTAATTGGTAGTAGCATGGGAAACCAACTAATTGTTGCTACCAGAAGTGACAAAGACTTACTTTCTTCACAACCTTTATATCCATCCTTCATGTTGTTTTTCTCTCTTTACTGCTTTAAATCACCCTGTGTGCTAAGGCAAGCAATAGTGAAAGGGATCAGTGTAAGCAAGGTTGCTGGGAAATAATGGACTGGATTACGAGCAATACAGATCAAGTAGATCAATCGAATGGAACGAATTGGAGAACTACACAAAATAAGGGCCTTGTACCTTACGCTTTGAAGTGAAGGAAACCCATAGCAAGATTGCAGAAAAAACATGGACTGGAATTTTTTGTAATACGGACACTCTCAATAGAATTAGGTAGAGCGGACACACAGCAAGGGCCGTCCTCAAGAAAAGGGGAAGCGCACAGATCAGTGAATAAGTTATATTGTGGCCACTTTATATTTTATTTTGCTACTTTTGTTTGGTTTAAAAAAATAATTAAAAACAAAATACAATGAAATCATTTTATTGTGTGCGTGTAGGATGCAGTGCCATCTTGTGGTGAACTAATGGAATGCAAGGAGGTCCTTGGAACATTTTAGACCAGGGGACTTAAGCCCCTCTAAAATAGGCCTAATGACACCATTGGTTCCATCCACCACCCGGAGAAAAAAAATTCATTGTGTGATTTTCCTGTCAGGCTGATGAAGCCTATGTATTTTATGAAAGGTTCAGAACTCCATCCCATCTAATGTGGAAAAATGTGGGATTGTTGGATTAATTGCCACACACCCACAAAGCTGGGATCGATTTATTGGACTGATTTTCAATGAGTGAATCACAAGATAGGTTCCGTTATACAACATTTTTTGCTCGGCCTAATGAGTACTTTGTCTTCCCCTTTATCACTCTATGTACAGATACTGACTGTATCTCTCTTTACGATCTTCTGTCCGTTGCTCTCTCTTTATTGAAAAGTCTCATTCTGATTGGAACTGCGGGGAACAGTACAATTAAGGAAATGAACTGTATGTCTGTTGGCCACTAGAGGTCATAGCGGAGGTGCCGCAGCCAGCAAAAAAAAAAAAAAAAAAACCTTTGATGAAACAACTCATGATAGTCCTTTGTAAAAGCACGAGTGAATAAAGAAAAGGCAATACAGCAATTTGAGATGACAAAAAGATGTCTCTAAAGTTTGGCAGTCATAGCACGTTTTCAAGACTTTGTGACCTGACCTGAGAAAATGGCGCAGCGTTGCGCAATTGTGCAAAGTGTGTTATGGGAAAAGGCTGCAACTGAGCCAAAACGCGCACCAGAACAATCGGGAAATGATTGTGAGAGGTAACATTGTAGAAAAAGAAACAACAATATCTCTTGTTTCAAGTTTAATTAATGTCCTTGAAGAGGATACACATGGACGACACTGCCACTTCCTTTTCTCACTGGTTGTTGGATGAAAACATATTTTACAGTCTATCCCACATAGAGGGGTCGTTATTGTTTTAAAAATCCCTCGTTACTTTTTACTAGATCAAGTCTTAGGACATCCTATTGTTTCATAATTGTTTTGGGTGGAGACTCATCCTGACTTGAGGACTGTGAGACACAAAACTAGAGACCAGCTGTGGCTAAAAACAACTTGACTCTTACTACCAAAAGAATTTGGAGGCTGCACTGCTGGCTAGAAAGACAGTGGAATGACCATCAAGGTGCCCTTGAGCAAGGCATCGAAACCCTCCAGTTGCTATAGCGCTACTCATACATATTCGCAGCCCGACTCTGACATTTACTGAATGTGTGTTTGGATGACAAAAATGTTGCAATCATTTCAAATCAGTTCAGGTTTAGGGACTTGTGCTTATTATCTTAATTCAATTGAGCTAAAATAAAGAAAACCAAACTTTTAAAAGTATTCTTCTATTACTCATCCGAAATGCAACTAAATTCTCTTCAACTCAAACAAAAGTGTAACGTGGAAACTTGGCAGGCTGCAGTACATAAATATTGAGAATGCATTTTTATTCCTATGGAATTCAAAATGGGTCTGAAGGGGATCAATATTCCTCTTTTAATGATTTCCATCATTTAATTAATATTCAATGGGGCAAGAGTAAATGATTAACAGAGTTTGTTTTACGTTATATATTACTAACGTAAAATTATTATTGTATCACATAATATATAATTTACAAAGATTATTAAACCCAATAATGTAAAAAAAAATATATAGGGTACAATTATTTTCTATTTGTATTTAAAGCCAGTCCGTGTAAAACAACAACAATTTGGTAACAAACATTTTTTCAATGACTTTCTCTGCTGACTTGTGAAGAAAAAACAGCCTTATTTTCATTCTGTGGCGGTTTCCGAATTATTATTCCTAAAGCAGGTCGCCCCTCACCATTTTAAATCTCCTTTATTATAATATAGAAGTGCATCATATTGCAAAGAGTCACATCTCGAAGGATTTATCAACTTTGGATGAGGGAGCAAGTAGGGTCAATTACAAAATCACACTTGAGTTTTGATGGGTGTACACTTCCACAGAATCAAGTGCAACATTGTGAGAGAATTATCTATTTGCATTATTATACACAATACCAGAGAAGTCTGCAACAACTGCAAATAAGCCCCCCGATGTCATTTTATTCTACAAGTTGACAGCCAAGATGGAGGTCACAGAGGTCAGGGCGAAGAAAAAGGTGCAAACTTGTAAATCCCGTCAATCTGTTTTCAAATTACGGCGGCGGCGGCGGCTGCGTGCGAGGTGTTGTTTCCGTGTATTATGGTAATGCGATAGCTGAGGCAGGCCTCGGTGGGTCTGCGGCTCCTGCTCGTTCGCAGGTACGGCGGCAGTCGCGTTTGGCATTCTGCTCCAGTTCTCCCACTGAAATGAGTTCTCCCTCTAAACTTACAGAGGATGCAGCGCCCACACAGCTGTTCTCCCCTGAGCTGGCGTACATAAAACATAAAAGGTAAGCCTATATGAAAAATGCACAGAGCGCTGTAATATAATGTGCTTGATGCCCCCCGACTGCTGTCGGGCAGGAGGGAGATAAAGAGAGAGGCCTGCCCTGGATAGATTCCTTTTTTTTTTTTGTGCAGAATTCGTTTGACTGCGGGCTTGGATGGCTGCCTGTGCAAACATTTACTCATCGTGCTCAATCCGTGGATCACATTACAAAGATTGATTGTTCACTTGCCTCTCACCCTCTCACTGTTTCATCGGCCAATATGAAATTAAATGGGATTCTTCAAAGTGGGGGGAGTCGACTCGTTATGCATGGAATGATGCGACTTTGTCTCTGAAGCGGATGTGAACAAGCAGATCGTGCGTGGAGAAAATGCTTCCATTGTTCTTTGCGCGTTCGAGATGAAGCGAAACCTTGAATACAAGGCAGCCAAAACAAATCCAAATGATTGTCACGGTTGAAAGAGTGGCACATTGCTGGGCGTCCTCATGTAAATTGGACGAGCGCCCGCCTGAACCGGCAAGGCAATTAGTTTGTGACACGCAGGTGTCTCGCTACCTGCTCATAAAAGCTAAATTAGACACTTATTTTTTTTTTTTCACCAAAACAGATCAGTGGGTTTTACTGCACCGCACAGTGCTGCTAAACCATGGCTCATCATTTCAGCTGTGGCAATTGGCAGATATTTCCTCACTTGTTTTTAGGGGACCCCTGGGTACAAGTCTTACTAAAAAAAAAAAACAATAAAAAAAACAAACATTGGAATAGGAGCAAGAAACTACAACCCATCACATAACAAACTGATACTTCAGGTAGTTTCTGCTCAGGCCAGCAGAACCAGCGTTATCACTGTTAACTTGAAAAAGTAACTTACTAACTTTAAAAACTAACTTAGTTCCTTTACTGATTACTTTCTTTAAAAAAATAACCAAGTTACTTTGCTGATTACTATCTATAAAAAGTAACAGTTACTTTGCTGATTACTATCCATAAAAAGTAAGTTACTTTGCTGATTACTTAAAAAAAAGTAACATAGTTACTTTGCTGATTACTTGCTGTAAAAAGTAGGTTAGTTAATATACTTGATTTTGTTGTTGTTGCTTTAAGCAAGTAATCAGTAAAGTAACTAGGCTAGATTAAACGTTACTTTAATAGTTACATTCAGCAGATACCAGCCACTAGTGATGGGAAAATGAAGCTTCATGAAACACTTGGAATATTTTTATACTCCTCTAGATGGCGTTCTTGGTTTGAAGATGCAGTGGAAATGTAATCAATTTCCATTGCACTAGCCTTTAACTTTAAACCAACAACACCATCTAGAGTGGTTCATGATGCTTCATTTTCCCATCACCACCGACCATCCTGCTCATTGTGCGTAACATAAAAATGACACCCAATTTAATTGAAAGTGTGTTTTAACAGAGGCGTTTAAAAGCAAAGCTATATTTTTATAAAATAAATAAAATAATAAAGCTGGCAAACTTTTTGGCTTATTCTAATTATCTAATTATAAAAAAAGTTTTCAGGGTTCCGCTTAACATAAATTTGCTAATTGTTTTAACTCATTAAAATCCCAAAACATATAAATACGTTTTTTAATACTTTGTCCTGTACTCCCCAAAATGTATTTATACATTAAAAAAAAAATATATATATATTTTTATGCTAAAGCATACAGAAGGCTTTGATACAGCTTCTGATATCAAGAGGTGTCTTAAAGCAACAGTAGAAAAAAACGGCCAGCAGGTGGCAACAGGGTATAAGAGATCAGCCAGGGCCGTGTTGCAGCAAGCTCTTTTTCCCAGTGTTTTTCGGAAACAAATACAAATCGACTTTTTTTTTTCTCTGATGAAAGAAGCGACTCTAATCTTTCTTTTGGTCGGTTTGATGTTTTTATAGCAAAAACAACAGAATATTCTGTGGACCTTGCAAAATCCGTCAAAATCCGGGAGTGAAGGGGGTTGCTTCAGTGAAAATGGCTGGGAATGAATGTTAGAGAAAAAATCAAATCAAATGAATTAATTCATTTAAAAATGACTTAATGTATTCATTTATCTAATTAATTTAAAAATATTGTATTTTATTTTATTTATGAAAGTCATTCTAGACTTCACTTAAGTGCTTATTGTGGTGTGTACTCCAAAATCTGCTCATTTTAGGATAATGTTGCAACAGACACTAAATAATCCTTAAATTCCATGTGATCTGCAATTGTTCCAAGCAAGTGCACTCGTCAAAGAAAATCAAACCTACACCATATCATTTTGTGCAACAAGTGGAAATGTGCTATATGTGCTTTAATCAATAAAAAGCAGGTTTAAAAAAAAAAGAGACAACTGCCCGGCTGGAAGTAAAGAGCCAAGACTGGCTATTTTGACCTTGAAGACTCGGGGTCAACACAAAAGATGCCGGGCTTTCTTCTTGGCAAGAAGCTTCCGGGGAAAAAAAACAAACCCAAACTGCTGCCGGTGAGGCCGAGAGCAAGAAAATCGTAGCCCCTCCCTCGCCTTGCGCTGCCGCATCACATCCTCCATCCATTCCATTTCCCTTTCTGTGTCTTCCTCCCATCATCATTTTCCTCACCCTCGCCCCCTCACATCGTTAGCATTTAGATAGTTGAGAGCAGAGGAGCTTGGGTAATAGGCTTTTCCCTCCCCGCCGTCCCTCCTTGCTCAAATCAGCTGAAGTAAAAGGGATTAAATCAAAAGAACAACAATGATGATGAGAGCGAGTGCGAATGAAAGAAAAGCAGCGATGGTGGTGGTGGGGGGAAAGGGGGGGGGGTGCCGGTGCATAACGCTTGATCGGGCTGTGAGCTCATTAACCCGGGCCTTGACTGAATTGATGTTAGAGGTGATTGGAGATTATCACATTTAGGAGATACTTCTTCTCAACCGCCCCCCCCCCCCCCCCCTCTCCTCCTTGCCTAGACGCTCCCTTTTCCCCCTCCGTGGTTTTTCTTTCTCTCAATTTCATCCAGGTCAGCTGTCTCCCCCACCCCCCCCCCCCCCCCGCTTGGATCCCTCGGGTGCAAGGAGAGGGGGATCCGGGCGGATAGCATCAACGCCAGCTCCTGTGTTCGCTTGATCTCCTAATTCTGCTTCATTTAAACTTCATCAACTCTTCCACTGGACCGGAAGCGGAGAAGAATGAGAACAGCTTGGCTGGAAACAGCTTTTTTTTTCTCCCCTGCTCCTCTTTTGTTGTGTGTGATCTGATATGATACCCGAAAGCAGCTGGAGTTACGGGCCCCGTCCGTCGCACGCACGTACGCGCACACACTTGCAGCCGAAGTTTGGAGTCCGCGGTTTTATGAAAGCAAGGAAGATTGCTGTTTTGGAAAAGTTGCTTGAGAGTAACTTTCTTGAAAGTGTTCAAGGAACGTACACAAGCAAACAGTCTGTTTTGATTAACTCTGGTTTAGGGTGTTAATTAAACATTATTTCTATTACTGAACTGCACTTGATCGTAATGAGAGAGGTTTCATGATAAGCACATCTGCAAATTACATCCTCAACAATAAAAAGTGGCATTGATTGCGAACTACATCAGCTTCAAGAAGGATAAAGTTTGACAGTGGGTGATAGAAACATTATTTTGATAGTTCCTTTTGGTTTTCGTCTGTTTATTTTTCTGATTACTTTTCAATTCTGTTATTGTTTTCAAAAATCGTCTGGTTAAAGGACTTTCATTTTTATAATTTATTTAACTTCAATAATTTACAACTTGTAGTAACGCAAATATGCTGGCTTGACGTCAAATAACTTCAGTGTATGTGAATGAAGGATGTTTTCCATTAGACTTTGACTGACTCGGGATCAGATAATATTTAGCATTTGATGCAAAATCTGTGATCAGCTGTAATGTCGAATTTGCCCAATTGATCAATGACGTCACCGATCTAAGAGATTAGGTGTTAAATTTAATGTGGACTGGGGCCAGAATTGAATTGAAAAAGTCAGAATTCTCAGAATTAAGTCAGAATTTTCAATTTAAAATGAAAATTCTGAGATTAAAGTTAGAATCCTGCCAACTTTTTTTCTCTTCACTGACCCTAATCCTCTTCCGTATTTATTAGTGTTTTTTATTTTTATTAATTAATTAATTTTTTGAAAGATTTTTTTGGGCTTCTTTTTTTCCCATGCGTCTCAATTGGAGTCAATTTTATGTGGCGTTATGGGCCAGTCCAGTCCCTATTCCGTGTGAATGGCAGCGGTCGACTATAAATATATACGTTTTTCAAATAAATATATTGGTCCATCTTCTGATCGAATTGGTGATCTGTTTTTTTCACTCGTTGCTCGCTGAAAAATCCTGATTTTATATCCCTATGCAGGTATGGTATACATACAGTATGTGTGTATTTTTAAATCTTAAATGATTTTAAAAAAAGTAGCCTTTTTATATTTACTTACTATATTTATTGATTTTATACAATATGAGTAATTACGTAAATAGTAAGTTCGATTTTATAACACACACACTTGGTGTTAAATTGAATGCGGAAATCAAACATATCATATTTAACGCGAAAAGTTCCATGTTTTAATGTTTACGTTTCATGTTAAAAGTTAATAAAAGTTATGTTACAACATGAAACACGCTGACACTGGCTTCCACATTCAACAATGTATTACTTGATACAATTTCATTTATCATGTTATTACGTGAGGTTGTAGTTTTTTTTTTCTGTGGCAGCAATATGCTTAGCTAAATTTCTGTTATTATTTACGTTTTTTTTTAAATTTTGTGATTAAGACTGGAATAAAAATGGAATTAAATTGAAAATGTCACATCTCAGTGAACAAATTTGACTAAATGTTAGAAACTCATTTAGATGACAGTTTTCAAAAATGTGCCTTTTAGAAAAAAAAAAAATAGCAACAAAGTATCAATTACATCCACTGTTTGCACATCCACAAGGACAGACACGCACACACACACTACACGTAAAAAATCACTAATCCCGTATGCCTTGGACACCACGCATATATTTCCCTCCTCCCTTCCCTTCGAAATTTAGCATGCCCCCTCGGCTGAGGCAGAAAATGAGATTACTGTATTTAAATGACTATGGTAATAGAGAGCATGCTGCCGGGCCCCCGTCGGATAAAGGATTTCTCCTGCGCTCATTGTTAGCAGTTTTGCAAAGTACTATCGTCCTGCTCCTGCCCACAATGGGGATGTCATTTAAAAGACATTTCTCTTTCTTTTCCTCCCCCCCCCCCCCCCCTTAGTTCCTCGTCAGGCCCATGTACCAGTCCCCAGGAGGCCCCAGACGCCGAGTGTGTGTGCGTGTCAACCTCGCGGAGTCACCAGTTCAGACACAAGGAGAATATTCTTCATTCAAAGCCGCTGCAGAATGATTGGACACGGTCAGTCTGTTTTGGAAGCCATAATCTAATCTATGATTTTAATGAAGTGTACTCTCCAAGGATGAACACCATGTGTCCATTGGAGAATGCGGAGGCAGGTGGCCAGGAGGGGGAGTGTTTTTGCCTGCCAGAATCCATCCATCCATCCATCCATCCATCCATGGTAAAGCACACCACTGTAAAATACACCTCTGCTCTGCAGGTTCGAAGTTAGCAAAAGAACACCTGGATAATTCAGCAGCGCTATTGACAAACCTTTCTGTGGACAAAACAAACCAAAGTCGAGCTGTTTGGAATGTTATGTTTTGAGGAAAAAAAAAAAAGGCAGAACACACCATCATCAAAAAGTCACCCAAATGTGAAGTTGGTATCAAGGTTTGGGGCTGCTTTGCTACCTCCGGGTCTGGACGTATGAATTGCCAAGTCTATCAAGACATTTTGTATGAGAATTTTGGAGCTCAACCAGAGTTCTGTCCGCAGAGATGTTGTGACCTAATTTCATGTAAGTGAGTCACATCAAATAACCCAAGAAGTTGGTTGAAATGAAATAATTGACCAAAAGTCAGCTAAAATTAACACATTTGCAAATTGAAACTAATCTTGCTCCTGTGACATGCAGGTTGATTCTGCAATGTTCCGTAACTCTGGAGAGTAATTTAAATTCATTGAAGCCTTAAAAAAAATTACTCAATTACTCAATTAATTAACTCAATGTGGGGAAAAACTTGTAGGAATCACTGGCGGGAAGATGAATAAACATGGACTATAAATCTTTCTGATTTACTTGCTCGATGCTTGTTAGTAGAGCTGTCGAAGTTAATCGATTCATCTGCAACAATTTTAATAATCGAATAATTGTTTGGAGCCATTTTCTAATTCAAAATTGACGATGATGATGCTGAAATCTGAGGATTAGGAAATCCTCAGATTTCAGCATCATCCACTGATTTCTGTAGTCCTTCGTGAAAGAAGACTGATTATTTTCTGTGTTTAATCAAAATAAAACATTTACAAACGTCTGTTTTTACTTCAACATCAATCCCCTTTTTTTAAAATCACTATACGAATACGAAGTATGAAATAAACACCAATCATTGGTTAATAAACGGCAATCGGGGAAAAAAATGCTTTTGTAATACACTTTAACGCAAAACTAAAATGAATCGATAAAAATAATCGATAGATTAATCAATTCTAAAAATATTTGATAGTGACTGGGCTACTTGTTGGAGCATTATAAAGTAATTTGCACATTTTGCAGAGCCAAATTCAAGTTAATTAATTAGTATTAATTTCAATATTTTACTCAAGTAAAACCTGTTATAAGCTTTGAAGAAAAAAAGTAGAAGCAAAAGTGAAAAATTAGAAAAATTGGAATTATCACGATTAATCACAATTAACTCATTCGCTGCCATTGACGGCTATAGACGTCAAAAATTCATTTGAACTATTTCTATTAAACATTTTTTTCCCATTTTTGATAACAAAAGTATGAAAACCTAGAATTGTTTTTGTACATTTAGAATAGATGTAAAATTTGTGATTAATTGTGAGTTAACTACTGAAGTCATGCGATTAATTACGATTACAAATTTTAATCACCTGATGCCCCTAATTAAGAAAACAATTAATAAACTTTGTTTGTTTTTTTAAGAAAAGATTCTTAAAAATTTGGGGTTTCAGGCGACTACAATTTTTAATCGTAATTAATCGCATGACTTCACTAGTTAACTCACGATTAATCCCAATTTTTATATCTGTTTTAACACAATAAAAAAAATATCTAGATTTCCAAACTCTTGTTAACAAAAGTGGGAAAAAACTAGTAAAAATAGTTAAAATGAAATTTTTATGTCTTTAGCCGTCAATGGCAGTGAATGAGTTAATTACAGAAAATTGTGACTTATTTTTTTGATTAATTAGTTTAGAAAAATATGGTTTGACTGCACTAGTTGACACATATCAGGTCCGTATCATAACCATGATTCACCACACTAAGTACAACAGGCTAAATAAATAGGATATATATATATATATATATATATATATATATATATATATATATATATATATATATATATATATATATATATATAAGGCTATATAAATAATCGTCGACATTGAGAATCTTTGAGAGCTTCACCATGGACGGAATACAGTCAAGAAAGGAAACCGTAAGACTTCGCAGAGAGAGCTGTTTCAAGAGATTTTTTTTTTAAAGTGAAAAATGCACCTGAGGATGACGGGATGCCAACTGTGAGCTCTGATGATGCCGTTCCTTCCATCTACATCACAGCATACTTCATCATCGCTGTGTTTTTCCTACCCGGTCCCCACCCATCCGAACACAGCGCCGCCACAGTCCCACTTTTGCTTCTGGAGCCCCCTGCCGCAAGCCTGATCTATTGCTTTTCAGCAGCGCACGGAGCTATAAATCACGGGAATGGGGACCATCGATGATTAGGTTACGGGTGCGGGGAGCGAGGGAGGAAAGAAAAGAGGGGACATAATGGAGGAGGGGTGAAGGTGGGCCCGGCAACCTGGTGCACGGCAGACAGGTTACTGATGGTGTTTGTTTCTCTCAGGCATGTACCTGCACGGGGGCCACATTCTCCTGGGTGTTACATAAAGGAGCTATGGCTCTGCTGGGGTCCGACTAGGATGCATAAAGCGAGAAGAAATTACTCAGCTACGGAGATATACAGTACTGTATATATGAATGCGGCATTGCTTATTCTGGACTATAATATCGGTGCTACCCCCGAGAGGGAGAAGAGGAGGGAGGAGCGGAGGGGAGCCCATGGGAGGGGAGAAAATATTGATTCATGTTGTGACATATTGTACTGCAATTAAAACTTCATTTGTTTAAAATGTGGACTTTAGCCTCATTTAAGCTTAGGCGGAAGTTTTTTGTTTTTTTGGGAGAAATGACTCAAACTCATTTGCTGCATAAACCCAGTCATATGATTAAAAAAAAAAAAAACGTACAAAAAAACCAGTAATTTCCCGGCAGCTGGGGCGCCATATACTGTTGTCATATACTGTTTTATTACATGTGATCTTGTTAAAGTTACAGTTAAAAACTGTACTTTAATTATAGGGGGGGATGTTTTTACGAGAAAGTAATTTTCTGTTATTTCACAGTATTTTTCTGTCGCCCCAGCTGCTGGAAAATTATCGTATCTTTTATTTTTATTTTTTACAGTGTATATATCATTAGGTGTCCTTTCAAAATAAATGTTAATACAAATAAATGTTAATACAATATACAATACAAATATGCATGATACCAGCTATAGGACATTACAGAAATTGTAGTTATTTTCACTTTAAAAAATTGTCAATTCACAAAATAATTATGGTAAAAAATTTTACTGTTAATTTCTCAGTAAATATAAATGTTTTTTTCCCCATTATTTTTTAAAGGTTTTAAAGTTGAATTTGACATTTTATTCCGTAAAATAATCAACAAATATTCGTGAATTTACGATACATTTGTGAACGTATTTTAACAATCAATATGTGTATTTTTAATGGAGGCTTTTTTTTTGTGTAAAAGAACAGACATCTTGTATGTTTTTACAGTTACATTGATTTCATGTTATTTTATGTCAAATCAGAGTTTAGTTTTTGTAAATTAAATGACATTTTTAAAGTAAAGCAAAAAACTGTAACATAAAAAGTACAATTCTGTTATATTACTTTTTTTTTTTTTTTTTACACTGTACTGCTTGTTTTGGAAATTTTGCTCCCTGTCAATTATTGATACCCCCCCTTCAAATGTGATTACATACTCATGGAGCGGGATGTCTATTTGTTTGGAACTTGACCTTAATGCCTCATTGGCAGAGATTTGCCAGTGGAGACCCCACCGGCATGACACTTTCCCTCAGGTAACAAATCTCCCACAATGCACCCAGCTGCCAAATCTTCAGCCGAGAAGTCAAATAACACAAACATGAGCGGGGATGATAACGAACAAGCTTCATGTGCGCGACTGAGAGCAGGATACGCCGCAAGCGCACCCCCTCTCCAGACACACACGCGCTCATATTGTACAATTGTGTTTTACTTGTTCGCCCATTTAATGGCTGTTCCGTGTTACTGTATGTTTCATCAGCATCAGGGTGGCAGGTGGGAGGGATCCTGCCTTTGGAGGAGCGGAGAGGGGCTTTGTTTGCTTTAGTTTACATGCTCGCTCGTTGTTTGTTGCGTGTTGGCGTGCCAGCGCTCTGCTGTCAGCCTCCGTATCAGCGAGTCTGACAGCTCGGCGGCCATGTTTTGAAGGGAGAGGAGGAATTAAAAGATAAGAGATTAGGGCTGCAGCTATGGAATATTTTGGTATTCGGACAGCCTACTGAAAATTCGATACGATAATCAGGCATTCGGATTCAAAATAAAAAAGGTAGATATTTGCTTGGGTTAGAGAACAATTATAAATACAGAAGAAAAAAAACACATTTGTACTTTCCAGATAATCAACTCCTTTTTTAAAACTTAAATTTAAACTGTGTTCTCGCTAGTCCAAGCAGCACTTGAGCGTTGCTAGCTAGCAATGCTAGATAACACTGCTAACCACTAAACGCTGGAACTAAATGTTAAAACTTAAATTTAAACTGTGCTCACACCAGTCTAAGCAGCACTTGAGCTTTGCTAGCTAGCACTGCTAGTTAGAACTGCTAGCCACTAAATGCTGGAACTAAACGTTAAAACTTAAATTTAAGCTGTGCTCTCGCGTTGCTAGCTAGTATTGCTAGTCACTAAATGACGGAACAACAGGCGCCATACAATACAACACCATTAAGTCCTTTTTAGCGTGCTTAATTGGTGATTGAACGTAATTTTAGGACAAGTTGTGTTGTTGACGTCGGTAGCCGTGACACACTGCCGGTAACAACTTCACAATAAAAGCTAGCGTTTCAAGGCATTGACGTCCATTTATTATTGTGGGAATGCTGAACAACTTATGTTGTTTCTAACCTTTATTATTATTTCAGGCACTTTTTTGCCATGCAATAACTCCCATATAATACTTCTGATGGTTCGATACCAACTGATTATCATATCAGGAAATGGATTATAATTTCTCAGAAATTATTAAATCCCACTTTAGATTGAAGTTCAACTTTAATTTTTTTCATTTATCATTCATCTACAATTGATCATTTATAGTTTTTATACCATTTATCTTTCATTATCATTTGCTGAACACACGTTATATTTAATTAATGTAATTTTCAATGACGCCTTCACTGGCATTCAGCAAGACATCCTTCACTAGAATTTCACAACACTTCAACGATAACATCAAGTCCACTGTCAAATCGAATGAACAATACTGAGCTCGCCATGAAAAACAAACAAACAAAAAAAAACATCAAGTCCACTGTGGCTCAATGACACAATGCACTTTGTCTAGTTTGGTAAGGTAACGTTTATTTGAAGGCTAGTGTCTTGACAACTACTTCCTGACAGTGTACACCAGAGGAGTCCAAACTATGGCCCGGGGGCCATTTGTGGCCCACTGTCCAATTTTAACCAGCCCGTGGCATATACTAACAATGACGTTTGCTAGTAATAAATTAGTTTTACATACTGCAGAGCTTTTCTAAATATGCAAAGAATCAAATCAACTATTTACAATTAAACAAGCAATATTTCTCTTCATAACACCGTGGTGAATAAAAGTCATTTTTACAAGCAAAAATGATTTCCTCCACTTTCTACTCCTCCGTGCAAATTGTCGGTCCAAATTGTGAAAGTATCAATGAATGGTTCGTAAATTACTGCTTTAAAAATGGTCATCTTTTGACGGATGGTTCCTGTTTTTGTTCTGAATATAGAGATGGGATTGCAGTGCAGGGCCAGATATTTTCTGGTGGGTTGAAGGGTCTCTGGCCACCCCAAAAAATTGTAAAATTCGAAACTATTTGCTTTATATGCCTTTTGTCCTGAACATTTTTTTTTTTAATCGCGGTACTTGAATGACTCATTTCAGCCCAGTGCAAAAAAAAAGAGAAAGAAAGCAAGCAGGTGGTTGAACCTCACCTGCTGAACAGATTGCTCTTGCGTTGAGGTTGAGGATGAGGCTACATGAGGCATCTTTGGAGCTAATGTGGGTGATTGTCTTGGTTTTCTGGGGTGCAGGCGGCGAGGAGGGAGGCCAAGGATTACAGGGATGATCCTGCCATTCAAACTAGCTCAAAACAGAGCCTGCTCTTCCCTCCCCAAACCCTGCTAATTCCCTTTTGATGAGGCGTGCTAAATAAATCCTATTTCCACGCCTTTATTCCCAGCCGACTCCCGGAGCGGAGATCAGGGGACGCGGATTTTACAGGCTTCTGCCGCCATTTGGGACCCACAATAGTATGGCGGGCCGCTCCGTCCGGTCGGCCTCATTATGCTCTCCCACAAACCCCGAATGCCAACTCCAGCAGAGTGACACATTTACACATGCGCTTTTCCACAGATGTGCCATGATGGCTTTGTGCGATTGCCGGGACAAATGCGGGACAACGTGTCATGTACTTCAAATTTGTTGTCGCGGATACTCCAGGTGTGTGCGCGCTGTACATCTCCCAACTGTCCTGTCGGCCTTTCCCGCTCTCACACGCTGAGCCCCCGCGCTCGCCTATGACGCTAACAAGCTCCTCCGTCTCTTTTACTCTGTCTACAGCGGGGCCCTGTTATTAATGGGGACCAGCTGGGAGCGGTGCAGGTACACGCGCAGCCAGACAAAGGCCCATATATAATCATAAAGTCATAACAAACGACCTGATGTAAATGAGGTGAGGATGGGAAGCGTTGGTATAGAAAGAATAAGGCCGCGGCTCTGGAGGTGACTTGAAAAAAAAGAGGATCATCATGTGACATCAAAAATGGCTTGTGCCCACTTAGCCGGCTGGCAAAGAACCGCCGATGGGACCTTTGACCTCTCTCTGGACCGGGTCAAGACTTGTGAGTGCCTCCTCGACATCTCATTTCTCTGCTGATGGGGCAGTTAGGCGGAGAAAAATGCTGCTTGTGAACGTGTCCGGGCAAACAAAAGACAGATTTGCAGACACTCTGCGATGATGGCTTGGCCTCTTTGACATATGGCGACGCTATATTGCAGTCTTCACAACCCTGACAGCTTGCATACTCAATAGGGAAAAAATATTCTTTGGTCTTTTTTTTTTTTTTTGTGAGGTGAAATGATAATTATGACGTTAAACTTGGAGGATTCCAGTCTGCTCATCTGCAGCGTGTCTGCATTGGTGAGGCTTTTCAAGACACATGCTTCCAATTAGCCGGGCTTCATGATGTAAATGCTTCATAAATTATCTTCCCTACCTCGGGATTAGGAGCGTGAGCGTCGCCACAGTCTGCAAAGGTTGTGCATGGAAATTAAAAGTGGTGGGCGCACGGTTTTGGGGGGGGTAAAGAAGGTGACTGAGTGATACAGCCGGCAGTGGGTGCTCATGTTGCTTGGGTGCGCCGAGCAAAATGATCATAAAATAACCGCATCAGATTGTGCTCTATTAGGGCAATTCCTAAGGTGTCATGTCACAGAAAAGTTAAGGAACTTTCCAGGGGGGTTAGCATGTGTTACTTGCTCAAGATTTCTATAGAAAAAGCCATAAGCGATTTAAAAGTATTTCAACAATGCAATCTTACTACTGATTAAGGTCATGCGATTTGGTCAAATAGATTCAAAACAAACTCAACACACATTGTTAAAGTCATAATCAATGCTAAAAGTGCAATTAGTAGGGATGGGTGAGTAAAGACACTGGGTTTAGGGTACCTGCCATGGTGGCCGATACCAATATCGGTTAAATGAAGTTACAAGGTACAACCACTGGATTATTTGTTTAATTTCACTGTGTTTATTTATGTATTTATTTAAATTTATTTGATTGTGTGTTCTATACAAAATATGTCATCATAAATAAATTACACATATATATATATATATATATATATACAGTATATATATATATATATATATATGAATGTAATGAACAAATGGAAAAAAAGATAATAAAAAATTGCCATCAATTTAATACAATTTTTAAGTGAAAATGTTATACTGGGATATATAGTCCGTCTGTCTTTGGCTTAATAGAATTTTTATGGATCAAAAGTGGTATCGAACTAACACTAGTAATTAGCATTGTTCATGTCAACGTAGAATAATAATACTGCATATAGTGTAGTGGAGAATTACATGTAACCTTCTAGTTTATCAATTACAATACAAACTCAATAGACACAACATTGAAACAAAGTGAAAAGGTTTTGAACCATGTTGAAAAATATTTTTAAAGTCCAAATCCTTTGATTTTAGCCCCTCAAATGTGAATAAATTATGAATCCTTCATAAAAGCGGACAAATTGTCTCTGTGTTTTAAGCAATACAAGACATTCATGTAAGCTTGGACTTAGGAAACCTGATCAATATCTTTTCCCGATTTTCTGACATGTTTAGAATCAAATCCTCCAGTGATTCCCAACATTAAACATGAGACAACCTTCAGTATAGTTTCCATAATTACCGTATAACAAGAATAAGTTAACATGAGAGTGTGAAATGCAAGTTAATAATACATCCAATTAATTAAGTCTAAACTTTCATATTCAAACACATGCTTTTTTTTATCAAATCAAATAATTTAATCAAAATAAATAATAATGAACATATTAAAGTCACTATAGTAAGGCTATATAGGACAAAGCAAACTCGTCTTCATATTGTATTATATCGTATTCAGTCATTCACTGCCATTTAACCGCACTGCAAACCACAACTAAAATAGAATTTTCAGCTCTTTCATTAGAACTCAATAATTCTATAAAAGTGTACACAATATTTCCATGTGAGTGTATTTATCCTTTTAAAGAAACAGCTTGGATATAGGACACCTTCCCTAATAAATACTTTTTAAATCAAACAACTAGTTATGAATGAGAGCCTAAATGTTATTTATGGCGCTATATAAATGTCACCTATCAATGAAAGCAATTATGTTACTAGTTGGTGAGACTATTCAGAAATGAATTCAATATTACACATCATGCAAAAAAAAAAAGTTTATCTTTGAGTAAGTTCATTACTGTGGGAGACTTTGGTAAATATCCCTCCTTCGAAAGGGGGGAAAAAAAAAAAAGCTTTTGGTATTATGAGATAGGCTGCTCCGTTTCAGCAAAGGTGTCGAGCAGTTTGAGGGGCTTTTGAATCCTGCTGGGAACGTAAAGCGTCTGTAAACACGAGGCACAAAGAGCCCTGTAAGGCACTAAAGCTCCGGCCGCGGCGGCCATACAATGGACTGTCGGAGCGAATTGGCCCAGAGCTGTGGGAGAGAGCCTGTTTAAGAAGACGCAGGGTGGGAGGTAAGCCCAGCCCGAGCCCGGCATGACAGACACTTGTCCATATAACAGCGCTTGGTGAATCTCAAAAACACTCTGTTTTACTGTCGCTCACCAAGACACTCGGCAACACCAGCTGTCAGCCGTACATGTGATATCAACGCAATCTCAATTTCTTTTCCCCGCGATGCGAGTCGACCATCTCGGAGGGGCGCGCGCACACATGCTCACGCCCCGCTCACTTTTGCATACAGCATCATGCAGACAGTCAATAACAGAACGGGGTGCGAGATTAAGCCTAAGCCCACCTCCTTTTCATGTGGCAGAGCAGCCGCTGCCCCGAGATCTGGCACCAGATGGCGCTGTGCCGGCTGCTGCCAGGAGATAATCGGGACAGATCGGGCAGCATTACTACCCATTATCTTGTAATTATTCTTGTGTGGAGCGCTGATCCTGCCGTTTGTGTAAGTGGATGGCACAGAGAGCCCGTCGCCCCCGGCAGCGCCGAAATCCTCGCCGCTTCCCTCAAGCCTCTCTTGGGGACGCGGGGAGAGATCAGCGAGGGGAAAAGGAGACGGAAAGGAGACGGAAAGGAGGGGAGCCTTTTGTTGAGACGCAGCACCTGACATTCGTAAAATCATTCTAGCGATCGGTGAGGAAACCTCTGAAATCCAGCTGACCTTTGACCTTTGCGCCCCGTGCCACGCAAGGTGCCATTTCGACACAGCCAGAGTGAGAAGAGCATCATTTGCCTCTGATGGCTTCTATAAAAGTGTGATAAGGAAACAGTAGAACTCTCTACGGCTCCATTTGCACGGAGCAGTCGTTGTAACAGCCCACCCCCCCCCCCCCCCCCTACCTCAACCCATGCGCACTCCCCACTTCTATCACCCCTAAGGATGGCATATGGCTTACCATGTGCTGGGTCCCACGTGCACACTCTAAAGCGCGACTCTACCCGGAACATCTTCGCTTAATTATCGGTATTTTGTTCTGCATCCTCCTGTTTTGCATATCAATATCTGTCAGCTCAGTACGTAATATGAGGCTGTGAAGGCTTAGGCTACATTAAAATACCTCGGCGAAATGCAGGCACGAATATACACAGACTCCCGTGGGGTGCCTGGTCCGAGATTATGTGCATGCTTTCGGCGCCTTTTTAACCAGGTCTCAGGTGTGCACGTGTGCATATGCGGTATGTGCGTGTGGGTGACATCACATCAGAATGTGGCCATGAATTACCATCTGCGCAATCAATGCGCTGTACACGCCATAGCTCGCCATAACGACCTTTCAACTGGCGTGGATAAAACATTGTTGATCAATCTTCAGCACAGCGAGAGCATGCAAATGCAAATGAGAAGAGCTAAATGCCACTGAGGGGCGGGAGAGGAAAGCAATCATTTCAGATGACAAATTCCATAGGAAGGATGGTATTGGAAAGAGAAGCAGTGGGGGGGGGGGGGGTGATGGAGTGAAGGGGGTATACAGCAAAGATGGGGTTCTTAATGCTGGTGATCCAAGAGAAGTAAAGACAGAAGGCATAATTACAGTGAGCACACCAGGGAAAGATTGCAGAATGATGTTGCGTTCCAGAAAAGTAGGAAATTGGAAATTTCCAGGCTTCTGTGTAGGAAAAGAGCAATGGAGTGTTTTCACTCATCGAAAAATGGATGTTACACACTGCTCATCCCAAAATCATTCAGATTGATCTATTCCGATGAGGTCATTACATTTAATCAGAACAGCCGTAACAGACAAATCAACAAAAACAATAAACGTCACATGATTTATCAATCGCCTTGTCTCTAATGCAGAACGGTTCTGTGTGCTGTTTGAAAGCAGCCATATTTCCACGTGACGATGTAACTTTACTTCCCATTTACGTCAAGACGGAGACCGAGGTTATAGTCAACGGAAACTGATGACAAAAGTCAACTTGAACTAATTAAAGCCAAAATGTCCTTCATGTTTTTGTTATTTGATATTACAGCTTTCAGAATTCATTTTGAATGTATTTGTTTTGGTATTACTGTTTGGCCGTACAGAAGACAAATAGTCCATAATATTAACTCATTCACTGCCATTGACGGTTATAGACGTCAAATATTCATTTTAACTATTTCTATTAGTTAAACTTTTTTTTAAACCTTTTGTTAACAAGAGTATGAAAACCTACAATTTTGTAATTGTACTTTTAGAACAGATATACAATTTGTGATTAATCGTGAGTTAACTCATGAAGTCATGCAATTAATTACAATTAAAAAATGTAATCGCCTGACACTCCTAATTTTTAATAAACGTTTATTTTCTTTTTTATCGTATCAGGCGATTACAATTTATAATTATAATTAATCGCATGACTTCAATAGTTAACTCCCGATTAATCATACATTTTATATCTGTTCTAGATGTAAACATTTTTTCTAGGTTTTCATACTCTTGTTGACAAAAGTGGAAATTTTTTTAAACTAATAGAAATAGTTCTAATGAATTTTTTACGTCAATAGCCGTCAATGGCAGTGAATGAGTTAATAAACTAAAACTAATGTAAAAAAAACTAAAACTAATACTAAAACTAATGTAAAAACTAAAACAAAGCAATTTCAAGAAAATATTAACTCATAAAAATTAACTAACATTCTGTAAAAACTAATTTAAGATAAGTCTATTTTTTTTTAAATAATAACACACAATAACGAAAATTTTAAAACTGTCTTATTACCTTTGCCAGACAACATTCCAATTCACATGATTTTTTTTTTTAAATTCTGATTCGTTTGGCAAAAGGAATATTCTACCACTGAGAAACTGAAAATGATATTCCATTTGGCTTCAGCCTATTGAGGTATTTTTATTCAGTTTAGGATTGAATCTGGATTCTAACCGGAACCAGACTATTAATTATTGTTATTCACACTGGAAATGTTAAACTTCAAGATTATATAAAGCACAATAGACCCTTTAAAGACAAATGTCCCTGAAGTCTTTCAGTTCAAAATCTGCATTTCATAACCCACATTTTGTCACACAAAACTTTCACATAACTCAGTAGATTCCTGTTCAGTGAGGATCTAAAGCGTGCCTACAGAGATTAGTTCAATTTCTTTTATCCGTTATAAAATCATTTTAAAATAAAAACAAAACGAGGTCAACCGGCACCCAGTAGACGTTTTTGTTTGACATCATAGGTTCCATATAAGCAGTATTTATCTGCATTGCTTACACCAAATGTCACTATTTAACACAAGGGGTGTCAAACATACGGCCTGTGGGCCAGAACCGGCCCCGCCATTGGGTAAGAACAGAACCCAAGCTGCAATGTTTCACTAAAATGAACTGTTGTTGCTATTTTTTGGCAGACGACAACTTTGAAATTTGGCTGCAAAAAGTTTGTGCTCATTGAAAGAAATTTCAGATTATTCTGCAGTAAGATAATAATAAACAAAATATTTTCAGAATGTAACTAGGTAACATTTATTTCTATATAAGTACAATTTGTCAAGTGGATTTACAATGTACACTTTACAGTAAAAATGTTGCACAAAAAATGCCGCACCTGTTGAACTGGAGGTTTGGCATAAGTGTTTGGATCAAGGTTCGACAGCGGCCAGGAAGTAGACTAGCATCTCTCCAACCGCTAGTTGCCATTTTTTCATCTTTGTGTATCTTGAACCTTGCCACTCCGGTTCTAAAACCAAAGTCCTTAACAGCTTTTCACCCGGACCGCTTTGAGGTTGGACCTTTAGAGTGGCCAAGTGAGACATTTTCAACCTCCCATTTCTTCGAATGCAGCATCAAAATCTTGACGTCTGCCGTGCTGTTAACAAAGCGTTCCGCGTGTGCATTTTGTGTGTGGCATCAGCGTACACACCCAGAGAGACATGATTAAAATGTAAGACAGCCCGCTGCTCAGAAACAACCTTTTTTTTTTTTTTTCTTCTGCCGAGCCCGGGGGGTCAGGTCAACTGATCTGGGGGCCACTTGGGCAAATCCTAAACACAAACACGACAGAAGAAAGAGCAGAAAAGCTCGAGGAGGCTGGCGGCAAAAAGGACTGATAGAACTCATCCATGGGAAGATGAACAGCCAGGGAGATCATGAAGCGAGAGCTGATTAACTGGCTTTTGGATCTCTGGGAAATATCCAAAGGATTGTGCCTGCAGCTCCGCAAATCCTGACCCTTAACGGCGAATCTATCAACCCTGGGAGTCTGTGGGCAACAATAAGAAGTCTATAAGCTTGGCCAAGCTGCTCCATTGACGGTTCATTAGGCGACAATGAGCACAGATTACCACCGTGTTGCCGCGTTGGTGGCTTTCACTTTACGCTAAGAAAGAGCGCTTAGCTTACGTCGCCTTAGCTTTGAAGAACTTGCAAGAGACCACCATTCAAACGGCGGTTTTTGTCTTCTTGCAATTACTGCTTTGCACATCAACATCAAAGAGAACATCATTTTTAATCATCCCGCGGCGTGGATGTTTGAACCTGTGGCGTGCACGTACTGCACGCGGGCCCGCCTGTGAAAGACTGTCCGGTATGAAAGACGCTGGATTGAAGCCTGTGGCGGCCCGCTCTGCCACCATCAGATATTTGGACTAAAGTATCATTTCGATTGTAACATGAGTAATACGCCTTTTCAACAATGACAACACAAAGAGAAATCAATATATTAATCAATAATAATAAAAGGAACGGTTTGAACATGTGTCACCAGCAAAATCAATGAGCATCTTGTGATTTTGTTCAGTGGAATCTGCAGGAAATCTGGCTCTGGATCAAACTTTCACTGCTTTTAGGTGTTAAAATCCTACAAAAGCCGAACAAGTTGCACTCTTGTTTTTTTTTTTTTATTGGATTTGACGAAGATATAAAGCTCCGCACATCAAACCTGGAAAGTATATTACTTTTTACAGTTGTATCAACAATGTGCATAACACGGAAAAGTAACATTGACAAAGAAAGTTAATTTTATTTCTCCTTTAAAATGTATCATATACTGGTTTACACATAATGTATTACATTTGAAAATCAGAATTGAAATCCAGAGCACCAGTCACAAAATGCATCATGAAGAAGAAAAACCTGTCCCATGTCTCGCTGGGCTAAGTTTTTTTTTTTGGGGGGGGGGGGGGGGGGTGAGCAGACAGCAGTATGGCTGTGCATTGCCTAGTACCTGACGATTCGATTCATATCATATCAGCACTTTGAGTTGTGTATGAAAAGTGCTATTTAAATAATTCAATACCGATTAATCCCAATAGGAATCTATAAATCAATTATTGTGATTTTTTTCACTCTAATTTAGAAATGACTAATATAGTAAATTTATACATGTACACTGTAAGATTTGTATGAAAGTGTATTTTTATCTGAAACTTCAGGCTTATAACTGTCAGCCACTGTATTTAACAAAAAAGGTTGCAATCTGTTTCATGTTTGAACAGCACTGAAATAAAAATATTAAGGCTAAATGTTCCATTAATAGAACATTCTTCCATGTTAAAACTGTGAACCCTAACCCTAAGTAAGACGTTTAGTTGAATATTTCCATCAAAAATTGATGTTTAAACATCGATTCGACCACATATTGAATCGATACGAGAATTGCACACTGTAATATCGCGATATATTGCCGAATCGACTTTTTTTAACACCCCTAGACGACAGAGAATTAGTTCGGGCGAGATTCAAATTTTCCACTTCTAGCTAGCGGGCTAGCCGGAGAAACGGTCCCTTTGCTTGTCAGAATTTTCGTATTAAAATCATAATAATTCATTGAATATTGTCACATGAACTCCATAGTAATCAGAGGTGTGGTCTTCTGTTTTTCGTCCCACATTTTCGGCGAGACGCAAAGCCTCGAAAAATACACAAACTGAGAAAGACCGTTTGTACTGATCAATGGACGGAAAGCTGCTTTAGACAGTGCTCAGTCCGTTTATTTTTGGAGGCTTTGTGTCATAATGCACTTGCTGAAAATGTGGGCATGCGTCAACGATGGGAAGAGACGAGAGACGTTCGTGCCCACCTGTGGCGGTAATACAACAAAATTATTTGCCAACCACCAAAAGAAAGTAGAAGTAGAAGAAGAAAAAGAACAACAATGAAGAGGAAGAAGTAGTTATGGCAACTATTGTGTGTTCGTTTGCTGCTGCCTCTGACGGCAATAAACAAACAGACCGTCTCCTCAGCTAGCTTACTATCTTAGCATGCAGCCATTTTAAACAAAAAGTAACTTTTCTGTAGTTATAAACGGACGTTTCAAATCTCTAATTTTAACCCATTCACTGCCATTGACGGTTATAGACGTCAAAAATTTCTATTAGTTTAACATTTTTTCCCCCACTTTTTGTAACAAGAGTGGGCAGCACGGTGGCTGACTGGTTAGCACGTCCGCCTCCCAGTGCCGAGGACGTGAGATCGAGTCCGGGCTTCGGCCTTCTTGGGTGGAGTTTGCATGTTCTCCCCGTGCTTGCGTAGGTTTACTCCGGTTTCCTCCCACATTCCAAAAACATGCATGGCAGGTTAATTGAAGACTCCAAATTGTCCATAGGTGTGATTGTGAGTATGGTTGTCTCTGTGTGCCCTGCGATTGGCTGGCAACCAGTTCAGGGTGTGCCCCGCCTACTGCCCGAAGCCAGCTGGGATAGGCTCCAGTGCCCCCCGCGACCCTTCTGAGGAGAAGCCGTTAAGAAAATGGATGGATGTAACAAGAGCATGAAAACCAAGATTTTTTTTTTTAGAACAGATAGAAAATTTATGATTTATCGTGAGTTAACTCATGAAGTCATACAATTAATTACGATTTTAATAAAATTTTTAATTGTTATTAATCACATGACTTCAATAGTTAATTTATGATTAATCATCAATTTGATATCTGTTCTAAATGAACAATAAAAACATTTCTAGGTTTTCATACTGTTAACAAAAGTGGGAAAAAAATGTTAAACTAATAGAAATAGTTCAAATGAATTTTTGACGTCTATAGCCGTCAATGGCAGTGAATGAGTTAATACTGTATTTTATGCATGTCACACTTGAGTAAAAGCCACAGGACCGGCCAAACTATGAAAAAAATAAGTCCGAAAAACACGTGATCTTGTCCTCAGAGGTGAGAATTGAGCTGCTTTTGATTCCCCTCCGTTCCACTCCTTCACCTCGAGACACCAACACGTCACCCGAGCGCCTCAACACTTGCCGTGAGTCTTTTCGTTCGCTCCCCAGAGCAAAAAATATCGCCGACATCAACGGGGTCGAGCCCCCGACAAGAAATGTTAAGTTATGACCTGCGAGTCAGTAATCAAAGTGAAAGGAGGAGCGAGCTGAATGGTAATTGTGCATCATTGGCTGCTTTAGCCTGTTGATCACTTATGTATAATTGAACACAATCTGCGCATGCATTATGAACCAGCAAGGCTTGCAAAGAGGCAAAACGAGCGCAATTAATGCCACACAGATCGTAACGCGCGGAATGAGGCTTTTTGAAACTATCTTTTCTTTTAATCACCCCTTCTTCCTTCGTATACCCCAACGTCAGCTCCCCACATTCTCTCTCTGGGAATCAACTTTATAAAAGAGTATGAGTGAGAGCGAGTGAGCACTCTGGAGGCAGTCAATACCTTATCAACTCCTGCCGAACGCTTGACACCTTGACGTCCTTGACAGCAAATTATTACTTTTTCATGACGCAACCAGGTGCAATTACAGCAACATCTTTGCGCCGTATCCTGCTGCTCCTGCAACTGTCAAAAGACATTCCTGGTGGGATCGCGGAGGAGCTGAGACATCAGTCTCCCGATCCCCTCCTAAGGTTCGTGCATATAGACACACTGACAGACGGAAAAAGTCAGGTAGGTGCGTGGTTTGTGGGGGGGGGGGGCAGATTGCAAAGGGAGAAAATGCGAGGGGATTAGTTGTATTCCACTCAAATGACTTTTTAGGGCGGTTTTGTTTTGTTTCTGTTGACTGACAGAGTGAATGCGCGCGTCATGGTTTTGTTGTTCGGTAGCTGGCGAACTCGCTGCCGCCGCATCCGCAAACAAACGTGTTTGTAACGGCATCACACACTTTCTCGCCGTGTGCTGTTCCAGACCCTGTAGGCCTGATTATAAAGTTTAACCACACTTTAGCACACAACAACACAGAGGGGAGGGGGGGGGGGGGGGTGAAACAGCAGGTAAAGCTCAATTAAGACTTCAGAGTGTCATTTTTTCCCCTCAGTGCTGCCGGCAGAAGAGAACACAAAGAGTGCACAAGCCTGTGATGGCGCACTTGTGAGTGGAAGGATGCTGGCTGGTGGGGAATCAACTTTGCCATCCTGGAGGTGGATGTTGCCTCATGTCTCTTTGTGTGTGTCCTTTGGTTGAGGGTGAGGGGGAGATGTGAGGGTGCCGGTGGCGTTAGTGTGTGTGTTTGTCTGCGTATGTGTGTGTGTCGCCGAGAAGAAGGGCAGAGAGAAGAAACCGTGAACGCACAACAGAGACACTTGAGTCTTAGCTTTCATTTTGCTTTTTCCTTCCCCACTTAGTCAATTTCTGAACTTTCGCATTAACACTCAGTGTGCCAAGAATCTATCGACATACACTTCAATTGGGATTTGAGTGGGCGTGGAAAAGTGATCGGCAAATCAGAAACTCAGGTGTGACTTTAAAATGAGGCAACCAAAATCACTGTCATGGTTGCATTCAGAAATTCACGCTGATGCTCTAACACAATTAGGGAATAAGGATTTTAGGTGATAGTCCTGTAAAATAAATTTCCCCCCAAAACGGAAATTCTCCTGCAGAGTGACTAATGTATGCTTTTTTTGCTTCTTCACGATGCATTTTTTGACTGGTGCGATTTAAATTGCATACAAAAAAAAAATATTTGACCATTTTTTTAGCTTGTGTTTTATGGCTGACGTTATTTCTTAGCTTCAGTTAGTTTCATCATCATCATGGATCACGGATGCAAAGACCGTGGCAGAATGTAGAATTATTTTTTTATCCAAGACGGACCGGCAGATGACGAGAGCTAGCCTACTAACCAGCTAGCTAGGAAGAATATAGCGGGTCCCAGCTAGCAAGGTTTTATGGCACCGCCAGTTGCAAAACCCAAACATTCACCATTCACACTCACATTCACACCTACACAGTAAATTTTATAGAGTAAATTTTACTCTAAATTTACGGTGTATGGCCAATTTAGGGTCTACAATTCACCTTACATTTGGAAGATGAGAAATCTAACGCCACACATTAAGGACGATGTGCTAACTGGTAGTTTACCTAGCTTCTAATTGTTAATGAAAGGTGCTAGCTAAATAACTACATCAACAACAACAAAAAATCTATTTTACACTTGGTGGCATTAAAAAACACACACAAAAAAAAACATATGACAAGCGGTACGTGCGTAATAACACCTCAGTGAGCTGTTTGGTTTTTCTTGGCCCTCGGTGTGTTTTTCTCCCCTCCTGTCATCCCCCCCCCCCCATCTCTGTTAAAGCGCTACCTTCTCCCTTCGTACTCTCCGAGGCCTCGCCCCCCCACCCGCCTCGGCCACCTCCACTCACTTTTTTTCCTGTCTGCCAGACACAGATTTATTCTGCTTGTGATGCGCGTAGAGCACAGGAGTGTGAGGAAGTGGAGGTTGGACAACATTGGTGTGTGTGTGTGTGTGTGTGTGTTTGTGTGGGGGCGGCGGGAGTGGCAAAGGAGCAGGTCAGTGGTGGGGAGGGAGGTGTGCATGTGTGTACAATAAGAGATAAGATCATGGCTCCCCAGGGGCTTGTTTGGCCCTGTACCCGATCCATCAAACGCCCGCTCCAAGTGTCAAGGTCAACTCTAATGAGCATTTTCTGGAGTCTTATTCTGTGAGCTGAACACCTCCGCTGTCGACGCGCACACACACACACACACATTCAAATACACACACTGAGTACACTTTGGACATACTGTAGCCTACCTGTTCGGCTGCACGATGGATGCTTGTGACAGGAAATCTAACATGCTCGCATTCAATCCCAACAGGTATGAACTGGAGCCTTCATGTTGAAGCTGGAGATGACAAGAAGTGGCAAAATCTAAACATCCACTTATTCAATGATAGTTGTTTTTTTTGTTTTTTTATTTCATAGATGTGGATTACCTTTGTTATGGCTAAAAATTCCCTTTAAAATTAGAAGACAGTTTTAAAGAGAAACAAAATATTTGGCTGTGAAATTTAAATATTAACCCTCCTGTTATCTTGTGGGTCAAAATGACCCACTTTCAAGTTTTAGAACAAATGTTAGCTTTGCGCTATCAAACAACAACAGACAATAAAAAAACGTTTTGAGATATTTACAAGGAGAACTGAGCATATACCGGGTCAAACTGACCCAACATTCACATCAACAGTCCATAAGAAATGGTTAATTTTGCTGTATGTGCAATGCAAAGGGTTAGTAATAAGCTATAATAAGGTTTGTTGTGTTGGTTTTGGAATCTTAAAGATTCCGGGTCAAATTGACCCAAAGTGTAATAATTAGGTTTTTTTTTTAATTTTTTTTTTTTACTATGAAACATCTAATCGACAGACAATTAAAATTGACCCATTGGGCTAAATTGACCTATTTTAACATTGAACTACAAATAAGTAGTTTTTTTTTGCTATGAAACTTCTCACTTAAAATGGCTCACTTTGACATATTTTCAATTAAATGGCAAATGTTTATCAGAATGCTTTTGGAATATCAAACATAGCCGGGGTCAAATTGATCCATTTTAAAATGAGTTTTATTTAGTTTTGACATATTTTCATAAAAAAAAAAAATCATAAGCTATAATTATTTTGTAACACTAAACATAGCACGGGTCAGACTGGCCCATTTCAAAGGTAAAAAACTTCAAATGGTGATAATAAATAATGAAACTTGTTAAAAATGGTTCATTTGAAATATTTGCAATGAAAGTGGTTAATAATGTTTATTAGGATGCGCTTTTTATCATTATATATAGCCTGGGTCAAATTGACTCGAGAACATTATTGCTGTTCCTGAGAAACCAACATAACAGGAGGGTTAAAGATATTGAAATTTGTTAAAATTACTTACAGTAAAACTTCATATCAGAAGTGAATCCGGTGCTTATTTTAGGTTCTGACACCTAGAAATACCCACACAAACCTTCTCCATTTGGGTGCGTGCTTGGCCCAAAAAAAAAAAAAAAAAAAAAATCCCCAGCGTCACTAACCTAGATGGGCTTTAAGTATCAAGAGTCCCTCATCATCCCCTCATCACACTCCGCTCTGCCAAAAGTTGTTAAGGTTTGAAGGCTTGCAGAGTGTGGGTGTGCGCCGGGGCATGTGGAGCATACTAATGAAGCAATAAAAGTCACGGCGGGAGGGGTGCAGGTGGGGGCTCGGTGGAGGGGGGCGGGGGGATAAAATCCACTGACAGGCGGTGTGATAATTAAGATGTTGCGACCCCACATATTACCTGCATATTGGCCAAATTAGGACACAGGGAGTTTAAGGCCAGAAAGCAACGCTGGGATCCCCGAGAGTGTGTGAGTGTGTGTGTCAGGATGCTTTTCTGTTCCAGTAAAGGAAATAAAGCATTTAAACCAGAAAAAAGGGAAAAAAGCTTGCTGATGAAAGAGTGTCAAATGTTAAATAAATATTTGTTCCACAAATTCAAGAAAGGCTCATTAAGGCTATATATATATAATATTTTTATTTTTTTTAACTCATTCATTGCCATTGACGGCTATAGACGTCAAAAATTCATTTGAACTATTTCTATTAGTTTCACTTTTTTTTTCCACTTTTGTTAACAAGAGTATGAAAACCTAGATTTTTTTTTAATTGTTATTTTTAATAATCTTGTCAACTTTTTGATTAGGGGCATCAGGCGATTCATTTTTTTTAGTGTAATCATTCACATGACTTCACTAGTTAACTCACGATTAATCACACATTTTATATCTGTTCTAAATGTACAATACATTTTTTTCCTAGGTTTTCATACTCTTGTTAACAAAAGTGGAAAAAAAATGTGAAACTAATAGAAATAGTTCAAACTAATTTTTGACGTCTATAGCCGTCAATGGCAGTGAATGAGTTAACGAGTGTCTGTGAATTTGCCCCTTTCTCTTTTATGATATTTGCAATTGGGTTGGAGACAGGATGTTGATAAAGAAAATCAACAATTGAATATTTTCACATTTTAAAAAAAAATTATGGAAAAAATAGTAAGTAAATATGAATAATATTGAACGAGCACCCACCTCTCCATATAGGGAGAAAAGGTCGGAGGCCAGCCTTCCGGTGTCTCCCCACGGCAGGTAGAAGGTATTTGAGTGAACTTTGAACCTCTGGCGCCTCTGGTGTCTCCCAGCTTGTGTGCGTCTCCCTTTGGCAGCTGCAGGGGAGCCGCCTCGGCCAAAGCGAACCCACTCATACTGTACGCCATCACTCAGGGAAGGTGGGCGGAGGGGGTCGCCGTGACAGGTTAACATTGAACTTTGACCTGCATCATGACATAAATTAATCTGTGTAGTAGAATGGATCTTAAAGCTAAGTGGCAATAAAAGCCTGTACTCTATAACCACTATGCTGTTTGGAAATAAATGACATTATGTTTAATATGTAACATGTTTTTTTTTTTAACCTTTATTTAAACAGGTAAAAATGTTTGCGAACTAATTATCATTTATAAACATGACCTGGACAACATAAGGGAGAAACCTTGTGAATTTACAGTATAGCGGGGAATGATTTCATGATGTATTTTCTTCCTGTTTCTAGACCTGTGAAGATCGGATTCCAACTGCGCACTGCACTAAATAATGCATTCTGACCATCCTGCCTTGGCAAAAATGACTTTATCAAGATTTTTTCCATTGATACTTCAGTTTTTTGTTGTACGTGTGAATTTAACATCTTTTGATGCTTTTAGGCATACGTTGTTATTTTTTGAAAAGTTATATCATTGCAAAATTTAAAAAAGAAAAAAAACATCGTAGTCCACTGCAATGACAATGTAAGCAGCAAAATCCAATAGAACAAAAAAAAAAAAGAACAAAAAAGAAAAATACTAATAAAATATGGCCGGATTTGTGTTTGTCTGTGTTAAGTAAGAGGCCATTTCCAAGTTCCACGGATAATAAATAAAGATAATATGATAATAAAGAAAATATAAAAATAATCTCATAGTTTCCATTATGAAATAGGTTTAAAAGTTTTTTTGGGCGAACAAATACAGGTTTGTCCTGCTTGACTTGCCGTACTGTGATTGTGCCAGGGACAGTCTAAACGTCGAATATATGCAAACAAAACGTTGAATAATGTCCGAAAACTGCGTCAAATGGTCATCAAACTTTTTGTTGACATCTCTACTTATGTGCACATCAATTTCTGAAAGTAGAACGATCGCCCCATTATGGCTAAATTGCTTTCTTTTGATTGATTACAGTTTTCTGACATACTGTAATACTTTGGTGATGTAAGCTTTTTTTGTTTTTGTTTTTTTGGGTGTGTTTTAGACTGTCCCATGCGTCAGTCTGTGGCAGGTCCCTCAACTCTCGGTATTTACAAATACATTATTTTATAGACACGTTGAAAAATGTGCGGGACTCTTGCAACATTGACATTTTCATTGCAGTTAGCTACTATCATAAAATAAAATGTAATTTTTTTTTTTTTTTTTTTTTTTTTTTTACAGATCCGTGCCTCAAGTGGTGTGGCACAAGCAACTTGCTGGGCGGGCACCGTGGGAACGGGTCTGTACTTCCTGTTTAATTTTGCAAAATCCTGCTAACCACTCGATATGTCTCTGGTCTATTTCTTATATGTGAACATCGCTGCCATAAAAAGCAAAACAACAAATCCAGCGAAGGCCTTGGACTTTTTTTTCCACCGAATTATATGTTTGACTATTTCCTGAAGTATGGAACAGATTGGCAAATCTATAATATATAGTGTATAAACATTTGCTAGTTCAAGAGCCAACTGTGTGCTCTCATTTAATGAGACTCAAATGTAGTTTTTGGAATTTAGCACACAAACAAACAAAGCATATTTTTTTCAAGTCAATCAAGCAATGCCAATAAAAATAGATTCAAATGAGTTCTTACGGTTATCTTGGGGTCTCCTTGACTTCATTCCGTTTGGACTCCTCAAGTGGTCTAAGGCCAGCCAAAACGGGGTCAACCTGGGTTTGAAGGAGCTGGCATTCCTCCTGAGGCCTGATCATGATGGATGCTTGCGGTTTTTCGTCCTCGGCGTGGCCACACCCTTCTCCGTTGGCTCCTCACTCACCTCCGGGGCCTCTTGGCACCGACCCTGCGTCCCACCTTATCCTGACCAGATGTGTTCGCTGAACTCTGTCAAGAATAATAAAACACTGGTTACAAAGGGCACGCGAGCGAGCGGTGTGGAATCGTGAAGTGGGCACCGATCCTGTAGGCGTGAAAGAAAAACACTTACGTTGAAGCCAATTTTGTCATACTGATTAATTTATTATTATTTGTTTGGGTGGTTATTTTTAGCGCAGTGCACATGACAGTTGAAGCTGAACATGACAAATCAAAGTATCCAACAATCCGCAGTCAAAAGTGAAATTAATGTTGACAATAGCTGCCGTATAAACGTTCACTTCTGCTGGGCTTTTAACACGATTTGGGCGTTTGGGCCTCATTTATGTTCTAATTTATCCCAACTGGGTTTTGTGATTGATTACTTTCACGGTAAATTTGTTCAAGCAGGCTGCTATGGACTTTCCTTGTGCATCCTTCCTTTACACTACAAAATTGGAAGCGTAATGTTATGGACAATGTATGTATCTATGAAAATGTATTTTCACAGTCTTTTCTCGTTTGCGAAGGTAGAATGCTGATTTGGTTTATCGTCAGGGTTTGTTCAAGGTTGCAACGTTCGCTAAACGTTGGCCTACTGTTTTAATGTTTTTTTCTGGTCACACGGAATTTTTTAAAGAACATTCCGAGCTTTTTAGATGGATTCTGGAAATCTATGTGTCAACTCACAGGAAGCCAGTAGAGACTTTAGGACTGGTGTGCTGTGGTGCAATTTTCGTTTACCAGAAAGAACTGGAGCAGCAGCGTTCTGGGCCATTAGCGCCTGTCAGATAGATTTTTTTGTTCAGATCTGTAAAAAACAAAAACATAACAAACTGTAAGTGAAGTTATGAACCATTTTTCTGTCTTGCTTGGACATCAGATATCTGATTTTAACAGAGGTGGCAAATAAATCCTGCCACAGTTTGGCTTTAACCCCTAATTAGCTAGTTAGCTCCCTAGCAGGTAAAAGGAACACCATGGGAGCTAGCTAGCTAGCACCTGGGGCTAAAGCCAAACTGTGGCAGGGTTTCTACTTTCTAGACCAGGATTTGCCACCTCTGGATTTTAGACATGGTCTTCGTGCTTAGTCATGTAACATAATTAACATTGCAGGGACTCAACAGTGACTCCTGTTGTACACCGATTTCTGACAATATTCTCAATTTGGCTCCATCGTTTGCCTTTGCGTTTTTTTTTTTGGTTTTTCCATTCACCCCTCCAATGTTACACTCAGCCAATCAGCCACGCCCACACCATTAGCCACTTTGCTCACCTGGGGACACAGGAGTTTCAGATCAGCATTCAGACAGGATTTCAGCCTCTCTTGCGGACTCACTCTTTGCCAGATTCTTTTCATCATCTTCTTTGCATTGGCGTCATGTTGTTAAATGTCTGCCCCTGATTATGAGCTTTTCCTGGGCCCTTCCCACTTTGTTTGCCTGTCCCCGTGGCTGTTTGGAATTATTTTGCAACAGTTAGTTTCCCTTTTGCGGTACTACTAGTGGATCGTGGACATTACAAGTCTGTGGTCTGGAAGCTATTTTACGTCTATCAAAACATCAAGTTTGACATCAAAGATGAAGCAAAGTTTGAGTTTGGTCCCAAACTGGGATGTCCGTGAAAGCTCTGACTAGCGGTGGCCGGGTTCAAAATTGGTGATGACAAGAAATTGTGGCAAAGAAGCCCAAACTGCATTGATAGCGAGAGCGATGATTTCCTTCACAAATACCCCCACTCATCTTTAACGCTTTCTCCCGGCTCCCCATGGCCTTGGCCCCTGCAGGCAACACACATTGTCTACCTCACACACACACATCATGGTTAGGCCTCCAATTAAATCAAAAGTGGTTTGTTTTTATTGGTCTTTTGCGCTGACAAGTGGGCTATCATTCTGACGGCTTTACCTGTCAGCGAGCAGCTGAAAATCCTCTGTTGACAATGCCCAATGCTTCCAATTAGAGGAGAATCACACTCCCGGTGCGCTCGCCATCCTTCCACAAGCCCTACCCCCTCCTCCTCTCCTCCCTGGGCCACCCCCTCCCCTCCCTTTTTTCCTCTTCCTCTCTCCCCTACACCTCCTTTCGTCTCCCTCTCCAGGAGAAGGGGCTCTGTCTCTGCCGCAAATTACCGACACAAAACGAAGGTGGTGGCGGCACTGCCGGTCCAGGGCCCCCGTCAGCATTAATGAGCCGATGAAGGTTTATTTGGTCGGCATGCATGTGCTAAATTCTTTCTTGTGTGACAGCTGACTGGGAAATGTGACTGTTAACCTTATAAAAGATTCAGTGGGTTCTCATTATTTTCTGTCAACTCCACTACCTGATGGCGTTCAGGTGCGCCATTTGCATCCCTGACTGGTTCAGGTCTACATCACCACATCCACACTGAACACTCCCCCCCCCCCCCCCCCCCCTCTATACTCACTCTTGTTTATTTGTTTGTTAAGGGGAGTCATCTTCTACACAAACGCACCCTCAAAAAGACACGAGTTACTTGATGTTCCTAAACCGTAGAAATGCCAAAGTTTATTCAAAGACGACAAACAATATTACAAACCCTATCTGGATGCTGTTTTGACAGGAACAAGGGAATAAAACAGAGCACATCTCACTTGTTTCCCACAAAAAGCAGCAAGCTGAAGGGGCCCAGTAGGCCTTATTAGAAAATCTTATGGGCACGTTTCCAATGTGAGAAACAAAACAAAGTGCTGATACGCGAACCGACAGTCCGGTTATGGAGCAAATCCACCTGCTGCCCCAATCTTACGTTTGCTTCCAAAATGGTAAATAATAATATTGGCTGTTAATACTTAGATAATTAAACCGCTATTATAGCCAGAAGAGAAACAATCCCATCTGAAGTTAAACGAGTGCCAACGGTATTATTGCGAAAAATGCAATGCCAAAAAGTTGCAATTGTTCTTTATTTATTTATTTATTTTTAAAGATATCCCCCCATGAAAAGTGCATCAATTCTGAAGAGTCACTAAACAGTCGTTAATAATTTACTAGCATTTGCTGGCTGGCTTTATTTTGTTATTTGATTCCATGCATTAAACAATAACTTTTTAGCAATCAAACCAGATTATTTGTTAGATATTATAAATAAATAAATAAGATTGTCAAGTAACTCAGGCAAACATGTTTGATTTTTTTTTATATTGCAAAATAAATCAAATAAACTATTTGGATTTAGTGAAAATGGCTACAAACAATTTTCAGTTTACTTTAACTCTTAATAATGTATTTTGATTATGCTCTAAACAAATGATGACTTTAGTCTAAGACTATAATGAAAGTTTCACACTCCAGACTTTTACAAAAGGCAAGTTCGTATAGTTTAACCTATAATTTATTTACAACTCCATGAGAACGGACATGAACGGTTTAGAAGACAAAAAAAAAAAAAAAGTCCGCAATGAAGAAACACTGTTTTGTTTTTTTTCCACGAGAAAAGAAGCAGCCAAGGCAGGGTATGTGCTGCCTGATATCAGCCTGGTCCCCGCCTCACTTGTGACAGCTTGCAACCGTGATGGGACCCCATGGGAGCCGGGAGCGGATTCACTAACCTGCCGGTGTCTGGGACCGACGCGCGCCTCCAATCTGGTGGTCACATGGTGCGTGTATGCGTGTGCGTGTGTGTGTTAGATTATTAGGGGCTGTCGAGGCCGTCGCGGGGCAAACTGTGCAGTTAAAAGTGCGCACAATGGTTTTGCATGCCTGTTAAGGTGAAAAGAGCACACAATGGCAACTCGCTTGCCTCGGTGCGTATTGTTGACAATTACCAGGGACTATTAGATTGTTATTGTGTTTTTAACGGATCGAAAAAAAAAAGTTTTTGTTTTGGTCGTTTAGAATTTATTCAACAAAATTCAAAATGCAAGAGTGTTTTGAATTATTTAATAATGTATCGAGACAAGAAGGCATCGAGAAAACAATCCCCACTCAACATGAATAAATAAAAATAAAAAACGAATTTATTTTTGACTTGTGTAAGCTTCGCTTATTATTTTTTTTTTTTTATCAAATCTGTTTCGCCATATAGTTTAAAAATATAAAGCCAAAGCGTGGAGGAAGCAAAAACAATCCAGTCAAAGGAGGAAAAGCAGTTCCTCGTATAATAACCCCATTAGAAGCCTCATCAATGATGTAATGAAAGCAAACAGTGTGAAAATTGCCTGTAAACACTTGGATCCGAGTCTCCTGATGAATCCACTGTCTCTTTTATCAAAGTGAGGATGAGCCCGGTAGGGGACGTCAGAAGGAGGGGCTGATGGGGGGAATGGGGGTGGGAGGGCGTGTGGGGAGGTCCACCGTCAGCCAATCAAGGCGTGTCACAGGGGACTCACGTGGACGAGCCGCTCTTAAAACCTATAGCTCCTGACTTTTCCTCAAGTTCCATTTTTACCACTTCCTCCCTTCTCGCCTTAGTTGGGACTATTTAACCCACTTTACTGCAATTGCGCGCGCGTCCCCATGCACGTTTCAGGTTGCAGTTCTCCACTCCACCTGCTCGGCGTGGTAAAAGAATGAGAAGAGTTGTCTCACGCGCTGACCCGGCGATCCATCTGGTGCCTGTCCATGGTGCTGAAACGGCTTCGAGAGGCTTTTTCCGGCTCCAGGCGTGAAATTGTCCGGGTGGTGCGCGATCGAAGAGGACACCCCAACTGGATGGACGACGCCAGGGACTACTTTTAGGATATCATTATTATTATTATACGAAAAACTCTTTCTGGACCACACTTGAAGACGTATAAACTTGTCTCAAACGCCAAATGGTAGTTTGAGGAGCACCCCTGTCCCCCCCCCCCGCCCCCGGTCAAGACAATGGAGGCGTCCGCCAACGGCTCCAGTTTCGGCATCGACTCGCTGCTCTCCCATCGGCCCGGAAGTCCTCTCTCCAAGGGGGACAGCCTGGCGGGGGAGTGCCGCTCGCCGCTGGAGTTCAGCCCGAGATCCGACGCGGAAAGCGGCTGCTCGTCGCCGCCCTCGCCCGTCAGGAGGGAGTGCGCGGACGAAGTGGCTCAGAGGCCGGCGCACGGCGTCGGCCTGCCGCCTCACCTGCAGCACGGACCCGTTATCTCGGCGGGGGCCCAGCAGAGGACCATGACCTCGTCCTTCCTCATCAGGGACATTCTGGCGGACTGTAAGCCGCTGGCCGCATGCGCGCCTTACTCCAGTAATGGACAACCCACGCAGGAGGCCGGCAGACTGGCCGCCAAGATCGCGGACGACTTTATGGAGAAAATTCACAGTAACTCGTCGTCGGACAGCGAATATAAAGGTGAGGATACACACGTGCGCAATAGGAACGCAGGCTGGGATTTGAGAGAGAAAATAGAAGATCATTTGTTTACATGTTCTGCCTTTAATTTAGAAAATCTACACACATGTGATTAAAATAAAGAAATAAAATCCAGTTTAGTTTGGAATTTGGACAAAATAAAACACTACAATTGCATAATCTGTTTTTGCTTAACTATAGGGATATGCAATTAATAAGACAATATTTTAGGCGAACGTGTTACAAATAATAATAATAATAATAATAGTAATACATTTTATTTGTATAGCGCTTTTCAGAAGACTCAAAGATATTTTCAAAATAAAACTGCTAAATACTATACCGAGAAAAATGTTTACAACAACAACAAAAAACATGTGCTCGGTGTCAAATTTTTATTCATGAAAAGGGTGCTATTATCCTCAATTTGATTTTGCACTTCGAGGGCGTGAATAAGGTTACACTTTAATTGAAAATACGCCGTGTCCCAAATAAATTATCACATATATATATATATATATATATATATTTCAAATCAAACATCTTTATTTTGTCAAAGCGAGATGTTGCTGAACTTTAAGAGAACTCGAGATTTGTTTGTGTGCAATTTATAGTAACAAAAAAAGATATATGTTATTGCTCCTATTTAGAGTTCCCCTGAATTTCAAACATGACATATGTTTATAGAAAGCAGCTGTTGATGGTGCAAAAGGGGTGGGTTTTTTTTGGGGTGGGGGGGGGGGTGGGGGTAGAATATCCAGATAAAAGTCATGAAAGCTCTATCTGTTTCCAATCATGTCAGCCATAACAGACATGTCACCAAGCGCTGACACTTCAATGAAGCGGCTCGTGGAATGAAGTCCACTGCTGCAGGCTAGCACAATTAGAAACACACACACGCGCATACACACACACACACACGCACACACACACAGTGATGCAGTAAATTCCAAAATGGGAACATTGCACTTTTGTAAAAATAATAAAAATAAATTCTGTATAGATTGCATTATATGGAATTGCGTCATCACCTACATTCACTCTCACATCTTGAGTGTGTTCTGTTCGCGTGCTGATTGATGGAAAAAGCCGCGGGGCCACCAGCGAGCCTCTCCACGCGAGCTTTTTGATTCCTCCTCCTACAATATATCAACGAATTTGATGCAATTTGTCCGCGCCACTAATCACATTTGCTGGCACTCAAGGCCGAGCGGCTCTTGATTTCCACTCACTCGTGTGAAGTTCTCGCGGACGCGCGTCCTTTCCCTGGTGGCTCAATTAGGCGGATTATTGTGCGGCTGCTTGCTCGAGACGACTTCCAAAAAGATTTCCCTCTCGTCTTCTTTTTTTTTCTTTCTTTTTGTGCGTTCAAATCAAAGTGCTCGCCCTGACATGACTCCACGCAACGAGGGGGAAGAAAAAAAGACATTCGCAGCATTTCAATACATTATATAAGATGTTTGCTCAATAGTACAAAAATAATAGCCCTAATATTTATTTTTGCAAAAATAAATGACACGTTTGCCATGGAGATGACATTTTGATTTCGTGACATAAATGCTCCCTCGCACGAGAATTTCTGCTAAAAATATTACACGCGGCGAATTTATAAGCACATCCAAAGGATTTAACATCATATTTACAAGACAGATAATTCAAGATCACGCTACCGAACCATGCAAAAACGATGTGTGCTGTAATATCAATATGTATAAGGGAAAATAAATATAACTAAACATGTTAAATCTACAGAATTTTACTCAGTACTCTAATTATTATTATCATTATTATTAATAATGATAATAATAATTTGGAAGGGGAAAAAAAACACCGATCGACTCTCACTCTAAATCCACAAGCTTTTCTGACATCCTTTTTTTTTCTGGCAATAACGCCGCATTTTGATTTTTTTGTGTTCCCTAATTAGTGAAAGAGGAGGGCGACAGGGAGATCTCCAGCAGCAGAGACAGCCCCCAGGTGCGGCTCAAGAAGCCCCGAAAGGCCCGGACGGCCTTCACGGACCACCAACTGGCTCAACTGGAGCGCAGCTTCGAACGCCAAAAGTACTTGAGCGTCCAGGACCGAATGGAGCTGGCCGCCTCGCTCAACCTCACCGACACGCAGGTCAAGACCTGGTACCAGAACCGGAGGTATGAAAGTTTTATTTCTCAAGTATGGGGAACGGGTGGGCTGGATAAAACTGAGAAAAAAAAATGTTGGGTGAGCTAAGCTTTGCTATGTAGAACCCCCAACCTTATATAGTAACAACTTAGTTGCTTTATTGCACTTGCTAATGGCATATTATATATAGATTTTACAACTGAAATTATACTTTTTTAGCCCCCCCCCAAAAAAGTTGTGTTCCCTTCTATGTTTTGTTAATTTACAGTAAATGCCACATTATAATAGATGTTTTAATAAATGGACATCAAATGCGAAAATGTTTTTCTATAGTGTTAACTTAAGCATGAATTCATGCAGCTTCGACTCTCGGACATCTAAATGTCATAAATAAATACAAAAACAACACTTTGGCCCGTGAATAATGCATGCTTGCATGTGTGTGTATTAATAATTCAAAGAAACCACTATATCTCCTCAATTATCTTTAATATGAATTATTCACCTGGCGTGGAGTGCACGCCGACGTGTTTGGGTGTGAATACAAGAGGCAGCTTGAGACTATTAGAGACAGACGGACAAATAAATAAATAAATAAATGACCGGCCTTTTAATTGGTCAGTTAGAAAACAATGTGCTAACTCTTAATTGGCGTCTTTAATTGAAGGACCAAATGGAAGCGGCAGACGGCGGTGGGACTCGAACTCTTGGCCGAGGCTGGAAACTATTCGGCCCTGCAGCGGATGTTCCCGTCGCCCTACTTCTACCCGCAGAGCCTGGTGTCCAACCTGGACCCGGGGGCGGCGCTTTACCTGTACAGGGGCCCCTCGGCGCCCCCGCCCAGCCTGCAGAGGCCCCTGGTACCCCGCATCTTATTGCACGGCCTGCAAGGAGGCAGCGAGCCCCCGCCGCCTCTGCCCCCCATGTCCGGTGTGCTCTCCCGGCCGGCCCAGCAGCGGTGAGCCGGACTTCCGGATTGAAACCGTCAAGCAAAATAAAGACGCAGCAAGTAAAAATAAATAAAAGCGAACTATAGGGACTTTTATGGTGCGAATCAGAGACATGAACACCGAGGAGGGAAATTTTCACTCTCTCCTTTTTTGGGGAAGGAGCTTGGGGTGCTTATTTATGGCTTATTTATATTTATGTATAAATCAAAGGCTCTAAGTTATGTATTTATTTAAATTCATTCTGTATTTTCAAATATTTTCGCACCGTTTCCGGTTCTTTCATTCTATTAAATGCCACCTCTATTATTATTGTTGCTTTTTTTTTTTTAAATTTTTTTTTTCCTTCGACGACCCTGAGTGAATCCCTTTTAATTTGAATGTAGGATCCAGTACATTTGTTTTCTTGTAAATTATTAATTTGACTTGACACCAATCATGTTAAAATGTCAAAAACTTGTAAATAAGAATATTTTACTTTGCATTGGACAGAGACTTCTTATTGTTATTCCTTTTTTTTTTTTTATTCATACAGTGTCTTTTTACACACGGTGATGCAGTTGATCATACAGATTAACCAATCCAAATATAATTTCCAGGTGTGAAATGATGGAAATCAATATTTCCTTTTTTTTTTTTTTTTAAGTAAAATGCCAATTTACAATTTTTGCCTATATTACGCCAGTTCCTCTTATTATTTCTTCATGACCACCAAATGATGGTAGCGGGTGCACCTGCTGGCCCAAACAGCCTGTTGATTGCTTTAGATGTTGAACAGACCTTGTGATATATTTTTTTTTATGTTAGTTCATATGAAGCCGTAATAACTTTCTCCTCTCTTTTGGTGAAGAACAAAAGACATGTAACATTGCAGATGCAAGCTTGTGGAGTGGTACTCGTTTCTCTTCAGTTCCTCGAGTTCCTTTTTGGTGAAATTGACAGCAAGTGGTATAAGATGGGCGATGTGGTGTAAAAAAAAATACTTTTATAAATGTGGAAATAAAAGTCTTTGCTTTAATCGTGTGACATATAATTATTTAAAACATTTTTCTAAACTTGTGTGGAACACGCTCGGGGACCAACATAACAAATCCTTATTGCATGCGTGTATCACGATATTTTTCATAATAATTATTTATTTAGTCTCAGAAGTTTGCAGCTCTGATTTTCTTTAAATTGCAATTATAGAATGAACTATAGGCTACCATTTAATGATCATAAACGCATTTCAACTCACCTTGCAGGACATTTTGCTACAGATAATTAAATAACTCGACATGACAGACTATAAAGAACACTCTGATTATAAATATACAATCGCGACATTAAATTTAGAAGATTCTTGGGCTTGATTATCAAGAGTTCTGATCCATTTTTTAATCAGGCGGTACACATGTCAGCGTCAGTGAGCAAAGGTTCAGCTTTAATTAAACCTTGAAGGAAGCATTTCCGATGACGTATTGAGGGAATTTGAGTCAAAAACACTTTTTGCCTCGTTTAATTTGACATATTATTTAACCTTCGCTTGAGTGCGTTCAAGAAAACTAAAAAGGGCAATATCGTTGTGTCACGTCCATGCACACTTAAAACTGCTCGGTCAAAAAGATGGGCAAAAATTGGAACGCACGTGCATGGGTCAATTCGACCAACCCAATTTATTTTTATTTTTAAACAAAACAACCTAATATTTATTTATTTATTTATTCTAGATAAGCGGTTAAGAAAATAGATAGATTTATTTATCTATTTATTTAAATAAAAACATTAATTAAATGTATTTTTATTTTAATACAAAACAACCAAAAGTTTAATTTTGACCCCAAAAAAAAAACTAAACTAAAACAAAAAAACAAAACAAAAACCAAAGCAAACAAACACTATATGTCAATAGCCTATATATATTTGGAATTTGGGAGTTCAGCTGTATAGTGAAACATAAAATAAAAATTATTATTTAAAATTATAATTAAAAATTTACGCATGCACTTAAAACTTATATATATATTTTATTTTTATTTTTATTATTATTATCATTTTTCAATTAAAATGTTTTGTCTGTTCTAATTTTCTCAGACATTACATTTTATAAATAGCACGATCTGAAAAACTGTTCATTCGTCACTGCACGGCATCTTATTTTTTTTTTGTATCAGGACCAGATGAGTTTAAGATGCCGCAAAGCATTGAGAGGTGGCCGGTTCACCTCCACTTCTCTAAATTAACAGCAGCACCACCACTTGGTTTTCCATAAACAATGCACGAGATGAAATATTAATGCCATGTGCGCAATTGTTTAAGTGTCCTAAATGATCCCATTTGGAAATTGATTGTTTCCATCCTCCCCTTCCTGGAGGCTGCTGGATGCTCGCTCCTGTTCCAAGCCCGGCCCAACAGCTGCTGAGCGGCCTTGGGAGCTGACTGCAGGCCGGGGATCAGCGTGCAGGGGACAGCTGGTCAGCGGGACCACTGCCTCCATCTCCCCCACCTCCTTCCTCCTCCAGCCTGATCCTATATATACACCCCCCCCTCCCCTTACAAGTCTGCGTGCACTTTTTTGGAGGTCAAATCAGTTCAGATGCTGACGAGCGAGCCTCGCCGTGTAGGATGTTAACGATTAGAACAAAAGACTTTAATAGGTTTTAATTGAAAGTCGATAATGGCTTTGATAGGCAGCTCCCCCTGCTGTCGTCCGCGCACGGCACCTGTTATGCGGGGGCCTTCCACTTTAAGACTCGCCACCGTGAAATATCAGACTGACGGCCTGATAACTGGCGCGTTTATGAAGCGGAAAATTGCATTAAAAATACAGTGACGGCTTGGCCTGCGTGGACTGAGTGAGCAGGAGGGGGAATGAAACACCTCCCAACTTGCCAAAAGATCATTACAGTCCCATCACAGCGATCCGTGTCTGATTCACATAACGACCAATAAAAGGTTATTCTTGAAAGTCTACAGCTGATTATATTAGGGAAGCCCCGCATGTCTTGTTGGGTGACTTTATGATTTTTTTCCTTCTTTTCTTTGCATGTGAAAGGCTGGTGCTAAATCCCCCGGCTCTTCCCACGGATTGTCCCCGGCTCAGGGTTAATGAAGTGCGGATGGAGCTCGTTGAGCTCGCGACATGAGGGAAGAAAGAAAGAAAGAAAGAAAGAATGAAAGAGCCAAAGGATCAGTGACTTTTCTTAATCCCGAGGATTCTTAATCATAACGATAAAAAGCGTTCAAGAAATAAAATCTGATGTTAACATGTTACATTAGCACAAATATATATATATATATATATATATATAAATAAAAAAGGAGATGTCACTGTCGGTAAATGGTTAAACACATTTTGTGCAAATTACCAATAGTAGGCCGTAATTTGCACAAAAATGTACTTAGGATGGATTATAATCAATTTCTAAGAACACATTTGGTGTACCTGCATTATGCATTGAGTACCAATAAACATTTTTTGAAATTATATATTCGTTTAACAATATGAGTTAAAAGTGTTCATGTTTACAGTAAAACTGCACATGTTGCATAGGACACAATGAAAACGTTGCAGTATCAATTTTGAGTGATGTCATTGAAAATGTACACATATTGGGACTAAATGTGTTCTTATTTTGCACAATATATTGTGTATCAGTAAACCAACCTAATTTTGTGGCCATGCAGTGTATATAAATGCACTTTTATTATAGCCTATATGTCCTGGTCAGATTGAGTCAGCGTAGCCTTACTATTTATATGCACTTGACCTATAGGATGATAGGTGATAACCTGAACAATTTCCTAAAATAAATGAATGCACAAATAAATAAATAAATAAATAATTTGTGTTACTATTGAGCAATTTTCACAATTCAATCTCAGTAAGCAAATTCAGAGGCACTAAACGTAAGACTCCAGTTCAAGTTACTTAAAATGAAAATTAACCAAATGTCAAATCTTGTTATACATAAACTGAAATGTTTAGCACTAATGGCAAAACTTTTGTCATCATGAACTTAGCCAAATGTAGGCTATTTGAAATATCTTCAAGAAAGATCCACCTTCACGTTGATTTTGAAGGCAGAAGTGCCAAAGAGGAGAGCTAGCGACTCAGTCGAGATCTTCACCAAGATGAAAAAGATGATGAAGCAGAAGCAAGTGGAAATGATGCGAGAGCCAGAGAAGCCCATCCTTGCCTGGAGGTACATCGGGCCGTGAGGTGCAAGGCGAGACTTGCAGACTGCAGGCGAGATAACCCCACTAATCATTTGCCCAATATGACGGGCTACAACTACAACTTAGGTCAGGGGCGCAGGGATTGACATCCCAATCTGGGCAAATAATGAAAGCTTTCCTCTCGGATCAAACGGAGAGTTGGGGATGGAGCAGAGCAGGAGATGAGGAATGGAGGAGGACATGCTGCTTCACAGTCCTGAAATCACCCATTTTTCAGATGGACTATTATAGTAGCAATGGGGACTCATAGCATTATTTACATGACTGTAAAACCAAAAGCCAGCTATCTTAGAGGATTGGAAGTATTTCATTCATAAGTGAGATTGTGCAAACCACAGATATTTTTGGTTTAACTGGAAAGCTGTACATGTCCAACGCGAAAAACACACACATTGTTCACATATTGTTTACCATCAAATCCATTCGAATGGGTTAGTATTTGTGCACTCTAAAAGTAGTTGGGTCAAAAATAACCCAAATTGGGTCAAAAAGGGACCAACTCAACTTTTTGGGTTATTTAATTAGCCCAATAAATTGGGTAAAATGAATAATCCACCAAACAACCCAAACATTGGGTTTGGGTAGGTTATTAATTTAATTATACCAAGCTTCCTGGGTTAAATAATTCCAAAAGTTGGGTCGGTTCATTTTTCAACCAATTCAATTGGGTTTATTCAATTTACCCAAAAAGTTGGGTCAAATGAATAACCCAAAAAAACAACCCAAAAAATGGGTTGCTTTTAGGGTTATTATTTAGTATCATCCATCATTTTGGATTAACTCAAAAAGTTGGGTTGGTTCATTTTTCACTCAATTCAATTGGGTTTTTAATTTAAAAAAAAAATTGGGTCAAATAAATAACCCCAAAAAACAAAAAAAAAATGGGTTGCTTTCTGGGTTATTATTTAATTTCAGCAAATATTTTGGATAAACTAAAAAAGTTGGGTCGGTTCATTTTTGACCAAATTCAGTTGTATTATTCAATTAACCCAAAAAGTTGGGTCAAACGAATAACCCAAAAACAAGCCAAAAAACTAGGTTGCTTTGTGGATTATTAAGTTTTAATGACTCAAAAAGTTGTGTCTTGTCCATTTTTGAACCGATTTAAGTAAATTTTGACCCAACAATTTTTAGAGTGTACTTTTGCCGAAAAATTGTTAAAAAAGTGCTTTACCAAGCTTCACGTTCAAGTTTTTTTGAAAACATTGGAGTTTACATATGTGGCCGATGCGCTAATAGTGTCAATCCAGAATACAAAAATAAGGTGACCCAGCAAGACTCAATTTCAAAGTAAAAGAAAAACAATACATCTTAAAAGACGCTTCTGGTCCAAACAGGACAAAAACAATGGAGCAAAACGTCTACACTGGCAAACTAGGACTAAACTATTGTTAAAAAGTCAAAAGAGTCACCAAATGGCTGACGTGAATGTCAAGTCAGCACTATATTCAAATCAGTCTTTGACAAACTTTAAAAAAAAAAAAAAACTGACAGAACATAGCAGAGTATAAAAAGTAGCTTTAAAGCAACTGATTGAAAACCAGTCTTGACAGGATGTTTCCACCAGCAGTGGGTAATGAAAACTGTGTAGCTCTCAGCAGGGGTCCGCTGTAAGCTATATTCACATCAGATGACAGAGATTATTCAATCAATAAGTTGTTGTTACCACAGGCCTCGCCGCTCGCTCATACTGGAGCGTGACCAGCCTCTTGAACTAGATGACATTGCAAAAAAAAAACAAAAAAAAAAAACACACACACCCCTGAGGCCCTGACCTCCAGTAACCAGCCAGCCATGGAAACGCCTCTGGGACAAGACCACAACCTCAAACAACGAATAAATCGGACATCCAATATAAATTGCCGCACTCCCTCTTCTTGCCTGCGTACTTGAGCGGAATATATTGTGTGCAAATTCCACGATTGTGAACGAAATTATGGACGTTATAGGATTAAAAATGACAATCATAATAAAGCAAAGGCAAGAGAACTCAAATGGAAAGGAATCTTATTTGATCACTATTTGTTTATATTCTACTCTTCACAAAGCAGATGAAGCATCACCTGCCTTCCCTGACCGCATGTCCCTGTTGCATATTAATTGCCACACATCACATTCAGCGAATAGATTGAAAATCTTAACGCATCCGACTGCTCGGACCCTAAATCTATTTTTAAGTGCGCTAAATTAAAAGGGAAGAAGCAGTTTCTTGCCCAACCTCGGGGGTCACTGAGTGAAGCCACGGGGAGGCCTCTCACCTCATAAACATAAAGGCAGGAGAGGTCATCAATAAATGATGAGGGGTGGTATACATGTATTTTTAACAGCGCTTTCGTGTGATGTCTGGCAGCTCTCTCATATTTTTGTCTCCTGGTAGAGGGCAGAGAGCAGAGAAGGACCACGCATTTTTTGAAACGGCCTCCTTCGGTCCGTCGAGGGGCGGGGGTGGGGGGTGGGGGTTGGGGTGGTTTGTCAAGGCAGTGGGGGCTGTTAGATAGTTTGAGTAAAAGGATAAAATCAGTCATGTCAGTCAAGCAACAAGTTCTCACCGGTGGTTGTATGTCAGGAGTAACGTGGGATTACACACAGCAAATTTCAAATATAACCTACCCAGATTGACATACACATTTTATCAATGTGGTAATCTAGCACACGCCATAGTTTACCCCGACCAGTCTAGTTTATTTGAGTACAAAACCCAGCCTGCTTTGGAGCGTTAGTTAGATGACAAAATCATTAGAAGTAAAGTAAATGCAGTAAAGTTACCAAATGTCAGAGAGGCGATGAAAAGTTAGCTAATAGAAATAGCATAGCAACATTTTCAAATGAATTTTCAAGTGTTCCTTTTTATGACACCGCATGGAGTACTCTATTGTGCTTTTTGGCAGCAACAGGGTGGTTGATGTTGTTTGTAGCCTACAGGCGAGAGAGGGAAAGAGGGAGGGGGGGGAGAACAACAGAAGTACTCGAACCATAACAAATCTGGTAATTGATGTAACTGTCATTACTCATTGACAAGTTTGAATGGAATTAAAATGTACAGTATGTCACGAATTTATCACGTTTGTCATCAAAACGAGAAAAATATTGGAAAAACATTTGACTCTTTACATGTTAGCATTTTGGATTCAGCATTGAAGAATTTCAAACTGAATTCACACTTTTATTGCCAAATTTAAACCTCTCCATGGGCATCTCAGGGAAATAAAAAGCAACCACAAAAACAATATTTTCTGTACAGCAATTCAAGTAAATCTTTTCACATTTTAATTAAGAAATAACGTGGTTGGTTCTTGTTTTTTTTTTTTTTTGTAAAACAGTAAATCTGGAAATCGATGGATAATAGTAATCACTGGATGATGATGCAATTTCTGGAGTAATTGCGTGTGAATGCTGAAATGTTGAATGACAAAATATAGAAACGTGGAATGATATTGAATGAGGTGGAACGTTGATGAAAAATATCAAATGATGTGAAATTATATTGAATGATTTAGAATGCTGTGAATTGACATTGGTGAAAAATATGCAATGTCAGTTAGAAATGTTGAATGCTTTTTTCTTCTTCTTTTTTAAAAAACTGTGCTAGCCCTAAATGGGGAATTTTAGGGTAGAAAATGTGGAATTGTGGGAAAACTAAATGTTTGAAGTGACAAAAATAATAGCCTGCAAGCCCTGAATTTTAAGAATACCTTGAAATTGGAATGATGTGAATTGAATGCATTATGTGGAAGTAGACACATGTGAAAATAACGTGTGGAGAAAAAAAGAAAGAATAACACACAAGGTGACTCCAATTTAACATGAGTTTGAATGTGATTGGGTAATTTAAAGCCCAATCCCCAGTTACAAAAGAATGTGCACACATGTCAGTTGCTTATTTTGAGCTCCCTTCTCGAATAGATTTTTAAAAAGTGAACGGAGTTGCACACATTATAGGCGACATGAATGGTAGGAAAAGTTCTAAAATGATTTACTTTATTATTTGTAAATTTATAAATAATTATAGTATATATTATCACGTATAATATATATTAAATATAAATATTGTATATTATTCCTAGTGCTGTCAAAGTTAAAGCGTTAACTGATTCATTAATCACAAAAAATGATGGCATTAATCATGAATTAACACAGATTAATCGCATTATTAATTTTAACCATAGATTATCCTTTAGCGTGACGGCGGGTGGCTACGTTTAAGGTAGCACAGGTTGTATTTGAGCAATAAACATTTCATGCATTAAAGTAAAGCATATAATGAATGTTTGCGTATCACATTTAGAATATTTGCTCATGTCAAAAATATCGGGGTAATTTTTTTCCCCATCTTAAATTATGCAAGTAATTAACTGAGGATGAGCATGTGCAGTGGATAAAAAAAATGTTAAAGGCGTCCTCATAATATTAAATGTCAAAATAATTAACAAATAACTGGTGCTCTTCAAATTTGGCGGGGAAAAAATATTGATTAAAAAAGCCTTTTTTATTAGGCGATTAATCGTGATTAATCAGAATTCTAAAATGTGATTAATCTGATTAAAAAAAAATAATAGTTTGCTGTAATTATTATTTTATACTTGGCTTTTTTTTAGATACTTTTGTGTATTTTCTTTCTTGCGTATGGATCAATAAAGGTTGGTAAACTGCTGTGGAGTACTCATTGTAAGGTGACAGTAAAAGTCTTGAATCTAAATAAAATATCTGACCGTTATTATTAGAAGTGCACTGCTACGACTATATTGGTGTGCGCATGTGTGTGTGTGTGTTCTTGTGGAGTGTCAGGTGTGCTCGTCTTGGGGTTAGAGCCAGACACATTGAAGAATCAGTCAAAAGGACAGGTTGGGGACCTAAAGGGGGGCCAAAGATCCCCTAATTGGACAAGTGAGCCCGGTGGCGGTGAAGCCGAGTGCGACGAAGACAATCTACCTTGGTGACCACTCCTTGACATGCCATTTGCCTCCGAGGACCCCCAGGGCTGTCCGAAACAGCTGCCCGCCACGGCTATAACTCCAGGCCAAGACGAGGACCTCGGGCTAACAAGCGGATAACGACAGACGGGAGGAGACAGCAAGAGAGCGGCGCAACAAAAGTAGCAATAGACCGAGAAGTCACCTGGAAGAACAGATGTGCCGGCGCTGGCTGGCACTCTTCGTCCTGGTTCAAAACGGCGTCGCGAACGCCCGCGCAAGCCCCGAGATCTCACACCGCCGAGAGGGTGGCTTTAATCGGGTTTTCCTGCCTCGCTCGCTATCCTATTGCTCATTTCATCATCAGACAAAGTGACACCGATATATTTACATGGCGCGGCGGAGGAATTCGGAGGCATGTTGCCTGGGAGATCAGACGCCCGGTTTATAGAATGGAGGCAGCACAAACAAACAGCAGCCAAGGCCCCTGGCTACACACACACAAACCTGTATACACCTGAGTGCAGGAATACACACTCTCCCAGGTTTGAAGTTCGTCTGGAGTGGCAACCCAAATAAAGAGTGTGAAGCGTGATGCCGGCAAGGAGAGGAAAGCAGCTTCAAACGGTTATCAATACAATTGGCTGTGCCAGGCGCGGCAGTTTAACCTCTTTAGCGCGCCGGGTGTGTGTTCACTGAAACAAGGCGCCTTCTGTGGTTGTCGTCTTCACAGAGACGCGCTGGGGCCTGATGGGTACTGAGAGTCCCACTTTAACAGCGCCAGGCTTCGCCTGCTTTAACAGTCCCCAAACTCATAATAAGACCCTGAGAAAGCACAACAAATTCTCCCACTTGCCGGAACGCACACACGCACACACACACACACACACACACACACACACGCACACACACACACACACACACACACACACACACACACACACACACACACACACACACACACACACACACACACACACAAGTTGTGATGTGCAGCAGAAATTTGCAAAGCGGTAAATAGTGATTCAAGTGCCTCTTCACAACAGATGTCCCAAGTTAGCCACTTTATGGGAATCAACTTTTCCTGACTGCTCTCACAACACTTTTTTCTTCTTCTTCCTGCCGCGTCCTCTTATACGCTGAGAGGGACAAACACGAGAAGCCATACGGAATAATTCTAACACATTTGTAAACACTGACACAAGTACAAAGATAAACAGGCATCCTATAAAAATCCACGCTGTCAAACATTTTTATGCAGCGCTCCGGCAGGATTTATAATGTCCAACTCCGTCCTGCCTGGTGGGTTTTAGAATCTGCTGGAAGCTAATTCATGAGAAATTGAAGTTTAGTTCAGTTTGAGCGAGTAAGAAATACAAAAAAAAAATATGGACAAAACAATAATAATAAAAAAATGGGTTAGGGTTATGGTTAAAAAAAAAAGCGGGCCTGTAAAGCCGAGTCAATTTTGATTGTTTTGTTTAACAGCTGTATATTAGGTAAGTATTTACTCTAAAAACAGCTGGGTCAAAAATAACCCAACTCTGGGTCAAAAATGGACCGATCCTCTACTTGGGTCTATGTGACCCAACTTTGAGTCAAGAAATGGGTCTTTTACTGTAAAACAACACATAAATACTGGTCAGATCCTTTACTTGGGTCATTTTGTAAAAAACAACCCAGAAAGTTGGACCCATAAAGTGGATCGGTCCGTTTTTGATCCATAATTGGGTTAATTTTCAACCCACTGTTTTTAGAGCATTCTAGTCAAGTATCAAAGAAAGCTATTAGAATAACCTTTGACAATAAACATACATTCTATTTGATGAGTTTACATTAATTCCAAGCTTTTACTCAAGTAAATATGTGTTAATAATAATAATAATAATAATAATAATAATAATAATAATAATAATAATGTAATTTAGAGGTGCCTTTCTTGGCACTCAAAGCAAATAATTATATAAAAAGTGCTAGTGTTACTAGTTTTGAAGAAAAAAGTAGAAGCAGAAGTAGAAAAAAAATGTTTCATCACGATTAATTCGTTAAAAAATTGGCAGCACTAAATTTGACCATACCTGAGGACATCTCGTCCCACTGACGCACTAATTGAAACAATCATCCAACCCGATGACCAAACCCTATTATCTTGTGTCACATATCCAGAGGAGTCAAACAAACACAAAGACGGGAAGTTTCCAGTCCCACCGAGCGAGCGCAGCCTGCCAGCGATGCGGCAGTGCCATCCGGGGTTGAATCTGGCGTGCAATCATGCTGGCTAGGCCTCAACGGCAGCCCCCTTGCACCCCTTGATCCTGAGCAGAGGCAGGTCTCAGCGGACCCATGGGTGCCAAGACGCTGCCATCCAAACCTGGAAGCGTCAGCCTCCATGCATGTGCAATGCGGGAGCGAGTGTGTGTGTGTATGTGTGCGCAGGCAACCTTCTCGTTATGACATGCCGTACACATACGGTGTAGTATATCCGTGAAAACTATGACAATGTCAACACATGCTACTTATCTCACATCATCAATCGTAATGAACTACTGAACCTTTTCTTCATTTGGCTTTCTTTATGACAATTTGGAGCCTGTTTTTGGCTCCAGACTGCATTGTGACCTCCAGTGGAGGAAAACTGAAATGTGGAGAGAAAAAGGCAGCTGCATATATATTACACACGAGCACTGAATTTCTACTGTGTGTTGGAAACCGCAGAGCTGCTGTCCCTACTATCAAACCGATTTCAGGAAGTGAAGGGGAAAGTGGAGCGATAGTATAATTGGTGTGGCTAACGGTGTATAAAAGAAAGGGATTGTGATGATAAGAACTACAAACGTACGTGTGACGTAATATCCGGTCAAAACGTGCAACGTGTCTTGTCAGCGTTTATTTGCAAAATCATAGCCAAAATTAGCATTTTCCTTTTTTTTGATACACTTCAAATCCACCCCCTCTAAGCGTAAAAACTTTTAGAGAATTTAGAGCCCTCTTTCAAAGCCCTGAGTAACTATGATGTCATCTTTAGTCGACAGCAAGTGGCAAAATGGCTGCCCCCTGAGATGGATAAAAAAAAAAAGGCTGGATTTGACTTTATAACTCATATTCCACAAATGTAATATTAATCAGAAAGTCATGTTTACACCAGCTGACGATTAGGTGAACTAATGAATACATACACTCGCACGCACGCACATACACGTTGGAGAAAAAAAAAAAAGAAAAAAAAAGGAGAGCAATGATGATGACGACATGTCAAATCGGTAAAATTACCGAATGAACAATACTGAGCTCTCCAGAAAAAAAAAAAGTCATGTTTAGACTAGTGAGGTCAAATATAACATATTATTGTTTTAGAAATGTTTAAGGAGGACTTCCACTTAAAATGACTGTTCATGTGTAAACCTAAAGACACAGACCAGTGATAAAACCGGGAGCAAAGATAAAATAAAATAAGAACCACAGCCTTGTTGTAACAACCTGTGACACTTTTTAACATTCATTTTTATAAGATAATATGACTTCATCCATATACTTTTACTAAGTAATAGTAGTGGTAAAATAAAATGATGTTGGGACCAAACGGATACAAAATGTGGCAAGGCAAGCGCTTACAATGATAATAGCAACACTAATATTACTATTTATACATCACCTTTAAAGACAAAGTATTTACAAAGTGCTTTGACTACAAAGCAAGGATGAAATGATGCACAATTAGGAATAAAACGAGTCATCTAGGAGAGGGTACGGCAGAAGAGAATGCAACTAGACAAAATACGGGTCAAAAAGAGCAAACAAAGATAAAAGTGTAAGAACAATGCCTGTAGAACAGATAATGAAACGGTCTGTAGAAATGTGTTTTTTAGAAAATAAAAAATCTGTCCGAAAAGTGCTGTGGATTATGTTGCGTTTTCTTGTTTATTGGTGATGTCAGCACAGACGATCAGATTTGACAGTTCTCTCCTTTGTATTATTCGTTGGTGGCTTGCACTCTATTGTGCTGTAATGATATAGCCTACAATCGATGGGCATTGGTCTCATACAACCCCGTGATGGAAATGCGAGATCCAAATCGGGGCATTCCAGTCCAAACTGCACAATAGTGTCTTAACGGTCTCGGTTGGTGCAAACCTGGCCGAAGTCCATCCATTGCAAACAAGGGAGCTCGTTCCGCTCTAAACATGATGAAAAGGATGACGGAGGAAGATAAAGCCACAAAGAACTATCGTACAGAGTCCGGCCTCCGTGTACACACACGGCCAAATCACCTGCTCGGTTTTTTACTTTTGATGCTTTTATCACTTTAGATTAAGCTCCCCTCGAAGCTATTAATTCTAAGCCGTCGAGTTTACTGCCTGTACATGCCTTCCTTTTCCACTTCCACTCTAGGAAGGAATGGTCGCCGAGGGGAAAAGGCAAAGAGTAACTTATTGTTTTTATATGAGATCTATTCCCCTGCTGTTCCGGTCAATAATGACTTGGTATATCAGTGACTGCCTTGCTATTTGCACTGTTTTCGCCGTGTTTTCTCTGCCTGTGATTGAGCGGAGCTATTTTCGTGCGCGGAGAGAGGCGGGAGAGGACCAGCGAGGCTAACGTCTGTTTGATCAAAGTTTATGTGAAATTTCCCGAGGCCACTGGGGAAGCCGCTGTTTATGAACTGTAATAAAAAGAGTCATTTTGACAGTGTGACCCCGGCACACAGGATGGGGGGGGGGGGGGGGGGGGGTACGGGTTAGTTGAGCTCAGAGAAGGAAGATAGAGAAGAGGAAGAGCAACATGATCACTCAAACAAGCAACATATTACTATATATACCGTTTTTCAGAGCTTAAACTAAGGTGCAACTTAATGTATATAATAGGGGTGTCAAAATGAGTGCGTTAATTTTAGTTATTTTTAAGTTCCTTTAACGCTACAAATTTTTTAACGCGCGATTAATGACCGCCCCTTACTTGGAAAGCCTGTAGTACTGCGGGAATTCCAGTCGCAATGTAAAATTGAGCAGTAATGAATTTAATAATAATCATGACTACATTTGTGGAAACTGGAGTCAAGTTGTATTTTACAATTTTAATTTATTTTATTTAAAGTTACTTTATGTTAAAGATTAGATATAAACTTTTTAAGAAATGTGAAAATAAAAACTGAAAAATTCAAAAAAGGGGCCAAAATTTGCCCCCCAAATTTTTTTACGCTTAGAGGGGGGGCAAGGTATGTTTGGGGGGGCTGGGGGGGGGGGAACACAAATATTTTTGGAATTAATTAAAGAAGCGAATATTAATGCAATTTTAGATGGATTTTTTGGGGGGATTCAGATTTTTTGATCAAGAATTACAAAAGAAAACTCATACGACGTCATCACATGGCGCAGTCGCTTCCTGGTCTTCTTTTAAATTACATCTCTATGGTGAATACCGCCGCCTAACAGCGGCGACGTCCCCTCTCAATATTCGCAAAAGAAAAACAGATTGAAACGGGCGTAAGTTGCATGTCTGTTTTGCGCATTTTCAGAAAATTTACTTTAAAAAATTTGAGACATTTGGATAGAAACCTGACTAATGACTAAAAGATGCAGCCATAGTTCTAGTAGTATAACATTTTGTCCCCGCTTTTATGTTAAGAGTATGAAAACTTAGAAAAATAACATTATATTGTACATTTAGATGAATCGCGAGTTAACTATTGAAGTCATGCGATTGAACCAATTAATCTAATTAATGAATTAAGTAAGTAATTAACTATTTAAAATTGTAATCGCCTGACACCTCTAGTATATGAGAGCGGACCCAACTCAAAATCTCTCTTCAGTTAACCAATTCCGGTTAAACTAGAAATTTCTGCTTCTATGTTACTTTTCAGTTTAAAATGACTTTCCTTAACGAGAATCCTGTATAAAAATAATTTTCCGAAAAATATGGTGATCACATTTGCGCTGAAACACTTCCAATTCAATTTCAGATTCCTCTCATGCGGCATGATCCACTTTGTCCCCCAACTATTCTCTTCTCATTTGAATGTAATGCATTGTAAATGAGAAATGTGAACGTGCGCGCACTCTTGCAAATTGCTCTCATTCAGGAGGACAAAAGAGAGAAAATGAGCTTGGATGCTAATGTTGCAAGCTCAAGCAATATAATGAAAAAGATAGAAGTCAATAAATAGATGGGTATAAATATCAACCTTTTGAGAGAATCAAATATTGTTGACCTTTTGATAAGTCGATAGTGTAATCCTCCGTGCTCCCGGCAGCCTGCACAGACACTTGAACGCTATCGCAGATTTAATGAAGATGATTTGCTCTGGATGGAACGCCTACATATGGACTAAAGTGAACTAAATGGGAGGTTAATGACACCAAGTGTCTGATAACTCACTAGATTTTTGCCCCCCCAAAAAAATACATAAATAAACATGGACGGAAACTCATGAAGTTTTGCACACACATAAGGCATATCAAAAATAATCAATATTGTAATAGTTCTTTTGTGAAATTTAAAAAAAAAAATGGTTCCGTAACGCCCTCTACAAATTTTCAACAAAGCAGCCCCATTGGAACAGTGCTGAACTGGTTGTTAGTCTGAATTGAACCACGGAGTGAGGCCAATGAACAAAGTAGTGCTGTCACTATCAAATATTTTTTAAAATCGATTAATCGATCGATTATTCAATCGATTACGCTGATTCATTTTAATTTTGCATTAAAATGTATTACAAAAGCACCCCCCCCTCCCTGATTACTGTTTATCAACCAGTGATTGGTGTTTATTTTGTACTTCCTTTTCGTATAGTGATAACAAAAAAAAGGGGGGCGGGGTTGATGTTGTACTTTGTTACCAGTTTGGCCATTGTTTTCCAAAGTAAAAACAGATGTTTGCAAATTGATTATTTTGATTAAACACAGAAGATAATCAGTCTTCTTCCATGAAGGACTACAGAAATGAACAATGACTGTTGATATGCTGAAATCACAGGATTTGGACAATTTTAAATTTAAAAAAATGGCTCCAAGCGATTACTCGATTCTTAACTCATTCACTGCCATTGACGTCAAAAATTCATTTCAATTATTTATATTAGTTTAACACTTTTTCCACTTTTGTTAATAAGAGTATGAAAACCTAAAAAAAAACATTTCACATTTAGAACAGATGAATCAATCGTGAGTTAATTATTGAAGTCATGTGATTAATTACAATTAAAAAATAACAATCACCTGATGCAATTTAAAAAGAAAAGAAAAGATTATCAAAAATTAGGGGCGTCAGGCAATTAAAATTTTAAATGAAATTAATCGCATGACTTCACTAGTTAACTCACAATTAATCACAAATTTTATATCAGTTCTAAATGTTCAATAAAAAAAATCTAGGTTTTCACACTCTTGTTAACAAAAGTGGAAACAAATGTTAAACTAATTCAAATGAATTTTTGACGTCTATAGCCGTCAATGGCAGTGAATGAGTTTAAATAGTTGTCGATTAATTTGATAATCGATTAATTTGATAATCGATTAATTTTGACAGCTCTAGTACAAAGTACTGCCAGTACTAAACCATCAGCGACATGTCGCATAAAAATATGAGGCACACTCAAATACCACAGTTGTCAAGTTCAACCATATTTTCTTCCCGAAGGTCTTGGCGAGTACACAAATTTGCGTTGTTGTTCTTCGTCTGGCAAAAAAACACGAAACGTACTGACTATACAACTCAGTGGCCTTCTTATAGAAAAGCGCTTTTAAAATCCGATCAAAAAGGCAAGCGGGAGTGTACTTTATCAGTAAACGCAATCAAGCATGTACAAACGGCATCACGCCGCTGCCGCTTTTCAAAATAAAGCTCTCCCCGGGTCAGCCAAACAGTAGGAGAAAGCGCGGCGTGATCCGAGGAAGCTTTTGCTCCTGTCTGGTTCTTGTCTGAGATTTATCAGAGGTTTTTCGCAAAATCAATGCCGCACGCTGTAAGAAAGATCACAGCGAACACCAGAGACCCATCAGCGGTAATCGCCTCCTCGACACCAACAGGGGAGACAAAAAACACATCTGTCAAGAATGGCAAATTACGGCTGTAGAAAACACATGAGACAATGAGCAATGTAAAGAGCGTCATTTCCTGACACTTCTCTTGGTGGATTTAAACCTTAAATGTGCGTAAAGCTCCGGATTTCAGACCTGGCGGCGGATTGTGTCTGTTGTATGAATACGTGCGACGTGGACGTCCTCCTCGTCAAAACTTAAGCATGCATCCGTCACACTTACTGGGGGTCTTCTGTGGCTGTCACGCACACACGCGCCAAAATGTGCGCACACGCACACACACTCACGGGGCAGGCAGAGGATTATTGAGGTTGTATCAAAAAGGAATAATAAAGTAGGTTCTTAAGATTTTAATAAGAATAAAATGAAACAGTAACCATCTAGGGGCCAGCAGGGTTAATCCTTTCTATATTACTGAAAATAAAAAAAGGATAAAAACAGGCATCGGGGGCAGAGTTACAGCGAGAGGGAGGGGGGACTGGGGGAGGAGATTGGGACATGAAAGAGAAAGAAAGAAAGAAAGAAAGCGGCGGCGGATAGAGATGGTCATCTGCGAAAAAGTATAACCAGTGAAACGAATGACGGCGCTAGATTATAACATTTGATCATGTGATCTCCGGCGCGGTTATTTCCTATCCAGAGATGACACTGTTTGACTGTGTTTAGAATTGATGAAAGCGCGGCCCATTCAGGAGCACCCTCCCAATGTCAAAGCACGAGCGCCGGCAGCAGCAGATGGCATGAAACAGTTGGCAAGAGTGAGCGAGCGTGAATATCTGTTTACTAATAACCCTTTAATTACTTCAGATGGGCAACGGGATCAAACATCCGGAGCCACACAGGAATTAGCCTTAAATGAGACTGGACTCAGATCGCGGGCAAACTCCTTATGTTGCCGTAAAGACCTTCGCAGGGAGAAATTGGAAAACAGTTATAGAGCGAAAGTTGATTAAATATTCTCTTTTCCCCCACCAAGAACGATTTATAATCAAACAGCACGGCATATGCTTTAATATTAACCTGAGAGAGAGAGAGCAATTAAAGTTCAATGAGATGATCGGATTTTTTTTTTGTAATAGATCGATTGGTTATTGTTAATAAACTATTTAATTTCACTAGCTATTATTAACTACAATGACTTAATCTTTAAATCTATAAATGATTGTCATTTAGGATTCCGCAAATCAGATATAATATGGTATCCTATAGGGATGGGTGAGTTCCGATACCTGACCTTATTTCAAGTTACCGGTCACATATTTTAATTGGGACTTTTTCTGGATTATTAGTTGCATTTATTTATTCATGGTTTAAAATTAATTTTGTTCTATACAAAATACGTATTTTACCAAACAAATGGAAAAACGATCAAATAACATTTCCCTTATGTTCATGCAATTTTAAGGAAAAAATGTTGGGTCTTACTTTAAAATGATCTGTCATCGTTTTTCGTAATTGGATCACAAGCGCTAGTGGTATCGGTACTAGGTATCGGCGACGGTGGCTACCAAAGAGTTGAGTTCTCGTACTGGTATTGGTCTTAAAAAAATGGCATCGAACATCCCTGGTGTGCAATATTGAAAGCAACCTGCAGCATTCTTCTGTTAGTCATTGATTTGCCCATTTAAAATTGACATCAAAAATCTCTCTTATCTAACTAAATAAATCATATCGATAATTCCATTAATTGTATTACATATATAGTAACAACTGTTAAATTAGTACTGTAGGCTCAATATTTTATTGCTACTTGAACATAATATAGCATCTTACAGCTCAGTGGCGTGTGGAATATTTCAGTAATTTCTAGATATAAAAAATCTTCAAATGCTTCATTTTCTGACTTTGTTTACTCAAAACAGCATCGCAAAATACATCGGCTCCCGTATTTAAAATGCAAGTAGCACATTTACGGGTACAAAGAGGCATATTTTGTACACTTAATACATACGCCAGAGCTCATCTATTGCCTGGAAGGATGTTATGAAGCTGCGTCGGGAGCTAAATCCCAGCTGTGTGTGTAAATGTCATGAAAAATTCCTTAGTCTGCAACAATAACGCTCTGCCTCCCCATTTTGTTCCACTCAAACCCACCTATTGGGCGAGCATGCTACAAAGATGCGCGCCGGCCAACCTTGCGCCTCCTTTACGCCTTTCATTACGGCGTGCCGTTCATCTGCCGCTGGCCTTTTTCCCGCGTGGATGCATGGAGAGAGTATACATTTTAATGACGGGACCTTTACTTTCCAACAGCGGTGAGGTGGGAGGAAAAATAAATTGCTGTTCAAAAGGAGATAATACTCCTGGCATTGCGGGATGGGGCAGCTGCGTGGCGATCACTGCTAAGCTGAGCCCAACCTGTATAAATTAAGATATAAATAGCCTCATCTTAGGGTTGTGCTTGAGTGCTGCAGAACATGCTTAATATATGCATATAGGTGTGTGCGTCCTCTGAGAGAAAGGAGCAATCACATGTCCAGCATACAATCTGGTTAAGGGCAGCCCTATATGTGTGTATATGTGTGTGTGTGTGTGTGTGGCCCTGTGTGCACATACTTGTGACAGAGTGCTCGGCAAAGCTAAATCCCACTCAAGTGTAAGGCAAACAGTGGTGGTGGTGTGCGGTTATTGTATTTTCTTTGCTCGGATCCCAGTAAAGATCTCCAGGCCTGCCGCTGCCTGTCGCCACGGCCATACCGCCATCGGGGGCCAGCTTCGCTCTGCAGCCAGAGTCTTGGCGCAGGCCCCACAAGGAAATTAAAAGGGGATTAAGGCTGGCGGACACTTTGTGGCCGCTTACTTATTTGTGTGTGTGTGTGTGTGTGATCATATTGTGGAAGATGTGGGGTGAAGCTCGGTATAGGGATTTTGGATGTGAGTCCGGCTAAACTATTATATTATTTTTAATATCACCCCCCCCCCCCCCGCAAAAAAAAAGGAATTTTAACAAGGGTGTGTATACTTTTTATATCTATATATACATGAGGGATAGTTAGATGGAGGAACAAAAATGCTAAAATAAAATAAAAAAAATAAATAAAAAATAAACAATAAAAACCGATATAAAAATATAATTGAAAAATTTAAGAAAAAAAATAAACATAAATGTAAATAAAAACATCAAACAGAGATATACAAAAATAAAGAAATACTAAATACAAAATTCAAAAATGAGACTCAAAAAATAAAAACAAATATCAAAATACATGTGAAATAAATACAAAAAATATATATAAATAGATGTATGTATCAATACATAAAAACGCTCTGCTCTCATATTTATCTATTTCAAACTGCAAACACTGTCAGCATGAAATGCATCATGAAATCTTATCCAAATAAGGGGGCGGTCCTAAGCATGTCATGACGAAGTAAATTATGAATTCAGATCAATCCAATTCAAAAACACAACCACAAAGAAATCATTTTGCAGATGCAATAACTAACAAAATCTGACTTCTATCACAAAGCAGCACTTGATTCGCTCTTTATTTGATCTGTGCTGCATGATGCCTGGCATACATGCATGCGCCGCAGCAAGGTGTCTGTGATTGTGATGCACATCAGGCAGCTTGGGTTTACTGTCTCTTTGTGTTAGAACTCAATATAATTGCTGCAGGGGAAACAAACTGTATGGACGCCAATGTTTGGTCTGCTAATTAGCAGTTTGTATCTGTAATTAATAGGCATTACCAGTCAACAGGGCTCCCCGCTCACAGGCCCCCACCAGCCTGTGACAGAAATCCAGGCGGTGTGCCTCCCCTACAGAATCACACTGCTGAGCTTCAAGGAGACTATATTTCACTGATGCAGTCAGTGGAAATCATTGGACACAATCTTGGTGCTTTCTATTTGACAGCAAGCAGCAGTTTTCACAAGGATTCAGCGAAAAGTCGTCAAAAACCATACCGGTAACTCAAATTTTTATTGCAACTGAATTGAGAAAGAAAACAATTTGGCAGATTAGTCGACAGGCTTTGCTAAACAAGAATTCGGTCATAATCGAGACTACTTCATTTAAAGTATTAGAGATTCATTATGAACAAAAGGTCAAATCAATACATGCTAAATTTGGTAGACACTAGAAATACTTAGGTAGCCTAGGCTAGAACACTAGCATGCTAAACTTGCATGCTATGCTAAATGACACGTTTCTTGACATCCTGGATTATGTTTCAAGTGGCTTTCTCATAAGAGCTACATAAATGATACGGAAAGAATTTATGAATTCACAACCCAAGTGGATACATAAAAATGTTCCATTTTTATTTATCCATTTTTACCAGGAACAATTTATAACAATTTAATTGATTGCCAATCTGGTGACCTGTAGTTGTGTTATTACTTTAGAAAAGCTAAATGCTGCTTTAGCTGCTGCTAAACAACCAAATGCGTTCATCATTTTCCAACCTTTTTTTTTTTTTGCTCAGTCCCGGTAGCTATTGGAGAATTGGAAATATGCTGCCAGAAAAGCTCATCTTGCATCGAGTCTGACTGCCGATTGCAGCATTAGGCTAGTAGGACTACATTTCCCATGATTCTTACACACGGAAGCAGAAAGTACTTCTAGTTAAACTATGACCAAAATACACCGGCTAGCGGTAAGATGCGGACGAGAATGAGAACGCAAATGTAAATGTGAAATTAAATATGAAGGAATTTAACAGTTCAATTCCTTTTAATTGATTTAGCTTATGAATCGCTATGACAACTGTGTGTTTAAAAAAAAATGATAAAATGATTGTATAAAATGAGACAAAACAATGAGGCTGGAAAAGTCCGTCGGAACTCGGGACGCAAGACTCTAAATGGGGACTGTCCCAAGTAAACTGGTCATCTAGCCACCCTAGTAGAGCAGTAAGAGGTTATTAAGCTACAACACTTTGATCTGAAATCAGTTATGATCTGAGCAGATTAAATGATATGCATTAAAACACTGAAGAATGGGCAAATTAGCTCATGTCTCACATTACTGACAATGTTACCAGGATAGATTCACATATTAGTTATTCACATTTTAGTGTTTAAGGTGACATCCTAAGTGAGACCATAAGTTTTTAATATAGCCACTACCATAGATTGATGGATTAATTTGTAATTTTTGTGAAAATCGGAATGTTGTTCTGTCTCTATATGTGCCTTGTGATTGAGTGCCGACCAGCCAAGGGTGTTGTCCACCTTCCGCCCAAAGTCAACTTGGAACAGAATATACCTTGTGGAAATCCGATAGTTTACAAAATGTATTGTAGTTTTAGCCCTGTGTCCAAAAGTACCACAAAGTATGTCCACAAAGTGTTGTGCCCACCACTGATGTAAATAGATATGAACAGAGCCGTTATGAGCACAAGGTGGGGCAAGGTGTGGCCTGATGGCAAAGATATCAATTATCCAGAGCACAGTGGCACTCTGGCTTCCTCCAGGTCTGGTGTTAAATAGACTTGTCAGCACTGTCTCTCTGATTTCCCCCTTCACATGAGTAGCCAGTGATAGTACAGGTTGGCCGCTCGCCGCCGCTCCTCGCCGGCTGCCGGCCCGCATCTTGCCTGCAATTCATCAGCTACGGAGCACATTGGCCCAGTCTCGGTCGAGCGCACGCCGCGTTGCAGCGGAGTCAGCCAGCCAGCCCGCCGAGGAAGAGAGAGAAAAAAAAAAGAATCATATCACCTTCCAAAAGTCTGCTGTAGAGGACGGGGAGTGGGCCAGAATTTTACCGGAATGCCTTGGGCGGGAGTGCACGTTTGAACTTGAGGGTGTTTGTGTGGGAGTGTTTGTTGTGTTTGTGCAAAAATAGAAGAAAAAAAAGATGTGAGGGGAGTTCAGGTGGAAGGGTGTCATTCTGGGGAGCACAACAAAGGCTCTGTTGGGCTTCAGGTGAGGGCAGAGAATTTGGGACACAAGGCGGGGAGCTTTGGCACATGGGCACGAGCCACTGGCTAGCTCGGAGCGCTCTACTGAGTTGAAGGGCAACGGAACACTGACGGGAATGAGGGAGGAAGGAGACCGGAAAAAGGACAGCGAGGTTTCGGGGTGGGGGTAAAAAGTCAGTAAGTAAAGCAGCAGGGTGCTAAGCTCAGAGTGCTTAAGTATTTATTTGTAATGAATAATAACCATGGCACACTAACAAAGCACTTGTTTAATATGAAGAGGCCTCCAGAGGAGCGAGGATCATTCCAGCGGACCTTTAACGGGGCGGCGGACTCAAAGGCGGCCTACGGGAAATGCCAAAGCGCCATAAACCTTCCACCTCCCATCTGCATTCAAAAACACTTTCCGTCCCTTTACACTGTCCATGCTGTCTCTGTGCTGAATAAAACATTAAACACCATTCTGAGATATTAACCTACTTAATTAAAAAAAAAAAAAGAGGAGCTCCATGATGTACGTCTATTTGGTTGGCGTTCAATGCTGCCCAGCTGTCACCACCAAGCCTCTAACCTAAATTATCCAGCGATGCTCTTTCACTCCAGTTAAGGGAATAAGCACTCCTTAAACACTTCAAAAGGCTCGAGTTTTAATTCCCTACACTTCTTAAGTTCAGTAATTATTCAATCTGGGTGATAATGAGCGCCTGTTCGACCTTGAGGATAATAATATTTCCCTTTTATGTGGTTGTTTTAAGTTTTCCAGGCTAATTTAGGAAAACAGTGCTTAATCTTTCAGCAAAAGTAACAAAACAGCGGGCTCAGAAAGTCTCAGAATCAGAGTGGTACTACCTCCGGTTAAAAGGGAAGTCAATACCAAATACATTTCTGGAAAATAATATGTTCTATGCAGCCCCCACTAGTCTAAATACGGTATTCTGGTATTCCATTTTGCCACTTGCTATCATAAGTGAAAATTTTATCACACTTGCTCAGGTTTCTGGTAACAACCAATCACAGCTCAGCTTCAGAAAACAGTTGAGCTGTGATTGGTCGTTGCCTGAGCCCTGAGTAACTGTGATGTCATCTTTAGTCGACAGCAAGTGGCAAAATGGCTGCCCCCTCAGATGGATAAAAATGGCTGGATTTTGCTTCATAACTAATTCCATAAATGTAATATTAATCAGAATATCATGTTTAGACTAGTGAGGTCACATATAATATATTATTGTCAAGAATTACTTATGGTTGGCTTTTCCTTAAAATAAAAAAAGGCACCTCCCAGGCTCGCAAAGAGAAGGCAAAGGGGTTCTATAACCATGGATCTAACAGTCATAACCTCCTGTTCCAAAGCTAAGCTGCAATCGGACCAGTGGGGATCTTCCACTGTGAAAGAAAATGTTTGCTTCGGAAAAAGCAGGACAGACGGGGAAGTAAGCATGAAAAGGAATAACACGGTGGGAGGTAATGTGGACCTAAATGAGTGTTTGAGTGGTGTGTGTGTGTGTGGCAGCATGCTCATTGGTAACGGGCCTGAACGGAACCCAGACGGGTGCCCGGACTGAGACCCCACGCTTAATTGGCCACTCAAACGTTACCAGGTCCCTTCCCAAAATGGCATGATGGTGACACATGGCCAAAGAGTGGGAGTCGAAAGGAGCTTGTGGGGAGTGGAAATGGAGCAAAGGGTTTAGCACCTCCTGCAGCCAAGTGATTTCTCTCCCTTAAGGTTTTTGGGTTGGGACGTGGTGCATATCACCTCTCACTGCGATGACCAAGCAAAAATTAACCCCTCGGGTAGTTTCATACCCAAGAGATGGACACTTTTAAGATTGAAGCTTCCCTGATTTTATTGTGAGAATGCGTGACAAATTCACGTCAACCACCCCCCTACACTCAATTTGCAGAAGGCACCGCTTTTCATTTACAAAGACGAGGAATTCAAACGTGCACCAGAGCAAGACGGGAGCAAATTTGTGATTTTTTCCAGTTCATCAAAGCCTCCACTAGCTAATCCCTTTCTTATATAAATAGCTCATTTGGTGGAGAGGGTAGCTGCCACATAGAGCTCTAACCCTTCTGTCCGTGAAGCTACAGCCAGGATAAGCTGTGTGTTGGATTGGCACACGGGCAGCCTGGGACCTGCTGCTGCGCTGGCCGCCAGTACAGATGGAGGGCAGGGCTGGGCAATGCCAGCTTGTCAGTCGGATTAAAACGACTCATTTATTCATTGAAGTATCGTGCAAAGCGACCGGGCCAAAGTGGGGTGAGGAAAAAGGGGGAGAGCGGAGGGTCGAACAGCGGCGGAACGGGGGCATCTTTGGTGCGAGATAGGGTCTCTTCATCCCTCCCGCGGTTCTGCCTTTTGCCTGTTACTTATCTTTCTTGGGCTGCCAGAAGCCATTACCGCAGTGTACGGAAGGCGGACGGCAGGGTGGCATCTCCTAGTGCCCGGTGACAGATTGCCGCTCGGCCGAGAAGGTGAGGGGTGGACAGCGATTGGCTCCGTTGGTCAGGAAGCGAACGCTGAGGGTTGGAGAAGGAGGCGGAGGAGGTAGAGTGGATGACAAGACCTGGCTGTGTGACCTTTCTGGTATAGCGCGAGTTACTTAAAGAGGCACGGCGCTTGCAGGCCCAACATGATGCCAGGGCAAGAAGGTGGACCCTGATCAGAGATGTCTGGTTGTGCCCAGGATCCTGCTGGCAGCACAGAACCTCAGTGAGGATAAGTAGAGGACGACTAGTCATGTCTAATAACCTCTCCAACTTCAGAGGAACTTCAAACATCTATCTTAGACTCTTCAAAGTCATCAGAGAGTTTGAGGAAGGCATTCAGGCCCGGGTCCAAAATGAGAGGGCAGAATGCCTAAAGGTCAAAAACTAACTCCAAAAATGTCCACAAAACTTCATGAAGGAATTTGGAATGGGCCAAGAAATAAACCATGTTCATGATAGCGTACATATTTTATTCCCCTTGGGTTACCGACTGCTACCATATTACCAAGATACATTTTTAAACTGTTTTCAAACCACTTTCATTCTTTTGGGAAAAATGTCACAAAAGATCAAAACATGTTAATCCTATGAAATGTACCTCCGTAAGGGATTTTCTTTTTGTCAAGCTCAACGGGGAAACAAAATCAAGCCTGACTGAGATTGATATTAGTGAACTAAATGTCCCCATATTCCAAATGTAAAAACACAGCTCAAAACTGCACAGATTCGGAGCACTGACCATCCACAGCTGTGTGTTCATCTACGAGGTCATATATGGGAAGGGTTTTTATCAGGTCTAATTACTCCCGATAGCTGTAATTTACAGGTTTGCGGGAGGGAAAAGTCGGCAAGATTCACACTTCTGTGGGTCAGCATCTGTCGCCATTACCGCGCAGCGCATGCAGTCGGCCAGTCGGAGCAGGAGAGGAAGCGATAAACAACGAGCGGCGTGTGACAGATTAGCAGCGCGGGCTGGAGGACCTTCCACTGACACATCATTTCTCTTGCTAAGCGAGTTTGTTTTGCGGCAGATGTCACCAATAAAAACAGAAACGCGGGAGACGGGGAGGGGAGGTGGCGACACAAGAGGTGGCTTTTGTTCCCGATCCAGAGAGGAGGGTGGTGAAAGGAGCGGGCTTGGAAGTAAAGGTTGAGGGCTGCTTAGTAGCTAGAGGGACCTGCTTAAAAGTCTGCCTCACTTTTTAATTGAGCATTAACAGCAAAGCCAAGGCAGGCCAACTTCGTACTGCATGTTTGCGCTGACTGTAATTATCCTCACTGTTTTCATTTTTAGCACTGCAGGACAAATTGCCAGTGTCACACTGAAATGGTAATTTCAGTGCCATTTGCATCAGCCTGTGTATTGCATTTGACAGGGAGATATTGCAGAGGCTAAGCATTTTCTTCATTGTACTATATGTGGAGTGTGAGTATTTTTGTTTTAACACTGCACTGTAAATGGTGTCCACACATTTTGCTTACTCTTCTCTTTCCTTGTGTTTCTCCTTGTCTGGTCCTAAGTTGCTCATACTGTAGATGAGCCAGGTCAAATTAGACCCAAGCAGCTAGTTGTTTATACTTCATCCTGCATCTGTCTCATTGCCTAACACACAGCTCTAGTCCAAGGTCCAATATTTGTGAACTCCAAAAACAGGATAAGATGAACATTTGTGATGCATCAGGTCAGGTCCACAATTATCCACCCGTGCCTTTATGGACCATGCTTTGTGTACTTGACCACAGTAATGCAAGAACTGAAAACAGACTTCTCACTAAATTCTCGTAAAAAAAGAGCTGGAGCTAAAGTTAGTGTTCACGCAAACAGATTGTGCATGATCTACTCTCACTCGTAGCCTCGGGGTGATGTAGCATGACACCTTCTTGTGATTGGCTCCAAGTCAGCCTTCCGAAGCGCCAAAACGGCATTGCTGAATAAACGATATGTCATGGTATTTTTTGTTTCTGGGATTTAAAAAATGTTTAGACTGCGCTGGCACTGCTGTGCGTGCCGTTTTGTGCTTGCCTTTCAAACGATGTACTTAAAAAGGCAAAATCGCAATTCGTTTCAGGTTTAATGGATCACATTGCATGTGCTATATTCATCTATTTGCATATACTCCTCCCAGAACCTTTTGCTCCTGCCAAACGCACAAAATTGCTGCACAGTTTAATTATTTTGTTTGGCAGAAGCAATCCTGGGTACACACGGTTAGTAGATCAGCTTCCACATCTGTTTGTGTGAGTTATCAAGTCTGTACCGGTTTTTGCATATACAAACCTTGTGTAAATCAAGTTTAAAGCATGGTTTTCAAAATGTTTTAGTAAGTTCAAAATAGTATCCCTGAGCACACATGAGGAAGGGTCCATGGCAGTAGTGGGCAAACTCGGTCCTCGAGGGCCGGAGTCCTGCAGGTTTTGGATGTTTACCTGTGTCAACAGAGCTGATTCCAATCAACAAGATCGTTAACAGGCTTATGCAGAGCTTGCTGATGAGCTGATCATATATCAGCCGTGTAGGAGAAGGGATACATCCAAAACCTGCGGGGCTCCGGCACTCGAGGACCGAGTGTGCCCACCCCTGGTCTATGGTGTTAAAAAAGATTGCCTGAAGCCATATTGACCGTGAATGGTATCAGCCAATAGCTCGAGTCAATCATCCTGTAAAAAAACGTTTTGTTTCAATTCTGCTAATGATGGCTGGATTATGAGCTGGCCAATCACCATGCACATTTTGAACCAAAGGACTACTCTGACCTTCTACAGGTAAGTGCCACTCCTACCTGAGCTGAAATGCAGAGGACCTCCATCAGACAGTTTGATCCGAAGAAGCCTATAGGATTAAAAAAGGTATAAGGTATTAGTGGACATTTACACTAGAGCAAACAAAAACAGGAATATAGGAACGTTAGCGTCATATACAGCGTTATCGAAACAACCACTGGCTGGCAGGCTGACGGTGCAGGTGTACTGTACATCTACTTCCATCACATCTATAACACAGGCCAGGCACTTGCTGTCCTAAGGTCTGCACCTGTCCTGTTCAATATCTAACGGGAGACTGCATGGTGGCTCTCCACTGCCAACCTCCAGAATCTTCTTCCCCTTCTACTCACAAGTGCCATATGGGCGGCCGAGCCTCATTCCATTAGCAAGACCCGAACAGCGAAAGGGAGCAGGCCGGGGCCCCAGCCCTCCTGGCCTTCCCCTGGCACTGCCACAGGGCATGCCCTGCCCACCGCCAGCTGCCCACACTGGGTCAAAAGACACAACAGCCGCTGGCTACCTGAGTTTGGCAGCAACCTGCCTCTCAGTACACTGAGAACGCAATCCATCAATGTAGAGGAGCTTCCAAGGAAATTTACACAACAGACTTTCTTTGGCCAATTCACTCAGACTGCGGTGGTCTACACTGGAATTTAACTTTAAGGCAAAGTCAACCTTAGTATTTCTTGACAATAATATGATATATATGTGACCTCACTGATACTTTATTTCACTTATTGTCCTCACTTTTTTACTTCATTCAACTCCCAGATCCAACACCCTCTAAATTTTAACTTGTCATCATTCACAGGTAATACTGGCTGCTCGGCGGCGCAGTTGGTAAAGTGCATTGTCCACTAAGCAGAAGGTCGGGGGTTTGAATCCCACCTCCGACTATACATTGCACGTCTGTCCAATTGTGCAAGACACTAAATGATATGCATATATACTAAATATCATATCATGAAATGCATTACTTAATCATTTTCCACAACACCCTTCAGTATTATTCCACTTTATTCAATATAATTAATTAATTAAATCGGTGAGCTCAGTGGTTAAGCAAATGCTTAATACCTGGGAGGTCAGCGTTTGTCCAAGTTTAAATTCGTATAATAACCATTGTTTAATTATTTAACATCAATTATATTTGTTGTTAAATAATTATACATTGTTAAATATTATTTGCTATTTCCAGCGGCAAATTCACACATTCATGGCACCTGTGAGTCTAATATCATGCAGGCTAAACAATTTTTTTTCTTTTGAAAAATACACTGTTTAAAAACATACCTCTGTATTTGTATGATAAGAGGTAGTCATTTTTTTTAGTTATTGGATTATCTGTTAGCTCAGTGGTTGACAGGTGCTAAAACAAGGATGTAACTAGCAACTGGTAATGATTAGCTTCCATCTGGCCTGCGGTGTTACAGCAATTCTCAGCATGTCATTCCTTCACGGCAGCTTTTTCCTCTAATCCTGACATCCCATCACCTTGACCTTTAACAGGTGACTGAGCATCTCTGAGGGAAGCTAACAAAAGGCCATCACTGTGTTTCCTACTGATACCACTGATGTGATATCAATTGGTATCTTGTAGAGAGAGGGATTTGCTTCGCTGCTGCACGAAGCTCTCTTCATCTCATAGCACGCCTGGTTAGAGGCTGTCACAGTGTGTAAAAAAGGGGGGTGGGGGGCTTAGCCCGCACCCAGCACCCCAAGTGCCACGTGGGAGGGCTGCGGCAGCACTGATTGAGAGCAACTACTGTCAGGTGAGTCGTTCGCAATTGACGGTGCAGAAGGAGCGTCGAGTGGACTGCTTGCACCGCTAATCTCTGATGTGGCGACCCGCCGGCGCTACCCGCAAGTCTCCAGAGGTTGGACGCCATGAGCCTGCACACACGGACGGGCTCATCCCGGGATCTCTGCTAATATCTCCCTGAACAGAATGAAGCGCCGCCGATATGCTCTAAATACATTTCATTATCATCGTCATGATTCTATCACTAATTCTGTGTTGCGGTTCTGCAGCGGGGCCCTCCCGGGACGTGTCTGAGAGACTGAATGATTAAAACATGTATGATGAAGCATGCATCAAAAGGTCCCTGCAGGCTTCCGCGCGAGATACATGTAAGCATCTCCACTGACACTTGGAGTCAGCCAACAGCAGAGGAGGTTATCTACTGAGGCTGATGAGGAATCACAAGCATGCCATTCGATATGCAATAGGATTGACCTGAGCTGACCTCATCTGTATCCATAAATCCACATTATACCTTCGGTCACCACTTAAGTGTCGCTACTCTTCAAATGTTAGTAGATCAAAAGCAGTTTCCATTCTTCCCTGGCCTGCGTATTGGCCCGTTTCTGTGTGGCTGGAAAGGCGAGGATAAAGTTTTGTGACAGCAATTGATGAATGTTTAATCCAACATTCATACATGGCAAACTGGGATTTGGTCCCCAGTCAAAACCCACCAAAGACACACAGCAGGTGTGTGAAATATTCATTCACTACACGCTTCATTAACAATGAAACATACCGTGGTCGCCTTTCATGTATTCATTTCGATTATTGAAACAAAAGACAGAAAAATGGGCGATTAAAACATAGTGGGCGTGCTATTCTATATTTGTCTTACAGATTTGTAACCATTTGTTTTGTGACAAATAACTCTGCCTGCTGAAATCCCGCTGTCATCTCGCTGGGAGTCAGACAGCGTTCATGCTGCGGGGCTGTGACAAATGTCTGCCCGCGACTCGTCAGCTCCGCGTGCTGCTGCAGCAGCGGTTTGACCCCTGACTTGTCCAGGAGCAGCTGCTAACTCATCGCATAAAGCATTCTGATTAATGTCCGAGCCGTGTACTGATCAGTGTTTCTACTTGTAATAATTAACATGGTAAAATGACAGTGAATGATTTGTCATCTGTCCTGACTGACGGCAGACGGATAAAGTGACAGATGTCATGCCTTCCAGGGATGGAATCTGTTATCTTTCCCTCACAAAGTGATGGCGATGTCACTATGGAGTGTCAGCGCTTTTTCAGTATAGACCCCGCCTCTTTGAATGGATGTGTCATGTAGATTACCAAAATTTCCCAGCGGAGATCATTAAAGTTTCATTTAATCTCATTTAATTAAAACAAGAATGTGCAAGTCCTTGACACACTGTCCAAAGCTATATTGTAAGGCCGTGTCAGGGCTCTGATTAAGTCATAAAACAATCAAAATGTAGTCACGTGACATTTCAAGACATAGTTTTAAGGTCAAGACATCTTTTGAGAAAAGCCCATATATGGGGTGTATCATATTGCGAAACAAAATGTTGCACATTAGCCTCAATTTTGCTGGTTGCTGTTGAATAAATATGACATAGCATTTAGTTAGGTGCAAAACACTGAACACTAAACAAAAAAAATCATACAGGAAAAATGTATCGCAACTAACAAACATACACAAAACAAATAAAGAAATAAGTAGTTCTCCTCTTTTGTTAACACGACAATCTTCAAACATCCAATTTATACAGTTAATTTTGAGTTTATTTTTATTTGGTGTATCTAAGGTGGTAACGAAACATTTAATTTTCATGTTCAATTTTTAATATTGACAAAATTTCCATGCCCAAAATTATACATACAGTATATTTTTGGTACAAACATATCCATAATTCTCATTTCTAATGTGAATAAAGATCACATATTCCTGACCAACTATATGATTGTATGGCATGAGCAATTATTTACCTTGACGTTTGTGAGTTATTTTCTTAAAAAAAAAAAGAAAAAGAAAAAAAAAAAGAAAAAAAAAAGGAGTTCCTTTCGTAGCAGTCAGCCAACTGTTCTGTGGGACAACAGTGATTTAGTAGCATTACTCGTAAGGAAGAGGGCTTCCCATTTATTTGTTCCCATAAGCGCGGGTATCATGAGCTTGTCAAAAGTTGCAGATATCTTTGATTTTTTTTCTCTCCCACAAGCAGAGAAAGAAGTAAATTTGCATGGTCCAGCATGTCAGGGGCCACGGACTTTTATAAGTCTGTCGTCGGAGCTCATATTTTTACAATCTCATATCAACAGAGGAATGATGGAGGAGCAGGTAGAAATAATATTTTGTGAAAATGAGGCGAGCCTGTTTGATTGCCTCATTTCACTGAGACCTCTCCTTTGTTTTTCTCCCTAACGATGACGTCACGCGATTGCCGCGCGTAATAAATGAGCCGTCTGCGTGGCTAAATTACTAAAATCACCACCACAAATGTCATCTTTATACTTCATGTTTCAAATGGGATTAAATGAAAGCGAAATATAAAGTCACAACTTTTTACTCGAAACAACTTTGCCGATTCACGGAACTCGCGGATGCGTCAAGCATAAATCAAGCTTAATGTCCTCGACCTCGCGGAGCGCATTTTGGACTTTTGATGATGTTGAGGTCGGATATATGCGACCTGGCTGTTCAGATTGCGATCACATTGCAAAAATGCAATATGTATCCGATCTAGGACCACATATGAAAGTAACCCAGGTCGGATATGAAAAAATTGGAATTGAGCCGTTCAGACTGACATAAAAAAAAGTGAGATACGGGTCGCATTTGGGTAAAAAAAAAATCATATCTTTGTCGCATTTGCCTGCAGTGTGAACGTAGCCCAAATGACACAGATGCAAGCAAATGCAGCATTGAAAGGAGTTTTGTCATAGTTCACATGGCATGACTCCTTCTTGTGACTGGCTCTTATATCATTCAGAAGCTTCAAAATCTGCATCGCTTAATAGATATGTCATGATACTTTTTTGGTTTCTAGCATTTAATTTATTGTCTTACTAGGGGTGTCAGGTGATTAATTTTCTTTATTGTAATTAATTGCATGATTTCAATAGTTAACTCAAGACTAATTACAAATTTTATCTGTTCTAAATGTACAATAAAATATTTTTTTTCTAAGTTTAAATACGTTTGTTAAGATAAAAATGATATAAATAATTTCATAATTTTTCATGAATTTGAGTTAAAATTAAAAGAAAAGATGTACTGTACTGTTTTTCTGCCACTAGATGACATAATTGCATTTGTAAGATGTTGGTGACAGTTCAGTGCACTTTTCTTTTCATATTAACAGCTATCTAATCTTTAACATGAAGTAACTTGTAATTTTTTTTTTTTCAAATGGTAAAATACAACTTGACCCCAGCCTCCACAAATATGTGCATTATTATTAAATGCATACCTCCTAAATTCTAATGTGGACGTGTCTGCTCTGTTGTGACTGGAATTCCCCCAGAACAGGCTTTCTAAGTAAGAGGCTGTCATTAATCGCGCGTTTAAAAAATTAGTAGCGTTAAAGGAATTTTAAATGAACTCAAAATTAGCACACTCATTTTGACAACCCCGTTTTTTACACAAACGTTAGACATCCATTCACCCATGTCAGTGCCGGTTGCACCTGCATTTCAGACAAGCTGTTTGGCAGAAACGATCCAAGTTTGCGCCCGCTTTTGCACGTGCACACCTTTCGTGAATCAGGCCCTCTTTGGGGTAATGTGATTGGCATTCAAGTGAAGCGATGAGTTCAAAGGACAACATCTCAGAGATCAGGCACGTGTTTTCCACATTTGATCAGTGCTAGCTCTGACAGCTGCCAGGTCAAAACCCCACAACAATCACCTTGTGCATAAAAACGATACATCTGTTTTACATTTTCACATTAAAGTCCCTACACCTTTTCTTCCTCGCGGAGACACATGAAGGCGTCGCCCCCAACACGTTTGTCTTCTCCTTACGCTTGATTAGCACTTCTGTTTATGGCTGCAAGATGTACTCACGATCACTGTTATTCCGAATATTTATTTTAGTTATTTGACACATACTCTGGTATGACAGCTGTGACATTAAATGAATTGGCTGTTTACAACCTTTAACCTCGCAAAACCATCTGGGAAGGAGTGCATAAAAACCTGTTTGGAAAAGGCCAGCCATTTTCTATTGGCTTGTTTTGTTTGAAGCTTGGTTCTCTCCCAAGGTTATTAACGTAAAGTCTATTTTTGAAAGCCCGTTGCAAATTGTAACCTACATAGGAATCAGGGTAGTGAGATAAGAAGTGATATTGTTTTCCGGTAACCTTGACAGCTCGAACAGTGCAACTAAATAAATGCAAATTGATAATGCAAGAAAATAGAAACAAATAACAACGTATGTGAAGTATTTAGGCTAAGGCTTAGTGTAGTCTACTTTACTTGTATACAGTGGACTTCCAGCATGTTTTTGAGTTTGCAGCATCCTTATCTACAGCACCCTTTGGTAATAGCTCGGCGGAATTTTCACTCGTTCTCAATTTGATGAACATGTTTGTACAATCTGTGTGTGTTTTTTATAATCTTAGTTTGAGCCGAGGATCTGTGCCAATAGGCATCCCCCCCTCCCCTATATTTTCAGTTGTCTTGTTCTAGTTTGCAAGCAGTGTGTGCAGGCCTACAGTATGAAGATTTTGGCTTAAAGCATGAAAACCTGAAAAACTATACTGTAGGTGTGTGTATACTTTGGCTATATAAAAGTCTACACACCCCTATTCAAATGTCAGCTTTTTGTGATGTAAAACAAGGCCAATATAATGCTGCATTCGAGGATGGTGGGAAGTCGGACTTTTCCAAGTTCAAACCAGGAAGTATGTACGGAAATCCCACTTGCATAGTCGGAAGAAAAAAAAGTAGCCGGATTTCACCGACTGACTATAATGCGACATCACTCTACAATGGCGACCCCCTTTGGAAACACAGACCGTGAATGGTAAAACACAATTTACTCGAGTATAAAACTATATAGCTTTCTTCATTCAAAAATATTTGACATAACTTCACATAACACAACGTACATGACAGTATGCCGCTATCTCCCTGCATGAAATTATACGGTGAACTACTGAACTGTATGAAAAACTTATAAATACTTATGAAATAAGATAAAAACAATAAATGAAGCAAAATTGCGAGAAGGTAGAGATCAAAATGAGTTTTGAGGACCTATATATATATATATATATATATACATATATATATATATATACACATACATCCGCCATTTTGGTTGTTTACTTTAGCCTCAAACGCTTTCAGGTCGGAACTGCGAAAAAACAACTCGGATATATCTGACTTCCGACCATCCTCAAATGCAGCATAAATCTCTTAGATCCTTTTTGACCATTATTGTGCAGCCTTGAGCCTGAACAACTCGATTGAAGAAAGAAAGAAAAAGGACAATAACAAAATCTCCCAAACACATGCGGGAAAATGTGGTTTGGACTAAAACTAAAGTTGAAATGTTTGTTCATAACTCCAAAGGTACACATACTGCTAATCACAATAAAACTGCAATACCTTGAGTGAAGCGCAGTGATGGCAGTATCATGCTTTGGGCTGATTTTCGTCCAGATGGAAATCGGGCGTAAAGTGGACGGAATTATGAAATACTGTACAAATACAAATACTGTAGCAGTTGCGGTAAGAACAAAAACATCAGACTTCTGTTAGAAAGCAAAAAACGAACACAAAATCAAGAAATGCCTGCTAGAGTGGCTTAAATTTAATCAAACTTTTTAATTGGTGTCAGGTGTGTGTTGACTCAATCACAAGAGTGAAGGTAATTGGCTAATTTAATCCATATGTGAATATACAACAGTCTGTGCAACCTCCTTAATTCAGTTGTTCATTTTACTTCCACTCTCAATTTTGTCTCATTATATTTATTTTCCTTTCTTTCTTTCTTTTGAAGGTTCAGTTAATTTGTACTGTGGGAAAGGTTTTGAAATAATTTATCTTGGTCTTACATAAATCACAATAATTTGAACAGGCTACATTTTTTATACTCTATTGTATTGACATTTCAAATGCAATTAGTACAACAGGTTTGTAACAGCACTGAGAAAGAAATGTAAGAAAACTTAAAAGCAGACAATTAGGCTTAGTCTAATTATAAACAAGAAATAAATAAAATAAAGAGGGTAAAACTAATAAGCAACGCAAAAATAAAGCTGGATCAGAAATTACACGAGAAAAATGTATTTCATCCCTGGAAAAAAAATCGGAGGAACTGACGTCATTCGTGACGACACTTCCAACAAACAACAAATATGGCGGCCCCCATTGAGCCGTCTTATGTTGCTGATACTCAGCCGGCGAATGAACCTATTCAGATGGAGCTAGGGTCCGCCGATGATAGTGTACAAAGCACGGGCGACGTGCTGGTGAAACGGGATCCGGCAATCCCGCTACATTCCCCCCTGACCGGCACGCAGCCGCTTGTTTGGTCGCAGGATCACCGCCTCACAGTGTGCACTGCCAAGTCGTTGATAGTAATGGAGCTGGTTTGCGACATTCACAGCAGCAAAGAAGATCTGATACTGAATAGGACTTCAATTCCCGTCCCCGATAAGATTTACAAAATGCGGGTAATTATGCTCTACTTTGACCACTTTAAACACGAGGGAAACTAGCTCAAAGACGTCTACAAAGCTGGACTACAGTCAGCGGTAGCGAATGTACTCGGAAAAGTACAAACGTGCAAGCAATGAATTGTTGCTGCAAATTATATACCATCCTCGTTAATGTTGTTAATGCAGTGGTTATTTTGCCGTGAACGGCGCAGATTGGTCAATCGCCAAGAAGTTATTGGCCTGCCGTGAAACAGATATTTTACCGTGATTACAGTAGTTTAGCCGTGAAATTTTTATTTTAGCGCAATATGTAGGCTGCCGTGTTATTGCGGTTCAACAGGCTTTCAGAGTAGCTGTCTCCCGATTCCAGCTGTGGCCGTTAGGGCAATGTCAGTCCTGTAATTTTGTCTGCAGATTCGTCACAAGCCACATCGAAATTGTTCAACTGCACAACTGTTCAATTCTTCAATAAACACGTGACACAAAACGGCTTGTTTACGTTTTTTTTTTTTTTTAAAGGCCATGGATGTTGAATATCTTAACGTGTAGCGCAGGGGTGGGCACACTCGGTCCTCGAGGGCCGGAGTTCTGCAGGTTTTGGATGTTTTCATTCTCCAACAAAGCTGATATATGATCAGCTCATCAGCAAGCTCTGCATAAGCTTGCTAACGATCCTGTTGATTGGATTTAGCTGTGTTGCAGCAGGAAACCTCCAAAACCTGCAGGACGCCGGCCCTTGAGGACCGAGTTTGCCCACCACTGGTGTAGTGTCATTGTCTTCAATGCTCCCTGGTTCACGCTGTCTAAAAAATCCTCACTCAAAGAAATTCTACGGCTGACTTTACCACTCTCTAGTTACATCATGTGATCATCTGTGGATGAGAAGAAAAAAAACAGGCCAATTTCGACAGAGTAAGGAGAAACAATTGCACATATCAGGGTTCAAAAAGTAAGTTGGCATAAAAATAAATACACAAGTAAATTACAAAGATAGATTCTTGACAGGTAAATAAAATTTACTCATGTCAAACTTGCTTCCTGTTTTTGGATAACTTTTGTTATTTAATAATTTGTGTGTGTTTCTGTGTGTGTTAAACATATAGGTTGGACTCCCAAAAGAGCAGCTTAAGGCCATGAAGCACTTCACCGCACACTGTGACATGCCCACAAAGCAAGAGTTTCACTTGGACCGAGTGATGAATCCCTTCAGAGGAGAATTCAACGGAATTAAATACGCTAGTTGGTCGCCGTTAGGTTGCGATTCCAGCGGGCGCTGCTTGCTAGCGTGCCTAACTCTTGACCACAGACTCACCATCCATCACAGCAGCAAGCGTCTCGTATGGAGCACGCTGGTCGATCTCACCGAGAAGTACGGTGAGATACTCCAAAAACGAGAATACGCCAAGCAAGATGGAAATCTGCCCAAGGAAAACTTGTTGAATTTTGAGGAGCTGCAGCGGCGGTACCAAATGCAGACCCCTGTGAGGATGGAGTGGTCGAGCATTTACACGCTCAAACAGGCGCAGTCTGACAACACCTGCCTTAATGTGGAGATGGTCCTCCTCGCCATCCTGATGGAAAACGGCGACCTTGTTTTGTGGAAGTTTGTGTTGCCTTTTGAGAACGGCGCCGATGTTGTTTTTTATGACGCCATTGAGTCGGGTGTGAACAGTCCCTCTGGTTTGGCCTGGTGGGAGTATGAACACGCAGATCGGCGAATGAGCGGCTTGATCGTGGGAAGCCAATCGGGCCCCGTTAAGATCATGCCAGTCAGCTTGGCGGGGGTCAAGGGTTACTTCACCCTGCGACACCCCGTCATCCTCTGGAAGGAGTGCGACCGCATGGCTGTGGAGAACATCAAATGCGTCTCATTGGTCCACCCGCTTCACAAAACGAGCTGCAGCCTCATCGTGGCGTCTCGCGGTTGCTACGTCTTTTGGGGCTTGCTCATGATTTTGCCCGCCGGACTAAACGTGCACACTTCTCACATGGTGGGCCTCCACTCTCTCCCCGTGGCGTCGCTCGCTGTGAGCCAACACGGCGTTGTGTACACGTGCTCCACCGACGGGCGCATCAAAAAGCTGACGCCCACATTCACAGAAAGCACTTTGTCTTTCAAGCGAGAGGACATTTTGTGTCCCGAAAGTCTGACTGACCGGCGTCCGCACGGGATTGCCGTTAGCCACAATGAAGCTTATATTGCTCTGGTCAGCACGCAAGGTTTGCTTGACTCGTTCCACCCAGTTCTCAGGACCTACCACGTGCACTTTATCGCTTTAAAATCGCCAGAAACGGCAGCTGGGCTCCTGTTAAAATCCCCCACAGAGAACCTGTACAAGCAGGCTGACCTGCTGGACCTCGTGAGGTGGAACATCTTGAAAAACAAAAGCATTCCTCAGGCATTACAGCGGGAGCTCGATCAGAAGATCAGGGAGGTGGAATCTCCCTACTTCTGGCGCTTGAAACTATTTTTGGTTCGGTTTCTGCACCAGTCACTTCAGACGCCGCCAACTGACCACCACTGGAAACCTTCTGACAAATTCAGCAGCGTGCTCATGCAGGACGAAGAGGACGAGGACGGCGACATCGACAAGGAGTTGGATGGAGAGCGCAAACAGGCCGGCTGCAGCAAAGCAGCGAAGAAGGAGAATCCAGAGGAGCAGATGGAGCAGGTGCAGGCGTGGATCAATTTGGTGGAGAGCCACCTTGTGAGAGAGAACATTAAGAAGTTGCTTGGGGAGGTGTACCTCAACACCCAGAAAACACAGAAGACGTGCGTTCCTACTAGCGGTCTGGCTGAGCACCTCTTGAAGGACTCCGATGACAAAAATGCCGAGGTAACAAACCCTGATCGACTTATGCGAAATCGACGAAGCCTTTGTGCATTGCAGTGATTCTCTTTATCCCAATTTTATGAAAAACATTCTTGAATCCAAATATAATATCTTCTGCACTCCCTTCGTGATACTCGCTTCAGGAAGTGGCCTGTGTACTCCGTATTCTAGCATACTGGTGGGTATTCACTAGCCAGGTTTGTGCGCACGCCATGAAAAATAACTTTTATAAACAGAAACGGCACATGTTCTTGTAAATGCGGATAAAAAAAATGTAACAGAAATAAATTTATAGAACAGCGTCACGTATGATGGTCAAACTAAAATAGTTTTACATTTGAGGCATATTCTGCATGATTCTGGTCAATTCCAAATGAAATCCTACAATTCAAACTTTAAGGTACTACTCAAATAAAAATGGAATCAAACCGTTTCCATAAAAGTGCAGACAACTAATGTTTAATGTCATACAAGTCCAGTAGTGCTTTGAGATAAGAGTGACCCAATTTAGGAGTTTTTTTTAAATTATTTTTTTTAGATATGAGCCATCGATTTTTCTTTTGTCTTACGAGCACAAACTTCACACCAATAATGAGTTTGGTAGATTTATGTAATATAAATATTGTTCAAAAATGGCTTAAAGGGGAAGTCAACCCAACCCCCCAATTTTTTTTTGCAACGATTATATGCTCTATGCAGCCCCACTAGTCTAAATATGGCATTCCCGTTAATAGGTTAGCGGAATATGAGTTAAGCAGCAAAATCCAGCCGTTTTTATCCATCGCAGTGGATGGCCATTTTGTCACAGCGCAGCTTCAGAAAATAGGTGAGCTGTGATTGGTCGTTGCCTTAGACCCGAGCAACATTGATGTCATCTTTAGTCGACAACAAGAGGCAAAATGGCCACCCCCTAAAAAAGATAAAAATGGCTGGATTTTGCTTCAAAACTCATATTCTACAAATGTAATATCAGGACGTCATGTTAAGACTAGTGAGGTCACATATAACAAATTATTGTCAAGAAATGTTTAAGGTTGACTTTAACTTTAAAGGTAATTATTGCCGTGGCCGTGTTTTTTTTTTACCCTTTATGAAATGGATATTGGAACACAAATGGTGCAGCACATGTAGACAATATAACAGTACTTAATGAAAGGCTTATTTAATAGGGCTGGGAATATTTGACTGTCTCATGATTCGTTTCCGATTTTTGGGTCTGCGATGCGATTCAGAATCGATTATCGATTCAGAACGATTTTAGATTAAACCTTATTTGATTGACGATGATTTCTGCTTCAATTTATAAATATGCAAAGAATTGTCATGATCTACTCCAGTCTGACTCGCTAATGCTAATTAGCGCGCTACTCGTGGCTCTTTTACCACTCAAAAGAACGACTATTCATACAAAACGCTTCAGGAATGTATACAGAAAAGCATCTTAACATCCTACACTGCAAAACAACAACAACTTTTATTGGAATAACTTGATCATGACTTTTTGCATTTATGTGGCTACAACGTAACAGTGTATCAGAACGAACGGAACCACACTGCCCCTAAGTGGCCAAATCGTGTACAACATGAACAGTGCTCCCAATAAAGGCACACACAAACAAGGGCAAGACAGTATAAAATAATTGAAATAAAATCAATTTTGGGACATTTAAAATTGATTCAGAATTTGATTTTTTTGGCACACCCTTAGTATTTAACTCATTCAATACTAGCACAGCAAAAACGGATATTTGATGTCTTTAGCCGTCAATGGCAGTGAATGAGTTAACTCCACTGACTAGACTGTTCAAAACGTAAAAAAATGGCCACAAAGTCCCCTTTCATGTCAAAATTAACGAAATGTTCATATCACTCATGGGGTCTTGGATTAAATGTGCCTACATTTTAGGTCCTGATTGGCCACATCAAGAAAAAGATGAACAAGCAGACGTTCCCGGAGTGTTGCAGTTTGTGCCAAGAGGTGCTGCCCTTCACGGACCACAAACAAGCAGTGTGTGGAAACGGTCACGTATGGTTCAGGTAGGCACTGACCTGTCAGACACCCCGCACCCAAAGTGGAAACTTTTTTTTGATGCTGCCATCATGTTATACCCTATTTTGATATGTACAAATGCAACCCACTTGTTACGTGACATCCTAAACATCAGCTCTTGTATTTTTTCTCGTGATCTCATCCAGGTGCGTGTTGTCCTATCAGGCATGCCAGACCCTGACGTTCAGACGCTGCCTCTTGCAGGATAGCATCTCCGGAATCCCACAGCCTGACGGTTAGCTGCACTTCCCATCCTATTCCTGTTAGGTTTATAACTGCCTTTATTAACCCTGGAGAACCCACTGGGTCAAATGTGGCCCCTATAAATTCTGCTACTCAAATAACAAAGACTTTTTTTATTTTTACAAATTTAACTTCAAAAGTCCAGAGTGCCACTTCTGACCCCTGCATGGGGCCATCTAGTGGATAAATATTGCACTTACATGAGCCAGAGTGGTGGCTAAAATGCAACAAATAAAACAAAAAAATATATATTGTTCAATGTAGCTGTGTATTTGATTGATTATTTTCTTAAATTCTAAATAGTTTACTGACAGTTTTTGTTATTCAGATTTTTCGAAATGATACCCCTAAATCCCAAAGGGTCAAATTTGGCCCTAATCCTAAATTAGGGAATAAATTGAAAAAAAACATATTTTGGTGTTCAGTGAACTTATAGCAGTCATTTGATGTATAATTCCTAATTTTCCAAAGAAGAAAAGGGTTCTTGGGTTCTCCAGGGTTAATAGGAAAAACTGTCAAGTCTAGTTAAATAAGTAAGTCATCCAACTTTGCGAGAATGTTGTACGTACTTCCAAGTATGTTTGAATTTATTTGCGAGTAAGTTCGAACGTACTTTCTGTAAATATGTTCGAACATACTCGGCAGTCCAAAATGTTTACTCCACACTTCTATATAAAAATATCACAGACATGGATGAATGACCTGTTTATGATACTAATGGAAAAGTTTTGTTGGATTGTATTTAGTTGTATTGTAGTCCGTTCATATTGTTGATGTCTTTCCCTTAGACCCACAGTGGATAAAGAAGATACTCCAGACGTCGTGCGCACTCTGCGACTCGCCAATGATCTAGAGCTTAAACCCACCGCAAGCAACATCGGCACATTCCTGCAACCGCCTCAGTTTTACAATCACTGAATCGTGTCTCTTAATTATAACATGTTTATATTTATGTCTTAAAATTGGAAATAAAAGTCTTTGAAGATATGTTGACGCTTGTATATTTTCAGCAGCTGAGCCTGTAAATGAAGTTGCTGTGGCTTTGAATTAGTATTTTAATGAGGTAAAACTGGTGGACTCAAACTTTACACTTTTTTTCTGCCCCCCCCCCCCCCCAAAAAAAAATCAACCCAGGCACAGTGTTTGCACAAAGATGCAAAGGCAAGTTTGAAATGTGGTTATATCTGGAGGCTTTCATTATTCAGTAGAACTTGAGGGCACCATAAATAAGTTGCCTCGTTTCCCCCCCCCCACATTTCTTCTGTATTTCCAAACCTTTGGTGTAGTTTTATTGCAAGTAAGTGGAACTTACTTACCGCTAGACCTATTTTAGTAATTTTATACTTTTTCTTTCTTTTTTTGAGTGCAACAAATAATACATTCTGAATAAAACATAGTCTTGGCAAAAAAAAAAAAATAAATCTCAGCGTACCTACTTTAATTGGCAGCGTAAAACAATTTCCATGCTTTGGGAGGAGGAGGAGGGCGGCGGTGCTCAGTCATTCTCTCAGATGAGGACTTCCGCTAATGTAAACGCAGAATAGAAGAAACGGCGAGGCAGATGAGATGAGCAAGAGGCAGGAAGAAAGTGAAAAGTGTGCTTAAAAACCTGCCGTGCTCCCTCCCGTGGGAGCGGCTTGTAATGAGATTCAGCAGTAATGAGGGACAGAACATGGTGCCAGATGTGATTCTAATTCTAATCAAGTAGAGGAGGGTGGTGGCGAGGGCGTGTGAGCATATTGTTAAATACAATTTAAGTCGTTTTTTTTTTTCAAATTTGGAGGGAATAAGGGTTTAGGGAAATGGAAACCCTCTATTGGGCCTATTTCTTTGTGATGTGGTGTGTCGCTATCTTGGGATCAAAGAGGAAGGCGGGCCTGTAGGACGCCTGGCAGAGATGGGGTAATATTGGTGCTTCTGACCTAGTGGTAGATTTTCACTTAATCTGCGTACATTTGGATGGTAATCTTCAATTTTTTTTATTTCGATTAACCTCACTTGCAGGTGAGATTGAGCCTTTTAGGCAGGGTGCACCGTGGTCTGGTCACCAGCCAATCACAGGGCACATTGAGACTAACTACCCTTTACATTCACATTTGCAATTTAGGACAATTTAGAATTCAACCTAAGATGATTTTTTATTTTTATTTTTATGTGGGAGGACGCTGGAGTAAAACCACACATGCACAGAGTGAACTCCACACAGGAATGGGGGAACCTATAAACTCCCAACTTCAGAACTTTGAGACAAATGTACTTGTGTTTGTAATTTTTAATCACATACTCTAAAAACAGTTGGGTCAAAAGTTACCCAATTATGGATCAAAAATGGACCGATTCACTTTATAGATCAATCTGACCCAACTTTCTGTGTTGTTTTATATAAAACCAATATTTATGAGTTGTTTTACGCTGAAAGACCCATTTCTTGACTGAAAGTTATTGATCCAAATCGGTCAATTTTTGACCCATAGTTGGGTTATTTTTTGCGCAACTGTTTTTAGAGTGCAGAGAAATTAATGCAATGTTTCACAATGTTAAAAAAAAGTGGAACAATAAATTCTTCTTTTGCACTTTTCCATCCATGGATGGATTGTTGATTAGCTGATTAGGGGCAATGCTTCACAATTAATTTTTAAGTGGAGCGTCACTGTCACCTACTGTAGTGGATGTGCAATTACACCTTAGTTTAGTATGATTAAAGGTTAGTTCTCATTCATTATGTTTACTTGTGCAGGAACCAACTAAGCATTATCCCACTGTAAATTACTTGGATAATGTGGAATTAAAACACAAACATTTGAAGCCCTTTAATAGTGTAGTGGCCAATGGAAAACCCAAATTCACCATTACAAAATTTTTAATAAGACAGAATTATTTTAAATATAGATTATTAGGTAGTAATTGGCCTACTTTAAAGTGATTTCCTATATGTTTTACTTTTTCAAATTAAACTACTGAAATAAACTTTTCCATAATATTGTAATTTATTGAGATTCACCTGTCGATTATTTATGCACAGCTGGTGTGGAATCATTCCCCACTCAATGCCCCGTTCAGCTGCCCTTTATTTGAATGGTGATCCACTATGGAGGATCTAGTCTGCCTTCCAATTGATATCAAATCCAGCTGTGACCCTGAAGAGGATTAACAGTAAAACTGGTGGATGTTTCTTCACCAAAATCTGCACAAAACAATTCAAAATATGACATCATCACATTTGGGTCAATTTGTGTTCGTCTATGCGTTTGGATGTGATGTTGAGATTCCTGTCACGGATCTGTCGAGGCAGACAGAGAGTGGCTGTTTTTGGTTGATCCTCCTCCTGCTTCCACAATAAACTGCCAAAGAGCATCTCCACCAGTAATTACCTGCTTCTCCTCCCATCTCCCCCACCGTCTTCCTCTCCCAAGGCTTCAAACAGGGTTTTTTGTTCTCTTTGCATACAATATTTATAGCCTTTATGTTAGTGTCAGGATGGTGAAGATCACTGACGGAACCTTTTCACACCTTAATTCCATGTGATATTCCTTTTGTTTAGACTTGATTTGAAACATGATCCTCCCCGCTTTATCGTCTCAAGAGTATCAGTTCATTCCGTCTCTTTCAGTTGATGCTGTAAAAGCACAGCCTGCATCACCTGATGTGATAATGATGCTTTTCAGTGTTCACAAGGGTCTGGTAAAGAAAAATGGTAACCAGCTGCCATGAAATACAGTACATTCGATTTCTACATGTTGGAGTAAAGATGCAGTTGACAACAGGTACTACACATGATTCAGTTAAAAAAGTTGTAATATTTACTTGAAAACACCTAGAGACGGGTTTTCACTCAAGAATTTAAAGTACATTTTACAAGGAGAGTTTTGAGTACATTTTACTTCAGCATTGAGGAACGATCAACTCCATGATCTTCAGCTTGAGAGACAGCCACTCTACCACCTGAGTCATGCCACTCTTGCTGTTTGCGACTATACTGCATCGCTGGTGTGTCCAAAATGAGACAAAAAAAAAACGGGTCTTGGAGGTACAAGGATTGCGCCTGATACCATCAATATACTAACACACAGCAGGAATGGCGTGGCTCACGTGGTAGAGTGGCTGTGTGGTATAGGTTGTGGGTTCATTCCTCAAGCCTTAAGTAGTTTTTTTAATTATTTTTTTTTATAAACTGGTCAAATGCCCTCAAAACTCTCCTTGTAAAATTTATTTAGAATTTCTGAGTGAAAAAAACATTACTAGATTTTTCAAGTGTGTTTGCCACATCTGCTACTTCAATCCTATAAATTTCCAATCTGTCGTACTTCAAGAATGTTTTTGTTTTTTTAACCCTGGAGAACCCAATAACCTTTTTCTTCTTTGGAAAATTATGAATTATACATTAAATGACTGCTATAAGTTCACTGAACATCAAAATATGTTTTTTTCAATTTTAACCCTTTTTTTTAACTAGCTCAGAGTTGCTAATTTATCAAAATATATATATATAAAACATACTCCTAGGCATTCTGCAACATGATATGTGATATGATACAATTTTACCATCTGCTGGTTTGCTGAGAAGATGGTTTTGTTTGGATTGATTTCCAGCTCAACAAAACAGCATGTTGGCAGCCATCTTGTCACCACCACTCTGGCTCATGTAAGTGCAATATTCATCCACTAGATGGCCCCATGCAGGGGTCAGAAGTGGCACTCTGGACTTTTGAAGTTAAATTTGTAAAAAAAAAAAAAAGGTCTGTTATTTGAGTAGCAGAATTTATAGGGGTCAAATTTGACCCCCGTGGGTTCTCCAGGGTTAAACTGTCAAAACCATTCATCAGTTTTCTATTACTTATGTGGGGTTGGGTCCATATGTCCCTCATACAGCATGACTCCTTCTTGTGACTGCTTCCAAGTCACACAAAACCCCCCACAGCAATTTGTCTCAAGTTTGATGAATTATACTGGGTTTGAGAAGTTCATTTGCATATACGCAGAGAATGAACAAAACTAACTACACAGCAAATTTCAGTTTTAAGTGGACGCAGACTTTGGTGCACCAGGTGAGTAGATCAGCTGAACAATAGGAGCTGTCTTTAAGGTTGTGGTGTGATATTAGACACACATACACACCCAGTGCGTCAGTGTTAATGAAGTCAATATGCGAGGTTGTCTTCTGCACCGCGGCGCCGAACGGTTGAACATGGGTGTCTAACTGGTTGACTTTTCTGCTCTGCCATCCCCGGGGAAGGGGAGGGAAGGCGGTCAGTGACCCGAGAAGGGCTGAGGGGGCGCTTGTGTGTCCCATCATTAGAGTCCCGATTTGTCCATGGCTTGGAGAGCACTGAAGTGGAACTAATACTGAACAGCAGAAAGGACATGGAGAGGGAGGGCCACTTTTTACTGCTACATTAATTAAGCTCACTCTCAACATGCTCCCTGTCTCCTCTTCTGCTATAATTAAGTGGGGGGTACGGCTGCCTTAACCTCTGTGATGTTTAACAAACCCTCAATTTAGGAAGCACTATTTACTCAAGTAGGCCTAGCATGTTTAAGAGGGTGTTTTTGCTTGATTTTTTTATACATTTTACAATTTACATTTCATATAATTTTATGACTATTTAGAACCAACATGCAAATGTTAATGTAGGATCAAAATGCTAAATGTTTTAACCCCACATAATAGCATGGTCAATTCTCATCATCCATAAACAAACAAAATGCAGAATATGGCTGCTTCGCCATGCTTACTGCTTGTGAAACATTCGACTTTAGAGACACATTTAGACAAATACAATTGTTAACAAAAAAGTAATGATGGCGCTGGGCCACCTTGAATTTAGCAGTGTTACTAACATGACCTCCTTATTTGGTGTTTCACCTCAACCGCAGCATCGCTTGGCATTCAAATGCACTGCACTTTACTGTTTAATTTATACTCACTATTTGATATTAATTTTGATTTTAAATTTGATCTGTTATTAATAGTACTGTATACAAATATTAATAATGAGATGCAGGGTCAATTTTGTATATCATCGCTGCTATGTCAAAAACACTTATGTCAATTTTTTGTAATTTATGATTTTTTTTTTTTGTATTTGGGTTGAATGCAGAAAAAAAGAAAAAAATGGACATAAGTGTTTTTCACATAGCAGCGACGATATGTAATAATGTGATGAGGTGATTAATTATGCATTCCCTGTATACGATTTCCGATGGCCTATGAGAGAAACCATAACATCCATGTAGCCAGCAATAAAAATGAGTTTGACACCCACGCAGTCAAAATCATGTCAATCTCCCCCGAGTGAAAGGCGAGAATACAAATATTGTCTTAAAATGGGCATAATGGGTCCTCTTTAAATCACTAACAGGAATAAATACTTAACAGTTTATTCTGAAAGTCTAAATCAAGGTCTTAGTGCTTTTTGTTTGAAGTGGCTCTGAGAGGGATTGATGGACAGTTATATCTTCATTGCATATGGATGGTAAAAGTTTATTTTTTTTTAAATGTTTTTCAACCTTAAGATAGATGAGAGGGATATGAGAACAAAAAGCCCTTTTGCAAGTCTACCAGAATGCGACTAAGCACGTCTTAAGTGAAACACACTTCTCAGCAGGCCTGCAAGACATCACATGACGTGCAACGCGAACGCGGCGGATGATGGATGTCTGTCTCCATCAGCGCCGCGCCGTCAAGTGACAGCTCCCGGTGACGGTGACAAGTGAGGTTCCAGTCGAGACAGATTGCCTTCAGGTGGCTCACTTTTCAAAATCTCGCCGAGAACGTGCTGCGCTTAACTTTCCTTTTGAAGGCGGAAGGGCTCTCGGTGTCTTTTTTTTTTCTTCTTCTTCTTATATGCCACATTTCAGCAGGAAGAAAAAGTGGAGAGCGAGGGTGGGGAAATGGCTCATTTGAGAGTTTGCTTTAATATCTGTCTTTCGGAGATCAGAGTCATATTCTCACACCTCATATTTCAAAACGTCTATCACAGGCCATGTAAAATTCCCTTAAAAGTGCATTATGCAACATAATAGTAGTTTTGAGTGACATTTACCTGCCAAGGAGGGGGGTACCTGCTGCCTTTAGCTAAAAGGATTTCATCACGCAGGAGACCTCAGTTGTCGCTGTTGACGGAAATTAGAAATGAATGTGCCTCTCTCGTGGATAAATGCATTTTAACAAGTTAAAGCTGCTAAAAAGCAACTGTATTATTTTGTGGTGGAGTTCTAGTGACTGTTTAAGCAGTTGATCTGCATAAATCTCCTGCCTTCCTCTGTGTGTCTACTTGGGGAGGAGAAATTATTTCAGAGCCCGGTTATGCAGAATTTGAAATGAGTATTTTTGTTAGGGGGGGAAGAAGTGAAAGAAGAAGAAGAAGAAGAAAATACCGGTAATAACTATGTGCAAAACCATTAGAATGCATATTTATGTTGCTTGTTATGAAATATTCATTAAGTTGGTATAAAAAAAGAACAGCCAATTGGGGCTGCGGAGGGGAAATGTGTGTTTATTTGCGTGTTTGTGTAAAACGAGGGCGATGGGGCACTCATCACCTCTTGCGCAGGGGTACTGACATCATCCTCAGATTGAATATCTGACACGCCTTGTTTTGTTTCCTTCCACCCCTTGCTAATTTTCTCACCTTAAGTCTCTCCTTCCATTCCTCGCCTTCCCTACATTTCATTCCCTCACTTCCCAAATTAAGAAATTAATGAGGGATAGGTTCTTTACCAACTGCCCCTGCAATGTTTACCACTGATGAAATTATAATGTAGGCCCTGCTGTATTATTTATAAGCCAATTAGGCGAAGTGTTACTTGATTTGATGGGGAGACGACACACAGTGTACATTTAACTAATGGAGACCAAGAGAGTAAAGGGAAGGAGGGGTGGGAGGACAGCTGAGGCGGCCTATTCCGCACATTGCTCTAGGATTACGTGGCTAATTGCCCTGCTTTATCTGTCTGTCATGGATAGCCATGCATATTTTAGCGATCCCAAACACTTTGATTGTTTGCACTCGTGTTGGGGCTGTAACAAGTAGAGCAGAGGCCAGAGTGGAGTGTAGTTAAAAACTGGCAGCAGGGGATACAGGGAGAGGGTGCAGGCTGGTGGTGGAGAAGGAGGGGGGGAGGAAGGCGGGGGTTCTGAAACTCAGATACAGTGACAGGTGGCGGAAAAAGTTTTGAGAAAGAGCAAAGGTGTGTCGAGGTGGGAAAATACAGTCGAAAACAAGGGGGGTGCCTCATACAGACGTTTGCAATTAGAAGGCAGCTCCAACAACAATTAATTATACTGTCTGTCGCCCAGCATGTCCTTATACTGTTGAGAAGTCTAATTCTGAATTCTTATTTGCACGACACTGAGCCAAAGTACATGTCGGTAAACACAATCTGTTTCCAAACACTGGTCAACTATCAACTGGTTCAACATTTTTGTCAATTCGGGTCACAGATCCAAAGTGAAGGATCAGACAAAAGATGGTGCAGAACACCTGAAAATGAACAAAAACAGACCTGGAGTGCCTGACAATGTCGGTCCCACTACTCATGGGCTCACCACCTGCGGGAGGGGCCAAGCTGGTGTAGTGTCAAGCAGGTGTGGGCATACTTAAGGACTTTATACCAAATGCAATCATTTTCAAATTCAGTTCTCTTATAATCCATCCATTTATCGATGTCAACCCACTTTAGTCATAAGTCACAGGTACTTTCCTACGTTGCAACGTATTTCCAATTCTGAGGTCATTGTGTTTGTGTTTTCTCCTTCGCAATCACTAGTCAGGTTTCCATACTTCCATACATAATTGTTTTGAATTTTTTAAGCGAATTTACTGAAAATGTGCAAAACGGACATGCGACCTATGCCTGTTTCCATCTGTTATTCTTCGGCAACTATTGAGAGGGGACTTGATATACACCATAGAGATGGGATCCACCAGTAACTTAAAAGAAGAAGAATTAGAAAAACAGGAAGCGACTGCGCCGTGCGATGACGTCGTATGAGTTTGCTTTTGTAATTCTTGATCAACCGTAGCGTTTCTTTGCTGTTTTCCATCTAAAATTGCATTAATATTCGCTTCTTTAATTAATTCCAAAAAGATTTCAGTTTTGTCTCCCTCCCCAAACGTACCTTACATTATCATGCGCCTTTGCTTTGTGACTACAAACGTGTGACGGAATATCCGGTTAAAACCTGCGACGTGTATCCGGTCTTGTCAGCGTTTATTCGCAAAACCTGTTTCCATAGCCAACATTCGCATTTTCCTTTTTTCTATACGCTTCAAAATCCACCCCTTCCAAGCGTAAAAACTTGTTTGTGAAATTTGAATTTTCCATTCAGTTTTATTTTCGCAAAAATGGGTGGATGGAAACCAAACTACTGTTGCCATAAAAGCCAATATAAATACAAACATCAAAGAAAAAGGCTCTCACGTGACCTCTGTTGACATTTAACATTTTCAATTTATATTTTTACTGTTTTTGAATTTACTTATAGGTATATAGATGCCATATAACTATGTGTAGTTAAATGAATAACACTGTGATAATGATTTTGTGAAATATATTGGAACCTCTCACTCCCTGCCAGCTCTTGAGATAAGAATGTGTATGTTTTAAAAGTTGTCAAGTTCTCATGTCATTAGTCATTTGGTCGTAAAAACTGAAGGTCCAAGGTCAAAGCCTGTCTACATCATTTCTCCGAGGCTGGTGGGGAGCTGAGGTAATCATATCAGTATCATGTGTCTGCTTATTAAGAACACTAATTCTTTGTCAAGTCTAAGGGGGGGGGGGGGGGGGGGGGAATCTTTTGTACTAGTATAAAGCGACTGTGTGTGTTCCATATTCGACACACTGGAAGCTTAACATCACCTTTCGAATGTAAGCTTTTTTCCTGTGTCTTAAGAGCTCTTAATAAAATCCTTGCAAGGGAAACTTTTTCATGAGATCTCAATTCTGATTTATTTGAACACGCAAAAGATTACACTTAATAAAGTAATCAAATAATGCCTTCACCTCATACATGATAGTAGTTTGAACTCTAGGTTATTGTTTGACTTCAGAGTTGGATAACACTTTTTTTTTCTTTTGCAAGACCACCAGGGGGTTCTACTGTAGTGACATTCAAGCAGACAACATACCATAAGGTACATCAAGGACATTGTGCTCCATTAACTTGTGATATCTATTCACTGACTGATATGTATTGTACGCAATGTACTCCATCTGGAGCAAAACTGTCTGTGGTATATTCAGAGGTCCTCGTTTTGCTGAGGGGAAACTTGACAAATTAAACACTGCTAGAAGTGTATTTTCATCCGTCAATGAAATTGTTAATCAAATCGTCAATTCTTCAATGACGGAATGCCCATTTTGCTGATGAATGACAGAAACATTGACGGATGTCCGCTTCGAATGACGGAAACGTTGACGTACGGCCATTTCGCTGGGGAATGACGGATTGTGAACATTTGTGGACAAAGTCGATATGCTTGTTAGAACACCCCTCAAAATAGGCCAACTGCACATGCCATAACACCTTTAATATAGTTAGATGGTTACATGGAGTTGATAAACTGACCGACAAATCTTTTCCATTTGGTTCTTATAGGGTGTGCCCCCTGACAGAGTACACAGATCCCAGAGCAACTCTGACTGATGAGCTCTTTGAAAGATGATCAGACACTCATACTACGAAGGGGAAACTGGAGCAAAGGGATCCTTAATTATCTGATGAAGGGAAGCTTATCTGAATGGTTTCTTTTTCTCTCCCCTTTTTATCCTGCTGGATCGTGTGGCAGATCTTTACATAACAAAAGAGCAACCCGGCTGACCTGCTTTATCCAAAACATCCTTGAGAGTCGCATACACTGTATTTCAGGCTTTTGTTGTTGCTGTAAGTTTAGCTCGACTTAAGTTGTGATCTCTGGAAAAAAAAAAAGTGATGAAGTGTCCATACTAAGGAATATTAGTGCATGTACTTGTCTTCTCCATTCCAAGAGTATGTAATTAATTCCCAGCTAAAAGTATTAGTACACGGCTTTGTGCTGTGATTTATTTAAAGGGTCGTACAAGGAAAGATTAGCTCAATTTCCTCCTTTTAGGAAATAGGTAATAATATCCTATGCCAAGCCTTCTTCTCCGTTCCTATCAACACACACTTCGATTAAAAGCGCACACATAAACCAGGAGCTCTTGCACGACGTCGTCACCATGTTAACTTATTAATCCCTGTTAAAGCCCATGTAAGGGGATAGCTCTTAATTAATATAGCTGTCGGGTAAATGGTTGCTGCCGGACCATTGCCACCATCCATCAGTAACATAATCTCGGGATTGTTTTCATGCCAGGCCTCGGGCTCAATTAAGATAATGCCATGCAAACGAGGTCTCTCGCCATTAGCCTCATCAAGAGGGGCTGTTAATGGAGTAATCGGGCCACTCCAAGAACAATTACTGTGGCATCTCCTCACGACTGATGAGTAATCGGTGCAAGCATGACTGAGGAGTCGCAGGGTGAGATGGCCAGGCAGTGAGTTGGGCCCACATGCTGACCCTGGAGGTGGGACAGCAGCAGCTGGGGGGCTCAGCAGCCAAGTCTGCACACTGTATCATGTCTGGTGGAGGCAGAAATTAACATTTGAGGCACGTATAGCATCCTCCTCTCTATCAACTGTCTCTTAGGTCTTCCTCTAGCTGCCTTGTCTGGCAGCTCTATCGTCATCATCCTTCTATCAATATACTCATTTAGGAAGTGACCCGGAAGTGACCTGATTTCAACAGGAAGTGACCTGTTTCAACAGGAAGTGACTTGATTTCAACAGGAAGTGGCTTAATATTTTTTTTTCTCATATAACTTTATTAAACCGTTTTATGGGAATACACAAACAAATTGTGAACACACACGTTATTAATACAGAAAAAATAAAACAAACAAACAAATCAAAACATAAAAGCTAGGGGTCACATTTAAATAAAAAACTTTTTTTTTTAAAAAAGAGCATAAAGCCAAAGTTCTCATCACTTTCTTGTTGACAGGCCTAATATCAACAGCAAATGACCTGATTTCAACAAGAAGTGACCCGGAAGTGACCTAATATCAACAGGAAGAGACATGATTTCAACAGGAAGTAAGATAAGATAAGATAAGATCCACTGATTGTCACACCCATCTAAGTGGGGCGAAATTTGTTCTCCACATTTGACCCATCCCCTGAGGGAGCGGTGAGCAGCAGCAGCGCCGCGCTTGGGAATCATGTGGTGATCTAACCTCCCAATTCCAACCCTTAATGCTGAGTGTCAAGCAGAGTGGCAATCGGTCCCATTTTTATAGTCTTTGGTATGACCCAGCCGGGAATTGAACCCACGACCTCCCAGTCTCAGGGCGGACATTCCAACCACTCGTCCACTGAGCTGGTAAGTGACCTGTTTTCAACAGGAAGTGACATGATTTCAACAGGAAGTGACCCGGAAATGGACCAATCACAACAGGAAGTGGTCTGATTTCAACAGGAAGTGACCCGGAAATGGACCAATCACAACAGGAAGTGGTCTGATTTCAACAGGAAGTGACCTTTTTACAACAGGAAGTGACCTTATTTCAACAGGAAGTGGCCTAAAATCAACAGGAAGTGACCAGATTTCAACAGAAAATGACCTGGTTTCAATAGGAAGTGACCCAGAAGTGACCTGATTTCAACAGGAAGTGACCAGAATTATATGTATGTAAGCTTATGAGCAACACTGTACGATGAGAAAAAGTCTTCATGCCCATGAAATCCAAAATAATGTGGCAATTGTTTAGATATTTTTTTCACTAATAATTAATTCACTAATAATAAGTGACCTGTTTTGAACAGGGAGTGACATGATTTCAACAGGAAGTGACCCGGAAATGGACCAATCACAACAGGAAGTGGTCTGATTTCAACAGGAAGTGACCTAATTTCAACAGGAAGTGGCCCAGAAGTGGCCTAAAATCAACAGGAAGTGACCAGATTTCAACAGGAAATGACCTGGTTTCAACAGGAAGTGACCCAGAAGTGACCTGATTTCAACAGGAAGTGACCAGAATTATATGTATGTAAGCTTATGAGCAACACTGTACGGTGAGAAAAAGTCTTCATGCCCATGAAATCCAAAATAATGTGGCAATTGTTTCGATATTTTTTTAGAGGTTGAAGTTGACATGAGTAGAGATGTGCATGTGAATTTTGGCGACAATTCACAACACGTTTGTGTCATTAAGCGACGTTTAGCTTTTGTACATTTACAGTTATGCTCATAAGGGAGTATGTAAACTTTCAAATCGCATTGTACTGAAAATGAAAACACAAAAAAGAACCAAATTACACAGCTGCTTGATTCAACTACACGACAGTAGAAATGGTGTGCTCTAGCACTGTGAGCCTGCCATCAAGATTTCCAGGAGATTTTATCTATGCTGAGTCACAGTCCCACACATTTTCTGTCACACTTCATTTGTTGTTGATTTGCAATTGTTTTCCACACTCGGGAGCAGAGACCAAAGCCACAGCTCCACAATGCACTGAACCTTCCTGTCTGTTGTCTGCCCACACCTCCAGCTACAGGATTCACACCTTCGCACACATCCACCGTAGGCAGGCTCGCATGAGCTTTAATGATCCCTCTGACACACATTGGGGCACATCATTCCGCAGCACACCACAACTTTGCAGCAGCTCAGGGCCCCTAAACCTCATTGCCAAGATGTTTTCCTCCGTGTGTGTGTATGTGTGTGTGGTAGTGGCCATGGAGCGGAAGAGTGGGCCGCTCCTTGGGAATTTTAAGAGTCAAGCCCCTCTAAATCTTCTTGTTTCAACTTCAGAAAATCAATAGGATAAATATCCTGTTTGCCTCTCTTGTACTTAGCAGCACCTCCAGCTCGCTCTGGTAAGCAGAGCAGAGAATCTCGCTCTAACCTCAGGCTATGTTTAAAATAATCCACCCCCCACCTTTTTTAAAGCTCAGAACGACCAAGGAACTCAGGTGCATGTCTTTTTTTTTTCATCCCCAAGCAAGAATCAGGCTTGTGTAAACATTTGCCACGTGATAGGTCCAGGAACGCCACTGGCTAAGCCTTGCGATCGACCTGCTCCTTGTGTGATTAGGCTGCTGAAGCTGAGCACAACCCAGACACAGATCGAAGAAGGTACACTCTCAATATGGATGTGAGCTGCGCCGGCCACGTCCTGCTGCTTTCATTGATTTTTTTTTTTCTTGCCCTCAATTATATAATAGAATCACTGTTCTGGATTTGAACTCAAATCACAGTTTTGTGAGCATGCCCTATAAATCAAGAACGCTTTTTGACTGATATGAAATGGAGGTTTCATCGACTGCTTTGGCAGCCCCTCTGGAGAGATGTGCGTTGCGACGGCATGCTCGAAGTGTGTGTCTTGTTTTATCTTTTATTGTTCCAGGTGATTGACCCTAAGACAAAGCAGCATTTCTTTCTCAAGATGGCACAACTATATGTGAAGAATAAATAAACTTGCTATTACTTTACTCCATACACAGCTGACTCTTCTAATTGGAAGTCATCCATTGGCAACAACTGACCCCCAAATGTCTTTGTTCAGCCAGGATTATCAATAGGAAATCTGTTTTTATTTGGATTTACAGTACTCAGCATAAGTAAGTACACCCCAACAGGTTTGTAAGAACACCTTTAGTTTCCTTTCAGAATCAGGATTATTTTTATGGGATACTATACTACAAAATACTCCCACAAATGTAGGCCATTGATAGTAAAAAAGATTTTTAAAAAAATAATAATTTGTTAAAGAACATTTTGCACAACTAAGTAGACCCCGAGAAAAAGACAGACAAATGGTTAATTCCAGGCCGAGAAGACATGTTGCTATCCATAAAAGTTCATCTATCCATAGAAAATACTAGATGCAGTCGTTTTTGTTGTGGGATGCATTTTGTTTTTTTGCATTAGTTAATTTGAATAAACTGAATATTTTTTTATGCATTCTCTTACCAACATTACTTTCATGTTGTGAGTTAAGCGCATATTCAATAGAAAATATTTTGTATTTTTTTTTTTAGAAATTGTTCTTATGTTCATTGAATTTTTTCAAAGGGGGTGTACTCATATATGCTGAGCATTATAATTTCTGCTGGACACGCTTGTCACTATAACACTAAGGACTATTACTTTTAGTCTAGATTTTAGCCCATTTAAATAGGGTGACCATGTTTATCACCATTTTCACTTATTATTACACTTTTACTTGTAGATCTCAGGTGAGATCTCGGCAAATCCATCTAAGAAAGCGAAAAAAAAAGATGGACCTGACACACCATAAAGACAATCTGACAAAGCAAAGTGTGTAAAAAAATTTGAGCTGTCAAACGATTAAAGTTTTTTAATCAAATTAATCACATCTTAGAATTTTGATTAAACACAATTACTGGTAATCACTTAATTAAAAAGGCTTTTTGTCAACATTTTGTGTCCGCCAAATTTAAAGAGCACCTGTTAAGTGTTAATTCTTTTGACATTTAATGTTATAAAGACGTCTTCAAAAAAATTGTATCCACTGCACACGCTCTTCCTTCTCTTTTTATGATCCGTTAATAATTACCGGCAATATTTAAAATGGAAATAAAATGACCCCGATAGTTTGACATGAACGAATATTCTGAATGTCATACGCAAACATTTATTAAATGCTTTACTTTAATGCATGCAGTTATTTTGTTTATTACTCAAACAACCTGTGCTACCTTTAACGTAACCATCATCTGTCAGCACAAGGATCATCTGTGGTCAAAATTAATGGTGTGATTAATCTTAATATATGATTAATGCGATAATTTCTATATTTATATATTAATTTATATATATATATGCAGACTATATTTGTAATACGCAATCATTCTCAAACGTGTGTCATTGTGCCACCCCCTAGTCCATTTAATGTGGACAATGTTATCTCTGACAGCTTGACTGTCTGCATGTCATTGTAACCTGAAGTATTTCATGCCCTGCAGACCTGGTAAATTGACCCATGGCACTCTGCTCATACTAACATCAACCTAATTTTCAATCATCCAATGATTGCTGCAAACGAGAGCGCCGTCATTATCGGAGTGCCATCAGACACCTGGAGGACGAGCACGGTGACGCGGCGGTGGCAGAGGATGTCTGAAGGAGGGACGTTCACTTTGATGGGAGGGAGGGTAACCTGAGCCGTGATGCTAATCTGGCTACGCTCTGACATTTTGGGGGATAATTGTAGCGTCGGCTGAGCTCAGGTGAGATGCGGGCGATCCTCGGGAGATAAGCCCTGTCGTTCACGTCGGTTTGCTCTTCTTCCTCTCACATGTCCTGCCCCCGCTGCTTAGTATTAATCGCTTTTTCCGCTCCTATATCCTTCCCTTACTGCATATGAATATTCCCCGGAACGCCTGACATACTCACAGTGAAATGCGGTGGGGAAGGGTCGTGGGCGCAACTTTAGCTGGAGTAATGAGGCCTAATCCCCTGCTGACTGGGGCTTGTTTAAACAGCTCCTGACTGAGCCGCTCAGTAATAGAGTAATTAACCCTAGCGCCCTCTCCTGCCCAGCAGCTCTGCTCTTAACCATCAAGGCCGTCCATACTCCTTCATTGCAGCTTTGTTTTTTTTTTTATGCCGTGATGTGTAAAACTAGAAATTTGTGGATAACGACTACCCCAATGCATCAACAGAGTTCTTCTGTACTTTTACATGCATCCCAACACAGGAGTACAAACTAATGACACCATTTAACCCTCTCTGACTGATTAATGTTGTACAGAAATCTATTAAACATACCAATCATGGGTGTGCGGTTTAATAAAATCTGTTTTAATGGGATTCAATTTTCTATGCCTTGTACACCAAGAAAATGCTATTGTAGTCATCTGAAAAGCCAACCAGCCCTGAAAAATGCATTCATTTGCAGTAAAGACAGACCGGCAGAGGTGTGCACTTCGGTCTCCCGTCTCATCCTGTCGTTGACGGATGCCCCCACTTTTGGCGAGTGCTTTATTACGCAAAGCCTTGAAAAACGTCAACAATGGGAAGAGACGAGAGACGGAAGTGCCCACCTCTGCAGACTGGTATTTTTTTTTTTCAGAGCCGATATGATACCAATTATTAGTAGGCCAATAACCGTATCTGGAGCCAATATTTATTCACCTTCACTCAAAGCCATGTTATTGGCGACAAAACTTGAGAATATATTATTTACAGATTTGCAAAATGTTGATTTTTTTTTATCTCAGTCAACAACATGTGTTTAAAAAAACCTAGAAACTTAAGGGTTTCTGAAATTTCAAAATATCGGAAATGTTAAATGTTCACTTAGCTTTAATTTGCAGCGAGTTGACAGTGTCAGCAGCATCTCTAATAAAGTTGAAACTGAAAATTTAAATGATTAGTTCTCTGAAGTTAACACAGCCGATAATTGGTCTGCTGTATCGCTAATTTACAGTACATCCAATGTACCTATGTTTTTCGTGGCAATTTACACGTTAATGATGCCATAAAATGTAAAACATATTCTTCTACCAGAGTACAACAAAATTTACATTTCAACTGCTACATTTGACTGCTTATTGCAGTGAAAAGTTAAGTCACACTGTGCAGTCGTAGCCACCTTAACAGTGGCTAAACAGAAATTGTGAGAGTCGGTATTTTGCTCAAGATATATCAAAACTAGAATTTGTGTGTTGACAGCTGTAATGCCCAGATTATCAATTTTAGTACAATACTTTAAAACAGGACTGGACTGAAGCAGTAGAATTGTTTGTCATTGGCAGGGGTCTAAACTCTGAGTGGCGGTCTAGTCTAGTTGAAGTCAACTTTTATTTCTTTGGAGCCACAAATGACATCGAAAACTTTTGGATGACGAGCACCACTTGTTAATTATCCAGGCAGTTATTATTTGCATGGAACATAATGGCAACAGTTCATGGTTCAAGGGTCATTCAAAGCACTGAGAACAACTTGAGGCAGACTGTGCATTCAGGTGCGAAACATATCTCGCTCACCAGTGATCTGATTTCCAGACAATCATACACGGCAGATTCTTTGTATTTGCTTTTGGTGGGCTCACGAAAACAATCAGTACAATCAAACAGCGCGCACTACACAGACATCCCATCAAGCCGCTATCGCAAAAGCCTTGTGTGTTCATGTCCCAACTCTTGCCGTCTCTAGCTAGCTTAATGCAGGGAGGTGCTGGGGTGTTTGAAGTCAGCAGCCAGCGCACATTATACCAGATGAAATGCTATCACGCGTGGTCGATGAATGGTTTGTGTCATTAAGAGAATAAGGCAAACAGGGAGCCGAGCAGGCTCAGAACCTTCCTGCTTGCGCGCCTTTCTGAGGGAAGGCAAGATTAAGGGGATGTTCAGAGGCTCTCGTCTGTCAAGACTTCAAAGATACCATCGACACTCCTTGTTTCTGCCGGTGCAGCAACCAAATCGCACACACTCTGCTGCCTCTGTGGCTGTCAAAGCTCCTCTGACATCCCCTTCATCAGGTATACGGGCTTTAATCCAGACACAGATAAATAAATCAACACAGAGGGGTCCCGCTCTTTTCAGCACCTCCTGGTGGCAGGGTATCCGCACAGCCAAGAGATGCAGAAAAGATCTCAAGAAGTCATTAGTCGTCTGCTAGGGACAACAAAGGGAGGACAATTGCATGTTACAGAAAGGATCATTAATACAAAATACAGATGAGAAAAGATGTGATTTAGCCAATGCACACGGTTTTGTTTGAGTTAAGGTCTGAATTGATTTTTTTTTTATCAATCTGAATTTTTGGTATCGGTGCCGATGCCAGCCTTATTTTAGGGCAAAGTTACTCGCAACAGCAGTTGATACACAGTAAATTCTGTAGAGTAAATTTGACTCTATTTAGAGTGGGACCAAATCGACTCAGTTTTAGAGTAATATTTACACTTGGAAGAGAGTAAAATAAAGAATTCAAAACAAAAGTCACTGAAGGGTTGAGAACAAACTCACGACCTTCAGCTTGGGAGACAGCCGATCTACTCCCTGAACCACTCAGCTCCTGCTGTGTGTTAGTACAGTGGTCCTCAACCCTGATCCTCAGGGACCGGTATCCAGCCTGTTTTCCATGTCTTCCACAGCCAACACAGGTGGAGATCGTTATCAGCCTTCTCCAGAGATTGCTGATTAGCTGATGATATGAATCACCTGTGTTGGCTGTGGGAGGCATGGAAAGCAGGCTGGATACCGGTCCTCGAGGACCAGGGTTGAGGACCACTGTGTTAGTATATAACCCATGTCAGCTGGAATCTTCCGAACTCAAAAACGATGTTTTTGGTCTTGTCTTGGAGATAAACAAGCAGTAGGAGGGGCATAGCTCAGGTGGTAGTGTGACAATCTCCCAAGCTGACGGTCATGAGTTTGTTCCTCAACCCTTAATGGACTTTTATTGATTTTGTTTTCAATTCTTTATTTTACTCTTCCAAGTGTAAATATTAGCCTACTCTAAAACTGAGTCTATTTGGTCCCACTTAAAATAGAGTCAAATTTACTCTACAGAATTTACTGTCTACCATTATCGGCTCTTGTGAGCATTTTATAATCAAGAATTAGAAATGAGTAATTACAAGAATAGAAAATTGTCATTCATGCACTTTTAAGGAAAATGCTCTGTGATAAATACACAATAAATTCTGTAGAGTAAATTTTACTCGAAACATATTTGTTTCCACTATAAACACAGTAAAATTTACACTTGGAAGAAAGTAAAATATTCACTTACTCAAAATATTTTGTGTGTATGAGAGAATTTGCCTATCCCATGACAAAAACATATTAAAGATTTTTCACTCCGAAATGTATACATTTTTCAAGGAGAGATTTTGATTAAATATAATTACTTTATTGAAAACAAACAAAAAAAAGTTACACAAGGGCTGAGGAACGAACTCACAGCCTTTAGCATGAGAGGCTGCCACTCTACCACCTGAGCTATGCCACTCCCACGGTTTGCTTATACAAAAGGAGACCAAATTGGTCTCTTGGACTTACGAAAATGCCACGATTAGGAACTAGAACTTAGCAATTAGAAGAATAGGAAATAGCCATTCAATTCAAGGAATTTTAATTAAAAAAATCCTACAATGTGATATTTAGGTGTTTCTCTCAAATTCTCTGACTACTAAAGAGTTGATTACTTGTATGGTATGGGTCTGAAAATATCTGTCATTGGTTTTGCTTTGGAAATGTTATTTATCAAAAGTACTAGTGGTATTTGTACTTGGTATTGGTGATTCCTCAAGAGTTGAGTACCCGTACTGCTATCAGTCTAAAAAAAAGTGGTATCGATCATGCCTAATTGACATACACGCAGATACAGTATATGGGGCACATGGATGTACACAGTATGTTTGGATACCAGGGAATCCAATGTGTGATAAAACACACAGCAGATGGAGGACCATGGGAAGCAATCTGAGACATCAACAGTGAAATAAATAGAGCAAACCAAAAGAAACAGCACTGTGTACCCAATACGACTGCTTCAACTCCAAGAGAAAGGCGCAGGAAAGAAAAACACAAGCTGGAGAAACTGAGTGTTGTACCTGTCGAGGTGCGTTTCTGTTGGCTCTTTTCATTTTATTTTAACAGCAAAAGCGAGGCAGACAGAGATCACCACAACAGAAATATGTTGTCTGAACTGAGAGGAGAGATCTGTTGATCCATTGTTCTGTTTGTTTGTTTTGAAGACCGGTCTGGCAGCGCATAGCGCATCCCTTTCAGAATACAAAAGATGCCTTAGAGGCAACATAAGTGAAGTTTTATGCTGATGACTGACTGCGTGACAAACTGCAACTCCTTTCAGCGGGGTACCTGGTTTATTTGTAAAAGTTAAAGACAAAAAGGAGGTTTAGAAACTGACAGAACACACACATGCGCCCACGCACACACACAAATCTAATTTATATCCTATAAGAAGAATGTGAGGTGCCCATGGGGTCCGTGTTAGTTGTGAAAAATTAAAGGAGACGGATTCAAACTGTCCAATTTCCACATCAAACAAACGCCGGGCTCCATGCTCCTGGAGAGGCTGCCTCATTTCTAACACATAGCTTCAGAAAGAGGTAACCCCCCCCCACCCCTCCCCCCCACCACCACCACCACCCTTCCATAACCACCACCTCTTCTGCTTCCTCATCCTCCCCCTGCTGCTTCATCCTTCCATGAGTCCACCGTTGGCGCCACTTTTTCCCCCCGCTTTCTTCTTCCTTTTTTTTTTTTTTTTTAAACTGGTACTCTCCATTTCCTCAATAACCCCGCTCTCTAATTCCCCTAAGCACTGTACTGGTTACACTAGCCACTGTCTCTCCCCTGCCTAATTATACCCTTGTGAGTCTATTAATCAACTTGTGAATTATTTAAGAAGGAGAGCTCCTCTGCCTGTAACTGGTTTTGACACTGTGAAGGGGAGACAGAAGAGAAAGGCAGAGGGTGAGGGGGAAGTGAAGGCTCAAGCAAAGGGGAGATGAATGATGGAAAGGAACGAGGGAAGGTGGGTGAGAAGAAGGAATAAAAGAGAAAAAACAAATAAAAAGAAAAAGAAAAGCAAGGAGGAATCAGGGCCTTCCTGCATAGGTCCCGCGAGGACCGGGCTGCCTAGCGCTGCACCCAGACGAGACAAAACCCCCATCAGCATTCACCCTGTTTGTTTTGTTGTTGTTGTTTCCCCCCCATCCCACCCTCTATTTTAATGCATAAGTTTTCATGATAAACAGGCATTCATGAATATATGGAGTGTAACAGTGAGGAAAGGAGCGAGGGGAAGACAGAGGCTGAGGTGAAGGAAGAGAAACAGTAAACTGAGACTGGAGGGAGGTCGGGGGGAATTATGTAGACAGCACAATGCGCGCGCACACACACGCACACACGTCAGGCTCCTACTGTTTGACAGGAGGCAGCATTTCCCCTGAGCAGTAAGTATACATGGCCATGGCAATGATGATGATGATGTTTGTGAGCATGCTTCAGCCTTTCTTCCTCCGGTCCCTCCTGCTGCAGCCGCTCCTCATCAGTCGAGAGGAAAGCACGGCCTGCCTAATGACACCCATTGACACGGCTATCTTAAGTAGCAGGGGCAGAAAGAAAGTACTGAGAAATTGAAATCATTATAGCTTTTACCTCTTTTAATGACCAAATATTGAATACTTTATATTTTAAACAAGATATAGCAATAATATGACAGATTGTATCCGTTTCAGTTTCCGTGTTTTCGGTATAAGGTGGAACAATAAACACAGAGTGACAACATGGGACAACGTGAAAAAAAGTCAGTACCACAGTGTTGGCTGGATTAATGCCATTTTGTTTTTGACCTTTCCACTGGAAATGCTAACGCTCCGTTGTTCTCAGAGTTCGAAGTAAACATGGTGAAGCTGCATTTAGCTGTTATGCTGCACACAAATGGAATAAACTGCCAACAGAAGTGAAATCAGCCCAGAGTGTAAATGCTTTTAAATCCAATTTAAAAACTTTCCTTTTTTCCACATACCTTTAAGGTCTTTTAAACATTTTCAAATCATGTTTTTTTTTCTTACACAAAATGTTTTTAAAGTTTGCTGTCTAACGTTTTAACATTGTCAATGTATGTTCTCTGAGTAAATTTTGTAACCTACTTTTGTTTTCTCTTCTTTGCTCCGAATGTTGTTAACCACTGTGTTTGTTGATGCTTTTAAGTGTTGTCTTTCCGTGTGTAAAGCACATTGAGTCGCCTTGTGTATGAAATGTGCTATACAAATAAACGTGCCTTGCCTGTGCATAAGAACAATTACAATATAGACAATTTTGACACATTTTATTTATATAATCACATCTCTAGTTTTCTGTGTAGGGTTAATCAGTGATAGTCATGATTCATTTTCAAATTGCAACTTGTCTGAGTTTGTTCACACTAGGATTTGTTTTTCAGCATAGGGCAATTATTAGCAGAAAAAGTACACAACCAAAATATAAACGCAACACTTTTGTTTTTGGGGAGCGGGAGGTCGAGAGGCGGATCGGTGTAGCATCTGCAGTGATGCTCTGTATCGGTCTGTTGTGGTGAAAAAGGAGCTGAGCCAAAAGGCCAAAAAACGTTCCTACCCTCACCTATGGTCACGAACTGTGGGTCGTGACCGAAAGAACAAGATCCCGGATACAAGCGGCCGAAATGAGTTTCCTCCGCAGGGTGTCCGGGCTCTGCCTTAGAGATAGGGTGAGAAGCTTGGAGGGACTCGGAGTAGAGCCGTTGCTCCTCCACGTTGGGACGAGCCAATTGAGGTTGCTCGGGCATCTTTGTGCGGATGCCTCGTGGACGCCTCCCTGGAGAGATGTTCCAGGCATGTCCCACCGGCACGACCCAGGACACGCTGGAGAGACTATGTCTCCCGGCTGACCTGGGAACGCCTTGGGATCCCTGAGCTGGACGAAGTGGCTGGGGAGAGGGAAGTCCGAGCTTCTCTCCTAAAGCTGCTGCCCCGCAACCCGACCCCGGATAAGCTGTAGTAGATGGACTTTTGTTTTTGCTCCCATTTTTTACGAGATGAACTCAAAGATTTAAAACTTCTATAACATATACAATATTACCATTTCTCTCAAATATTGTTCACAAACCAGTCTAAATCTGTGATAGTGAGCACTTCTCCTTTGCCGAGGTAATCCATCCCACCTCATGTGTGCCGTATCAAGATGCTGATTAGACACCATGATTGTGTGTGCTTTAGACTGTCCACAAAAAGGCCACTCTGAAAGATGCAGTTTTGTATTATTGGGGGAGGTCTGGGGACCCCGAAAACCAGTCAGTACTAAACTAACCATGATGTCTAATCAGCATCTTAAAGCATACCTTTGAGGTGGGATGGATTGTCTCGGCAAAGGAAAAGTGTTCACTATCACAGATTTAGACAATAACAATATTTGAGAGGAATGGTGATATTGTGTATGTGGAAGAAATTTTAGATCTTTGAGTTCATGTCTTGAAAAAATGGGAGCAAAAACAAAAGTGTTGCATTTATATTTTTGTTGAGTATAGCTTTAAAATGATTTCACATATTGTATACATTACAATATATGTAACTTTTTATCGGGTAGCTGCAGAACTGTCGGAAAATGCAAACACAACAATTATCTTGTAAATCTGAAACGACAACATATTTCTTTTTTTAATTTGGCGAGACACTTTGTACCCACCCGTCTTCATGTACTTTGTATCTAAAGGGGCTTGCACGCTTGCGATAGTGGGGGATTGTGCGCATGTCATTTGTAAATATGTGCACGAGGCAAATCTCATTAGTCCTGTTTTTTTTATTTATTTATTTTTTTTGGACTGAGAGGGTACAAATGTCCACACTGCTCCATCTCTGTGGGATGTTTATTAAATTAATTAAAAGTTGCTTAAGGCGAGCTGTACAAGCGAATACCCAGGGCTTGGCTGTGATTGGCATGTTCCTGCATGCTGCATTCTCTCATGGGTCCTGCATGCATTTGCTTTAACTAACTGACCGTGACTGAAAAGCCCATCCTGACATAAAGAACGGCTTCCCCAAATCCTTCAATGTATTTTCTTAAATCTGTGTGATTTTATATTTGGGTTTTTTAATCGACCATGGTTTTGTGGTTTACACCTTCAGGTCCAACATGTTTTTAGAATTTAGCAGGAATTTCTAGTTTTAGGTTAAACCCAGAATCATGTTATAGTTAGAAGTGTCTCAATACAAACTTTTCTGGAATGGATATGCTTGTATGAATCTCATGCTCATGCTCAAAGGACAAGAGTGACACACTCGCCAAACATAGCCACAAGACAAACCACAAAAGATGGCGGTGGGCTGAAAATGTTACATATGTGCCATTATTTCAAAGTAAGTAGAATGTTAGAGAACAGTATTTTCAATTCACTTTGTCTCACAAACAAAAAGCTTTTCAAGTAAATTCCCAAATTTGTCAAGAAAAGCATGAACTATGCAGAAGTCAGAAGAAAGAAGGTTTATAGCGGAAAAAGAATACTAATGCAGAAGCAGAGGAGACTCTTGTGGGAAAGATGAGTCACTTTTGTTAGCCATTATACAACCATTTCTGACTTCACACAAACACTTAGACTACTGTTATTATGTTCCAATTAAACTCAATAGAAAAGTCTGGCTGTTCAAACTCTTCTGAGAAATCTGCATACTGACTTTCATGGAGAGAAAAAAACAAAGGGAAAAATTAAAATATATTATCATCTTTTAAAAATCCTTTTAAAAATAAACAAGACAAACACAAACAAAACATAACAAAAAAGCCCCACTCTGTGCTTTCCACTTTCTTTCTCTATCACTCGGCTCGGCTGGGTGACTCTCTGAGGAGGCGAAAGCTGAGAGAACTAATTTGCATATAAACTGTGAGAGGCAGGGATTGTCATCGGCGGCGCATTAGATGCAAGGAGTGCGAAGGGAGAGGATTTTCATGTGCAAATTTTAGCCTCGCCAACTCAGAGCATTATTATTTCATCAGTGCCTAAGAAGCAAACCCCTTCGTTCCCCGAACCCCGCCACCATCCCCACGGACACTTCAAGATTCAGACCAAATCTCCCCGTTACGCCTCGTCCCCAGAAGGCCGCACTACTGAGTAGCTGTTTACACCAGAGCCTGCGATGCAGGAGGAGTCAATCCGCCCGCGACAAGGATGAGAGCTCAGACAAGAAGGAAACCACAGGAAGAGGACACGTCTACGCCCGGTTGTGACCAGAAATATCGCTGTTTCTTGCATTAATTGCTTTTAAACTGCCAGGATGGAAGCTTGCTGGCTTTCAAGTTTAAAAGGGAGATTATAGCCAATTAGTAGTCCTTCTGAAAACCCTTTAGTGCCTGGGGAATTGTGGCTGATCCCAAATGTGGGACAGCTGTGAGCAACAAAAGAACAGTCGCAGCCTTGCTTTTGAAAACACACACGGCAAGCAGAGCACTTTCAAAACACACTCATATTCCATGCAGCCCCGCATAATCGGCCATGCAAACAAGAAAAAAAATTACCCCTCACTGATAGCAATAGTGGCAAAGAATCTCTAATGCAGCATAAAAAATGAATGAGCGCAACTACAATATGCAAACAGACAAACGTGCACAGTATGCCAACGTTCCCAAAGTGACGAAAGGCGAACAGACGGAGAGGTAAATATGTTTTAAAAGGTGACAGGGAATACTTTTGTGGGATGGGGAATGTATTTCATCCTTTTAAATCAATTTGTCAGCTTCGTCTGCATTACCAAAAGCACCGAGTGTTTCCCTGTAAACTGCCATCTTTAATTTCTTTGTCTGACATGCTCCGATATACCGCTCCACACAGGAGACAGAGCGAGAGGTGAGCAAAAGGTTCAAAGCCCAGATGGGAGCAGCGCATGTGTACCCCTGAACGTTGCGGATTACCTCATTCGCTCTCATGTCAAACAGAAAGCAGCAAGAGGAGGAACACAAGTCGAAAGATCTCCACAGGCTGCGTAATCTACAGCGATTTATACCGAGACCCGCAACCCGCATTACGAGTCTCTCTCGATGATTTCCTTCTTCCTCTTTATCTTTTCTTTTCCCGCGTTTCATACCACTCCGTTTCCATCTGTGTACCTTTCTGTCATGTTCGCCGTGCACCTGCTCAACACCCCGACGCCCTGCCATCTTCCTGCCTCCTGTTCCTTTATCCCGGCGCGCACATTAGCAAAAAAAAAAAAAATGCTTTCTGACAACTATTTCAACTTGTGGGAAAGGAGATTCAGATCCTCCATTTGCGCTGAACAACTTCTCCTACAAAGGAAACGTCGGAGTGCGTCAAGATAAATGGCTGCAAACGATGTTTTAGTTCAACACTTTAACAGCTGTTAAAAGATGAGACTTTCGCTAAAGCAGTGGAAAACTGTTTTCGAGGAGGGAAAAAAGCCTCATGTCAAACTGTGTGGAATAGTGGTTTTATCTCAACTGCTTTTCCAGTATTTGCTTAAAATGTACAATGAATAAATAAGTGGCTCAGTGGGCTAAAAATGGACTTCATATGGAGTCGAACCAGCCTGTTTTGATAGATAACGGTGAGTCAAGTCAAGTCAAGTCAAGTCTATTTATATAGCCCTTAATCACACAAGAGTCTCAAAGGGCTTCACATGCCCACAGTTGACAAATATCAACGACATCCTCTAATCAAACCACAAGACGGCAAGGAAAAACTAAAAAAAAAAAAAAAAAAACATCAGGCGAAAAATGAGAAACCTTGAGAAGGGACCGCAAATGTGGTAATCCGTCTTTCAGGATGAAGTGATAAGTGAGATGCCAATTGAAAACTTTGGAAACCATTTCGGATGTGTTCATATTTCATTCATGTTGATGAAAAGTGTGTTAATGGCAGGGGTGGACCGGCAAACAAAAAAAAATCAGCCATGATATTTTTTGACTTTGACATCCACAGTCAGGGTTTTATGAAATAAAACGTGAACAAATCCAGAACTTTGCTCAATACACTCATAATACAAACAGGATCAAATCTAAGTAAAAAGTAATGTTCTGCTGGGCTTAATTTACTAGATAATGCTATTTTATTTGCTGTTGTTTTACTTATAGCATACTTCTATCACATGTATTAGCAAGGTAACCGTCAATCAGAACCAACACCATCTTGCATCCTGTAAATTAAAGGCCCATTCAGTCAAATATATCGTCACAGCAATGTGAAAAACACTTATGTCCATGTTTGTCTCTTTTTTTATTTATTACGTTTTTTATTTTATTTTTTTAAAACATTTTTTGTTAAGTCTGCATTAAGTTTCATCTTAAAAACCTAAAAATGTAAATAAAAAAATATAGCATTTTAAATTATCATTTTTTTATTATTATTTTTTGGGACGCCTGCATTCAGTTTCATCCCAAAAACCTAAAAATATATATTTTTTAAAGACAAAAATGGACTCGCTGCTATCATCGCTGCTAACAAAGACAAAAATCTATTCATTCTTCACAAATATAAATGACGTGTTATACTTAGGTTTGCTCCTGCTTGTATTGTTGAGCAAGGTTCTGGATATGTGTGCATTTTATTTCATGATACTATGACTGTGGATATAGTTATTATTTCTGTTATATTCCTGGATAATATCTCTAAAAGGATAGTGATCCTTGTGCCTAAGGCAATGTGTACTGTATATATGTGTACGTGTAAGTGTGCTCCTAGGATTATTTGTTTACAGTATGACCCTCTCAAGAGAGTATCTAGCTGTTTTCATTAAGGCTTAACATCACCCTTTTACAACATGATGGGTTTTGCCTTTGAATACATCCTGATTAAGCACATCCTAATCAGAGCTAATGACCTACTCATTAAAGGGCTCCGCGGCTTCCTAATTAGTATTCTGAGCTGCATGCTGGGAAACACGGCATGCAGGTCACAAATTTAAGAAATTAATTGTAGCGCACGGGGAGACTGACCAGAAATAGCTACAAACTCTCTTATCAAAGTGCATTTTTAATTTAGGATAATCAATATTCAAGGCAATGGATTTACCACAGTTTACATATGCATCAAGGATCATAAATTCTTAATGTTTAAAAAAAATTCCCAATGCCCACAGAATTTCACTCCCCAATTTTATGGCAATCTGGCAAATCAAATATGATTAATTATAAATTGAATCATTACAACACGCTTCGCAAACTCACGTTCACAAATTGCATCCGCGACTGCAGTTCAACAACTTGCTCTCCAGATATTTCTGCTGCTTATATGTTAAATTAGCGAATGATTGCAAATGTTGTGTAGAGCCGCTCTGTAGCCTTTTTTTTTTCTTCTTCTTCTTTTTGAAACAACCAGAGAATTAATAGTAGAAGTATCCCGAATGTGGGATCAAACATTTTGTGCTGTAATTTTGGGAAGCTACTTTTTGTTACTTTACTTTGCTTTTAAATGTCTTGAATTATTTTGTTTGTAAATGCTTTTATGTGTTTGTTGGTTTTTAATTACAGTATGTGAATCACATTGAGCGTTGTGTATGAAACATGCAATATAAATAAAGTTGCCTTGCCTTTGTTTGCCTTGAAACTGTTTCGACTCACTTCTGACGAGCTCTGTTACTCCTGAGACTCATTTGTTGACTACAGCATATACTGTAGAGGGTACTTTTTGTTGTTGCTTATTTAAAGATTTACATTTTCTTCTGAGTTAATTTCAATGGCAAATTACATAATGCTGCTAAATCGTTTTAGAAAAGTATTTACCATCCTACCTACATCCTGAGACTGAAGCACACATCCAAACAGGATTTAGCACCACTGCAGCCTAAAGACAAAAGAAGCAAATGCAGTAAAGGAATGAAATAATACAAATCAATCACGCAAAAGTAGACATGTCTGCAAACTGTGGAAAACAACTGAGCGATGGCATCTTGGGGGCATAGGACTGCTGGGTTATGTTGACGGGGTGGGGACACTCGGGCATGGGTGGGAGGAGGGTGCTCTAATGGGCTCTGGGAGAATGGCAGGCCCTGCTGTAGGGGCCACCAGAGGCCCTAGCCTGTGGTCTTGCCTTGGGCTGGGCTGCCAGAGCAGCAGTCAGGTGGGTTGGCAGGCTGGGGGTGAGGAGGGCCTCCCCATGTGGCATGCCATCAGCCCCTCCCTCTGCACAGATGTTCGGGGTTTGGGGGTAGGTTGGAGGGGACGGTTAACAAGCTGTGCGGCAGCACATAAACACAAGGATTCTATATTATCTACTTACACCTGAGAGCGATCGTTGCCTGTGTTGGTCTAATTGAGTCGTCTGCGGTAGTTTTTAATTCAGCATGTGTAGACATCACCGCTCTGAGATTAAAAGTTAAACACTCATGCAACATGTACATGAATGAATTGTGTAGTTTACGAATTAATGGTCATTTATCATAATTAATTAAATATCAACATGAGTCCTTAGTGCTCACACTGAGTAGTTTGTTTTTGCTCCATGTGCCATAACGGGGGAAAAAAGCAGGCATCAGCGTGACTCTTTGCATCAAAAGTCCTGTGCTCTGCCTTCACAAAGTCAACCTTGAGACCTACAGTTCCCTGATGCACCGTTCAATAAAGCCCACTATAGGAGGTAAAGATTTTGGCGGCCTGAGCTGGACTCGTCCCCTCCTGACCGGTGAGGCATGAAGCCTCTGGCATGACTCTCAGCATGTGAAGTGCAGCTTTATCACCTCTGCTTAAACATTCATCACACAACCTCTCCTGCAACACATTCCAAAGGGAGACAATCACGCCGCCGCCAACTCCCATCTGAAGATGCTGGTTTGGGCCGAAGGTGGCATGGAGGCAACTTCAAAGTTTCCGGGGGCCTGAGCCAATGCACACAACACACCAAGGAAGAAGAAAAGCAGACAGGAGGGACGGACGAGGAGGAGAAGATCTTTTCAGTCAGGAGGGAGGTCATTATAAGGCCATGTTTACACCGACAAAGAGCACACTTGAAGTATGTGTCCTGCTTCTGAACACTTAAGCAAGAATAACTCAAGCTACTGTAGAATTTATGGGCTCTTTTTTCTAAAGCAAGGCATGGTTTAAATCTGCTACGGGGCGGGTTAGACTATGTTTTGGTATTTTGGAGATACACGCAGTTAAAACAGGTGAAACGGATCCTCGCATTCCCTTTAAAATCAGCGCATAAGAGGCGCGGTCCTTGACATGGCGGAAGAAGAAAGAAGAATCAATACAGTAGGTCAAAGTGTGCTAGGTACATTCATAAGAAACTGTAAGCCACATGCTTTCAATTTCATAATTGATTTCTACAACAATTCACTGGGTTTGATGCATGCCATTGTCATATAGTACACTGGGAATCATCATTTTGCTGAGTCAGGTCTAACAGCTGTTTTTGACAAATAATAAAAATAAATAAACAAAAATAAACCACTCAGGAAAATAGTTACAAGCTTTGAAAACTAGTTAAGTGAAAAGCCAGCACGAATCCTCTTAATTCATTCACTCTAAAAATGGATTGGTTAAAAAACTACCAATCTAGTAGGTTAAGGTCATACTGGCTTGATTAACCAACAGACATTAACCATTCGGGGTGGTTACGGGTATACCAATTTTATTGGTTAGCCAAACAACCAATGAAATTGGTTACAATAGAAAGTAAATCTGGATAGATCACATGGAAATATATTTATTGTATTCTAAATATATTTATCAATTATTATAAGTGATTACAATTCATTATAATATATGATATATTATTAATAATATAGTGGATTCAATCCCTGGCCGGGTCATACCAAAGACTATAAAAATGGGACCTATTTACATCCCTGGTTGACACTCAGCATTGTGGGTTGGAATTGGGGGGGTTAGATCACCGAATGATTCCCGAGCACGGCCCCTGCTGATGCTCAATGTTCCCTTAAGGGGATGGGTCAATTGCGGAGAACAAATTTCACCCCACTTAGGTGGGTGCGACAATCAGTGGTACTTTTTTGGGGGGGGAATCACGAAAAAATGTCAGCCTCTAACACAAATTTGGTCGGAATGACCAATTGTATCGGTTGGCCCAATCAGCAATATATATTGGTTGAAAACACCTACCATTCTAGAGTGGTTGTTTTCACCAAAGGATCTGTCGGACAGACCAGCTAGATTGGTCAAATGTAACTTTTTTTTGTGTGTGTGTAAATTTAACCAATCTGTTTTTAGTGTGTACTATGACAAATTTACATTTTCTCTTCTTACTGGTCTTACTACAAATAATTTTGTTGTGGAGAAAAAAAATGTCATGCTAGAAAACAAACGGATCGCAATTCTGGGTTCAAATGAAAATTTTGGTTTTAATCAGCATAAAAATTAAACGTATTTTCTAATTGTTCTCCAGTGTTATGAATGAAATGCAATGACATAAACCACACCACCGCAGAGCGCAGAATCCCTCTGCCTGTGTCCTGTTCACATTCACCAACATCGTATAAGACTATATGTGCCTATAATTAGACGTGGTTCCAGCAGACGTAAAGTTTAGTCGACTTTTAGCTTTTAGAGCAGTCTGCCAAATTCCCAAACAGGCAAAATGAGGCTTGCAACGGCACGGAAACCAAGATGGGCCAGTTTTTGCATTTGAAAACCGTTATACAGTCACAATCGCATTCCTAATCATCATACCCAATTAGGGATTGTTTGAATTTAACATCAGTCGCATGTGCATTGGAAGTAGAGTTTTGACTGATTAAAAAAACGATGCAGTAAACTATCTTGAGTAAACTGGTTTGATTTGGCAGCATGTGGCCATTAAAGAAACAGACCGATGAGAACAATAAAGAACGATGACTGTGCGGTTGTTTCTCAGAGATGTTTACAGACCTGCTGTGCAGCTCACATATTTACAATCCAATTAACCCATATTTCTTAGACACAGAGGGCACTGAAGACTGCAAAACAAAGTCAAACTTTGCCATATCACGAGTGTCAAGCGAAGTATGATAGCATATTTGAATTGGAAATCCGGCAAAGCGACAATAACAACTGAGTACTCTCGCTCGGAAGGCAAGAAGAGAGTTAAATGAACAAAGCCTTGAAAAAGAGTACAATTCTCCAGCTCCTGCCCCAATCCTCGCTGTAACCCCCACAAAGTACACAAGAAAAAAGAAAAATAGTATCATGCATATCATTCATTAGCAGCAAATAAAAGAAATTCTCTCTAATAGTGCCCCCAAATCCCCAAGCTCTGTGCACCACGGAGCGGGGAACTAAAGAAATGGGGGAGAGAGATGCAAAAGGAAGCCGTCTCCCTCAAGTGCTTGTTAGGCCCAAATTATTATGGCGATGAATAATTTTAAAAATAAATAAGAAAATAAATAAATAAAAGACGAAACATTTATAGATCTAAGTATTATCAGAGGAGCCGCGGGTCTGTTGCCAAGCTCTCTGGGCTCGTTTGAAATCTGCCTTTGTTTTTCACTTTGATCTTTAACTGCTAACCTATCCATCACTTCACCTGATCCCCCGTTAGCGCTCCCTCACCCACTTCCTCCTTTTAAAACTTCCTCGCGCAAGGTGCACCGAGCGCTGCCCGCTAAGTGGTAATCATAATCGCATCATCATCACCCTCCTCTGCATTGTTAGTCATTTGCTCTTCTTTCACAACAATAATTAACATACTGCACAGGGGGCGAGATTAGGCGGCAGGATGCAAGAGTAAATGAGGGAATAGCGGGGAGGAAGCCATCTTGGAGGAAGAAAGAGAGAAAGGAGAAAGCGTCCGGCAGCTCATCTACTGTACTTTCTCTCACTCTGATTTTTTTCCTGTTTCTCTATGTTTTTCCACCCCATTATTTGCACTCCTCCTCACTAACCTGCTTGTATTTCTGGTACTACATAATTAGTTGTATTTAATTTTCTTCACTCTCACCTTTCCGGTTGATTGTGTTTGATTTAATTTTCAACATTGTTTAAGCAACCCAAAGACGCATACACAATTGTTAAACTTCAGCATGATTACACTGACCACATTTTCAATTGTTGCTCAATCTATGCGCCACAAAAAAAAACTGAAACACCTCCCTGGGGCCTTGTCTGTGACCTGCCTTAGTCAAGATACCCCAAGGAACAAAAACACCTTATACAACTAGTCTTCGTCTTACTGAAAAGAGCCCGTATCATGCAAATGCACAAGTTCACTCCACCCTGCAAGAAGGTGGATTAATCACGAATATGAATGTTCTTACCATGATGACTAGCGCTAGTGAAGTTAATAGCAATTTTCTAGTTCCGAACTATAAAACGGCCTTAGGAGGGTGACCAATACTGGTATCAGCCACCGTAGTGATCACCGATACCTTGAAACAAGGCCGGGTATCGGCCCGATATTGATAGCTGGTATCGGTACTTGCCCATCCCTAAAATTGTATTTAATTTAAAAGTACGGAATGTGACTCTTATCAGAAGCTATAGCTAAGCTAACTGTGCATCCAACAAAACTCGATGCAGCTCTGCTTATCATTTGGCTTTGATTTAGTGTGTGCACTCACAAAGCTTTGCTGCCAAGTCATAGGTGAATAAAATATTCTGTGCCTTTAAAAGCCACAGGGCGGCCATCTTACTCCTCCCATCTCACGAGCATACTACTGTATAAACTGTATGTATACGTACTGATTAGACATATAAAGCTCGTAGGCTCTTAGTATAGGTATATAGTAGGTAGGTAGGTAGTATAAGTGGACGGTATGTGCTGCTTTGAACACCCCCTTTTTCCTTTATCGCTCAGTTCCTTAGAGCCCAATATTAGATTTGGCAGAGGCATTTTTTTGTTGAATTACAGGTATAATTCTTTAATTAAAAAAAACATACCTCGTGTAAACATCATTAAGCATATCATTTATACATGTATTGTAAAATGTCTGAAGTCCTCTTGTTTATGTTTAACACATTTAAAACATCATAAATCATGCTGTTTCTACTAAGAACTGTCTCAAATGATTTCTATTTTCGATACTGTAAATGTATAGGATCGTATGCCGAGAAGCGTTTCTTGGGAGTAGTAATATGGCGGCCTCGCAGCTTCAAAAGTCTTGGCCATATCGGCTATCTAGTAATATATACAGATCAGTGGCTGTAATTTAAAAAATGAAAAACATTGTTCTGTTTAGCAGAAGTTAAGCTTTTTAGAACTAGGCAGCAAAAAGCTGTTTATTTCACAAATGCATGTCATGACATAAATCAGATAATTCAGCTAACATGCTTGACATGATTCACTTGAAGATTTTAGCAAGGCCTCATTCAGATCTGAGGATGCCATCTCATTTATTTACCATTCCTCTAATGTATGTATGCATCCACCAACTTTTATGCACTATACATATTGCATTCTGTCCCCCCTTAATATGCAGTATTTCCTCCTTTCTCTAGAGGCTCCCGACCTCCAGTGCAGGGACATTGTGTAACCTTGCACTCTGTGTTAGGCCTCTATATTGTAATGAGACTCATCCCGACATCCCTTTCTCCCATCTTTCCTGGGATCCTTCCCTCACCTCCTCTGCTCCCTGAGCCCCAGAGTGGCTCGCTCGATTCTGTTTCATCACACATCAAACACGCTTGACGCTCTCCGCGCGGGCAGGACCCGGGGACCGCAACATCTGCACAGGGAGACGTGCGGGGGTATGTATGCGTGGGTGAGGGTGTGGGGGGGGGGGGCTTTGGCCTCAGAGGAGTGTGCGCGGGGAGGACGATGCATGCTACAAGCAGATGTCACCAGGACCTGAACAGCAGGCTTGGGGGGGGAAGCCGCAGGGAAAGAGCCGAAGCGAGGGAGCCACCCCTACGGCCCAGCCCGGGGAAGGAGGAGAGAAGAGATGTACCGGTCTCTCCAAACACTCCACCTCTGCTCACCTTGCAACACGGCTCTCACACGCTCCCCCGGTTTGACAGTACAACAAGATAATTAGTCAGCTTGGTGCTAATAACCTAATCATTACTTGTCTGAGTGTTTTTCTTCCATTTCAAAATCAGTGTCCTCTACAGGCAGTCCCCTGAGTCCTGACGGGGAGGCGGAGGGGCAGGCGAGGTGAACAATTACCTTTGTCTGGCTAGTCCCAGTTGGCATGAAGAGAACCAAGGCTCTGATCCAGACCAAAGCAAAGACCTTTTTTAATGGCGAGAAAGAACCTGCTCTTTGGAGAGGGTCACCGTTGCTCTCACATCCATTAACACCGGAGGTATTTCATCACTAGCTCCTTCTGGCAGGCGGGAGCTGCGGAGGGACTGTGATCAGCCTGAGCTGAGCACAGATGCTGACATTCCCCCAGTTAGTGAACGTGGCAATCGGGAGCTTCCGCTGTCAATGAGTCATCAAAGGGCTTGTTTGAGAACAGCTGTTGACGTCAGTTCACTGCCACGAGCATTAACCTCTATTGAAAAGTGAAGGTTTTTTTTTTTTCGTTCTTGAATCGCTAATGGTCTTTTCATCATGCACATTTCTAAGGTCTTATGTCCTAATTAGATCAGTCATAGGAAGGTAGCTTTTGTCTTGTTTTAATAATTATTTAAAGAATAATTCGAAACGTTAAGCAAGACTTTGAATGAAAGTAACTTTTTTTATGCATTTCATTCACTCATCTCGGGATGTTCGGTACCACTTTGTTTCAGACCGATGCCAGAATTCAACTCTTCACCGATAGTAGTCCATTCTTCTAATTTATCTTTTCGAGTTCCTGATTATAAAACGGTCACGAGGAGGCCCCACACGAGTACCAATACCTCAAAATAAAGCCGGGTATCAGCCTGACACCGATACCTGGTATTGGTACTCGCCCATCCCTACTCATTACTGTACACTACCGTCCTTAGCACTACAGGAACACAGTCCCGTCATTCTTTTGAATGAGCCCAGGCCAATATATAGTGAGTGTGCCAACACAAAGGCCAAGATTAGATTAGATTAGATTAGATAGATAGATAGATAGATAGATAGATAGATAGATAGATAGATAGATAGATAGATAGATAGATAGATAGATAGATAGATAGATAGATAGATAGATAGATAGATAGATAGATAGATAGATAGATAGATAGATAGATAGAGAGAGAGAGAGAGAGAGAGAGAGATAGATAGATAGATAGATAGATAGATAGATAGATAGATAGATAGATAGATAGATAGATAGATAGATAGATAGATACCACCTATTCTGATCTCACTTCTACAAAAACACAAAATCTTGATTACAAGTTAGGCAATACTGAGAGATGGTACATATTAAAAGTAAAAAATGAGACAAATGATTAAAAACTGATTTTGCTATGACTTTTGATTGTATCCAAACTATTTTGTTGAACATGAATACACTAAGTCAGTTTTAACATAATAAAATATATTTTGTTAAAATCTGCATGTCTAGGTAAATGAATGTTTTCTTAAATTGATCAAACTGGATTTATAGTGGATTACTCATTCACTGCCTTTGACAAGTATACTTGTCAATTACATTTTTTTCTACGGGGCGAAATGGGGGAGAATCTGATTATGCTCCACTGTAAATGTCAAATTTGGAAACAACTTTACTGATGCACAACCACCAGAAGGTGATATCATAGCCCCATTTTATATGACATAAACACAGTTTGTGCAACCGACATTTTTCTACTGTCATTTGGCAGATTCGGTTTATATATAATTATTGAACACAATATCGTGTGGGTATTAAAAGATTTGACATTTTCTAAAATGGCTGGCAGTTAATGAGTAGTTGACACATCAACAGTAAATTGTAGCTAATGTTCTATTATTGCAACTAAATCATATGGAAATGCCTGTGAACCAAATCCTGCAGCAACAGAGAAAAGCTGCTCTTTGCCACGAAACCGCCATCATAATTCAGTCTGGTGTTTTTTGGGTTTGTGGAGTTTGACTCCCCCCCGCTGCGCTCGCCACTGACAGCTGTCGTGTCGTCATCTTTATTATTCAGATTTCTGGGAGCCAAACAGCTGTTTTGCATGTCACATTGAATCACCGGCTCGTCCACACCGCTGATACGAAGGTGACAGAAACATTCAAGATGGTCTTGAATTGTAGTGAAGCGCGAAACAGTGAACGGTTACTGCTTAAAAGTTCTAATATAATCTGCGGTATGCCAATGAAGAACTAAACAAATTCATCTTTTTAAGTGTGCTATGGGGGCTGTTAGCGTGGAACACTCAGAAAGCGCACATCCATACTTGTATATAAATTATATTTCAGGATGAATAAAACATCCAGACTTGATGTCGGGGATTTTTAACTGCAAAGACAAGTGTCAAAGCAGAAATAGAGACAATTAATTGCCGCGGCCAGTAACAATATTTCTCCTGTAACAAACTGCTGCAAATGAATCACTGGCAAGTGCATAGTAGGCAGTAGACTTTATGAGATGAACCGAATGCATTGCTTTAGTTGACAGCAAAGTCGCTGCACTTTATCACAGTGCAAGTAATGAGAGTTAACTTCCCAGCATCTGTGGGAAGCGAGTGCTGTACAACAACCTCCATGCATTTTTTATCAACCGCAATTACTCAAGACACCATGTTGATATTTCCCCATTCGTTTCATTTGGGAGGATTGGCATCAGAAATCCGGAGGACTTCTGCAGGGCTAAATGGTCTGCGCTGCTGTCAATGATAAGTCTACAACTGTTCAGCTATTTATTTTACAAAGGATGAAGCTAATGGCCAGGCTGTGCTGATCAGGGATCAGCTGGATGCTTTTCACATCTGTCAGTTGACAACTCACCTCCATGACCACGTCGGTTAATGATTTTTGTGTGAGAACTTCGATACGAGACAAAAAGCGTCTGCTCAAAACTACAACTTTTACTGCAATTTGGTGTCGTGTCTTACAGTGAATATCAAGTATGTAACGGCTTTTTCCATTTTGATGCACCTTAAAACAAATGCAGTAACTCTATATTGTCCCTAAAATTGTGCATTTTTTCCCCCCACATACATACACGGGCTACAGAACAATGGTCCTTTGTGCTGAGCTGGTTGACAAGAGCAAAATATAGCTCAAGTGGCTATGCAAGCGATTTTACAGGAAGAGAAGACAAATGATGACAGACGCTAAAATAAATGGTGCACTCCAAGACACAGACGAATGATACATATGAGAAACATAAAGAAAATTCAAGTTAACCAACGAAAGTCAAGTGACAAAAATCTTTTTGGGGAAGGAAGTAAAAATAGATAGCTGAAATAATGTGGTTGCACAAGTGTGCACACCCTCAAAACCGGGATGTGGCTGAGTTCAGTATTAACCAATCACATTCAAACTTGTCAACCCCCCACAAAAAAAATTGGCAATAATATGTTCTATGCAGCCCACTAGTCTAAATACAGTATTCAGGAAAAAAAAGGGAAAAAAATAAGAAAAAAAAGGGAAAAAAATAAATAAATACAGTATTCTGGTTAATATTGCGTTAGTTTGATATGAGTTACTAGGCAGAAAAATTCAGCAGTTTTTATCATTATCAGAAGGTGCTTGCTGTCGAGTGAAAATGACATCACAGTTGCTCTGGTCTCAGGTAACAACCAATCTCAGGAGAGCTTCAGAAAACAGGTGAGCTGTGATTGGCCGTTGCCGGAGCCCTGAGCAACTGTAGTGGCAAAATGGCCGTCCCCTGAGATGGATAAAAACGGCTGGATTTTGCTTCATTACTCTTATTCCGCAAACGTAATATTAATCAGAATGTCATTTCTTAGACCAGTGAAGTCACATATAACAGATTATTGTCAAGAAATGTTTCAGTTTGCCTTCCACTTTTAAAGAGAAAGTCAACCCTGGAATTTTCTTAACAATAATATGGTCCATGCAGTAAACACACTATTCTGATTAATAAAACTGCAAAATCAACCCGTTTTTATTCATTTCAGAGGATCCATTTTGTCATTTGCTGAACTGAAAATAACATCATAGTTGCTCTATAGGCTCAGGCAACAACCAATTGCGGCTCACTTGTTTTCTGAGTTTGTTTCTGTACATCAATAATAAACTTGCAGCATCATACCAATCAAGTATGTATAATGAAAGGTAAGATTATATTTGTAAGATTTTTGTTCTCTCACTAAAATACCGAAGAGTAGCAAAGCACAGTATAGGCAAACATTAAGAAACGGGCACAAGTGATTTTTGTTTTTTTCCAATGCCACCACTAATGAGTCTAACAATGCTGTGTTGTCTATTTATATGCAGCGATGAATATTCTCAATCAATCTCAATTAGCAGCAGTTGTATTCAATTATCTTTTGTAGACTGTGGGCGGTGATAAAAGGGCTGAATATCAACTTCTCCCTGACAACACAGAGCACATGTGAGTGGATTGACAGGCTGACTTGTACCTCGATCAAGGTGCAGAGTCCAGGGTGGCGGATTCCTACAGTCTCGGATTTGTTGTAATTGACAGGTGCAGAGAGACCTACTGAGGTCCTGATGGAGCGCTGCGCCATTTATGCAGATTAACACGTCAAAAGTACAAATGAATAAATAAACTGGTAAGCCGAATCAGGCATTTAGCCTGAGGGGATGCCATCGTTAGTAGATTAAACAAAGTGACTAATCAGAAAAACAATCCGCTACTGAAGTAGAGGAAGTCAAAAGATGCCAAAGCCTGAGGGTAAAGAGCTAAGTAATTGTAATTATTTAGCTACTGGAAAACAAAGACATGAATTCATAATCAGCAGAATAGTGACAGATGATATTTTTTTTTCCAGATATTCGGCATTATGACAAGGAGGGATGACTGTTTTGATCAAAGCGAAAGTGCTTGTCTTTCCACATTTTTTACATGCTGACATGTGGGCGAATCGCATGTTCACCAGGATGTCGATTTTGAATTTCCCAACTACAAATGAACCATTGGGACCAGGATCACTAGTAAGCCTCCTATTCCCTCGGCTGCCATCAGTCGCTGATACCCAAGGTAGACGCCTTGGGGGAATACTTTGGGTCATTCAGCAGAAAAAGGTGAGCTAGCAGATAAAGAACAAACGGGACCCATGCAGGGTGTTTTTGACACTAAAAAGAAAATTCCACTTGCTTTGAAATCCAAATGAGCAGATGTGAGGTCCTTTCTCCAAACCCACGCCACTACCCATGAATCAAATGCTCATGTTTGAACTAAAAAAAAAAAAAAAAAAGTATGTTTTTTCATGATGTGTTTTTCAACCTTGGATTGAACCTCTCAAGCTTGGATACAACGCTAACTGTCAAAAGCTAATTTCGCCTAAACTGGCCAAAAGCACCCAGACTTCCTCCTCCTTTGACCTTCACACCAAGCCAAGGCCTCGAACCTTAGCTATTGATTTTCCAAGGTATCTGTTTACTCCTGATCTGCGCACTTTCCCAGCTGCTTGGAGAGCATCATTTGCCCCGAGGCGATCAGCAGGGCTCAGCTTGTTCCAGTCTTTGATCATCGTTCAGCCAGCGGATTAACATATGCACGCTCTCTTCCTTCCTTTTGTCGCTGCAGCTTGATAATAAATCGACGGCCTTCCTTCTATCGTTCTCTCCCCCTCCCTCGCCGCAATACGGGAAGAGCCGTGAATCAATCACGCCGCTTTACGCCTCGTGTCCGACACGGATGCAAATCACAGAGGGATCCGCGGGTAAAGCTCTGCTTATTAAAACCCGATGCCTGACTCATTACGAGCCCGCTCGTGCGCATTGCCTGTCGCCAAGACGGGCAGCAGGTGAGGCGAAACGTAACGTTGATGAAACAGACGGCTTTACCGATCTCGACAAGAAAAAATCTCGTCCCAAAAGAGGCCAAGAGGTTGTGTCTACTTCTGCAAAGCTAGAGAATTGAAATTTTAACCGTTTTAATTACTGTTGCATTGTGGGAGGTTAGAGGCTTTTCAGACAACAACAAACCCGGTAAGCTTTTTTTTTTTTAAATAAAGGGCCAGGATTCCAGGGTTTAACACTGAGAATGACTTTGTAAGTAGGACACTAGATAAATGTGCATGAGGCCGAGCTGGAAAAAGAGAAAGTGTGTGTATTTCCAGGCAGACAGGTGACTTTTTTTCATTATAAGCATCCTATGTGGTTTCTCTAATGGCCATAGTTGAGACGCAACCTCGCTCCCCATCGCCTTTTTTTATTTATTACGACCTAATTATATCAGTGTGTCAGCTAACCAGCTCCTTGCCCTAAATGCCATAATGTTCTCATGGTTGCGATTCTCGTTTTTCGTGCCGTGTGAAATTTAACCCCACACCGGATGGCACAGTATTCATGTTGTGATTTGTGTTTTTGTGGATTTGGTTTTGTTGGTAGTTTTTCAGTGTGCCCCTTTTTCATGTCCGACTCCTTAGGTGTTTGTGCCCACCTGTTATGTGAGGAGTGGAGTTAGGACTCGCAGACAAGTAACTAGAGTTGGGAGTGTCTTTATAGATTACAATGACGGATGAAAACCCACGTCCGTGCTTGCTTAGTCCGCCATTTTTTTTAAGTTTATCATCATTCGCCATTGGTCAGCAAAAACGGGGGTCCATCAGAGACGGACCGTCACTCCCAAAAAACTCTGAAAAAAGGTGGGTTTTTCACCCCCCCAAAAAAAGTTTGATCACAGGAGCAAAATCAGGTTGTGCTTAGAACATTGTGATAATTTTTTCATTTGTCAAGACTTCAAAAAAAGAGTTTTACAGAGAAGGTATGCATTAAAATAATTATAATGTATGACATCCTTGTGTAAGCATTATTATTTATCTCAAGGCCGGGCCGAGTGTCCTCTTTTATGGGAATCAAAATATGGACACCCTATGCTAAGTCATATTAGAGCTGTCAAAATGAATCGATTAATCGACAAGTCATCGATTATCAAATTAATTAACAACTCTTTTAATAATCGCGTAATTATTTGGAGCCATTTTTTTTTTTATTTAAAATTGTCCAAATTCTCTGATTTCAGCAATATCAACTTTAAATCCTTCATGAAAAGAAGAATGATTATCTTCTGTGTTTAGTCAAAATAAGACATTTGCAAACATCTGATGTTACTTTGGTAAACAATGACCAAACCGGTAACATCAATCCCCCTTCTTCTTCTTCTTTTTTTTTATCACTATTTCAATATGAAGTACGAAAAAAACACCAATCACCGGATAATAACAGTAATCCCCCCCAAAAAAAATTGTGACAGCACTAAGTCAGATTAAGGTTTCATGTTCCAGCTAATGAATCATTTCCAAAATACGGCTCTAAAGGCTTAGTCTATTCAGGATGCAAAAAAAATGAAGCAGAGGATTTTACGTGTTGAATAAAAAAATACCACAACAACACAAGTTCAGGACTGTCGGGATGAGGAGGGGTGGGGCGAGATGTGAGCGGGCCTGCCAGGTGCCAGAGCTGAGGCCCTATTAAAAAACTGAAGCCCAGCTAGTCGGACGAGATCCATGGTCTCACCCCGGGAAAAACAACAACCCCGCTCACCCTGACAGAGAGACAATCAGCCGCGTGCTACTCAGGGTGAGGCTGCAGTGACCCGCCGTGCCGAGATGAGGCTGCTTCTACACACTGATGAGCGCTTTGGCAGACATCAAACGTCGACGCCGCGGACCCCCCCCTGACCTGCCAGCGCCACCTTGTCTCCTGCTATCTGTTTTTATTTGAGGTTGATGCGGGCAGACACATCGGCAAATATCGATCACGGCACGTAAAATCCTCCCACCGGGTTTGAGAGGTGATTACAAGCCTCAGGACAAAGTTGATGCAGACCGCGTAGGTGTGTGTGTACATTTGGGGTTTTTCATAACCCACCTGTCAGACGGGCCGAGGAAAGCGGACTCGCATTGTTTAGTTCAAGTCTCTCCAATCATCTGTGGAAGAGAGACATCTCTGAAGAAACACCCAAGCAGACAGGCGGGAACACTATAACACAGAAAATACAGAACACGGAATAATGCATGTGGAATCCAATCATCGGAATTCAAATGATTTGAATGCCTCCCCGACCGGCTCTCCTTTTCTTGCTTGCCTTCTGTTGAGGCCTCACAAGTCACCAACAGGATGGGGAAGGATTCAAAAGGTTCGCATTCAGAATGGCCTGTTATTAATTAAGCTGGCGGGGTGCAGTTTTTTGACAGGGGCTCCCGAGGCGGCAAGCGCCGTGGATCTTGGCGCTGACCTGGCCCAGCAGGGATAGGGACTGTGTGGCTTTGAGGTGGTATTGATAGGGGGGGGGGTGATGGGAACAAGGAGGGAGGGGTGATGCTGGCTTCATGCCGACAGCTAGGCCTGCCGCGTCTGCGTGCCCGCTTTGAAGTGTCACCTTGAGGGAAGAGCCGGTGGCCGGGAAGCCAGGAGGGCGGGAGCGGCGGAGAGGAGTGGCATGCTTGGCATCGCCAGACACGGTGCTTTAATATTGCATGGGCTCCCGTCCATCTCTCTACACACTTAGGACATTCCTTCTGCTTGATTTAGTTTGAAAGTAGATCTTTGTTGTTGGGTGTTTTTTTTTTTTTTTCCTCCAGCCCCTCCTCCTCTCGCCATGGAGCAGCTCAACACCTGTGCTGGTTTTGTGCTCATTCTTGCCTGAACAAATGTCAAGCTCTGCAGTCAGAGGAACTTTAGCAGCCAGCTGCATTATGGCAGCTGACAGTGTTGCGTTTGGCCTGCCATTAGGGTTGTAACGATATCCAAACATCACGATACGATAATTATCACGATATTGTGGGGAGCTTGGCGATACAAAAAAAAGGTCACAATATTGTAAAAAAAAAAAGCTCATATTCAAAAAAAAAATTATCTTGTGCTTTTATACATTACAACAATAAAAAATATTATAATCTAAATATATAAAAATATATATATTGAGCACACATTGAGTTCCTACACATATTGACTCGCTTCACAAGCATATTAGGTTCTCCTTCATCTGACCATTTGCGTGGATTTTAAAAAAATAAGGGCCAAAACATGCCTCGTGAAAATTAAACTGCACTAAAAAAAAAAAACTAGACACCAGAGGGTGCTAGAACTGCACAAATGGAAATCAACCCGACTTTTTTAACAGATGTGCGGATTTTAATATCGTGACATGACGACGACGATATATTGTGGCAGTTTTAACATTGCAATATCACGATATTGTCGTTATCGTTACATCCCTACCTGGCACACTGCGACTTAAGCCAATAACGTAAAGGTTCTTCTTTCAAGCGGAGTTCTGTGTTAAGTAAGTTTAGTACTAGACTTTACTGTACAGTATTCATTTGTTAAGTCCAAGTCTTTGTATATGTCAGTTTCATTTTTTTTTTACGTTTTATATATTCCTCTTTATTCAATACATTATATTATTATTTAATGTATCCGAGTCAGTAAATATCTTAATATATAGAGGAGCAATTAGGGCTGCGTATCAATTCTAATTTCCTCAATTGATTCCATTTCGATTCTCAAGAGTTTAGTTCGATTCGATTTTTTTTTTAATTAGATTCAATTCAATTCAGTTCAATCCGATATTGATTAATTATGGAACAACAACTCTTCTTAAATCTCAAGGACAGTAACTGATCAAATGATTGAGTTTATTAATGAAAGTAACGCTTGTTCCTAATTGCTTAAGTGTTACACAAACATTGACATATTTAGACAGAAGTGTCAACAATATCTATATATGAGAAACATGTATGTATGTATTTATTTATGAGAAATGTTCAGAAAGCTATGATAAAATACCATTGTGATTTGAGAACTTGATTTTGACCTGGGGGGAAAAAGAGAAACAATAATATAATTTAATATTTTTGAGAAATTAGAGAATATAAATCTAAATTCGATCCAAATATTGTCATTATTTTCCAATTATAACGAGTAATATAATGTAACATGTTATCCTGTGCCCCATGCCCACTGCTAACATAAAATGGAATATATTGTAGTTTCTGTATAACCAATACACACTCAAGCAAAGACAACCTTCACTTCAATGATTGTATATTATTAGGTGAAGAACCGCTAAAAGTGCTTTAAGGCCTTTTTCCTCAAGAAAATGACACTGACACAACTTAAAATTGTCTTTCCTTTTACAGTTGTACATTTGCAGGCCAGCAGCTATCGTGAGAGAATCTAACATGGCAGCAGCTTGAGGACGTGCATGAGACGGAGTTTTTATCAATACAGTCTGCTGAAAAGAGATGTTTTGAAGTGAGGAAACAGCGTATTAGAAAATAAATAAAGAAAAACATTCACACTGCATACACTTTCTGCACACTTTAACAACCGGCCCAGTTCACAAATAGCAGTTTTAACTCCCTGATTAGCACTGACATCTGCAGCCTTTCATCTCTCCCTCCATCTTGTTTTTAATCTGATTAACCCAAACGGGCATCCTTTAATGGCCTCTTTTTTTTTTTTTTGTAACGCTGAAAGACGAGAGATAATTAAAATAATTAAACCGTTGGGACCGGACTGTGCATGCGAGTCTCCGGCTTTTTTTCTTTTCTTCTCCCTTTAACTTTGAATTCTGCCTGGCTTACTTACTCAAGAGAGAGGCAAACTCATCATCCGCACTTAAAGGCATTCAGTTGACTCTCGGAGGTCCAATTGGTGTTTTTTTTTTCTTTCTTCTCCCCCTCCAATACCATCGACCAATGTAGGACCCGATCTTATAGGTTCAGGGCCGTCACATCAATATGGAAATGGAGTGGGGGGGGGCATACAGTATTTTTCTAAACAGCATTTATAGTATATATTTTTTTTTTTTAGTCTGCATGTTTTGTATGAGCCTGAAGATTAAAAATGGGAGAAAGTATGCTTTGCTCTAATGATTATTTATTCATGAACTTTTAAGCTTTTAATGAGGACAAATGAAGCCGTTTTCCAGTGTGTCAGTATGTTGTATGCTTACCAAAAATATTCTTGTTTAGCAATTTATTTTTCACGGGGTGTCCGTGAGGAATAAACACTAACATTTAAATACACAGTAACCAGCATTTTAGAGCTCAGTTTATCTTGAGCTTGCACTAATATAAAACCCTATACAACTTTTAATGAGACGATGTGATGATACTGATGATTTATTAATTGTCAATAATGCTTGTAATTAAAGCTAAATTATATTTTAATGGCTGACCACTGCATGAATCTAGTCGTGCCATTTGATTGGAATAAGATTCCAACTTCTTCAGACTTTTAAGAAACAAAGCACTTTATTAACCAATAACCTCCTGAAATTAAACGTATTCTGCGGCATATTAATAATTTAAACATATAACTAGTTCTCATTCATACGAGTAGTACACGTGTAACTTCTACACACGGAGTAAAAAAGTAGGTTACATAGTGACTGAATTATATATTGTATCATAGGTGTTCATACGGAATATTCAATACTATAATTACACATCTTCAGATGAATTCAAAACTTTACTTCCTGTCGAAAAGAATCAAATGAATTCTTGCATGAGGGTTTTACCAAAAGCATGAGCACTGACGCCCTCCATGTAGCGCAGCCTCAACTTTACACAAGTTGGATGTCTTTTTCTACTCCGCATATACTGTATTTTCATTTCATTCAGATCATTTTCACAGGGCTTCATTTCATGTTGGCACACACTAAAAAGGAAAAAAAATCCCTTTGCTGGAAGTACTTAAGATTTATATTTAAATTTTCATGGAATCTTTGAGAACATTGAGGAGCAATTTCACATTTGCACTGACATCTAATTTCTCAAGTAGTGTCTGAATGCACAAATTGCCACGGATTCCCTATGTGCCCAATTATCTTGCATCAATTTTCTTGACCTGGTGGAATGCTGGTAAATTAATCATAGCACTTTTTTGGACTCTCATAAAACACATACGCAGGCGTTTGATAAAGTAATCATACTGGGTTGTGCTCACACAAAAAAATTAATGCATATTTCATCTCAATAGCAGAATATGTGTACCAACGAGGCCTAATTGGGATTCGGGAGGTGGTTAAAAAGAAAGGAAATAGAAAAAGAAGGAAGCAAAAGGGAGGAGGGGTGCAGACACACACGTACTATAATATATTTTTGAGATTTTGTGTTTTTATTTGAATATAGCTACATTTTTAACTTTTAGTTTTTTCGGATTTTACTGGTGTCTATTATATATGCATGCATATTATGCGAAATGAAGCGGTCAGAAGGGAACGTACGTAGATCAACTTGTTCAAAATAGGATTATGAATAATGCTGTTAAATATACAGTTTAACACATTTCATGGATTTATATATATATATCAACAATTATGTGATCAACATCATATTTACCTGACCTAACCTGTTGATCCCGTCAGGTCCAAGGTTTGGCGTCATTATTAAAGCTATAGTGCCCTCTGCTGGAAAGGAAGAAAACAGCAAGCATTAACATGGTTAGGAGGAACATACAATGTACTGAACTGGATAGAACACTACTGAACACTACAAATGTCCTCCCAAAAAGGAAATCCGTCACAAAGTTTGCGTCTGAAACGCTTCAAATGTGGTAACATTAACTGATTTTGAATGACTGTAGTCACTTGTTAAAGACAACGGTGGAATCCAGTTTCGTCCAAATAAATAATGGTTTATGGCATTTTAAAGAATCTGCATTTTATACTTCCCCGCCACATTTTATAACAGACAGAGGTACGTAAAATTAAGTACTGTAGAAGCAAATCGTGATTAGCATAGTTTAGCATTCAGACAGAGCTAGGCTAGTTGCAGTCGTTAGCCTACATTTTGGAACAGGCATGGCACAGAAAATATATGTTAACAAAAATTTACCTAATAACAAATAACTAATCAGCAAAACAACCTGAAACACCAATATCACTCCACGTCCTTTTTGAGTGCATTTTTTTTCAAGCACTCGAGGAAGAAAAATAACACGCTCGAAAGGCATTCTGGTCCTTCAAAATGAAATGAGGAAGTAAAACAATTTGCCAATTTAGGGAAGGTGAAAAAAAAGCCTAAGAAATACAAACGTTCAAAATGCTACACATAATTTAATCAAGAAATGTACTGTTTTGGTCGAGAGTGCAGATTTACAGTTATGGTGGTGGTGGTTGTTTTTTTTAAGTGCCACCATAAAATAAAAAAAATAACTAATGCATGATTATCGTCATCGTTATTTATATGTAATATTATTATGCACAATCTAAATATAGTATGTTTCCTAATTACCTAATGATTCAATTGAAATGAATTGGACATTAAATGCACCTAAATAAACTTTGAAGAACAATTTTTAAAGAAAAATTAAATGCAAGCGAGTTTAACTAAATACAACAAGTGAGGTCAGCACTACTAAAAGTTTTCGAATAAATGACAGCTGAACTGTAGTTATGCAGTGATTCTTTAGCATACCAGTAGAGGGCGCTTGTAATATCCACACCACACTAGAGAATTTTTGTGCTTGTCAGAAATTTACTGGCATTACAAGGTACTGATGTAAGCAGCCAAAATCTAGTCAAATGTTTTATCATTTGTCTAACTTTTGAGGTTTGAGGTTCAAATCTAATCCCCCCCCCCCCTTTTTTTCTATGGGTATCCTGGCTTCCTTCCAAAAAATGACCTATAGTTAAAGACTAACTACCTATAGGTATGACTGTGACTTAGTCTATGTGCCCTGCACGTCAGTTGTACCCCACCTCTCAACCCAAGTCAGCAGGGATGAGCTAGATGAATGCCTTTAAACCTGAATACAGTATACTCTTCGCATTTGATGGGCACAAGTACAGAACACTCAATATTGTAGTGCAAAACATTGAAGATGACCTTTATTGTTCACAGTTAAACACAAGCCACTGCTTTAAGAACTTCCTTTTTTGCCATGTCATCCATTCGAGAGTCCTGGTTTTTTCCTTTTGTGCAGATTGTACCTTCCGTCTTAGGTTGCTGTAATGACTACGGTTGGCATTTAAAGTGGCTCGTTGAACATGCTATAGATAGCGCGGCAAGAGGACATGACAGCAGGAGATCCTGGTGGACAACAGGATTCAGAGAGACAAGAAACATCATTGACTGTTGGTGCACGGGGTGGGGGGGTCAAGAAAGCGATTCGGTGCCACTGCCAACATTAAGGGGTAAAAACACTTCTGCTGAGAAGAATGTGCATTTTGTCACAGTAAATGATTCCTGGAAATCTTGAAGAATATGATGGAGCAACAGTAGTATTACAGAGCTTGGTCACTTCGTCAGCTCAAATTAGATTCATGTGTGAGCGTCCTTGATGAAAGGATAAATAAAACAGAAAATACAGGTCAGAATGTGCTACTAAAATGCATAAATAGTCATCTGTTTCTACAACTCATACACTTTCCATTTTGCAGCCTTCAAGAAATGAATGAACCAATATGTTCCCCTACACACAAGTGCAAACACACTCCTTCAGACAAAATTTGAACAAAAATTCATTGTAATTATAATTATTAATGGCAATGTTACTTATTAATTCCTAACAATGATATGGCCAAGTTCATATTTTGAGTCATGTTTTTCCTCACGTGCAATAGGAAGTAGTCACGAAAGCTGATCAGGTTTTAACAGCCATCTTAAATAATAGGAAAGAGACGTCCAAAAAGGAAAATTAAAATATGAGCAAGGTATTCCAATTCATCCAAATGATTTTTCCCCATAATTGATCCTTTGGTCAGTAGATAAAATCTGGAGGCAAAATTTAAAAACTTATCTCACCTGTTTGCATCATTAACACTATAAACTACATGAACACGGTGTAGGGCCCGAGACGCTTTGTTTGGATGGAGCAAAGTGGAAAGGTATAAATATTTTGTAATGAATGTTAAGCAATTCCCAAGTGTCAAATAGAAGTTCATTTTTCAGCTCACTTTCTGCTTGTGTTATCTCAAAGCATCGTAGTCATAACAGAGTTCATGTTCAGTATCTGTAGGGCTGATGTATATTTGTCAACATGATGAATTGGTATTTTGGGAGGGCAAACAAAAGAAGGAGAGAGGAGGGGGAAATCCTGTTGTCCACTCAGCGGAATGGAGCAAATAATACTGACTTTCAAAGAGATGCTGACGTGCATCTTTGACTGATTTGCAAATCCTTTCAAACGTTAGCTTTGGACTTCCAGGCTCAGTTGTGTCTTAGCTGTGCTCATGATGCGTTTCATTGTAGTCCATTATCTTTAGCTGTTGCTGCCGGGGCCGCCCAGTCCCCGACGGGCCCCGCCCTATCTTCCTGCGGGGGCTTTCCTGACTAGGGGCCTGCTGTTTTGGCTCCGAGGAATTCTTGATGGGTGCAGTGAGAGGAGCAGCCAAGGAAGGGGTTGGAGTCGGGATGGTTGGAGTGGTCGAGGGCGCGAGGGCAACGGAACCCGGGCAAGGCAGCTCCGTGCACAGCTCAGGCTTCAGGCTGTGGGCAAGGCCGGCAAGACGTGGCGGCTGCGGCTGCTCGTCCTCTTCCTCCTCCTCGCCGCCGCACTGACTTTCGCTTTTGTTGCGAAACAGCTCGCGTGCCCTCATGCCGAGGAAGCTTTTGGCGCTGGGGTAGGAGCCCACAGTAAGTGGTGCGTCAGATGGTGTCAGAGTTGCAAGCAGGTTGGTGCGGGGGCAGGACAGAGGGAGGTCCGCAATTAGAGATGGGCCTGACTCCTTGCTGCCGTTGACCGAATTGGCAGTGGTCTTGGAAGATTTGCTCGCCTTTTTTAGTTGCCCTGGTAATAAAGTGCTGCCGTTGCCGCAGTGCGAGTCATATGGTGGTCTACTGTCCATCTCCTCAGCGGTGCAAGTTTTACTTGGTCCATCAGGCACCAGGATGCTATTCAAGAGAAAAATAGACAATAAACTATTATTAGTACAGTAACTTCTGGACTATAAGACGCTACTTTTTTAACTCGCATTCGACCCCGCGGCTAATACAAAGGTGCGGCTTATCCATCAGATCACAAGGAGGCGCACTAAAAAAGAAGCGCAAGAGCGTCAGGCAGAGCAAAACAAACCAAGTGAGCCCAAATACAGAAGGAAAGACAGAACAAGAGCGAGACAATTTGCGCCTTCATTATGGAAAAGAAAGTAGCGGGAACCCTTATATACCGGTGCGGAAACACCTGCGGCTTATATGTGTAACAAAATTGAGTATTTCCCAAATTTAGCTAGCACGGTTTATAGTCCAGAAATTTCTGTAGTCAAGGAGGCCGATATTTCCAGTCGATATTCATTTGCAGTAAAAGAGAAAATATTTGCGTCAACATTTTTAAAATGTACCTTTTCTTTTAATTTTAAGCATATCAACAATAGACATCTTTATGTAAAAGAGAAAATATTAGCATCAAAATTTTTACATTTTTGTTTTAATTTTAAACATAAAGAATAGACATTTTTGTTTAAAAATTATAGAGAAAATTGCAGGGAGTTTCTAAGGTCATCAGCATTTCTTAATTAATTTGCTCCCCAAAATATACAAATACGTTCTATTTTAAATATTTTAAGTGTCCCAAAGACATATTTATACTTTTTTTTTAAATGTTTTTTTATGCTAGCTAGAGCATATAGAAGGCTTTGATGTAGCCTCTTAACTGCACAGAACGGTTGAAGAAATGGTAGTTATTACAAAAACGGCCAGGTGGCGGCAGCAGAGCAAAAGAGATCAACCAGGGCCAAGTTGAAACAAAGCTGTTTTCCTTACAAGTTGAAATAGATTTGTGAATAATGATGAAACTTAGCTATATTCTAATGCTAATTGCTGCAAAACGGAGCCAGATAGAAATATACTTTTTTTTGTTCCTGATGAAAGATGAGACTAATCTTTCTGTTGGTGGGTTCCATACTTTTATAGCAATAGAACAATGTTCCGTGGGCCTTGCAAAATCAGTCAAAATACAGTAAAACAGCTGGGAGTGGAAGGGGATTGCTTCAGTGAAAATGGCTGGGAGTGAATGAGTTAAGCTAAATTAAAAACTAAGCAAGTAAATAGTTTAGTTTTAAGATCAGAATAGAAAGATGCTGAATATTGCATTAATGAGGAAAATCCGATGTATTTTGGTGCAATAAGATTACGATCTGCTTTGCTGAACTGAACTAGACTGCCAAACCTGGAATCAGCAGGCATGCGTCCATCAGCTTTGACCCCTGCTGGCAAGCCAGTACTGCTAGCTGGAGCCTCCATCTCCACTTTGCTGTACAGTTGCAGGACTTCAGTCTGCAACAGTTGGGTGTTTCTTTTCTGAGCCTGGTACCTGTTGTCGGAGGCCTGCAGCTCTGCCCTGAAGATGAGATGAATGCAAGGAAAAAGTAAGGACAAATACACGTACAATACAAAGTGGTAAAAAAAAAATCATGTAAAACAGATGGTGAACTTTAATCATGTTAAACATTTTAAAGGGATGTAGATTTTACTGAAGCAAAAATGACAACTCACTTTGCTTGGCATTTCACATCCTCAAGGAACTTCTTCTGCTCCGCAATGAGGTGTTCCTTCTTGGAGAGGAGGATCTCCAGCTCAGCGGTTCTCTGATGTGTTGCCTCAAGTTTCTGGCCCTGAGCCAGCAGGTTCTGTCTCAGAGCCTCCACCTCCTTCCTGTAGGAAACTTGCAGCATCTTTGCCTCATGGGTGGTGGGTCGCTGCACATCGTAACAAAAAAAAGGGAAAATAACAGCGATGTATGCCTGCTGCGTGTTTGTTATTTTCTACTCCAATTAGTCCTTTAGGAAGCCATCTTGCCATCATACCTTGGTATTATCTGCGCCTATAAACTGCAGTTCCTGCATGGACAGTTTGTGTGCCTCTCCAAGGAGAAGTAGCTGTTTGTTCAGGAAGCTTATTTGCTGTTGGGTGCTCTCACTGTTGCTTAACTGAAGGATGCATGAGAGAAAGATGGCAGAGAGAAAAAATTATACCACAGCTGGTCAATGGTACTTCATTTATATAGCGCTTTTCCACCTTACAAGGCCCTCAAAGCGCTTTACATTTGACTACTCATTCACCTACTGATGACGCAGCTTCAGGAGCAACTTAGGGTTTCAGTATCTTGCTCAAGGATACTTTGACGTGGTCACAATGGCTTGGGATCGAACCTACAACCTCTGGGTTAGGAGACGACCACTCTACCACTGAGCCACGCAGCCCACAGGTCCGGCACTCGTCGGTTTGGGGGGGAGATTTTTAAAAAAATATTATTTTCAATATTTTGTTGATTTTTTTTGTTTGTTTATTTTGGGGAGACTTTTTCCCTCCATTTTCTCCTCGTTTTTCATCGCAAATGGAATGTTTAGCAGCTTTTATTCTTTGAGTTACTTCATTAACTGGTGAGCCCGCTCTTGTTCAATTGACAACCAACGTGCTGGATTTCGCCGGTGCGTGGCCCTCGCCTCTTCATTTAACCATGCAGTCTATTTGTTCAAGCTGAAATGGTGAGCTCAAAGTTGACTATGTGGTCCCTGTGATAGGAAACGTCCATTTCCTGAATCAACACGGTTCTTGTAGGATTCCTGCTCGCTTAAGGTCAGAGGAGAACAACATACAAAACCTCAGATAAAAAAAAAAAAGGCACCACCCCGTGTGGTTGACCCCAAATCACAGAATAAGGGGCATCGCCAAGACAACTGAGCCCCCCCTGAGACAATCTTGTCTGTAAATCAGCTGGATGACAGGAAAAATATTAAACAAAATGTCTGCCTGCATTGTTTATGTCCCACCCATTGCTTTTGTTTATATTTTGTCACAATATGTTAATTCCCTCCTCTGCATCCTAAAAAAGTACCTATTAACTCTTTGACTGCCAGACGTTTTCAGAAAAGGGATGCTGTGGGTGCCAGCCGATTTAAGCATTTTTGACTGATCTTTCAAGGTCCACAGAAAATTATGTGTTTGGACTATGGAAACACACATACTACCAAATGAAAGATTGGACTCTCATCTTTCATCAGAAAAAAAAAGTTTGTTTCTACCTTACCATTTTTCAGTAATCAAATATAGAAAATGGTTAGTTTCACCTCTGTTTTGAAAAAACGTCTTTTAACGTCTTTGGCACTCCGCCATAGGACTTTACTAAACGTTATTTAACGTTTTTGGCAGTCAAAGAGTTAAAACAATGAAACTGCAAACAAATGCTGACAAATGCTAGTCAGGCTGTTATGATAGAAACATACATGGACCACATGTTAAAAATGTTTACCTTGATGGTCATTTGTTTGAGTAGGTGCCCAGTGTGACAGACTTTGTTATTTGCGCCCTGAAGATCGGCTTCTAATTCCCCCATCCTTTTCTGAGATTCTTGTAACTTGCTCTGCAGACATTGAAAAATAACTGAAAATGATCTAAAGCTCTAAAATCAACAGACATAATCCGTAAAATAACATGTACCTGGAGCTCTTGGTTCTTGGTGTAGTAGTCGTCTCGCCCCTGCTGCAGTTGTCTGATCTGACTGTGCAGACGGGTCACCACAGTCTCTCGGTCGTCCCACAGTTGCCTGTAGCGCTGCTGCTCCACCTGCAAACTCTCCCTCAGGGATGAGATGTCCACACTCTGGTGGTTCAGTTGGTCCTTCTGCAGAGATTTGCGCAATTTAGGTACATGAAGAAAAAAACGGGAAGTGTGCAAAGTGTTCGAACCCAGTTCCCATAACTTGGTTTGTCTAAAGAATAAAGCTATTACACAAGACTTCCAGCTTTATGTGCAACTTGGGAATGCTAAGAACGGAAGAAAAACAGTGCTGTGAAAATGACTGTGGCTTCCGAGAAGACTTCAAGACATTTGGTTGGTATCCTTTGATGAATTCAATACTCTGATGATGTAACAGAAAGGCGGTTCTCTGCTGTTCTGATTTGCCATCAGCTACACAGCGAGAGGTGATGACTAATCAAATCGAATTTAGTGTACCGACACAAACTGTACCTAGTCTAAATGTGGCGTCAGTGAAGGTCATTTACCACCTAGGGGAACCTCCCATTATATATTTATTGAGGGGAGAGGCATTTACTTATTTGCTCACATGGATGAAACGCCCGGAGACTAATAACGGCTTTATGAGAGGCCACTATTGGAGGAAATACATAAAGTTCCGACACACGCACACTCACCATGGCATTGTTCTGCTCTTCGAGCGCGGTGGCATTGATGATGCGTCGCAGGAGGCGTCTGTTGCGGACGGCGTGCTGTTCTCTCTTGTAGCGTTCGTACAGCAGCTGGTTGTGCAGCAGGAGCAGCTGGCTCCGCAGCGTGTGAAGCTCGTCAGATGGAGCCGACCCTGAGGAGAGCACCATAATAATTGTGCAACAAAAGCATGGTCATAGCCCTGACAAATATGAAATGCCAATTAGTCACAGTTTGCACTTCATAATAGTAGAAGATGAGGAAAGTTTTGACTAATGCTAGTGTCTTTTATCCATATTCATTAGGGCTGGGTAAAAATTCTAATTCTCTCAATCGATTCACAAGAATTCGTTTCACGTCACTTCAAGCCGATATTAACTAATTTGCTCCCAAAAACGTATTAAAAAAAAAAGAAGTTACATTTTAAATGTTTTAAGTGTCCCAAAGATGTATTTATATGTTTTTTTTTTAATGGGGGAAGTTTATGCTAGAGCATACAGAAGACTTTGATGCAGCCTCTGAACTGCAGAGAACGGGTTAAGCAGTGGTTGTAATTACAAAAAACGGCCAGCAGGTGGCAGCAGAGTATAAGAGGTCAGCCAGGGTCATGTTGCAACAAGCTCTTTTACCCAGTGTTTTCAACCGGTTTGTGAATAATAATTAAACTTAGCTATATTCTAATGCTAAATGCAGCAAAACGGAAACAGATAGAAATGTACTTTTCCCCTGATGAAAGAAGAGACTAATCTTTCTTTTGGTAGGTTCCATGTTTTTAGAGCAATAGAACACAATATTCTGTGGGCCTTGCAAAATCAGGCAAAATCCAGTAAACCAGCCCGGAGCGAAGGGGGTTGCTTCAGTGAAAATGGCTGGGAGTGAATGAGTTAATTATGGAACAGCTATTCTTCTTAAATATCAAGGACATGATTAAAAACTCCACAAACATTAAATTCCACATTAGAGTTTGCAGAGGCAGTAACTGGTTAAATGATTTAGTTTATTAATAAAATTAATGTGTTATAATCACTTAAGTGTTACACAAACATTGACTCGACATCAACAAGGATGAGATATTTTCATAACTTGAATTTAATCATTGTAAGTCTAAATTAAAAAGTCTGAGTGGAATATGTCAGGTCTTTCATAAATGCAAGAAAATACATTTAAATTCATGTGAACAGTAAAATTGAATTTATGGGAAAAATAGATATTAAAATAATCGATTCAAGGTTTTAACCAAGCAGCTATCGACTCAGCGAGTGTGTTAATAAAAAGACTGTCGTGTATGTGGAATGTGGCTTTAAATTCGAAAAAACGTGTAGTCCAACTCAATCACACTGAAAAACACGGAAAACATTCTCCCCCATTTTAATTTGCTGCACACGTCTCAACACTCGTGACGCATCTCTAGTCATGCTGAATAATGCTCGATATGCAGCATTCGGAATAGCTTCTTTTATCAGTGGGCAACAATGTAGAAGAGTGAGTGAGTTACCTCCAAAGTGCGTCCAGTCAGCTGACTTACTTGGCAAAGGTAATCTGTAGAAGGAGAGAGCGGAAGGAAAACATTTCCTCAGATGTTTGTCTCCTCTGGAATTCAAATTATGGTAGTCATGATTTATTGGGTTAGGCGGTTCAGATAATGATTCAAAATCATAACATGATGATAATGAGTTTTTGGTACTTGTTAGGAAATAGAAACTTTTTCTTTTTTTTTAAAGATTTGAATGATATCAAAGGAGGAGCTGCCTGCACGTAAACAAATACGCCATCTCACCTCTTAAGGACTTTATCATGGGTGTCGCTCCCCTGCTGAACAAGGCGATCCAGCACCTCCAGTGGTGAAGCAGTCATAACCCCCTCCTCTTCCCCGTCCTCCAGCCCCTCTTCCCGTCTTGAGAGTCTCTCCAGCGCCGCTTTGTGGACGGCCTCAGATGTCTTCTGGCCTACGTAAAGAGAGGCCGCCCTGGGCAAAGCCAGGTCAAAGAACACCTCGTATGGCACCGGTGCTGGCGTCTTGCTGCACGGACTTGGCGAGAACATCCCAAACTTTCCCGCCTCCTCTTCTGGGGCGGAGGGGCTCCGGTGCAGGTGGTGATCAATCGGGGTGAAACCTGACAGGAAGGGCCAGGACTGATCGAGGCCGACGGCTGAATTCCGGCTGTCTCCCGCCCCCCCTCCTTGTTCACTCCCAACATCACTGGTGTTTGCGGTATTCTCCACTTTGTCTGGCGTAGACACTGCATGGCGTGTGTCCAGGATGGACCCCCCCAGTTGGCTGTTGGTGACGATCTTGTCTTGTGTCTGACAGCCAGTCAGGGTCTCGGTGGTGCGGTAGAAAGGAGAGTCGAAACCCCTCAGGCCTGACAGTTCCTGCGTATCCTCTGTGATCTTGAGCAGCTCCTCTGTGATAGCCGCTACAATATTGATTTTTTTTTTTTTAAAGAAAGAGAAAAAGACAAATTTGAGGAAAACTACAAAGTAGATTCCAAGCATCCTTCAGGGTTTATCATCTTCAAAATATTTGTCCAAAAAGTATTCCCAAGTGACTCCCAAAATTAGATTGAGTTATGAAAAGCACAAAAAGTTCTGTTCCTACCCTCCTCCTTTTCTTTTTCCGTTCTCAGCTGAAGCTCCAATTCTTGTTTCTTCATAAAAACTGAGAGCTCGGTCAAAGTCATGGACACATTCGCAGCATCTGCAGCATCTAGTAAAATGCATAAGTCACAATTGCTATTGAATGACAAGTGTTCAACAAAAACAAAGTTATGTTGTGAAAGGTGGTCAAAACCTGGGTAAATTAAAACATATTTGTATGACACTTGACTATGAGCTATTACACATGACAAGATTCAATAAATCAGTCTTGGCTGACGAAGTCCCTGACTCGAAACTCAAGTGTCACCTTGGAAATTATCTGTGGGTGACAAATGACTCTCGGAGCTCTTTACAATTGCTTAGTCATCCATCCATTTATTTTCTATACCACGCGTCTTCAATTAGGGTGTGGGTGAGCTGTCCCAGGAAAAAAGCTACGCAAGCAAGGGGAGAACATGAAAACTCAAAAGAACCTGGGCCAAGAATCAAACCCAGATCCTCTTGACCATGAGAAAAACATGCTATCAGGCAGCTACATCAATGTGGTGCCATTGCTTAGTCATTTATCTCAAAACCCTTTTTAAAACCATTAAAAAACAACAACAACAACAGTAATTTCTGGACTACAACCCGCTACTTTTTTCACTTGCATTCGACTCTGCGGCTAATACAAAGGTGCGGCTTATCCATCAGATCACAAGGGGGCGCGCTATAAAGGAAGCGCAAGAGCGCCAGGCAAAGCAAAGCAAACCAAGTGAGCCCAAATACAGTAGAAGAGACAATTTGTGCCCTCATTATGGAAAAAAGTAGCGGGAACCCGGTGTGGTAACATTAAAACGCATGCGGCTTACAGTCGGTGCGGCTTATATGTGTAACAAACTCAAGTATTCCCCAAATGTAGCTAGCGCGGCTTATAGTCAGGTGCGTCTTGTAGTCCAGAAATTACTGTACTAAGTAAAAATATTAATATCTCTGACCACACTCAGCTGTCTTCTTGAGCAATGTACTTGTGTAGATGTGAGTGTGATGCATCATAACAAACCTCTGTTTGTGGTGCCGCTTTTCTCAAAGTCTTTCACAGGTTCCTGTCTCACCAGTGCAGGTTTACCACTGTCTACGTGTCTGCGTTCCTGAAAAGTCCCACAGTTTTGTTTTTAAATACTCTCAAGTCTATTTATATCGCAACAATATCACAAGGTCCTCTAAAAGGGCTTACGCCTATCACCACTTTTTCTCCTGTTTATTTTGTTCTGTGTGCAAAGGTATCAAAGATATGCAAAAAATAGATATAAAAAATATGTTTAAAAAAAACGCCAGGCTTTTCATTTCAAAATAAATGAACTTGAAATTTTGCAAATGGGAAAAAAAAAGTCCATTCATTAAATAACACCAAAAAAAATTGTGAACAGTCTGTATACATGTGTAGTTTAGCTTACTTTTCTAGGTGGACTGGATTGGACTGTGTTGGATGGTAATGAGATAATAGGAAAGTCATCTGATAGGGTGGGTGGTGGTGATGAAGTGGCTGGAGTACTGGAGGCAGATGTTCCTTTCCCCCCTGCTCACATTAAAAGAACAAACAAATGTATTTGGATTTAAAAACTTTAATGAGAGTATGTCTGCGTCACTTCCAGAGTAATTAATGAATAAGACTTGTTAGAGATGTTTGTTTACATGTTACATTTGTAATCTAACTCACCTGAAGTGCAGTGGAAGCGGCCGGGAAGGTGTGAGGCACTGTGGGAGAGCTCAAAGTTAGGCGACATACCCCTGGATGAAGGGGGCGTAACCATTCCACACAAAGAGGAGGGGCTCCACAGTGGGTCCTTCCCGCCATTGGAGGAGTTTGGTTCACAGGTGGAGTTCTGTAAAGTGTGTTTTAGCATGTTGGAGAGTTACAAATATATATATATATTTTTTGTATATAAATATTTTTTGTAATGTTTTTATTGTAAGGTGTTTGTCTGGAACATTCCGTGCAGTAAATCAGCCTGCCTTTAGCAAGATATATATATATTTTTTATTATATTTTTATTTTAAAAAAAATTAAAAAATAAATAAAAAGAGAGCAATGATGATGACATGTCAAATCGGTAAAATTACCGAATGAACAATACTGAGCGCTCCAGAAAAAAAGAAGAAGAAAAAAGCAAGATATATTAATAATGCTTAGTAATAATAATGCTGCCATTGACACTTACCAATAAGTTCAATGTTGCTCTTCAATCGTGTGGAACTTTAATATTTTGTTGTTAGCAAATTTAGCTATTTATCTGAGAAAAATTTTAGGATACTTGAATATTACAAATGGACATAAACGTACTAACCACACGTTCCAGATTATATGATTGTTTTGGAAGAGGAGACACCATAGAGCATGATGAGCCTCCATAATTGTGCCCCAAAAAATATACAGATATAGTAAAAGCTTTTAAAGTACATCTTACCTGTCGTTTGGTGGTCTGCGGGCTACGGTTGGTTGACTGTGTCCCTGAGAAGGGGGGCAAAGACAGGGGTGGGGGCAGCGGCTGCCGTGGAGTGGAGAACGGAGTTGATGATGAGCTTCCTGTTGTCGAGAGGACAAAGGGTTTCAAAAATATATATGTGATGGTTCTCAATCATATTTTCTGACTTGATGTTTACTAAACAAAATGTAAAGGTGCGCTGAAAAATGCCATATTGTAATACAATACTCAGACAAAATGTACATAAATGTAATGGTACCCGAGTGTATAATTCCAAAGATTAAATTAATATGAATATAAGTGATTAAGTTAATTTGATCAAATAATTAAAATTTGTATTTGCTACTGACGCCTTTATTTGATTTAAGCAAGCAACTGATGGCCATGATAAGAATTGTTGAATTAAAGGTTTGTTTTAATGCTTAATATAGTGAATGTATAATGTGCAAAGCATTGTGTGGCTTGAGAAAAATACAAGTGTTTTTAACGAGCTCTCAACATTTGACCATTTTCAACAGGAATGAGGAATATCAAAACAAATTCAGGTTTTCTTTATACCATATATTTTAGATGGTAATTGCTTCTATAGGAACTCAGAATGACTCAATTCAGGCAAACAAATAAATACCGGTAATCATTTGACATTGTATTTTACTATCTTTTAGTAAAGTAGTCAATCTGACAATTGGAAGGATAATTGTATTTTAGCATTAAAATCATTTCAGTCCAAAAGCTACACCATGCTGGTATATGTATATGATGTAACTACCATTTTGCAAACTTTGGGCAGCTGTGATATAAACTTTATATTGGGTGGTGCTTCAACACATTTTTTTAAGCACTACATAATATGACTTTTCTCTCGCTTTTTTTATTTATTTTATATCTAACCATAGCTGCTGTAGAGGTCTGTGTAGGGGCTGGAAGTGCAGTCTTGTGGTCGCAGATGGATTTGAGGGTAAAAGTTTTCAGGCATGGTGGCATATCCCTCCTCGCAGGAGGCCTCCTTGGGGTCGAGAGACACTTTGGCACATTCAATGACGATATCATGGATTTCATACTTTTTCCACCTAAAGCAAAAAAAAATTTATAAAATTAAATCAGGGTTCCCTAACAAACAGTGAACATGCCTGGAAGACACTGGAAGATGGAGTGAGACTTGCCTGGTGGGGTCAAGCTCATGATCCTTGGTTCCTGTCACCAGTTCAGGGTGGATCCGGACATGTTCAAGCATTGGCTGAGTAAAGAGGTTTTATGGAATTTCAATCCATCAAATAAGAAAAAACAGCAGTGTATTTTAGTAACTCACCTTGACCACCTCTTCAAATGTTTCCATGTTTTCCTTCATACTGTAGTGAGAACGCAGGTAGGACACAAAGTTGCAAGGGTACATGCCATATAGACGGTGGAAGAGTGAATAGACGCTGGCGTGAAGGTGGATCAAGTAAACCTCTGAAACATGACCTGAATGGATTAAAAAAAAACTGAAAATCATGAGTGACAAGGCAAGAAATAAGCAGATGGGTACAAATAATGTTGGCCAGAACGGAACAGGTTTTGCAGCAAATGGAAATCATATCTCACCCGGATTCTTGAGGTTCCAGGATGCCAAGCGACCAAAAATGTCAAAGTACTCCCACAGGTGTTGTTTTCCCGCTTGAGGAATCATGGGAAGCAGCGTGATCAGCACCAGCACCCCAGTTATCAGCACCACGACATCCGTATCAGTCTGCCAGGCAAAGAAATACAGATGCGACAAAGCCGTTTTTATAATATTATGAAACAATGGCCAAAGAAACAATTTTTTTATTATTATTTTTTTAAATTATATTAGTGATTGAATATTTGCTTTACTTTAGTAAACAGTTCAACATTTTCAATTTCAACTCTACTAAATAGCATTCTATTTCAGATTGTTTTTGCTCAGTGCTTTGTACAAAAACACCATCAAATACTAGTACACTTATTAATGTCTGCTAACCCAACGAAGAAGCTGCTGAACCAGTGAAGAAAATGTGCGCACGTGCAATGAAAGTGTGGCTTAACGTTGAGAAGATAATTCATAAAAAAAAAAAACACAAAAAAATCACTAATTATCTACACCTACTAATATCAAATTCTTACATCATGATAATTTTTTCAACCATATTGCCAAGCACGACTTCCAAGCACTGTGACAAATATGTAATGATTCCATCCTCTCACACGTCTTACCTTTAGGCATTTGAGCAGCGACACCAGAAGAGGGTATCGGGCAATCTTGTGGATCCAGGACGGCTGCTTGCGGATGACGTGGCCAAGAATGGTGAGCGTGGGCAGCCGACAGGCCTGTTTGGTCATACACTCATTCATCTTGTCCAGCAGGTGCTGTGAGGCCAAGTAGGGACAGACGGAGGGTATTAGCTGATAAGACACTTACCGAAAGATTTTTTTTTTTCACAAGTCAGATACACAATTATTATATAATTAACAGAATCCTTTATTTTTGTAATTATGTTGCATGTGAGAATTGTTTAAGGAATTCCACACATGAATCCACAAGCAAATGAAAAATGCTGATCAGCTATCAAATGGTGTGTTTTTTTCATCCCTCTATCTTTTGTATTTGCATTTGAAACAGCTTCCTCTTAATTCAAATGAAGTGGCGTGAATGAATATTCAAGTCTTGTAACCTTGTCATGTGGCTCTCTGACTGAGCAGAGGATATGCATGGCCTCTGAAGAGTTTGTTTCTAAAAAGTAGTCCACCAGCCCGTTGAGCAGCACAGACCCTCGTTCTACAAATATATGACACAATGTTGGCACGTTTTGACACGCATATCCAAGCAGATACAGTACGATTCAAAAAGTGATGATACCAGTGCTGAGTTGCTCATTAATAAGGCCTCTGATCTCTTCTAGCTGATGGAGGTCCGAGGTCTCCAAAAGCGGGAGGAGGTCCCCCATGCTTGGCTGCTCCCTCGCCATGGTGGCAGTGCTCTTGGTGGAGGCAGTGTCCTTCTCGCACCGTGTCTTGACCTTCCTTCCTGCCTGGAGGACTCTCTTGGGGCCACCCACCAATTCAGTCTCCAGGCACCTCTGAATCACAAATAATGCCAAAAATGTCACAAATTAGTCAAAAAAGGACTTGGGTGTATCCAGCCAAAAATGTTTATCAAAACTACAATTTACTTATAGTGCTATATAATGTATGCAGGATTCTGTCTGCAGTTTCAGTACCGTTATTAATTATAAATAAGGACATATCACATCTCTAAATTACAACATATTAAACCTTTTATCCACTGAAGTCATATGTCAGGCAAAAAAAAAAAACTCCCCACAGAGAAGAATCATAAGTGAGAGTAAGCATGTTGTCATTTCCACAAATTGAAGCTGACAAACGGTTATTTCACAGAAGTCACATTGAAGCTGTATCACAGTCACAAATTTGGAACTCAGTCATGAATTGCGGTCGGGGAAATTGAGGGACGATTCTGCAGTCATGGTCATTTTGGGCTGTGTAAGCGTGCAAGCAGCAAAAGCAGGTCAGTAGAACCAACAAGAGACGCCCTCGCTGTGATCTCAGACAGCCTGGGAATGCCCGGGAATACACAAAGGCCCTTTATGCAGCACCAGCGCTTCCAGATTACATTTGGCTGGGTGTAAGCATTTAGCAGCAACTTCTTTGCTCTCGCACAAACATATCATAAGGGCAATGCTTTTTCCACTAGACGGTTCTCGTATTAATGTGGCATAAAAGACTGCACATCAACGCAAGGCTGTATATACAGTATGGGATGCACAAATACCACTTTTTTAGATAGCATACAACTACTTACATTTGAGTACTAACTGTATTTCCCTCTGCCAAGTACAGAAACATGATCACGCATTTATACCTTGAAATTGTGATGAAAATGTGTTGTTCAAAAACAAAGCTTTCTTGAACACAATTTACACTCAAAAATGTTTTTTTTGTGTGCTTACATGTAGCCTTTAACAACGCATTTCAGTTACGTGTTATCTCCTTTCGAACACTAGGGGGCACTGTGTAAAATTCATACATAGAGAAGATAAGAGACAAATAAGAAATGAAGAAGAATGGCCAGTCTGGGGGATACCCCAAGAAGACTTTAGGTCAATTATATCGCCTCAAGATTGAAAGGCTGTATGGATTTTAGACAAGAAAGAGTACAGATAGTAAGATTAGATGGCTGTAATGCTTCTTTAAAAGATCAGCCACAGAGATAATTTTGTGAGCAAATTAATTCTCGCCTATTACACTGCCTAGTCAGCTTTTTAGAGTTTGGGAGATAAAGTAACCACACGACATTCATTCATTCATTCATTCTCCCAACTGCTATCCTCCTTCCTATCGCAGTTGTGCTGGAGCAATCTTTGAGCGAGAGGCAGAGTACACACACCCTGAGGTGGTTACCAGACAATCACAGGGTACAAAAAGACAAACAATTATTCACATGCACACCTATGGACAATTCAGAGTTCACAACTAACCTACCATACATATTTCAGGGAAAAAGGAGGAAACCCATGCAAACTCCACACAGGACTTCCTAAGCCTGGATTTGAACCCACAACTTCTACACTGTGAGATAGATGTCCAAACAAAACCAGTCGTCCTACAACACACACTCGGTAGTTAACTATTAAGTTTTGTTAACTATTTCCTTTTGTGAGGGGGTTTGGCACGAGCGCAGACTTTGATGGGTACTGCCGGCTGTGAAGACGTGTCCAGACCATGCTAATCAATGACAGCATTATAAATTAGCGATTTAACATGATTTGGGAGAAATGTGTTGATGTTGGTGCACAACAATATATGATAGCAGTGTAAAGTGTACCTCTACATCACTGGCGGCTATGGGCATAAGTGAAGAAACTCATGGTGTGGCCTCCATCGTCCCCTGACCTCAACCCTGTTATGAAACGTTAGAGCATCCTCAAGCAAACATCAATGAGGGTGGGAGGCAGTTCACATCTAAACAGTGGCTTCGGGAGGCTATGTTGATACCTTGCAAATAAATTCAAGCACAGAATGCGCAAAAACACTCACAAGTTCATTGAATGCAAGACTAGCAAAGCTGCTATCAAATAAGAAGCCCTGTGTTAAAATGTAACTTGGACTGTTAGGATGTTTGTGACTGATTTCAGCAAATCCCAACCTTCTAAGTTAGTGCATTTTAATAAGAAGATCGAAAAAAAATACTATCACGGGAAGGTTTGTCTAAAAACGTTGAAATTATTCACTCACATAAGATGACTAAAAATTATGATGTGTGTCATATGCATGAAGTATTTAAAATAATTTGAGAAAATCATCATTTGTGTGATGATTTGTAACGCGGTGTTGCTTGTGTGAGTGCGTGTACTGGCCATTGCCTGCTGCTGCTTGTCGTAAACAACTCGCAGAGAACAATGGCCAGGGTTGGGTTTACATCATCCGATTATACAAATATGTAGCCACAGTTGCTCCGCAAAGCGGGCGCAGTCTCCAACACCGCACTAAAAGCAGGGTACGTGCAAGGAAATGTTTGAAGGGTCAATCTCTGTTGAAAATCCATTACCGCGGGTCTTTAAAAAAAACAAGTCAGTCCCACCGCCAAAAGCTAACGTTAGCTGGCAGCAGCGACCCAGACTCGGTCGGAATTTAATCGTGCCTATCAAACACAGTAAATCAATGGAGAACGAGCCGTATAATCACCCGTTCATAACGCAGCATGAGCGCGCAGAGATTATTTATATTAAATAGGTCTGAATCAAAATAATCGCAGCTGTTTACCTGTTAGAGTAGCCTCACTCCACAGGGCGCCGCCATCTTGAACACCTCACAGCCCATCCCACCAAAATAGGCTTCCGCTGAAAGGCTGCATGCAAACTAATCCCACTAGTTAGCGCCCTGAAATCTCCCAGACTAAAACTCTTTAGCTCATTCACTCAGATAAAGTACAACTCAAACACGTGACGAAAGCAAATACTAATTGAGGTTGATTTTGATGCGTGCTCAATAGGAATAATCACTCTCTTGTCAGCGCGATATTGTTTGTCCCATCGCCTCATTTGGCGGATGTCTTAAATTTGTGTGATGCGGTTTCGCGTGACCCACATGTTGACAGCGCACGCGCATACACTTCACCAATCACGTCGTTTGGTGATCAATAAGTGGCCCGAACAGGGTTAAATAAAGTAAACATTCGAGAATATGTATATACAAATTTAGAAAAATAGTAACTGCTAGCGACTTTTTAGCTTTATGCTCTATGTAGTTCAGTCCAGTTTCAAACAATCACATCACTTATACTGTACTGTACATACTTTCTGTGGAATGAGCTGTTAATATTATACATTAGTTTATACACCCTCACCTTTTGACCACCGATCCATTTTTCACTCACTGCTCATGTGATTAGGTTTACATTTGCCAACCTTGCTTAATCTGCTCAATTCAGATACAGAAAATACTTTACTTAATTTAGTTTGTTTTTATATGATTTGAAGATGGCTTATCTTTACAATAGGTACTGCATACAGTAGGCCTACACTCACCAACACTCGGGTAATGAGATTTAATACAAGGTGGTCCTTTACAACTAAAATAATGTGCGATATTGATTGATACTTAATAATTCAGTTTCATTGTTGCTGTGGTTGTTTAGAGTGATGTTGAATTTCACCAGAGGGTTTCCAATAGTTAGCCCGTATATCTCTTCGGAACCTCTTGATCTTGCAAATCAGATCATGCCAGAGTGGTGACATTCCACGCACGGAGCCAGCTTTCAAATTGTAGTAATGTGTGTGAGAGAGAACTGAGTGCAGCAAGAAATTTGAACTGTTCCTTCCAGTTATTATCTTGGGGAATGGGAGGTTCTAACAGACAAAATAACTGCTGTTGGAAAAGCGCAGTTGTTTGTTCATAATCAACCTTGAGTGATACCATGCACGCTTTTATTGCGAGATTACAATTTCAGAATCTCAACGCCCCCATACTGGTCAGTGGAGACGTCAATCATTGTCCTCTCTTTCATTTGCTAATAACTTCACACAACATGCAAACTGCCATGACAGGAAATAAAACGGTGCACCTCCTTTAGCCATGAAGGGAGCATACGGACCTTATTCTCTCCGGTCTCTGGGAAACATGACCACAATTTTATACACTGACTGTGAACAGCCAACATAAGGACTGTCATCTGGCACAGCGAAGGTGCTGCAGGTTTGTTTCCATGCATATCATTGACTGGTTTTATATTTTTACAGATTATATTTATGAAGTTGACTTATTTGAACTGTGTTTTATGTTAAAAAAAATAGTTTATGTTGTTTAATGTTTTTTTTTTTCCGACTGTGTTGTAACTTGTTTTTCAATGTGCACATTGTGCACACACAGTAAATTGAGAACGTATCAACTTTGTCCACAAGATGTCGCACTTATCACACCAGTTTATTAACACCAGTTTGAGCACTCGTGCTGAAATATAAAAGTAGCCGAGCACATCTCCTAAAAAAAAAAAAGTATTCAATTTGTTATTGCATTCATAACCATCACAATGTATTCGTTTTTATTTATATTTTGGGCATTCCACGTGTCACTTTAATTCATTACCTTGCATTTTAGAAAAACGCGCCCTGACGTGTGAGAAAATCTGTCACCACTGATTATTAAATTGCATACACCGGTAAATAGTGAATTAAAAAGTCAACACATTCTCCCAGACTGGTTTGGTGTGTGTATCTTTGGAGGTGCTAGGTCTCATGACCGTATGTCACCATTTAAATCACATATGCGCAGGGCTTTCAGTAGCAGTGGTAAAATTGTCAATCAAATATCGAAATAACAATAATAATAATAATAGTTTTATATGACAATACGACTTTTATCTGAACTCTAATTTTTTTTTTACAGTTGAAATGCAGTCGAAATAATTACATAAACAAGCAAATAAATAAATAAAAACACAACAACACCCGAAACGCGCAAGAACTCATCGGCATCTGCATGAAATGTTGTCAAGTTTGTATAACTTTAGCAATTTTCTTTTTTATTACCCCCCCCTGCAGCTGTGTGTTTAGTGTAACTGTACAAGCAGGAGGCCCCGTGAGTCTTGTACGCAAATTGCCTTTTGCAGGTTGGCCCTACCATTGGTTGAAACCACAGTCAGATTCCCCGGCGAAATTATCTGATTGGAAATCAGGGAGGGGAGAAAAAGAAAGAGCAACAAGTGCGATGCCCTTACGCTGGTTTGCTTTTGGGACTTGAAGGAAAGGATTTTTTTTTTGTCACACGCACTAAAGATCTGGACGTCCAAAAATATTTTATTTTTTAAATTGGATCTTGTTGAGGTGAGTTGCTAATATAATTTCAAAGTTAAGGCTACACGTTGTTTTTGGCTTGACTTTATCGCATACAATTTGACATGTTAAGATGTTTATTTTTTATTTTTATTAAATTTTTATAGCATAAATTGTATACTTTTACAATAATTTGCATACTAAAACATTCTTCCCAATTTAAATCTTATGTAAAGTGTAATGTAAATCTTGATTAAAAAAAAACATTTGAAATTTCTGTTTGACAAAACATGAGCTTTGTTTTATAGAAACTGAATTTAATATTAACTTATTTACTTAGAGTTAAAGCAACGTGTTATTTGTGCTTGTAGAGTCGACATGCCTCGATCATTCCTGGTGAAAAACAAACGGAGCACTTCATTTAATGTGCATAGATTGTATGAAGACGAGACAGGTAAGTTTGAAATATAAACAATGAAAAAAATATTAACATTAATTTCAATAACTTAGCAATTATTAGGACTATTGTCAGCTCCATTCATTATTATTCACCACAGCTCAGTTAATCCATGGATACATTAATAATTAATTTCAGATAAAAGAGGAGTAAGTTTTTCATTTATTTTAATGTAAGAGAACCAAAATGGTCTTATAAGCTTGAATCAACCAAACTGTTTGGATTTAATTTAAAGGAATCTCACCTCAGAGCACAGACTCTTCAGACAGGCCTCAATTAGAAGGTCCTCATTCCCAACCAGAACCCAGGCCATTAGAAAAAGACAAGCAAGAACTTCGGAGTCCTATAACTGTGCATGCAGAGCCCACCAGACCCTCTGTGGCTCCACCAAAGCCATACTACCCAACAGGTGAGCATTTTTTATTTTTTTTTGCAGGAATGACTCTAATTGCAGTAATTAAAAATATATAATTCAAACCCAAACTACAAACTCCATGTTTTCCTCTTCGGTGTGGGCCAGACGATCAACCTGCATGTCTACAAAGATTGTGTGGCATTTGCTATGTTCAGTTCTATGTAACCCCCCCCCCCCCCCCCTTCCCCCTTGACCAATTAAGAGGTGGTAGAGAAGGCTGAGAAAGTGCATTACTTGAAAGGAGAAAACTTCTATTAAATACATCTTTTGACACAATTTCTGGAGCCTTCCTTGTAAGGATGTTTTTTTAATTTGCTCCACAGATGCTCGTATGGCAGAATTCCCTTCTTACTATAAACCAACATATTCCTGGGAGCAGGTTTCCTCTCCTTATCAGTTGGGTTTTAGCCCCACGGTGCTGCAACATGCCGCCAGTTTGTACAACACACACATCAGCCGCAGCCCACAGCACCAGCAGCCTTTGGACTGTACGACACATTACTCCCCAAGCTCCAACACCTACCACTGTATCACCTGTGATAAGGTATGTTAAAGGGATGCTTGACTAATTGAGACATTTTCAGCAGTAAAAAAATAATCTTTTGTTCAGAATTAATTTGCTAACTTCATTATTTTTCATGTACAATTAATACCTTTAAAAACACATTTTTCCACTCGCTGTCGACTGGAGAAGACATCATCTGCGCTGAGGAAATAGGTAACGACCAATCACGGCTCACCTGTTCTCTGGATTTGGTCAGCAAACTGAGCCATGATTGATCGTTACCCGTTTCCTCAGCGTGGGTGACGTCATCTTCAGCCGACAGCAGGTGACAACATTTGTTTTTAAAGGTAATAATTGTTCATAATATGAACTCATATGAATTTATTATTTAATTCATTATTTATATTGTGAATAATGAATGTGTTATTTAGAACTAATTATGTTATCACATCACTTATAGACCAAATATGATCTTCTTACTGTTGAAAATGGCTCAATGAGTCAATATCGCTTTAAGTGAGAAAACTATCAACATAGAAGATTTCGCCCTTTGATTAAAAAAGTGTTTCTAGTTAATTATCATGACATTATAATAACATTATTATAAATCTTAATTCAACATTTGGAAGTGAAAACAGGTTACACCAGTCATTTTAGCTCATTATTTTAATATCATCAAGTGTTCCTACTACTATTTAATGTTCATTATGTGCTTGTACTGTAACTCAATTTTTTGATTATGATATGCCTGATGTTTTTTTTTTTTAATACAAACCAAAAACTTGAGATCTAGCCTCCACTTTTTGACCCCCCAAAATAGTTTTTAAAAAATGGGTGTAATAAGCATTATTATTTTTTTTTTTTATTTTTTTTTTTTATATATATATATATTTTTAATCATCATTATTTTTAGTAATAGCAGTAGTAGTAAGAGTAGTAGCAATGATAGTAGTAGGTACATGTTTATTCAGGCAAGGGCTCACAATTTGCCAAACAGAAGGTCACACTCTTTTCTAGCTAGCTGATAAGTTGTATTCAGCTCTAATAAAGCACAAAAAAATCGTTAACAACTGTTGACATATCAACTGTGCTTCAGGTGTTTTCAACGCCTCACGGCCTGGAGGTTCACGTCAGGAGGTCCCACAGTGGAACGAGACCTTTTGGGTGCAGCATCTGCAGAAAAACCTTTGGCCACGCAGTCAGTCTCGAGCAACACATGAATGTCCACTCCCAGGTACAATCCCTGAAATACTGTCTATGATGTTAATAAAATACGATAGAATACAGAATATATGTTATGATGTATCATATCACTTCTTTTGTAAGTGACATCGATTTCTCGATTCGATTAGGAATGTCCGATACCACTTTTTTTTTCAGTATTAGCACTCAACACATGAGTAGAGACCGATACCAAGACCAAGTACCAATTCCACTTGTAGTTTTGATTTGTACCCCCCCCCAATAAAAAAGACCGATAATGTTAAAGAAAGCCTTATATACCACAATATATATATATCTTGCAATATAGCATTTTTTCATAAAATTGCAATTTTCTATTCTTCTAATTTCTTTTCTACATCGCGTTTTATCCAGGAAAAAAGTTTTGAGTGCAAGATGTGTGGGAAGTCTTTCAAGCGCTCCTCCACTCTGTCCACGCACCTCCTCATCCACTCTGACACGAGGCCGTACCCGTGTCAGTTCTGCGGGAAGAGGTTTCATCAAAAGTCTGACATGAAGAAACATACATATATTCACACAGGTATATGACATTGCCGTCGTTCCATATATGTGTAATTTTTATAAATAAATCATGTGACTGGGGTACTTGTGTGCATGATTGATGAATCAGAAAAAGACCGATAAGCAAAATTGAGCTCTTATCATGAAGCTGTCAGCGCAATAGCTGTGGTTCAACAAAAGTATAGCTAGAAATGTAAACATTATCTTAATAGTATGGTTCGTTGCTCCCACCTTAACTGTAGTGACAAAACCTGATTTTCGAGACGCAGAGTGATTTGAATAAAGCGGGCAGCTGCTCTTTTAAACAAATAATTAGGAAATAATCCAAGATTTTATGGTGTCGATTTTCTTTTCTTTTCTTTTTTTTTTTTTTTAACCAGTTGTGTTTTCCATTCCTTAGGTGAGAAACCCCATAAGTGCCAAGTGTGTGGTAAAGCGTTCAGCCAGAGCTCCAACCTGATCACCCACAGTAGGAAACACACAGGCTTCAAACCCTTTGGATGTGACGTTTGCTCCAAAGGCTTCCAGCGCAAAGTGGACCTTCGCAGGCACCACGAGAGTCAGCACAGCATCAAGTAACATGTCAACAGTGGACATTCATATATTAGCATATTACCAGGGGCGGGGCTAAGCCCCCTGATCCCAATATCAAATATACAGTGCCTTCTAGTTCATTTAGGTACGTACACATTACTATGTGACGGAGCCCAATGAGTTATTGTTTGTTATGTTTTTTTAAATAATTTCAAATAAATAATAAGAGCAGATGTTATTGTGATACACCTGCTTAGGGCTGGCCCCTTTAGCTAATGAAACCTGAGGCAGATTTAGAAGTATATTTATTGAGTCAATATCATCTTAGGTTGCCTTTGTGTCTTACTTACTCCGTTTGAACACCCAAAAGTTAGGATTTTCCCAACTTCATATTCATTGTATTATGTATATGTTAGAAATGCATATTGATCAAGCTCTCACATTTTTTTCTTGAATTAATTGGAAGCTGATAATATACACCGATGCCTTCTTAAAATAATGGCCTAAGTCATTTTTTCAGATTTTTCATGAAACACAAAAAAATGAACCATTTGCATCATGAGGAGATGATTTAGGCATAAAAAATGAAGAAAAAAATGACATAGGCAATTATTTTAACACGGCGATGACATACAAACATCACAATATGTTAGCTTACTGACAGGGTGGAAAATGACAGGGTGGACATTTTTTTGCAAACACATAACTTTTAATTGGCAGATGTTGGACCTTCATTTAGCAAGATGATTCACTTAGGAAGCTAATTGTACTCTTCAACAAATATAGTATTTAAAATTTCTGGAATGTTTTATGTGAATTGCTATCTATGACAGAGTGGACATTACACCTCACAACATCCAACTAACTACACACATAATATGATGAAAATTACAAAGCATAATATGCTGGTTCATCCTACATTGAATGAAGACAAAATGCTTTTATTAATGTCACTGAAAACATCATTCATAACTTTTTTATTTTTTTTTATTATTAAGGTCCAGTTACCCCGTAATGACAATAATAATTTCAGGGATGCATGCAAAATGTTCAATATGATCATGAAAATAGAATATCCTTAAAATTTTTATCAAATAACTTGTTATGGTGACAATAAATCCAAAAAATATTCACACTGTACTGAGTAGAGCTGTGGGACATACCAAAATCAATAAATCATATATTCAATTAAAATGATGTGTGCAATATTTGGCCACTTTATAAGACCTCAGAGCTTCATTATTACTCTACATTTTCTTAATTGTGATAATTACGCCAAAGGCACTTTAAAGTGATGTTGACCCTATTATCTCAATTTATAATTTACTACTGATGCAAAGCAAATTTTGTGCAGTAAATTTTACTATATCCCAGTCTAAACAGAGTAAACTTTATACTCGGAAGAGAGTAAAATAAAAAAAATAAAAAAATAAAATAAAAAAGCCAACCTAACCACTGACCCATGCCACTCCTACTCTGTGTCAATATATTGCAGGTCTCAGGTGGAAACCTCGTATCGCTCCATTTTTGGTCTCCTTAGGGACGTATCAGCAAAATGTTAGATAACAATAAGTCTAGAATAGTTCCATCCTGAAGGTTGCGGGATCGTTTCCTCAACCATTGAGGTGTTTTGTTGATGTTAGTGGAAAGGTTTACTCTCTTTAGAGTGGGACTGAACATAGTCTTTTTAAAGCAAATTTATTTTGCCCCACAAAGACCACAACACTCAGGGCCCTCAGAGGCCAAACTAACAATCTCCACAATTTCAAATCTAAATACTGCACCACAGACTTGTGTGATAAAATCTGCCCTGAAACATGAGTGATAACAAGTTCCTGTGTTGCCAGTAGAGGAGTGATGTAGGCTACAACTGTATGACATCGCACCAGCTGTTGCTGTGCATTGTGCGACTGGGTAGTATCAGCTGCGTGTGCGCATTTCCGTTTGCTTTCCAATGTTAATCGATAATAATGAAATGCATTGTAATTTCTACTGTATTGAGTTAATATAAAAAAAAACGTTCCTGCTTTCAAGTATTGTATTGTCTGGGAAATGTGTTGTCTAATAGGTCCCAGAATTATACAGTACCTACATATGAATTCTTTGCTATCATATTTAAAATGTGTATGGATGTAACGTGAGAATTGTAAATGGTCTTTATGAAAATAAAGAATGAGCTGAAACTGTGGTTGTTCTGTCCTCTTCCCTCCAGGGTAAAATACATGTAGACTGTTAGTCTAGTAAAATGATGTGATAAACTCTGTCAACACGCCCCTTCCAGTTCATCCTGGTTTGGTTCTAAGTGTTCGACCTGGAAAAAAGTCACACATATTCCTCCATTAAATTAACTCATTCACTGCTATTGACGGCTATAGACAAATACTATTTGTATTTGTTTAACTTTTTTTCTACTTTTGTTAACAAGCGTATGAAAACCAAGATTTTTTTTTATTGTTCATTTGGAACAGATATAAAATGTGTGATTAATTGTGAGTTAACTAGTGAAGTCATGCGATTAATTACGATCATTTTTTAAAATTGCGATTACATTTTTTAATTGTAATTAATCGCATGACTTCACTAGTTAACTCACAATTAATCACACTTTTTATATTTGCTCTAAATGTACAGTATTTTTTCTAGGTTTTCATACTCTTGTTAACAAAAGTGTAAAAAAAATGTTAAACTAATAGAAATAGTTCAAAATAATTGTTGACGTCTATAGCCGTCAATGGCAATGAATGAGTTAAGAACGTGTATAGATTTTTCAAATTGCTTCACTGAACACTTTCAGTACAAATACAGTGGAAGAAAAACACAGTGAAACCTCCAAAATCAAACACAATCCATTCTGGAAGCACTTTAAAAAAAAAATGTCAACCATATAATTCTGGTTGAACTCCACATTTTAAGGTGTTCTTGTTTACTTTGGAGGTTGTCACTGTCTCAAACTTTGCGTCCACTTTCCAGTTTTGCACTGCATACTAAGAGATTTTTCTCTTTTTTGGTGACAGTGAGAGTAGCAAAATATTACAAACAATATGACACGCAATACAAACACAACAGCTAGATTATTAAATACGAAGAATACCTCTAAATTAATCTTTGTAAAGAGAGAGTAAAAAAAAAAAACTCACTTATTTACTGATAAAAATGTAATCTTGCATTCAAATGACATACAAATAACCAATCCCAGGGAAGACAAAAAAAAAACGTTCGATTGAGTCCTTCTTTTAATTTGTCAACTGCAACTGTAATCACAGCTGGAAATCAGAATTACACAAACCAGCAGGTGAGGCTTTATTAAAGTTTGGCCGCGCACACACACACACCTGCATACGTCCATTGTTGCTGCTTGGTTTTAAGAGTGCACTGAGTTGACTGGGATACAGGGATTAACTAATAGGCTGTGAAAAAAGGGATTGATTGCTTTGTCAACTGTCACCACACCCAGCCAACACATTGGATTTACTTTAACAAACAGTCTAAGGAAAACTCACCACCTTCCTCAAACACCAAACCAGTTAGCACTTTAAGATGCTTCGGGCAAATCTGATCATCATCGGGGTTTGTTTAATCTAAGAAACAGGATGAAGCAGCGTTGGAATATACACGAGCGACAACTAGCTACTGTACATGTATTTTAAAATGCATTATATTTCTAAATTTAAGACGCACACTGAGTACACACAGTTAGTGACAGGGGGGGATCCAACTCAGCAATGCTGCCACCACATTATGACAAAATTTGTTTTCCCAGTTTAACTCATTCACTGCCATTGACGGCTATAGACGTCAAAAATTCATTTGAACTATTGCTATAATTATTATATTATATTATTACATTTTTTAAATTGTAATTAATCACATGACATCACTAATTAACTCAAGAGTAATCACAAATTTTATATCTGTTCTAAATGTAAAAATGTTTTCCTAGGTTTTCATACTCTTGTTAACAAAAGTGGAAAAAATGTGAAACTAATAGCAATAGTTCAAATGAATTTTTGACGTCTATAGACGTCAATGGCAGTTAATGAGTTAATGACTCTGATCTCAAATGTATTCAGCTGGTTTAAGGCCCATAGGTAACAAATGGTAGTGTAACATAGTACGGGCAGTGCAATTTACGTTTCTGCAGAAATCAGTGTCTGCGTGGGCAACAGAGCACATGTGGAGGCTTGCTGTCTGGCAAACAAATCTGAGGTCTTTATGCAAAACTTGTGGATATCACAGAGGAAACAAGGCCCCCTGTGTCTGTGTAACAGTTACAGGGCTGCGGGGACATCCTGGTCTGAGTGGGACTGAGCTAATCAAAATCCAACATATGTAACTAACAGAAAAGAGAGGAGGAGGAGGAGGATCATTGTGGGTGGGGTGTGCAAACAGGACACAGGTTATGAATAGGGGAGGGGTCGTGCGTAGCCTCAGGAAAAACGGGAGAAAAAGGTGCAAGATGTGCAGCATCATCAGAAATATGACTGCTGGTGTAGAAAAGCTTTATGTATAAAAAAATAAATGTGATTTATTTTTCCTTTCAGTTGTGTAAAGCAGAAAAACGTGTTACATTGGAACCCTGTTAATGCCGATTTTAACCCCTTCACATTTGCATATTGCTCCAGGTGTTGTCAAAGTTGCAAATATATTGTACTTGATTTGCTTTCTAACTGTGCAGCTGCAGGTCAATAGAAGGTTCACTTGCAATGCTGCAGAATTTGCAGAAAAGGGAAAAAGTTTTGTACGTTTAAAGCTTGTTTTATAAATGAAAGTGCCAGCAAATTTCTGATAAATCTGAAAGCGTTAAGGATTATTGCAACAACAAGAAACACAAAGATAGAAGTTTTTTTTTTTTTTTTTTGGGGGGGGGGGTCCAAACATATGGTATTTTACAAAAATGACACCTTAATCTAACCATTACTTTTTCCCCTCCAATCTCCTTTATAAACTCAAAGACATCCACATCAGCCGAGTTGATGGAGCATGGATGCAAATTTGTCTTGCAAATGTTCTCTATGCAAATGAGCCGGGCCTGGTTTGTGCAACCATGTGCCCGAGGGGTGGCAAATTCATGGAACGCAGAGCGGGAAATCCGAGAGAAAGGTTATCATCCCAAAGATAGGGTCATGACAAATATGCAGTGTTGCTACATACTGTATCTCCAGCTAAACATATTTCAGATTTCCTCCATATGACTAGACAAAGGAAGTAGCTGGATGATCACGTCTGCTTTAGTCACATATTGTGCGGACGTGATACTGCTTGATTGCCAGCGTCATTGTGTTGTGGCCCAGCATGTCTCCAGATAAGTGCAACAATGACATGGCTTACTGCGAGGACACTCCTGCAGTGTCATCACAAGAGTGACAGCAGGGGAAGATCCAAGTTTCCTGTTTACTCACCATACAAAAAGAACATCAACCTTATACTGACATTTTTTTTTGTTTATTGGGGTGCTGTGAAATTCTTCTTATGTAAAATAGATGCCTTGGCTCAATACAGGTTCGGAAACGTAACCTTATACACACACACACAGCACACACCTAAATATGAGCAGATTTACCACATTTTACTGTTCCAACTGTCAAACAGCCAGCTGCAGGTTCAGAGGCTGGCCATGCAAAAGCTTAGAAAAGTCATTGCGTGCCACTTGAGAAACAAGTGTAAGCTTTAAAAAAAAAAAAAAAGCAACAAAACATGAAATCTGAGTGCAACAGGCTCTTCCAGTGAAAGCCAGGCAGCAAACTGTGTCTGATAATGCTATCATGGTCTCCACACACTTTAACGGTTGGACCAGGCCAGCCAAGAGGCAGGGAGGAGCGGGCAAGGCTTCGAGAGAGATAGCACCAAAAGACGTAGGAGTGTCAAACATTTCCTTGTAAGCTAAAGTAAAAGAGTAGATCATCATGTCAACATGTCACCACAGCACACAACTGATTGTCAGTCAGTGCCTTTGGTAATGTCATTTGGGCTCATGTCAAACACTTTGCTGAGCTTTGCTGGGTAGCTTTCAATTTGGATGTTCTCTAAAGTTAAGTTACAGACTTTGAATGTTGAAGTTGCTGGTATAAAAGTACAACTACAGAAGTTTCCAATTTAAACCTCATATACAGTAATGATTGCAGTATATTATAAGACTTGTTTATTTGAGCAACTTTTCCTAAATGTGTTGTGTTGATTGTCATAACTGTTTGAGTCATATGACAACAAGGGAATATTATGTCACTTTGAGTGAGCATGCACATCCCCGAAGTCAGATGGTAACAGAAATGGTGATGCTTTTTAACAAGTTATATCAATTTTCCCAGGCAACTAAGAAGTCTAACTTGAATGGAAAAAAAACCCTCTTGATCACAACTAAAATAATTGCATATATATCAGGAACATGTTTAATAACTTAGTAAACATAGACACAAACTGTTTACTTTCTTCCCTGAAGACGTGAATGTAGGCCTATTGACAAATTCCGGAAAGGAGAGACGACCATAAATCCTCTGAAATTGTTGTACCAATAGGGATGACACCACTCAGGCAGCACGAGAGCGCATTCACAGTTTTTTTGTTTTGTTATAGTCATCAGTATAGTGAGTGAAATAATCTTCATTTGTATATTATTGGCTATGTATTGTATTATTGTATTGCCTCAAAACCCACGTAGATGATTGTTTATTTATTTAGTAGTCTCCAAGCCAATCTTGAATTTCTGCATTATGTCATGGCTTTATAAATATATATATATTTATAATTTTGTGACAGTTTATAATATATTAATAATCATAACTGACACTGTGTAGTCAACTATCGTAGGCTTTCCTTCTTTTTAAAAATGTTTTAATTTTCCTTTTTTTAAAACTAGGTTTGCATCGCCATCGTGTGGCCAGATATGAGGCGATGATGCCTCTTTCAATTCTGTATTTCTCATACTATAAAATACTGTCAATTTTCAACGTTAATGTATTATGTATATTTAGATAATAAACTGGAGAGCTTTTATACATTAAAACGGTTTATTTATAATTGCGACTTTGATAAGATTCAGAGTTTGATTGTAATGTAAATCCGATTTTTTTTGTTATACATATACCTTGGGGAAAATAAAAAGCAGCAGGAATATCATAAATAAAAAAGTTGTAACATACCCATGAATAAAATATTGATGGCACAGGTCAACCTAGAATAAGGTTCATCATGATCTAACAAGAATATCGGTGTCGGAACTATGTATAACGATAAGAGTTTCTAGCCGGAGTTATTTTGCTGTCTTCCGACATGCAGGCGAGAAGGTGAAGAAGATTTTTTCTGCACGATTCTCGTTGGATCCTCCTTACACTTCGATTATATTATATTAAATATATTATTAATAATGGAGGATTCCAAAGATGTACAATTGGGGTTCAAGCTGGAGGAACTGACGTTTACCGATTTGCATAATCAGGACAATGTGCCTGGCAGCTCGTCCACGTTGGACCTGCGGGGCAACAAGCTGGTGTGCGTGGAATATCCAGCGTTAGTTTCCAACGTAAACAAGATGCTAGAGACTCTTGGCGGTGCAGCAACTGTGTCTGAAGTAAGTAAATCAGAACCTTTGAAAGCGTGAAGCACATCTCGCGTGTAATTAAGTAGTTGTTGTTTGTGATGCAAACATAAATATGGACCACAAAACATTCGGTACACCGGGTACAAGTTTCCATACTAATACAATGTTAATTTGTACGTAGACCTTCGCTCAACCGAATCGGCGGCTAGAACTCCGCTACCGACCTCAAGATCCTTTCTGTCATTCTCTGTGCGGAAACCGATTCTCATCCAGCAATCTCCTACTTCGTGTGCGAAGGAGAGTCCGGAAAAGAGACTCCAAAGTTGCTGAGATCAATATGGAAATACTTGGAGTCATTGGAACAACATACAAATTTCAAGGTGTGATTCTAAATCATTGCTATTTTTTTTTTAAATCAATCGTTTGTTTGATAGATTTGTGATTGTTTACCTTTACTTTAATATGGCTAGACAGTACACATTTGCCTCTAATATCGTAGAAAGAACATATTGCTAACTTGAGGTTAGCAGACATGACTACACAATTTGGGCCAAATACTGTGTAACAGTTCTACACCCTTCACCCACAATAATAACATATTGTTATATTAACCCCCCATTGACAATGACTGGAGCCTACATTTAAAAAATTCAGTAAGTGATCTTTCTCTTTTGCAGGGATGGCGGACTATCAGTGCCTTGCTGTGCACTGTCAAGATGGAAAACACACATCTTTGTACAACAAAATCATCCTTCGTAAAACGGAGAAACAAGAGTTTTTTAAGCAGCCCATGCCATATTTCCTTCCCCCGGCCATCTTCTCACGTCTCGACACTCCAGTTGATTATTTCTACCGATCTGATGAAAAGCATTTTGGGCGGTGTGTGGTCATTTAGCACTTGAACGCAATATCTTTTGCTCATCTAAATAATTTAATTTGTTGCCACTTTTTTATGGCTTTCTTGAAGTCTGTTGTGGAGATTCTGACTTCATTGACAAAAGATGATCAGAAATTATCCTAAATCTACTTTTTCCTCGTTTGTTTGTACAGACAAGCAGATAACCAGGGGAAGACGGGTTTTATTGGTCTGAACAGACCCCGTCGGCCCAACAACGCCATTTTCGTCAGCTACACCGATCCTGTTGTTCCAACCGAACCGCTGGAGGCGGCTAAGATTCAATGGAAAAAAATATCGAGGGAGCATGACAAGGAGGCTGAGGAGAAACTAGCTGCGGTATGTTTAACAAAAAGGTGAAGCATTCCTGGTTTTAGTGTGTATACACTTGTCACAAGGTTATATATTTTATACATCACTTGTCCTCTTAAGTTCGCGGGTGAGCTGGCATTAGGCGAGAAGCAGGGTGTGTATAATATATATATATATATATATGCTAGACAGGTTGCCAGCCAATAGCAGGGAACATATAGACACATAACCATTAACACCCACAATCATACTCTTAGATTGGGTTCTCACACTGTCTGCATGAAAGTCAGGCGAGTGCACCACGCCGCCATCAGTGACCTTGTTTTAGCAATATTATATAATGGCAAGCATGTCTTACTTTCCATAATTCTCCTGGGCTTTTTTATCTTATCTCAAAGCCAAATTTTGTTCTTAGATGTTTGAGAGCCGGCCCATCTGGTCACGGAATGCTGTCAAGGCCAACCTTAATATCCACCCGGACAAACTCAAAGTGCTCCTGCCTTTCTTGGCGTACTACATGGTGAGTTAAAGGACACTGTGTGCCTCGTAAAAAAATAAAATAAATGAACGTCATTATGCACTTTTTTTAAATGTTATTCTTAACCCCCAGTTACCTAGACGGGTAGACGTGTGAAGGTAAGGACAAACAACAAAATAACCTCTGTTGAAGCCTTTTGATATTCACTTATATCCACAATTTATTATTTATTCTGCATTCTTAGGATTCATTCCTAAAAAAACAAAAAAAATAAAATTGTAAATGAAATAATATTTAATTACTGATTTCAACAAATGTGACATAAATTATGCCGACAATCACTCACGTTATTCCTGTTTTCAGGGATGTGATTTTTCCGCTAATTCGCGGAATTCCGCTTTTTTTTATCTCCCCCCCCAAAAAAAAAAATTCCGATTTTTTTTTTTTTTTTTTTTAATAGTTCATTGTGTATGCACATGACTCCGACAGATAACATCTTCTGCTATAACAAAGACATTTGTGGTATGCTCTAATATGAGTTACTTTTCATTTGGTCATGATATAATTATTTGTTCATGAAATTTGAACTCTTCAACATTATGTATGTGTTAACTTAGTAATCACATTAGTTAGATATGATGATATTCTCAGTGATAGTTTTTAAAAGCAAAGGCAGTCCAATGTTTTTGAATGTGACTGATTTTGAGTTGACTAAAACTGCCATTTTATATGGGATAGTTCATTATACATTGAAAATTTATGCTGTTGTTTTGTCTATTTCTTTGTCATGTGAGTGCATTGAAAGTACTTAAAAACACGGAAAACCCATGAGCCAACCCTGGACCTAGCTGGGTGCCAGCGGCCCCCAGACCCCCGGCTAAATTTTCAGATAATTTCACTTTGGTCAAATCACATCCCTGTGTTTTTTATTCTCCCCGCTTTTTCAGCAACTACTTCCGCGTTTCTCCATTCATTCAAATTATTATTAAATATTCCAATGATTCCCGGCCTATGCATGGTATTTTCCCACCAGCTCAAGTTTGATCAGAATTCCTCCCAATTTCTTTACAAGGTGACTGGACCATGGAGAAGTCTGTGGGTGAAGTATGGCTATGACCCCCGAAAGATAGTTGAGGCCAAGACGTACCAGCTGCTCGACTACAGGATGCGCTGTAGCAACAAAGGCGGTAATAAAAGAGCTGGAATGGGAAACAGACCTACTAATGTAATTATTGTATATTATTCGATATTGACTTTTTGGTCTCGCTCTGTTTTGCATGTTTAGAATATTTGATTGATGACTGTGATCTACTGGTGAAACCCAAGAGGAGTACCATGAATTACACCCTACCGATAACAGTCAACAAGACCGGTCAGTGGATGCATTTATTCAATTAATAGTTTTTCCATCATAGTTATGTTTCCTAAAAATTTGGGGTATCAGGCGATTACAATTTTAAATCATAACTAATCGCATGACTTCAATAATGAACTCACAATTAATTTCACATTTTTATATCTGTTTAAAATGTACAATTTTTTTTTTTATTTCACATTTTTCATACTTTTGTTAACAGTGGATTTTTTTTTTAAACTTATAGTAATACGGGTGCATCTTTTAGTCATTGATACAGTAATTTCATAATAATTCATAAAATTGAGTTAAAATTAAAAAGATGTACTGTACTGTAAAAAACGGGTAGAATATTGATTTGTGTTGAGGTCATTTTTCTGCCAATAGATGGCATAATTGCGTTTGTAAGACGTTGGTGACCGCTCAGTGCATTTTTTCTTTCCATACTAAGAGCTATCTATTCTTTAAAATTAAGTAACTTGTGAAATTTTTACACATTTTTAAAATTGCAAAATACAACTTGACCGCAGTCTCCATAAATATACGCCTTATTATTAAATGTATTATTGCTCAATTTTGACGTGGACGTGTCTGTTGCATTGCGACTGGAATTTCCCATACAGGCTTTCCAAGTAAGGGGCGGCCATTTATCTTGCATAAAAAAAAAAAAAAAGTGGACTTAAAGGAAGTTTAAATAACCGGTAACTCAAAATTAATGCACTCATTTCAACACCTCTGCTAAAAATCCAAAACAAATTCATGCAAATCAAAATGTCATGTCGATGTTCTGTCTTTTCCAAAATGAAACAAGCGATACGTCTTTGTTTGATGAAGAGAATTATATTTTTAATTTTAAACTTGACTTTATAAACAATTTTTACCTGTACATTCCCTTTCAAATGAACAATAATACACTTAGCTCTGGGGGAATGAAATCAACCATGGTTAGCAAGTTATGCTATTAAGCTAGCATGCTTAATTTCCCTTCATGCTGGTACCCAGGTCGAGTTCCGGCCAATGTGACAAAACTTCCAACTCTGCCCAGTGTGACAGAACCTCCAAGTGAGGAGGGTTCAAGCACCAGTAAAGATCCAGTCCAAATCTCTTATCAGCAACAGGTCAGTTGACATCTTAAGAGTGCGTTGCAATTTAGATTGAATCCATTTCCCAGTTTGACGGGGGTGTTTTGTTGTGACAATATAAAGCAAATTTTGTGTATTTATTATTTGAAAACATTTCTAGTATTGATGGTTTAAATGAATATAATAAGATGTTTAATGAAAAGTTGATATGAATTGCTCTGTTTGATGTCCATAGGGCTCATCCTATATTTTCAGAGAGGGCATGCTACCTCCTCACCGCCAGATGTTTTACCAGCTGTGTGACTTGCATGTGCCAAGGTAGACTGCAGCGCTGTGGATTTTCTGCTTTTCTTACATCTGTTTGTCAGATTTTATTTTTTTTTACTCGTGAATATTAATACTATTTTCACTTAAGGGTGTACTCACTTTTGTTGCCAGGGGTTTAACTATTAATGTAAATGTTCACACTTTTTTTTATTATTATTATTTTTTTTTAGTTAACCATCTTTATTGAAAGCTTGGAATGGTCTTCACTTGAACAGGTCTTACTCAGTTGTCACATTAGCTTTCAAACCTTTGATACAAATTGTGGAAAAACTGACCAATGGCTGATAAGGTAATGTCATGAGTAAGCTAATATGATTTCCTGAAGTGTTTTTTCCCTTTGAAGTAAACAAAACTATTGCTAATGGACGGCCAGAAAGAAACACAAAGAAAGGCAATTTAAGCTACAAAAATCCAAAATCAAAATGTCCTCAATTTTTGTGTGAGCCAACATCGATGTAGACTTTAGCCTTTGCTACAATGCGTGTTATTGTTATTCCAGAAGATCAACTCCTTGATATCACAAAGCTTCAGGTGTCAATCTACAGGATCTTATATTTACATATATGCCAACTTTCCAAGCCAGTCCTTAATGACTTATTCAACAGTTCCAGTATGAATGTGCAAAAGATGGGCATGACAATGTGTAACCTAACCTCTTGATAGTAGCGTATTAGATGAGACTGTGTGAAGCACAGAGGGGTTTTTGGGTATAAGTATTAAAAAAACGAAAAGAAAAGAAAATATACCGAAAAAAAGTTTATTGAATGAAAATGAAAATGTTCACACTTTTTAAGGTTGTATCATAAATAAAAAAAAAATATTTTTTTAAATTATATTTATTTTATTTTATTTTTTTTGCTGTATGTGTCCAGTATCCAGGAAATCGTCAAGCAGAAGAGCGGTGCAGAGCAAGTGTGCGATGAGCGGGATGGCTGGTGTGCTGTGGGCACCACGGACAAGCTGAGGGACATCATTTCATCCATGGTTAAGAAGGTTATCCAAGAACAAAAAGCGCGTAAGGAAATTAGTATCAATTTATTAGTAAATATCCCATTGACATCCATTTGTTGGAGTTGACTGTCACCCTGATGTAGAACCTGTTAGATAAAGTTTAAGTAAAGCCTCAGCATAAGTTTAATTAGTTGAATTCTACCCTTTTGCAAAGTGAAAGCTGATGAAACCGATCCATAACTTTTAGTTAAGTTCATTTTGAGTGCACTCCTTTACTCTTCCTTGAAAAAAAAATGAATTTATGTAGCCCTGTTGTTAAAAGAATATTTCTCCACCAGTGTTGCAAAAGAAGTCCTTGCGACCGAGACGCGCGGTCCGGAGTTCAAAAGTCGACGCCGCGGATGACGAAGGTGATGATGATTATGAGGATGAGGACGAAGAATATCAGCCATCAGAGGGAAGCGAAAATGAAATGGAGACAGAAATGCTGGATTACATGTAACAAATGTTGATACTGTGTCAATTTTCTTTGTGCGTATTTTCCTTCCATTTGACATGAATAAAAAATTATGTTTGCATTGTATCACTTTCATTGTATACCACTGTCTGATTTTTTTTTTGTGTGTGTGTGTGTGGGTGGGGGGGGGGGTACTCGCCCAAAAAATAATAATATTCAGAATTTAACGTAATTGTTTGGACACATCCATTTAAAATAGGGAGAAAAAAAAAGATGACAAATTAAACTGCCCCAGACAAAATGTCGGTACATTTCATATTTTGTTACACAACCTTTTGAAGCAGTCAATGCAAACAAATGATTTCTCTTACTCTATGAGTCTTGTGTAACTGCCAACATTTTTTTTTTAATTCTCTCCTCTTGTTCGAACTGTTCCAGCTGTCTGCGTGTTTCTGATCCTTCACCAGATGTTCAATCGAATTTAGCTCAGGATTCATCGAAGGTCACTTCAGAGTAGCGCAATGAGAAATTTGGATCTTAGCTTTAGTTTGCGGGTATTTTTAGTCGTGTTTATTTGGTCGTTATCTTGTAGCTTGTGACGTGGTTAATAGCAAGCTTTTTGACACTGGGCAGCACATTTTGCTCCAGAATGCATTGATGGTCTTGGGATTTCATAGTTTTCTGCAGAGATTCAAGACACCCTGTGCTGGGATTCAACAAGGCAGCACAGGTACGTACATAACTGGGCTTCCCTGGTGTTCTTTCTATGTACGGGACAAGCAAAACTGTTGCAACCCTTGCGTAAAGAAGTGAAACCTATAGCGATCCGATCACTAAAACAGCTTGAAACTGATGAGACTGGAATTTGGAAAAATGCATGTTGACGAGCCAAAACGTTCTGATGATTCAGCTTTGTGCGCAAAAAGAACACGACCTACCTTGACACAGAAGACGCACTGGTGGCATGACTCAGTTGGTAGAGTGATCGTCTCCCAACCCAAAAGTCGTGGGTTCAATCCTCTGCCCTTGTGGCCATGTTGAAGTGTCCTCGAGCAAGATACTGAACTCAGTTACCGGTACTTAAAAGGTCAAATCAGGAGATGGCGCAGTGATAGAAAGTTTGGTCTGTGCAGCAGGTTGTGTTTTTTCCAACAAGATAAAGACACCATAATACATACACAGCTGAAAATACAAAAAAAAAAAAAAAGCTAGAACATGACATTGGGCTATTTTCTGAGGCTTAATTGAACTGTAAATAAATCCTTCTAAGTAGCTAAAAAATGCAGTTTGGAGAGAGCGCCTTTCAAAACTGAGAAGGCTGAAACCATTTTGAAGAGGTGGACCAAAATACTTGTGGATAGTTGTCTAAAAAATTGGAGATCTCCCCCAAAAGCCAGTTTTGTTGTTTTTATCATTTTTCAATCATTCTGTTGGACCACAAAAATAAAGCAATAGCCTATTTGATTTAAACTAGTACATTATCTGTAAATGTTTGTTTCTTGGACAGAAGGGTACCAATAATGTTGTCCTCACGTGTACTTGCATACTCAATACATAGCTATAAAGTTTACACACCCCTTATCAAATGTCAGGTTGTTGTGATATTAAAAAAAATAGGATACCAACATAATATTTTCAACAGGAGAAGTAATTAATGTGTGCACCCCTATATGGCCCCGTTCAGTATTAGCCAATTACATTCACACACATGTTAAATTAGAGTCCACACATACCCGAAATAAATATCAGTCGTTCTAATCTAGTAGGATTTTCAAAACTTTTTTTCTGCTTTGTAGCAGAACCACAAAAAAATTGTGCTAACACTGTTGCCTATTTTCAACTGGTTTCAGAATCTCCTAAACACATGGAAAAGATCAGATGAAAGCAAGCTGTAATTTTTGGGCCATATTTCGAAAAAGTATGTCTGACACAAACACACTTCTTAGCTCATCGCATGACCAACATTCGTACAGTTACATGGTGGCTTCGGCTGTTTTTCTTTGCTTCAGATGAGGTGCAGGGAGTAATGAAAAGTTCAAACTCACAGGATTAGCATTAAACCTTCCGGTTTGTGGCTGCAAAGAAAGAAAGAAAAAGTCTGGAAAAGCCTGCTAGAACACCTGAAATGTATATCAACTACTACTACTTTCAATTGAGTTAATCGATGAGATTTATGACTTTTTTTGTTGTTTCGTTTTGTTTTTGTCTGAGTTAAAATAATTTAATCCGTCGCAAAATATGTACGTGGGAAGAGATGCTGTTAATCTCTGATAAAACTATGGTTGGCCGTGTGATGATTAACTTTGCAGTGTGACTTTGAGTTAAAAACACAGCTGTGTCAACTTCCCTTACCCCACATAACTAAAAATGCAAAGAAAACAAAACACATTTTTCATAGGTGGGTCCGGGGGAGTGTCCACATTATAAAAGTCCAGTGGCCAATCATCAAGGATCTCACTTGGGTCACGATGGAGAAGCTGTGGATCTTGGTCACCGTTGCTGTGTTTCTGGAGACGGCCTCTGCCACCTCTGTAAGTTGGAAAACACAATTATTTTATGTTTTTAATTTAACTGAGAAAATTGTGCAATTTTATGTGACTCCACTTTTTTTTTTTCCAAAGGCATAGCGTGTCTGTTTTATCAACAGTCATGCTAAAGTAATTTTCTATTACCATATTCTTTTTATTTATATTTTTCATAGGCTCCGGCTCATCCACAACCTTAGTGAGGATGACCGGAAAACAAAATTCATGGATGTGAATTTTAACAGACTCCAACAAACTCAATTTGAAATTTCAAATAAGAAATTAAATTAAAATAAAAAATAAAAATAAAAAAAAGGAGAGCAATGATGATGACATGTCAAATCGGTAAAATTACCGAATGAACAATACTGAGCTCTCCAGGAGAAAAAAAAGAGAAATTAAATTCAGAGTGACATAATAAAATGAAGAGATCCTTAATTGTTGATGAACTTGCACAATACATAAATGCCTGATGGTCATTTTGTGTCTTTAGCTGGGGGTGGTGTTCACTGAGGGCGGCATGGTAGAGGGCGAGAACATCCGTCTTGGGTTCCGTCACCACATGGACGTCTTCAAAGGGGTTCCATTTGCAGACCTTCCTGGAAGGTTTGAGAAACCAAAGCGTCATCCTGGTTGGGACGGTGAGTTGGATGTTTACGAATACAATATTTGGGCTGCATGGTTACCATGAACATCTGCTCTCGCTGTTCCAGTCAACAGTAACACTATCTTTGTTGTCCCCATACAGAAATTGTCCTAATTTTAACATGTCTATGATCAGGTGTTCTGAAGGCCACCGAATACAGGAAGAGGTGCCTACAGTTGAACGTTATCATGACTGAGACGAGAGGAAGCGAGGACTGTCTCTACCTTAACATCTGGGTTCCTCATGGCCGATCAGGTAAGTAATGAGCTCACAATTGGCAGGAGTGTCAAACCCATCGTAGTTTATGGGCCACTTTTTGGGCCGTGTATTTGACACCTCAAATGCATATCACATTTGGTCCAAAGAATAATAATCATCTTTATTCCCTAGTGTCAACCAATCTCCCGGTCATGGTCTGGATCTATGGAGGCGGCTTCCTGGCTGGAGGTTCAATGGGTGCTAACTTCCTGAATAATTATCTCTATGACGGGCAGGAGATTTCAGATCGAGGAAATGTCATAGTAGTGACATTGGGATATCGTGTGGGAACTCTGGGCTTCCTCAGCACTGGAGACTCTAGTTTACCAGGTACTAGGTGGTATTATTTATTTTTTACTTTTTATTTTTTTAGCAAAAGGCACTATAGAGTCAAAACAAAAAAAAAACGATTTTAATCTCCGATAACATCAAATGGTTTGCCCTGTGACAGGGAACTACGGCCTTTGGGATCAGCAGGCTGCCATCGCCTGGGTCCACAGAAACATCCGCTCATTTGGAGGAGACCCAGAAAACATCACCATCTTTGGAGAGTCTGCAGGTGGTGCTAGCGTGAGCTTCCAGGTAGGGTGCCTAGTGGTTTGTCTTTAACATCTTTTCATTTAAGTATTTAACCAGTAGGTAACAAGAAAGAGGACATTTATTTATTTAATATTTTTAATTTATATACAGTATATATATATAAATAATAATAAGAATAATAAAAAATATATATATAAAAAATATATATAACATTTAAAAATATATATATAAATAAATATATATATATATATATATATATATATATATATATATATATATATATATATATATATATATATATATATATATATATTTATATATATATATATATATATATATATATATATATATAATTCATTCATTTTTAAGGCATGGGTTGAGTCTGAAGAAATATCTACTTTTTTCTTCCTCTGTACTTTTTTCTTTCCTTTTGTCATTTTTTTTCTTCCCGTTTGTCATTTTTTTAACTGCAAAATAAAAACAATAAAAAAAAGAGTCGGAAGAAATAAAAGAACACTCTTATAATCTCTATGAAATTTCTGTAAAGAGATCACATTTAAAGGGATACTTGACTCATTGAGCTATTTTCAGCTGTAAAAAGTTCATATTTTGTCAAGAATGAATTTTATAACTTCATTATTTTTCATGTACAATTAATACCTTTAAAAACACAAGATAAAGATGTTATCAAATTCATTCTGGACAAAATATTAACTTTTTATTGCTGAAAATGGCTCAATGAGTCAAGTATCCCTTAATTTTCACTCCTGAAGGCAGCACATCATTACCAAGCAGCCAAATTGCATTTGTCATGGATCCCTGCACCTACCAGAACACTTCTAACGTTCTCATTTTGACATATCCATTCACAGACCCTCACTCCCCACAACAAGGGCATCATCAAGAGAGCGATTTCCCAGAGTGGTGTTGCTCTTTGCCCCTGGGGTATCATCAAGAACCCCCGCAAGATCGCCGAGCAGGTACACATACATTTCTCTGACTTGTCTGTGCTTCATAGTGTAACTTTTGGACACTCCTTTACATTATTTATAATGGTTGTAAAACCGTGACAGATGATTTCACCCACTCTGCTCAGATTGCTATGAAAGTCAACTGTCCCATTGATGACCAAATGGCCGCCTGTTTGAAGATGACTGATCCTGTGCTCCTCACAAAAGCAGGCTCTCTCAATTTGTCCGGCTCACCAGATGGTAAGCAACTTACACTCTATGTGTATATTTTAGTTTTCAAGTTAGAAAACTACATGGAGGTACTTTTCAGTACACATGAAGAAAACAGTCTTAAGTCAACTTTCTCCCTCCTTCAGCACCCCTCGTACACAACTTGATCCTATCTGCTGTAATTGATGGGGATTTCCTGCCCGATGCGCCTTCCAATTTGTTCCATAATGCCGCCGATATTGACTACATTGCTGGAGTCAATGACATGGATGGACATTTTTTCACTGCAATAGACATCCCTTCAATCAACTCCCACCTTGTAGACACGTCTATGTAAGTATTTGCTCCAGTTATCTGAATATACAACGAGGTCCTTGAGTATTTGTCTATGGGTGATTGATTTCAGAAAGTGATTGGCTGCAAACATCTTTAAAATTAAATTTACACTTATGTCAAATGTCCACTTTGGAGACTCTGAAAATGAACATAATCTAGCAAAATGTCTGTAAATCCTTCATAGTAAATTGATTATTTTTGTCAAAGCTGTTAGCTTTCATCTATTATGGAACTCTGTCACTGTTCAAAATGTTTCTGTATCTCTGACTGCCGTTTTAAGTGACAGACCAGTTGGCTAATCAGACTTTCCCTCTTACCTTCTCCTAATGCCAGCGATGACATGAAGACGCTGCTGGCTACGTACACTGGAGACCACGGCAAAGCCGGCCTGGAAAAAGCTTACTCCACGTACACTTCAACATGGTCAACCAATCCCAGCAAGGAGGACATTAAGAAAACCGTTGTGGATATTGGAACAGATTACATCTTCTTGGTTCCTACACAGGCTGCCCTTTACCTTCATGCTGCTAATGCCACGTGAGCATAAAGTTTATTTTGTATAGCAGTAGACCCCCACTATTTGCCGTGGATAGGGACTGGGCTGTTCCATAAATAGCGAAAATCTGTGTATAATTGACGTCCTTTGAAATGCATTGTTACATTTTATAATTTAAACACACTTTTACACAATTTTTAAACACACTTTTTTGGTTGTTCTCTTTTTGTCTCATTAAAGAACTGGCAGCACCTACTCCTATCTCTTCTCTGAGCCCAACCGCATGGGAGGCATCGGTAGGCCGTATCCCAGCTGGATGGGTGCTGACCACGCTGACGACCTGCAGTACGTCTTTGGAAAGCCTCTGAGCACACCGCTGGGATATTGGCCTCGCCACCGTGATCTTGCTCGATACATGATTGCCTATTGGACCAATTTTGCCAAAACTGGGTAAGCTTATTTAGACCAAAATACAAATGAATTTATCGAAAATTATGCCAATAGAGCTCCACCGTTCATTTGTTGTGTTGTTTTCTTCATGTCCACAGAGATCCCAACAAAGGAGACTTGAGCGTACCCACCCCCTGGCCTAAATTTACCAATGGACACCAATATCTGGAGATCCATAATAAGATGGATAGGAACTATGTAAGACAGAAGATGAGGATGCGTTATGTGCATTTTTGGACCAGTGTCTTGCCCAACCTCCCAATAAACATCTCAGAATAAAAAGCCAAATATTCATAATGTCTCTTAAATAATATTGTTTCAATTGTGTATATTAAACAGCTTGAGAAATGCAAGTCACTAAATATAAACATTTACATCACAGGGGCAAGATGTGAAAATAGAAGCCTTCCATGTTAAGATATTTATTCCTGTGAAGTGATAAAAATAAACATTTTCACAAAAGTTTAATTTCTTCTCTATTTATTCTGACAGCTGGTTGTTGAATACAATGGAGAAAACATGGATCGATATTTCTAACGGTATTATAATCACGTAAACTAAAATCTATGTTTGTTTGTTTTTACTGCCACACGTGAAATAGCTCTCAAATTTCTTAAAAACAGAACAAAGGTTTTGCGTCAGGAACGGATGAGTAAGGGTCAGTGAGTTCGTTCAAAATTGTCCTCTTTCAGGTCCGCAGAGAGCTTTAGCCAAACAAAGCGCCACACAGCGTTTGAGCAAGCGCAAAAGATGGTGTCAGCCAATCAGAAAAATGCGATGGCACAGACATATTTGCATTCAAAGGCTATAAATACATCTGCTTTGCCACCGCACGCTTACAACTGAAAATATCCCAGTTTAGTCGCCAACGATGCCCGAACCAGCCAACCCGAAGACCGCCCCTAAAAAGGGCTCCAAGAAAGCCGTCACCAAATCCGCCAGCAAGACTGGCAGGAAGCGAAGGAAAACTAGGAAGGAGAGCTATGCTATCTACGTGTACAAGGTTCTGAAGCAGGTGCACCCCGACACCGGTATCTCCTCCAAGGCCATGAGCATCATGAATTCGTTCGTCAACGACATCTTCGAGCGCATCGCCTCGGAGGCGTCTCGTCTGGCTCATTACAACAAACGATCCACCATCACCTCCCGGGAGATCCAGACTGCAGTGCGTCTCCTTCTGCCTGGCGAGTTGGCCAAGCACGCCGTGTCTGAGGGCACCAAGGCCGTCACCAAGTACACTAGCTCAAAGTAGACCACTCCGGACTCACCACGACCCAAAGGCTCTTTTAAGAGCCACACACGCCTTCTCAAGAGTTATTTTGTATTCCCCGCTGATCCATTTACGTGTGCAAAACATGAACACCGCTCCCATTTAGACATACCATAATATATCCTCAACGGAAATATACCAGGGCTGTTAATTATATTTGCCATGTTGTAGTAATGTTACCCTTGTGCACTCAAAGAAACGTCAGCCACCGAATTCTAGTCTAGTCACATTACATAAACAATGCTTACATGTTGTACTTACATAATACCTACCTCAACTAGTACTGTTGTTGGAAAACCTCAAATGAAGCATAATGTGATTCGTCATATTGGCAGGCCGGCACATGCGCGCGTGCTACAAAGGAATTGCTCGAGGGACGGATTAGAAACCAAAATAAGTAAATAAATGTAAAATATTGATACTAGCGCTCTGGTATCGATCCGATACTGTTACCACATTTGTTTACATTCTAGGGAAAACTTAATTTCCATGGCATTTCACTGCAGTCTAGGTATTTTTGATACATTCTTTTGAGTCAAATAGTACTCTAAAATGTTGACCCTTGTGAGGATAGGTGGCTCAGATAATGGATTGGAGGATAAATTATTACTTTAATATGTTATGCACCTGGATATTGTATGACTAGTAAACTGCCTTTGGGAAGGAATTTGACTGATTTTGATGAAAGATTATATTTAATGAAAAATGAATGGAATAAACACAAATTGTGATGAAATCTAAAGTGTGAATAAAAAGGTACAAATCTAATGAAAACAAATGATAATGTATACACATGTCCTTCGTTTTCATGTTGAGCTTTTTGGGTTAAATTTTAATGTCATCTTGAGTTGATTGCATGCTTCTAGCTAACAGTTAACCAAGCAAGCATGCAATAGTAATTCATTTTAATAAAGTGATTTTCTTCTGATGCATGCACTATTGTCCAAGATGATTGTGATTTATGCTGATATTTGTATACATTAATATTTGCAATATTGTGTTCCAAAGCCTGAGATTGTTAGACCACAAATTAGCTGAAGCTAAGCATCTTTTATGCATCCATTATTAAAAACAATGTATGTATTGTACCTCCCCCTCAACTCATTGCTGATTGGACAACCAATTCTCCGCTTCAGCTAGCCAATCAATGAGCAGCAACTGCCCCTATATAAATACAGCTGTGTTGTACACACTCACCGAGTTGAAAAGACACAAAACCAAGCAAGCAATTACAAAATGTCCGGAAGAGGAAAAACTGGCGGTAAAGCGAGAGCAAAGGCGAAGACTCGCTCTTCTCGTGCCGGCCTGCAGTTTCCAGTAGGCCGTGTCCACAGACTTCTCCGCAAGGGCAACTATGGCGAGCGTATAGGTGCTGGCGCACCTGTCTATCTGGCGGCTGTACTCGAATACTTGACCGCTGAGATTCTCGAATTGGCTGGTAACGCAGCCCGCGATAACAAAAAGACCAGGATCATCCCCCGCCACCTGCAGTTGGCTGTCCGCAACGACGAGGAACTAAACAAACTTCTTGGCGGGGTCACTATCGCCCAGGGCGGCGTTTTGCCTAACATCCAGGCCGTGCTTCTTCCCAAGAAGACCGAGAAAGCCGCCAAATCAAAGTAAAGCTTAAAGACTGCACTTATCAAACGGCTCTTTTAAGAGCCAGCCACTTGATTCAAAAAGAGTATATTTCTTTATTCTAGTCAATGTACTGTGTATATAGGAAGACCATTACTTCTGATTAAGTCCTAATCAACTATCACGTTGATACACTACCAGTTAGCCGATTATTTGTATGACATTTTGTATTCTGGAAATAAATGTGAATTTCCATCGCGGCCTGGTTAACAACCCATCCAATGATGCTCATGAAGCAGCTACCACCATACTCCTTTCCTCAAGACCAGTTGACCCTACTTCGAGCAATGGATGCTGTATGCAAAGTAATTTTTCCTCGCTGCATTGAAAGGGAAAATATCTGCTGCGATGTAGATGAAAACCTTTGGCCGAACAGAAAGCAGCGAGCATATGGATGATGAATAAAGATGATGGGGAAGGAAAGTGAAAGTGTTACAGTAGTATTTTCTATTTAGTAATAAATTTGCCCTAGATGTTATGGATTCCAGCTGTTAAATAATAAAAGGAAATATCACCAAACTCTGAAATGCATCTTGAATCAATAAATTGCTTGAAACTTAATTGAGATTAAGCAAAAGTTATGAGTATCATTGTCAGCGATTTCCTTTGATACAACACTTATATTTATTTGTGTAAATTATTGTAACAATCTAAAAAATGAGTCATAACCTTCACATTTCCACATGTATAAATGACCCTTTTTTTTCATAATTATACCATGTGCTTTCTACCATATAATGTCCATCTAATTACTAATCCTTGTTCGCTCCAAATATGAATGCCTTCGTGTTAACAGGGAAATTAATAAACCTTCATTTAAATTTGACATTATCACGCAAAATGACACGTTCAATTATACTATAATTATTATGTACTTTTACTGTCGATATTAACAAAGAAGGCAAAGTTGTGGGGGAGGGGCTGTTGTGTGACTGTCGTCACGCCGAATTGGGTCAGGCTGTCCTCTCTCAGGTCCGCAGTACTGTTTCATAACAAGGACCGACCCATTCAGTTTCATCATTGTTACTAAATCTATTAGAGCAATATGTCTGGAAGAGGTAAAGGTGGTAAAGGATTGGGAAAAGGAGGCGCCAAGCGTCACCGCAAAGTTCTTCGTGATAACATCCAGGGCATTACTAAGCCCGCCATTCGCCGTCTGGCTCGCCGCGGTGGAGTCAAGCGCATCTCCGGACTCATCTATGAGGAAACCCGTGGTGTGCTCAAGGTCTTCCTGGAGAACGTCATCCGCGACGCTGTCACCTACACCGAGCATGCCAAGAGGAAGACTGTGACTGCCATGGATGTGGTGTACGCTCTCAAGAGGCAGGGCCGCACTCTATACGGTTTCGGCGGCTAAACTGACTTTCGACTCAAGCAAACCAACGGTCCTTTTAAGGGCCACACACTCTCTCAGATATAGAGCTTTTATTCCTCACACGTTAATTGATTGTCTAAAATGATGAATCATAGGTATCCCAGTTACAACATTTTTGGAAAAAAATCATGAAATTTTTGCATAATGTTGATATTCAAATTGGGGTAACCACGGCAACCTCAACGTGCACTTGGCAACAGTTCCTATAGATTTCTTTTCTTTTTTTTTTTTTTTTTAAAGCGCAGTTTTAACACATGTTTTAATTAATCTTAGATTATGTCTGACATTTCTTTAATAAATTTATTAAACTATTTTGTAGGTATTGAGTGTTAATTTTCCATTCAAAAGCCTCTGAAGATAAAGCGGTTTTAAAGGTCAGATGAAATATAGAATTACAGTATTATGAACCCTTAAAATCGAAAAAGTATACAGCACAGTATTTTATTTTGCACTCTAGCTGCTCATTGATTGGCTTGTTCAGGCGAAGGGACGGTTGTCCAATCATCGCAAGGGCTACTATACGCCGTTGCCTCTCATGCACTTTCGCTATTACAGTAGACTACTGTACATTTTTCTTTGTTAATGAACATTATATATGCATTATGTAGATTAAGCTCATTAGCTCAACCCGCTTCATAATTGACCCAAATGGGAGAGCGCTAACTGGCTGGTCCGTTTACACACAATAATAATAATAATAACAAAAAGTGTGCAATCTACAATGCTTACTTAAAACACTTAGAGGTTTTTCATTTTATGTGACTGTTGCTGCAAATATGGAATTTCTCATTTAGTTGTAAGTAGTGTAGTGGCTCTTAAAAGAGCCGTTGTGGTTGTGTCAAGAAAGTTTAAGCTCGCTCTCCGCGGATACGACGGGCCAGCTGGATGTCTTTGGGCATGATGGTGACCCTCTTGGCGTGAATGGCGCACAGGTTGGTGTCCTCGAACAGACCGACAAGGTAAGCCTCGCTAGACTCCTGCAGAGCCATGATCGCGGAGCTCTGGAAGCGCAGGTCGGTCTTGAAGTCCTGAGCGATCTCCCTCACCAGGCGTTGGAAAGGCAGCTTGCGAATAAGCAGCTCGGTAGACTTCTGGTAGCGACGGATCTCACGGAGAGCCACGGTACCGGGCCTGTAGCGGTGGGGTTTCTTGACGCCGCCGGTGGCCGGGGCGCTCTTGCGGGCTGCTTTGGTGGCCAGCTGCTTCCTGGGGGCTTTGCCGCCGGTGGATTTACGAGCTGTCTGCTTGGTTCTTGCCATCTTCTGGCTTCTGCTTTCGATAGAAAGGAAGTGAAACAATGATGCTGAAGCTACGTGTGTTGCTTTTAAACGCTTGTTTCAGCTGCGCATGAGTAACGAACGTTCCCTTAAAGGCTATCCTGATTGGTGTTCGAGCTCAGTCCCGCCTGGAAGAAGAGACCTTCGGCCGCAAGGCTCGCTGGCGATTGGGGGGAATTGCGTTCAAACTGGCCACTCAAATGCAAACTTGCTTCTTCGCACTTTCAGTGGTTCTCAACCTTTTTTTCAGTGATGTACCCCTCGCGATTTGTTTTCCCCTTCTGCCAAGTACCCCTAACCAGCAAAGCATTGTAGGATAAAAATAAATTAATACAGTAAATAAAAAATAAAATAAAACAGTACTGTGTCATCATTTTTTTTTTTAATTCATTAAACTTTGTAACTTCATTTGTATATTGGTCTCTCTTGAACTATTTGAAAAAAAAAACAACTAACTTAATTATAAACAAAGATTTAAAAAATATCACAATTAAGTGTCCTCCTTTGGTATCATCTTTAGGAAGAAGTGTTCTCAAAAGAAACCATTAACTTAATTTTAAATGAAGCTTTCAAATGATTGACGGGTGATGCTCGGTGACGTATGACAAGTTGGGGGAGATAGTATTCACATGACGTCACTGAACCGCACCCATCGATCCTGCGACCATATTGTGTGGCCAACAAACAATTTGCAAGTTTCGATTTTGAGATTTCTCCAAATGGCCTTAAGGTTTCTATTCTCCTTTCCCGGCAGACTAAACGTTGAAATTGTAGCGTATGAAAATAAGTAATGAGTCAACAATGTTGTAATAGTAAACATGCTAGTGCTTGTACCTTAGATGACCCACTTCTTCCTAAAGATGACCACTTTTATAGGACAAAAGAGGCCGCCAATAACAATAATTAAATGTAATTCTTATTAAGCCAGACGCCCAGGCCTTGTACATACTAAATTGTTATTCATGTCAAAATTTCAGATCCAAATGAGTGATACAAATTTTGCATCTGGAAGTGTATAACGTGTTATTTGACGTTTACTTTGTTCTTTCTATACGTGTAAATTATTCATAAAAAAGACAGACACACACGTTTCAGGACTTGGAAATAATATAATTGCAGTTTAAAGACGCGAAGAGTGTTATCAGATGCCAACGGACACAAGTCACGTTTCTCAGTCATCATGTGTGTTTGCTGCCCTCAGAAAACGGCGTCTTGTTCTAAAAATGATCATCAACACGCGCTTGTTTAGAGTTTGGGTCCGTGGATGAACATGTTACTTAATATGTGAAACACTTTTTGTCAACTCGTGCGTCATTTTAAGTAACTTTATTGAAGAAATGAGTGAGGAAATACGGAGAGAAGTGCTGCTCGTGCGAGTGTATCGGCGGAGTTTAGAAGCTCTGCAACGAAAATGCAGGAAGTATACGACTTTTAAACAACTTTGATGTAGAAATGTACATGTGTGCTATCTATTAAAATCGTTTTCAGATATTTAAATGGTTTTCTTTGGGATTTTTCCCCATTTGAAGTGTGAGGAGAAAACACAAAGTGAGGAGTTTGTCAGAGCGCTGTGCAGCGAACTGCCTGGTTGACTCTCCACGGTTCTCATGTTGCGTTTAAGGGCAGCCTCTTGGTGGGGGGAAAAACCATCAGTCGATTTAGGCTTTTAAAGCAGATATGGCAGAAGTAGCTCCAGCTCCAGCCGCTCCGGCTAAGGCGGCCAAGAAGAAGACGTCCAAGCCCGTGAAGAAGAGGGCCGGACCTAGCGTTAGCGAGCTCATCGTCAATGCTGTCGCAGCGTCCAAGGAGCGCAATGGCGTATCTCTTGCCTCCCTCAAAAAGTCACTTGTCGCATCCGGCTACGACGTGGACAAGAACAGGACCCGCGTCAAGCTCGCCGTCGTAGGCCTGGTGAATAAGGAAGTTCTCGTTCAGGTCAAAGGCACCGGCGCCTCTGGTTCCTTCAAGATGAACAAGAAGGCCGAAGGGAAGGCGAAAGCACCTGCTAAGGCTGTCAAGAAGACCCCCACCAAAACAAAGAAGCCCGCTGCCAAGAAGGCAACGCCGAGCAAGAAGCTCAAAACAGCCGCCGCCAAGAAGACCGTGGCCAAGAAATCCACCAAGAAGCCCGCCAAGGCCGTGACACCCAAGAAAGCAGCCAAGAAGGCGGCTACAAAGAGCCCCAAGAAGGCGGCGCCCAAAAAAGCCCCTGCTGCCAAGAAGACCGCCGCGGCTAAGAAGAGCCCTGCTAAGAAGGTGGCCAAGCCTAGAACTGTCAAGAAGGCAGCACCTAAAAAGAAGTGATTCAACACTTTTTCTACAAAAAAGGCTCTTTTAAGAGCCACCACATTTTATTTAAAGAGTAAAGTTATCCTTGCCATATATTTATTTGGAACTGTCATTGAATACACGACTTAACTAAACCTGTCAAATAACAATGATTTTTACAAAATTGATAAATATGCCTCCAGTGTGTTCTTTCTAAAATATTGTTTCCGGAGGCTGGCGAGCTACAAACTTCTCGAAAGATGCTCGCTCGGTTACACCTCTCTTTTGTTGCGCTCTTGACATTCGCAGTACACAAACACTTCAGTATGTAAAACTGAAATACACAATTAATAATTCACAAAACATAAATACGATCTTGTTCAAACATCAAAATTGTTTTTCCAAAACATATATTTCAAACATTCCCTTACGGGTTTCTATTGTCGTTTTAGTTGTTGAAATGTCACATATTTTCTAAATCGTTGTTTGTGAGATATTAAGTCTACCTCTTTATTTTCTCCCCGCTAAAATCTAATGACAAGTATAAACAATTGTTAATGAAATATAGCTCTTTTAAACAAAGTGGGTGGCTCTTAAAAGAGCCGTTTTGGGGTTGTGGTAGCAAAGTGCCGTTTTACTTGGACTTGGCTGTCTTCTCGGTCTTCTTTGGCAGGAGAACGGCCTGAATGTTGGGCAAGACACCGCCCTGGGCGATAGTCACTCCGCCAAGAAGTTTGTTGAGCTCCTCATCGTTGCGGACAGCCAGCTGTAGGTGACGCGGGATGATTCTCGTCTTTTTGTTGTCACGGGCAGCATTGCCGGCCAACTCCAAGATCTCAGCGGTCAGATATTCGAGCACAGCCGCCAGGTAGACGGGTGCGCCGGCACCGACGCGCTGAGCGTAATTGCCTTTACGCAGCAGTCTGTGGACACGACCGACCGGGAACTGCAGCCCAGCACGGGAAGATCGAGTCTTTGCCTTTGCTCTAGCCTTGCCACCGGTTTTCCCCCTTCCGCTCATTTTGAATCTCTTCTCTGGAGGTGTAACTCAAAAGAAATACGTGTCCCTCTGAGGCAGAAGTCCTGCTTTAATAGCCGCAGAATACGCGTGATGTTCTGAGTCAGACCAACCAGGAAAGAGGATTTCAGCGCGAAGAGGGGTTTGCATTACAGCGGGCAGTTTGAAAATAATTCCCCCCAATTGGCAGCGAGCCTTGTGGCGGGAGATCTCTCTTCCAGGCGGGGCTGAGCTGGAGCAGGAGCTGCGCACCAATCGGCTGCGCCGCTCTGAGTGCGCGTCACTCATGCGCTGCCGAACCAGACGCTTAAAACCGGGTCGCGTGGCGCCTCTAGTACATTTGTTTTCTATAAGGTAAACAAAACCACGAAGATGGCAAGAACCAAGCAGACAGCCCGTAAATCCACCGGCGGCAAAGCCCCTAGGAAGCAGCTGGCCACCAAGGCAGCTCGCAAGAGCGCCCCGGCCACCGGCGGCGTCAAGAAGCCTCATCGTTACAGGCCCGGTACCGTGGCTCTCCGTGAGATCCGTCGCTACCAGAAGTCCACCGAGCTGCTTATCCGTAAACTGCCCTTCCAACGCCTGGTGAGGGAGATCGCTCAGGACTTCAAGACCGACCTCCGCTTCCAGAGCTCGGCCGTCATGGCTCTGCAGGAGGCTAGCGAGGCTTACCTTGTCGGTCTGTTCGAGGACACCAACCTGTGCGCCATTCACGCTAAGAGGGTCACCATCATGCCCAAAGACATCCAGCTGGCCCGCCGTATCCGCGGAGAGCGAGCTTAAACTTCCTTGACACAACCACAACGGCTCTTTTAAGAGCCACCACACTTGAACCTAATTGAGAAATTCCAGCATAACTTTGAATGTTGCTCAGTAACAGTTCTGCATAATAATTCTCATTCTGATTAATGCAATGTATTAATATTTGTGTAAAACGGAGGTACAAGAATATCAGGACTCGCACCAACAGACTGCTGTATAGTTTTTTTCCCCCAGAGCGGTGAAATGCATCACCCCGTCTCTAAAAAATGCTCACCTACGGATTATGTATTTTAAACTGCAAACACCCACATAGACACATATTACACTTTAAGAAAATGTTGCAATATCCTGCGTATTTGCACAATTCGTCTGGACTTTTTAATTATTTAATTGATGTAGTCTAGTTTTCTTTTTATACTATGTTCCTTTTTAAATTGTGCCGAAAGCTGCTGGAGCAAAATTTTGTTATGGTTGCATAATGACAATAAATATTTTTTATTCTTGACAGGGATGGGCGGGAAATGTAATTATGTTGAAATAGTAGGTCTTTATAGAGGTGTGAGAAGTAATTATCAATGCATGTTATGTCCACTTCTCTCGGACCCTGCTTTAAACATTCCAGCATAACGTCTGTGTTGAGTAGTCATTTGCATATGAATAGTGTCTGACTGTTAAGACAACAATCGCTTAATTCGAATGTGCAGGGCTAAAAGGCCACAGACAGATTTTTTTTTCTATATTTATATATAAGTGTTAATTAAAATATGTATGATTCAAAAACTTGTGTAGAGCTAGATCTATCCTGTCAGATCATTTGGTCATGTGTATCCGTGAAGTTAAAAGTTTTTGTTTCGCGTAAACTGCTCAAAGCGGGGTTTACAGCTCATTGCCGATTGGACAACCAATTCCCCGCTTCAGCTATCCAATCAGTCAGCTGCAACTGTCTGTATATAAAGGCTGTGTATCATGTGATTGGACAACCACTTCTCCGCTTCAGCTATCGAATCAAAGAGCAGCAACTGCCTGTATATAAAGACTCTGTATGACGTGTAGCCATCGTGTTGAAAAGACACAAAACAGACAAAACGCTTAGAATATGTCCGGAAGAGGGAAAACTGGTGGTAAAGCAAGAGCCAAGGCGAAGACTCGCTCTTCTCGTGCCGGCCTGCAATTTCCAGTAGGTCGTGTTCACAGACTTCTCCGCAAGGGCAATTATGGCGAGCGTATTGGGGCCGGCGCACCCGTCTACTTGGCGGCTGTGCTTGAATATCTGACCGCCGAGATCTTGGAATTGGCTGGTAACGCAGCCCGTGACAACAAGAAAACTAGGATCATTCCCCGCCACTTGCAGTTGGCTGTCCGCAACGATGAAGAGCTCAACAAACTCCTTGGCGGAGTTACCATCGCTCAGGGTGGTGTGTTGCCCAACATTCAGGCTGTGCTACTGCCTAAGAAGACTGAAAAAGCTGCCAAATCCAAGTAAAGCTTTATAGACTACTGCAACCACCCTAAAGGCTCTTTTAAGAGCCGACCACTTGTTTCTAGAGTGCAATTCCTTATAATGATTGAGGACAATGAGGAGTCAAACTTGTATTGTCTAATCAACAGAAGTGACATTCAATATAAATGTATAAGTATGACGAGGCGAGGAAATACTTCTAAGTTTATGGACTATATGCCATGGAGGAGGCGGAACTTCCGTGTTTTCACCCATCGGCTTTGTTTCCGTTTCCGGTTTGCGATGTGTGGGCTGTGTCCCAGTACTTACGCTTCCGCCTTTGTGGCCTTCGGTTGCGCATTCCCGTCGACTGGTGCGAGGTTGTGTTTGTTTCAGTGTCCGAAGCATTTCAGATAGCGGAGACGCCCTCCCGCTGATGAGCGGGGGGCGCAGGGGTGGGGTGCGAGTGTTTGAACACTACCAGCAGTGGCCGGAAACGGCGCTGTGTGTAAAACCTGGAAGTCGGAAGTCCGTGGCATCTACCCCATAAGGGCCCTTTTGAAGGAAATCATAACTATTACAGTATGTATCCCGGATGAATACGTGTAGTTTACAACACTAATCTCTGGTGTTTTACAACACTAATCTCTGTTGTTTATGTGTGTATGTAAAATCATCCTGACAATCTAAATAAAGTCCGTGTCTTGCTTTCACATAATGTGTGCTTCACTAACGTAAAGTGATCATTTAATTGGTTAGTCATCCATGTTACAGGATAAAAACCTAAAGGGAGCTAGTAAGGCCATGTATTAAACCAAAGAGGGCAACATTGTGTTTAGTGAAGGGGGTCTGGTAGTGTTGCTGCGTGACGTTTCTGGAACGAAATTGAGGCAAGCTGTCCTCTCTCAGGTCCGCAGTGCTGTTTTATACCAAGGACCGACTCATTCAATCTGTATCATTGCAATTAAACCTGCAAGAATATAAACTCTGGCCTTATACAAGATTTCGGTCTTCAAATTGATCAATTATTCATTAAATAGGTTTAATAGGTGCATTCGGCTTGTAACAAACCAGGGCGCTTTACGGCAAAGGCAAGATGTGGATTCATGACGCCGTAGGGTAGCTTTTTCTTTCTGCAGTAGGGTGTATTTGTATGTTTGAATGTCAACTTAATCATGCACTGACTGTTGAGTGTTCGAATTATTTCATGTGTAATTTCCCATCATGTTGTAAATCCAAATACATTTCATGTAGAGCAGAAAAGTAGCTTAGAGAACAATACTGAATTGCATTTCGTCTTCTGCAGATACCGCCCATAAAAATGTAATTTATATTTCTATTATTAATTAAACTTAACATTCAAAACTGACGCTCAAGGAAGCCTAGGACAACAGCCAACTAGGAACAAGCGTGAAAACAGTCCACCAATCAGGAGCAGCCACTGATTGGCTTGGCTGGAGGTAAAGCTACCGGTATTTTTGTTGTGATCATTCTTGTTTGGAAATAGAAATGTTTTTTAATTAAGTATCTTTTAGGTCGTTTAACATGTTTATTCACATATCATCGCTAGGCTATCTTTGAGACTACGCACTGCCTGTTGCTGAACCCGGATATGACTGAACTCTCGTTCCAAGTCTCGTGTGACTGACATGTATTTTTTTTCATATAACTTTATTGAACAATTTTAAACAAGTTACCAATCAGCCTGTAAACACGTTATTAATACAGAAAAACAAACTAATGAGCCAGGGGGAAAATTTAAATAAAAACTTTTGTTTGTTTCATTGTAGCACGCCCAGCAGACTGAGTATGTAGATCCATGTGTCAATCGCACGTCATCAGTAATCGAGTGTGTCTCTTGAAAAAAAAAAAAAAATCTATGCCGTTTAGCAAACACAAAAATCGCTTTACAATATTTCTTAACCCCCATAGTCAGGTTTCCATCTCAATGTTTCGAAATTTGTACGCGAATTTTGTGAAAATGCGCAAAGCGGCGACTTATGCCCGTTTCCATCCGCTCTTCTTTTGCGAATATGCGCCGCGAGACGACGTTGCAGTGACGGAACATTGGGACAATAGGGAGTTCCAGGTGGGAATGTTGGTTTTGACGGACTGAACGGAAGTACTTTGTCTGGTTAGCTTCCCTCCCGCGTGTAAATGAAGTGTGTAATAGTAAAGCCATTAAAAATTGCATTAATGTTTTTCTTTAATTAATTATAAAAAGAAAGAAGAATCGTAAAATATCTTACTTTATCATCCGCCATTTACTGTGACTACAAACGTACGACGTATATCCGGTCTTGTAGTCGCTTATTCGCAAAACCTGTTTCCATCGCCAAAATGCGCATTATTATTATTACTATTTTTAAACCACCCCATCCAAGCGTAAAAACATTTTTATTTAATTTTTTTTGCGAATTTCTGGCGTTTCCATTCAGTTTCTTTTTCGCAATTCTTCAAAATTCGAATACAAATAGGTGGACGGAAACCCACTTATTGAGAGTAACACTAGACAATGACGTATTAATAACAACAAACAAACAACAGCAAATTAAGACTTAGTGTGCTAGAACAATAACCCAGTTGTTTGGGGCTGCACCATTTAAACATCTCTGTTAAGCAAGTCAGTGAAACACAACAATAGAAATAGGCTAATTAAATTCCGTCTACGGATTCTTCATCAGTTATTTTAGTCTAACTAAAAGATAAAATGCACAAATGACAAACGCAATCTTAGCCACTTAAAAATAAACCTTTATCCAATAAATAAAACTAATTTGAATGACATAAATACAATAAATAAATATATATAAAAAAAAAAAACAGGTGACAAAAGTAGGTTTTTCCAAAATTGACCTTGCATTCAACAAAAAGTAAAAAACAACAACAAATATAGTAGAATTGTTTTTTTTTTATTAATAACAGATCCCTTTGCTTTTACGGCATTCCTTAGTTAATCTCAAAATTGAATCTTTGACACACCGTAAGGGCCCTCCGATGAGTCTCAAATCCCAGTACCAGTTATCCAACAACAGAAGTCAACGAGGATATCCTAAGCAGTAAGAAGCAGTTCAGTTCCATTGGCAAATGCTTTCCCTCCGATGAAATACGCCGTCTCCCGTTGCTCGCGTGCGCCTTTGCCACCAGTCGTAGATGATGACAAATCTTCAGCAAAACGCATATTGTTCTGGAGAAAAGTGGATTTTTTTTTTTTAGCAGCCTTCCAAACAGCATCTCGGTAGATTCTCTAAAGAGTAATTCCTCGAGGCCTGGATTCATCATTTTTCAGCTGGCCTACACAATGCACTGTGTCGATGACATCATGAAATGTATTTTTCTCTCCGACCTGGAAGATCAGAATCACCTCCTCGCCTCACCTCCATTACTGAAAATGCGACTTATGCCCGTTTCCATCTGTTCTTCTTTTGCGAATATTGGGAGGTTTTCTCACGAGCGTGTGTTTGTGTGTGAAAGTTTAAGCTATGCTTGTGAGAAAATCTTTTACTACAAACGGAGCAGGCAAAAGGTTTCTCACCAGTGTGTGTCCGCGTGTGTATTTTTAATTGGCTATTTGTAGTGAAAGTTTGAGCACATATTGAGCAGACAAAAGGTTTGTCACCAGTGTGTCTTCTTTTGTGTTTTTGTAGACTGCTGCTTGTAGTGAAACTTTGATCGCAAACCAAGCAGTTAAAAGGTTTCTCGCCGGTGTGAACTCGCGCGTGTGTGTTCAAGCCTCCCTTATCATAGAATGTTTTACCGCAAAGTGAGCAGGCGAAAGGTTTCTCACCAGTGTGGGTTCTCGTGTGTTTCTTCAAAGTTGCCTTCAATGAGAAACTTTTACCACAAACCGAGCAGGAAAAAGGTTTTGCGCCAGCGTGTGATCGCGTGTGTGATTTTAATGTCCACTTACACGAGAAACTTTCACCACATGTTGAGCAAGCAAAACTAGCGTGGGCTCTTGTGTGTCTTTTTAAATTACTATTTGAAAAAAAGCTTTTGCCACAAACCGAGCAGGAAAACGATTTGTCACCGGTGTGGATTCTTACGTGTAGATTTAAATCTGCTTTCCGATAGTAACTTTTGCCACAAAGTGAGCAAGCAAAAGGTTTCTCTCTGCTGTCAGTGTGACGTGTCCTATCACCTTCAGACTGTCCATCATCATCATCATCAGTGTCAGGAGACTGTGACATGCTGTCACCATCTGACATGGGAGCTAGCCAGGTATCTCCTTGTGATCTTCCACAGGGTTCACCATTAGTTTCTGCCATGGGTTGACTTGAGCTTCTGCGTGGAGGCTCTGCCACTTTCTTCTCTTTGTCCATCCACCCAGTATCTGAACCGCTTATCCTCACGAGGGCCGCGGGCTTGCTGCAGCCTATCCCAGACTGACCTTCATCTTCAGTCTTCTGCAGAACAGCCATCACTGGAAACTCTGTGAAATCCTCCTCCTCTTTAATGTATGGTGTCCGCCGCTCCTCTATTTTTATGTTGGTGGGCTGCGGATGCTCTTCCTCTTTGACACCAAGAGGCTCACACGCCTCCTCTTTTATGTCAGGGAACTGTGGGTCCTGCCGCTCAAGACGGAGATATTTTTCACTGACATCTGCGGGACAAGACGCACATGGTTTTTGGTAAAGTCTGTTGTGACTTTGATGTTGTGCATTATTGTTTATATTTAAGATTATCAGATGGGCCACATGAGCAAAAGAGCTGGTAAATGTTACAAATCGTCCTTATTTTATTAGGGGAATCACTGAACCCTAACTGATTGTTATGGACTCATTACAGTGGCCTCCGAGGTTAAATATATATTGAATATTTGTAATGCCAGTACTGTATTGTTTTTTTTTCGTTATTTGTTTTCACGATATAGGCTAGTCCTGATTTTATTTTGAAGGAACGGTCCACATTTTGGGACGCAAATAATGTTATATCAATCGTAACGTTACACAGTGCCCGGATGAAGACTCCTTTAATATTAAAAATAAATATAGGAATATTGTTGAAATGTAGTGACGAAACAATTGACGAACCTGCTCTGTTCAACACAACTCGAATTTGCTTGCAAACAGTGTCCAGCAGTTGACGATGTCGCTCATTCTCCACTTGTGCGCCACAAAGCTCTTCGGACTTGACTTTCGTTATTGCGTACATTTTCACATGGACGACACTTTAAGCACACTTGATCTCTGCCGAGCAAACGTGTAGATAACAAACGCACTCGTTAATTAGCGGCTAGCAAACTAAGTTGGGCTAAGTAAGGCCGAGACATTTCGACGAGCGCTAAGAAGACTTTAAACGGACACGAAATGTAATAATGTTTGACGAAATTCGAGTACGTTGAGCATGAATTTAGGGCGAATTATTCAGTGAAGCGCGTTTTGCAATGTAAAAGCCATCTGCTAATCCATCAGTTGCTTTAACTTGGACAAACCCTTTTTTCTTCTTCAAACAAAAGTACTGGCGGATTACATCACTTTAGTGTATACCGCCACCTACTGTGGAGGAGACTGTAGAGTGCAAAGGGACTTGGCAGGAGTTTAATGAAGTGTATTGCATATACAAGTAAAAAAAAAAATACTTTGCTATATATTGTTGTTTTTTAATCACGTACAATGTCCTTTTATGATAGACAGTTTCTCCCCTTTCAAAAAAAAAAAAATCTGAAATACAGCCTCAGGATCGACATAACATACTTGACCCCAACAGGTACTAGTACTGTACTGTAATTACATTCATGGAAAACAAATAATCTTGGTGACCCCAGATTTTTTTAATGGTAGTGCAATATATAATTTGTCCATGGAACCCACATTAAAATAGAGAACAGACTAACTTATTATGTATGCTGGGCATAGAGAATAAAACAGACTTGCATTTATTACAACAAACTTAAATGGACAGGCCACTTTAAGTTGCCAAAACACACTATTGGGTCAGGTTTGATTTTCTGCATTTTGACAGCTATCACAAAAATCTCAACTTCTATATTGCTACTGAAAAAACTATATTTTCAAGTTATGACATAGTTGGTCTTCAAAACACAATGAAGCCAACATCCAGTATATTATTAATAGCTTGTAAGATTTTTTACAGATTGTATTTTGGTCAAGTCCTTTTGAATGAAAACCAGAAACTAAATTTGAAATATAAAACAAATTTGGACAACTCAACATTATAGATAGACTTTCATTTGCAAAAATATAACCAATATCAAGACAAAAAATGTTCTATAATTTATTTTCCATTTATCATTTTCACAGATTTTTTATTACGGTCTTTCCTGTTGTTTTTGAATTTCTTCTGAGAGCCGCCCCCACCTTGGACCTAGAAAACAGAAATAATTTTGTATCATATTAAATGAAGACACCATTAAAGGCGACTCGACAGACAAATAAAAAAAATCAGCAGACCTTTTTACGTTTCTGCACGGGTAGCGCGTCCACCTCCATCTCGTCATCCTCATCCGTTTGGAAGTCATCCTCGTCCTCGCGCGGTACCGCCTCCATGTTCTCCTCGGCCGAGTCCTTCATAGTGAAGACAGCCGCTGTGATGGAAAACCGTGTTAGCAGATTAAAAGGCGTCGGATAAATAGTCGCGGCATCCGAGGGGCTGACAGGGATAGAGGTCGCTCATGCTATCTTCCGAGTCGCTGCGGTTTTCGTCGTCGCTGGAGGACGCCTCCCACCCGCCGTTGCCATGTTTGGACTTCCTGCCCCGCTGGACGTCCGTGCTCGTCTCCTTCGGCCTTTTCTGCTGGAGCCTGATTGGGACGAACTCGATGCCCTGCTTCACGCATTCCTCATCTCGGGTAGCAGAAACAAAACAAGTCAGACGCCAAATCGATACTTCATCCAATGCTAGTAAAGTATGACTTTTGTAGATACTGGCATACAACAGCAAACATACAATATAATGACAAAATCTAATTTTTTATTAAATATTAGGTATTTTGCTGGCTATTGTTAACATTTTTAATTCTTTATTTTATATTTTAACCATTTTGAATTTAGTTATAGATGTGTAGAGCAGGTGAAATAATGTTAAACTCAATATAACTCGACCTTAACCTATCCGTTATCTTGTTTTGTCTAAATCCCCTTTCTTTGTCCTGCTTGGAGAAAGTGCAAGCTGGCATACTGAGAACCTGTTTCGTCTAAATGTGAAGAAAGTGCAAACTGGCATATTGAGATTCTGTTTTGTCTAAATGTGAAAGATCAACCTAGCATACTGTGAGAATGTAATCTGATTTTCGTATTTGATGGGAGGAGAGAGGCGTTTTTCTGTGCAAACTCGGATTGGAATAAAAGGGCTGTGTCTCCTGGGGGGAGGATCACACATTCTTGGATGACACTGCTTTAGTGATATTCAATTGTGTGACCAGAGATCTCTGTAATAAATCAACCTTGCAAGGACCCTCTTCACAAGAATCTCATCTTTGATTTATTTGAACACGCAAAAGATTACAAATTATATTATAATCCTTCACTATTTTTCTAACGCAGAAGTAAAACGCCTGGTTGAGTAAAACCTCGGGTTGGGAGGGGCTGGTGCTTGGAGAGCAGGATGACCTAGAATTTTTTATAGAGGGGCGAATAGATGAAAACATCACTTTGATTTAACATAGCTAAAAGCTCCCAAAAGTAGATTTTTCACATTACTGTCCCTTTAATCACCCAGCCTTATACACGGTACACATAAACATTCCTCCACCCTAATGTATATACATATAATGAAATACGTTCTCACACTAGAAGTGGAAACATCTAGAAGTAGTTCATGCATGGAGATCAGAGAAGTAAGAGTGGCACGCTCACATTTGCCAAGGGCCTTCTTGAAGCGCTTCCCGTTGACGTGTTTTAATAGATGGTGTGGCTGCCTGTTCAGGTGTCTGAGGGTCAGCTTACAAAAGAGCTGATTGCTGCACAAGACAACACACAACAAGAAGCATCAAGAGAGCAACCTGATTTGAGTACTTGCGTCATTTCTTTGGTACTTTGAGAAGCAATGGCAAATCACTTGATAAGATAGTGAGTATTCTTACGGTTGTTTTGAGCTTGGTACGATGTGGGGTTCATACTGGCTGTAGTTAAATTCTGCTTGGGAGCTCAGCTTCTGATACTTTTTCCCTTTGATGAAGTTCTGCAGCTCCTCCAGGTTGCATGGAAACTCATGGCCATTCAGTGTGCACTTTATCTGAAACACCATTCATCTTAATGAACTGACCATTCATTTTAGTTTCACACATTCCGTCATCACAACTCGTTCCAAATCAGTGGATGTGGTTATTAGCAAAGCGGCTATGACTGCTAGCATCACATTCATGTTGTTTTGACCTGCTCCTGCTCGCTCACCTTTTTACTGTCAGTTAGCTCGAGAAAAGGGTGCGTGACGAGGAAAGCTTTCACGTCCGCAGGTAAATCCGCCATAGCTGTAAAATATTCCCAATGTTAAAATCGTCTAATATTTAGATTTCTGGGAACCCCTTTGCAGAAAGCAAGCCCACACGTGCTTGTCCGCGCGGACTCTGACGCAATAAAAAAGCGACACTGAATGTGAACCCTTGTCAACGATTTGAATAGATCTCTGGAATGTTATAATGGAGATTACGGAATTTATAAACAAGGGTATGTGCGCTTTATTATTGTGCCAACGTTAAAAGATAAACGGGGACTGTCAGACAATTTCCGCTTTTTCAGTCAGGTGACAAATTATTATCAAAGATGTTAAATGGCGAGCAAACAGTATGCTCATATCTTTAAATACACTGTACGCAGCGATTTACGATAAAATAAAACATAACCCGCACAAACGAAACAAATAACTGTATAAGAATGTTTTTATTTTTAATTGATACTTCAACCACTTCGTTGCTTGTTTTTTTTAATGTGTAGGCTAAACATCTTCTTTGCTTTACTATCTTTGTAGCAGAATAATTCCCTCCCATAAATCTCCCATAATCCCCTTCGTTACATCGTGAATATATACATTTTTGTTCTGCGTTGCAGTCTTATCTTCACTTCCGTAAAGTTTAGCTGGTCTACAATATTTTTTTTTCTGGGTTGATGGACTGTAACATCTAATCGTAAACATATTAACGAATGGTGGTTCGGTGCCTCCGTCGAACAGCGGAACAAAACTAAGGTGAACGTTAGGTCATCTTGATAGATTACAATGTCTGGACCAAATGGAGATCCTGTCGTCTCCATTGATGACGGCATCATCGAGGACGGCGATGAATTTAATGACGAAGGTAACAGACATTTTCCACATTTTTGTTTCGAATGACGTCAGAGATGTCATGTGATATTTGTCCAGTCAATATGTAGCTATATGCAGTTAATTTGATGTATTCATTCATGTATCTCATTCAATTTGTTAAGTGGATATGCTCGAATCGTTGGTGGATGTAGTCAATACACAATTTGCCTTTTTCTTGTTCCGCCGACCTTTTTTAGGGTTTTATCTTGAGCAGGTGTCCACATTGTTATTCCACAGAGTTTACAGCAGTCAACTCCATGCTGGACCAGATTAATTCGTACCTCGACGGCCTGGAGGAGAAAAACGACGCTCTCAACGACAAAATGCACGAACTCCTCGAGTCCAATCGGCAAGCCCGACTGGAATTCAGAGCCCAACTGGGAGAGCAACGGCCCGGGGACTCTTTGCAAGGTACAGACAAGGACCCCGACCAAGAGGCGGGCAACTGAATAGTGACACCACTTACATTGTGATCAATCGTGATGATCATCATCAGAAGAATAATTCCCAAAGCAAGATACTTGTAGGAGTGTACTGTATTTGCAATGTCTCAGAAAATGGTCACTGGTTCTAGATATGTCCCCTAAAATGACTCCTAGTAATGAAACAAAAACCAGCTTCCCTTTTACTTGTGTTGTGTCTGAAATGTATATAAATGTAGCGAATTTAAGAAGTTTATTTTCTCTGTTCACGCCGCTTGGAAAAGTAAGGAAAAAGTGTTTACACCACTGCAGAGATTTTTTTTTACTTTAATATAAATTAAAATGACATCTGAAAAATACATTTGAACTCCCAGCATTTTAAAAAACATCAAGTCTTGATTTGTTAAGTCAGTAGCTGAATACAAATACAGTCCTAAAATTTGTTTTGAAATCACATCATTCTGAGCTACAATGCACATATTGAAGATTCTGTTACTGCAGACACAAAAATTGGAAGGGAGGAAGAAGAAGAAAAAAAAGAGCTTGTGCTAATCATGTGCTAGGTCACCAAGGTGATGTCAAGCTTTGCTACATGTGAGCAAGACTACGTGTCTTGAAATAACCACAAATGAGGATGAAATGTTTCTGGAAGGAAGTATGCATTTGAAACTAGAGCAAAATGGTGCAATAAAAACATATTTGCTTGAAGAAGCTGTGTTCAGACATTTTTTTTCATTCTTCTATCAAATATCAACACAACACTTAAAACGTCCACAAGAATGTGACACCAAATTGCCATTAACACTGATGGTCCAAAGTGATTCTAACACCATGTGTCATATGGGCGGTTTTGTGAGCAGCATAAACCTGCCTTGACAGACAAATTTACAATGATAAAGCTGTAGCCTTTTTTTTTTTTTTTTTTTTTAATTAAACAATTGCCATTTTGCTACCTTCTGGGGCTGTTTTGGCCCAGTAAGAACGTGGACCTGGGCATGTATATATGACAATTTTTTTTTTAAAAATCTCTTTTAGATTCTCCATGAGAGGCTGGTTTCAAGGCCCTAAAGTGCTGTGATGACAATTGGGTTGCCCCCGTCTTTCTCCTCTTGCATTGTTTTAAAGAGATATGTAGTCTTGAAAATATTTAAACCTCCAAAGTGGAACACACTCTGGGAATAAACAATATGCCCCTTTTGAAAACTATTTTCATTGGTCACAAATAACTGATTTTGAACAGTCCATATTCTCAATATTTACATAAACTGCTGCGATTGGCTGTCTATTGTATTTTTAATGTGTTCTAGAAGAACTGCTTTTTGCTCTGAGTGATAGCTGCAGAACAGTCTTTTCATTCTGTTGGAATTCAGTGGTCCAGAAGAGTGCCAGCGCTATTTTTTTTAAATTAATTTTGTGGAAGATAGCAACCGCTTTGACACACAAAAACAAAAGGATTATGATGGAAAAGGCCCCCCAAAGGTGTGACTTTCAACAGGTAGCAAAAAACACAGTTTGAGCTTAGAAATTATCTTGGGAGTAAATTCTCAAAATGGTTGGTCATGAAGCAGGTTTTTCCACCCACGGTCATTGTGCCTGAAGTCTCATGAGATTTTCTGACATCACACAAGATGATGGTTTGAATGCCGAAGTTTTGTTTTTCCATGTTTTGGTTGAACTACAAATTGTAAGGGGTTCGACTTTGGAGGTTCCACAGTCCTACTGAGTTTAAAAGTAAATATGTAATTAATATACATTTACATTTTTGCCTCATTGAGGTCACATGTTATCACCGCTATTAAATTAGGGACTTAATGTAGGAGAAAAAAAAGAAAAAAAAACATGTCTCTCATCCATCCTTCAGTGTCTGTTTTTGGCCCTTCTGGGTCTGGTGTTTGGCTTTGGCAGAGCATTTTTGTCTTCTCCGGTGGCGTCGTCAGTGGAAGGTGGCAGAACTGTGCTGAAGCTTTAGGACCTTGACAAATGCTGGACTCCTCTACATTGTCCCAGAACTGGTTTTCTGTCCGAATTGTACTGCTGAGTTATGATACCGACCCTGTAGTACTAGTGGGGCAAGCTCCTCCCAGAGAGTCTGTGGGCGTTCCTCTCGAACATCTGGGGTTGCTGTTGTCAATGTTGTCACACTTTTCGCCAAATGCTTCTTTGTGTCTCTAAGGACGGACAACACAAACAAAATGATGTAACACTTCCCCATGTCTTCGGAGCATACCAGAAGGGTCAATAATTACATTACACCTTTTGTCTTTTCTTTTTAGCTTCACTGAACTTAGCCTGTTTTGATGCTGCAGTCCTGTCTCATGAGGAGGCGGGTTGCGGCAAGGCGACAATATCAAAAAGCGAGCGCCAATAAAGACAGTGAAAGATGTGAGACACGCAAAGGTACTGTCTGATCTCGGCAACTAATTCTGACTCAAGAAAGACAACTACAGTAGTTGTTAGGAGCACCCTAAGATGACCACTAGTATCTTACCTTAAGGTTGTCAAAGTGCTTGAGGGACTTGCAGTGTGTGTGTATAGCCGACGAGTCAAAATGGTAGAACTTGTTGCAAAGTCGGCAGATGAAACCAGCTACCGGCAGAAAGAAGCTGGAACCTGTGGAAAGGGAAAAAAAAAAATACATTAAGACAATTGAGACTCTTCTTAACTTATTCACTGCCATTGACGGCTATAGACGTCAAAAATTAATTTGAACTATTTCTATTAGGTTAATTTTTAAATTTAGAGTATGAAAACCTAGAATTTGTTCTTATTGTATTAAAACAGATATCACATTTTGGATTAATCGTGAGTTAACTAGTGAAGTCATGCGATTAATTACGATTAAAAATTGTAATCGCCTGACGCCCCTAATTTAATAATCTTTTATCAAAAAATAAATTAAAAAAAGATTATAAAATTTTGAAAAAAATAATTACAATTTTATTTAAAAAAAAAAAGAGTATTAAAAATTATCAGGTGATACATTTTTACATTGTAATTAATCGCATTAGTTTACTAGTTAACTCATGATTAATCATACATTTTACATCTGTTCTAAATGTAGAATTTTTTTTTCTAGGTTTTCATACTCTTGTTAACAAAAGTGGAACAAAATGTTATACTAATAGAAATAGTTCAAATGAATTTATGATGTCTATAGCCATCAATGGCAGTGAATGAGTCAATATGGCAGCGTGAAAACAGTTTCCGTGTCACTTTCCAAGCATCAAGGAGCGAGGAGCTGGTAAGGTTCCAATTAAGAAAAATGAGATCTACCCATAGAGTTTTCAATTAACCTAAAACTTTGTCATTCGAGTCAAATTAGGCAGTGGAACGCCTCGCGGCTCACCGTAGACTGTGTCAGGGTCATACTGCTCATCACTCGACACGTCCTTCAGAGTCACCTCTCTACATGAGCTCCATCCATCCTGACACAGGAAGTCAATGCTAAGTTCACAAGATTTGATTTGAAGTATTCATCATGAAAAGCCACAAAAAAAAAAAGTACCTGGTTTTCAGGGTAGTCTTCTTCATTCCAGTAGAGCCTCTCATCCTGACCCTCCTCTTCCTCCATCTCAATGCCGTCAATGTCCAGCAGCTTGGATGAGGTGCCAGAGCACTCGTTTTCCTGAAGCTGCTGACAAAAATGGTGGCCTTTAAAAAAAAAATCCCTGATTCCCCTCGCCCCCCTTACCAAAACAAACAAAAAACATTAAATTTGAAATCTGTGACTAAATATAACATGAATAAAAAGTGCTGCTTCCAAATAAAATTAACTTCATGTCCATGAAAATGTAAACAAAAACCAACATACAGGATACCATATAGCAATGCAGGCACACAGACTAAAATCAACATGTCACTCTCGTCGGACTCTTCCATGAGGAATGCCGTCGGATACCTTCTCTAATCTCTGACGGTGCTCCTGGGACTGCAAGTGTGCCACAAATAGCTTCGAGCTTCTGAAGTGTTTCTTGCAGATGCTGCAGGACGACACGGCTGCTCTGCTCGCAAGCTGAAGACAGGACAGGAATCACTATACACAATTTTCCTAGTCAGTAAATCATGTTCTAAATGCTGCGTCAATGAGCCGATAAACGCATCGAGCACATTTTGAATGTTGAGAATTTTGTCAAGCATGGTGCAGTGTTTTAAAACAACCAGCAGAGGGTGGAATTAAGCTCAAAGTAGCGTGCTTTCTGAATACAGTGAACAGCATCATTTTTAGGATTACCTACTTTCATCTTTTGTGTTGCAAAAATAGTAACAGTGGCGTATACTACTCTTAATTAATTCTCTAGCAATAAGAACTTAAATACAGAAAATATTCATGGAGGAAGGTGTAAAGTACAATATATGCCTGAGACTAAAATTATATCAGTGTTGTTATAAGTAAAGAAAAGAGTTATTTCAAGTCTTGTATTAAGTAGTATTATATCTGTTTAACAGGGCAGTTAGTTTTGTAACACTTTTTTTTTTTTTACATAATTCTGGTAAAACATTTATTCCCTACCATCTGTCATTAAAAAAAATATTCACCAATTTAAAAAAAATCATTAGGGGTGTGAATTGCCTATTACCTGGTATAGGTCATGATTCAATTCGATACGAATAATCCCGATATAGATCTATAAATTGATTATTGCAATTTTTTTCAACTAAAATAAAAAAAAAATACTAATCAGTAAACTTGCACATGTACACAGTAAGATTTTTATGAAAATGTATTCATCTGAAACTTCAGGCTTATAACTGTGAGCCACTGTATTTAACAAACATCTGTTTCTTGTTTAAACAGCATTGAAATAAAATATTAAGGCTTAATGTTCCATTAATATGACATTCTTCCATGCTTAACGCGTGAACCCTAACCCTAAGTAAGACGTATTGTTGAATATTTCCATAAAAATATTGATGTTTAAACATCGATTCGGCCGTATATCGAATCGATTCGAGAATTGCGCGCTGTAATATCGCCGAATTGATTTTTTTTTAACACCCCTAAAAACCATCAACTCTGGTATTTTTCTCCAAGGCCTTTCCTAGTTTCATTATGAAAACCAACAGTAAAAGTTACTTTGTGCTCCTCTGTGCGTCGATGGTCCGAGATGCTGGTGGAGTAGCGAGCGCAACAGGTTGCGCACCAGCGCTGCGTGTCTGCTTTTTTCTCTCTTTTGAGGGAAAAAAAAAAAATAAAGACAACAATTACAGTATGGAAAACTCTCAAGACGCAAATGAGCTTGTGCAAAACATACCCGTCTTTACCGGCCCCCTGTAGAGTCTCGTGCAGTCGTGGCAGCAGTGTGACGAGGCAGGCGTTGCTCATGTGCTGAATCTCCATCATCCTCTGCTGGTGGGTAACGCTGTTCATGTGACTGCGGAAATTCTTTAAAAAAACACAGAAGTAGATGGTTAAAAAAAAAAATCGCTCATAACAGACTATTACCTGAGGTGTGACTTACTTCCTGACTGTGGCAGGTGATGGTGCAGAGGTAGCAATAAAACTTGTTGACACCCTCCGCAGAACTGCCCTCCACTTCCTGTTTGTCTGATGGCTCACCATCACCCAGCACGGTGGCGTGGCTCTCCTCCACTTCTGAACCCGGGTCAGGGTCTCCTTCCTGTAGGAGGAGGCAGCCTGCCAACATAAAGGTGGGATACTAGAAATCAGTCCACAAATGTGAATTTGAAAAAGTAATTGTTTTGGTTTATGTGCTTTTAGTTAGTGCTGTGGTGAAATTTACCATCAAGCTGTGCGCCTTCTTCCGTGTTACATTCTAAAGAGAGATTATCGCCATCTGAATCTGCTGTGGCGACATCCTCCTCAGATCTGATTTGAGTACAAATAAGAAAAAAAACACGAAATTGCATTAAAGAAGAAATAGCTCGCCAAAATGGAGACATTCTGTTCGACCGGGTTCAAACGAACGTGCAATCAAATGTGTTTATTTGCTGTGACATATTCTTTGTGAGCAACGTAACTCTTCTGTTATTTTCCGTCTTATGGCAAAAATGCCACCAATAAGGCCGGGAGAAGCGCTCCATGCATATTTCAACGATAAGAATCCGCAGAATGTCAAAATAGGTAGGAAGTGCCCAGAAGACGTAACTTCCTCTCCGCTCACAGTACAGTCTGGTTTTCAGACATTATCTTGTAATTTGTGACAATATCAGTGGTAGTGCCTAATGTAATGTACACGTTTTAAAAATGAAGATTTTCTTTGTATAATTTTTTTTTATTATTATTCTCTTAAAATGATGACTTTTCCTGTTAATTATTTTTTTTTCTCAGAAATTTAACTTTTTTCACACAATAATTTTTCATGTATTTTCCACATAATATTGTAACTTAAATGACATAATATAATGACTTAATTCTTGTAAAATTCAGACTATTCCCCCCTCATAGTATGGTGACTCTCTTCAGGTGTTGGCACTGTAGTATTCCTTTACACACATGTGCGGTCCTGTCTAAGTTATGACACTTACTGCTTCAAAAAGTGAAGATTTGACAGTTGACCTGGTCCCCAGTTATGTGATGGGAAAATGCCATTTTTGACAGACCAGGCCACAGAGGCTACTGTCAAGACATTCATGAGCAGAATGGATCAGAATCGTACAACGCTGCAATTACAATTTTTGCCCCACCCTGACATCCTCTGCCTCTTCACTGCAGGTTCTTGAAGCTGTTCCTCAAAGCTCTGCGCAGATCCATCCAACCATTCCACACCCTCATCTGTGGGTTACAGTAAAACACATAAAAACCACCAAAAGTGTTTTATGAAGATTTCTATCTTTACAAAGAAAATTATTTGCTGTGTTTATTTAACATGTTTTATTATTATGGTTGTCATTCATGCATAATGTTTGCATTTTATGGTCGACACTTTCTTCTGAAAACAAGCACTGCTTCATGGATTTACACATTTACCTGTTTCAGGCTCCCCGTCTTTCCTAGCTGCTGGAATATCAGCTGTACAACCATCTGCCATCTGCTCATTGTCAGCCTTCTTGTCCAGCTAGGGAGCAACGGCATCCCACACATAAATGGTTAAGACACTTTTATTTCATCATCAACATTTTTTTTTAAATTAAAGTTGCTACTGTTATTACTGTGCTGGTAGTGGTGACTGAGGAGGCCATGACCGTGCTGGTAGTAGCAGTGCTGGTGGTGGCTGCTGCATTACTGTAGTAGCGAGGGTGAGGGTGGAAGGGTCGAGCAGCGCCGGGGAAACCCATGAGTGGGGACTTCATTGCCATGCCGATTGGAACCGGACCCAGCAGAGACCTGTTTGTTGCTGTGAAGAACTGACGGAACTGCTGTCCACCCATCCCAAAGCTCCGCATGTTACCTAAGGAAATACAACATGATACATGACATGTGTGCTTAAATGTATCGTAGGTGTTTTTGTCTTCGAGCTTCACCCTGCATCTGCTGCATCATTAAGGCTCCCTGCAGCATGGGATTGGGGCTGATAATGGTGGTCTGGGTTGCCTGGCACAGGTTGACCATTCTGGGATTAGGTGGCGCTGTATGTGGAGGCACAGGGATGGCTCTGGCAACAATGGCAACAACAGTCAATTTTCATGACATGGAAAGAAGTTGAACTTCATGCAGGCCAACTCTGTTGAGCAACAACAGATTTGTAGATTCCCATACATACAAAAGAATATTAGGGCCACGTTGGAAATAAACACTAAATATTACAATTTATTCTAGCCTAACTACAACTTCAGATTTAAGTTACACTTGAGATATATTTACATATAAGGTTCATCATAGTCTGATGTCCCTGTAAATATATGATATCCTCATTAAAATGCAAATCCTTACTCATAAACTTATAACTTTATTCTCAAATTTCATCTTTATTCCCTTGATTGTAAGACTTTGGTAACTGGTATCAGTCTTTTTTATTTGGAATTGTACAGTATTCTCACTATTCTCAGTTACAACTTCCTTCGTAGTATTACTTTATCTCAACACTAATGTATTCATAGAACACTTTAAAATGTACCACAGTTGTAACAGAGTATTGCAAATAAATAAAGAAAGAAAGAAACTGAGCATAAAACCCAAGAAAATTGATCATAACAACTTAAAAACAATGTTGTATTTTGTTTTCTTTAAAAAAAAAATGATTTTATGTAAATTAACAATTTAAAAACAATATTTGATCTTGTTTTTTTTATTTTTATTCATGTTATCTTCAATTGAAAACAATGCAGACACTAAAACATGGGATCAAGTGTATTGAATACAAAGGGTTTTAAGGCAGGTGTTTTGATATTGTCATAATTTAACTTTGAGCAACACTAGGTCTTATGTAATTCTGTGAGTGTTCTTTTATGGTGGTGTACAATATAGTTCCGATAAAACTTTGTTTCTGTCATGTTAAAACTTTTAAGGTAACGGAAATGAACATTTAGAAAATGAATAATGAAATAACATAACATAAAGCGCACTGAATACAATTTAAGTGCTTCTTTTAGGGGTGCTCAAATTCAGTCCTCGAGAGCCCCTATCCAGCCTGTTTTCCATGTTTCTCTCCACTAACACACCTGATTTATGATCAGGGTCGTTATCAGGCTTCTGCAAAGCTTGCTGATTAGCTGATCATTAGATTCAGCTGTGCTGCAGGAGGGAAACATGGAAAACAGGCTGGATAGGGGCTCTCGAGGACCGAACTTGAGCACCCCTGTTTTAGGGGAACTAAAACTCAAGCAACTACTTTACCCGAAGGCCTTATGCAAAGCCCCGGGAACGCGTTTAGAGGCTCACCGCGGTGCCTGGTGATGGTGACGGGCGACATGGGGAGCCGCAGCGGGCTGTGACGGCGGAGGCGGAGGCGGAGGCGGTGGCGGAGGCTGCTGCTGGTGGAAAAGTTGTTGTAGCTGCCGCAGGTGCTGGTGGAAATGCTGCTGTTGCTGCTGGTGGTTGTGGGGGTTGAACATAACGAGCTCTCGTTGCCTTCCTGTTCGCCAATATGTTGTGGTTGTCAGAGCGTACGAAAGAGAGCAGAAGCTAATGCTAACTGGACAACTTTCAATGACAGCCGCTTCAGGGACACAACAGGTCGCTTTCATAGGTCGCGATGACAACTAGCTAACATTAGCAAGCGAGCTAACACAAAGCGCAAAATTTTATTTACTTTCGTTTGCTACCTTAGCCTACGAAACGAAGAACCTCTAACAGAAAAAAACAGGCGCACTATCCATAAACTGTCATGAAATGTGGACAATTTACAGAACGAAGAATAATAGCGCCGCCGCTAAAAGACAAATAAACAAAGCTAACATTGGACGCCGCTCAATGGCCGACTGCAGTCTCTTAGCTTAGCCTAGCGTAAAATGGGCAAAGCGTACGGTTCTACTCCTTCATGTCAGACTTCTTCGATACGTCGCCGCCACTTACCTCTCGAAGGCGAGTCAAGACGACGGTGATTGTTAGTTATATCCTTTAAAAGAGAATAGCACAGTATATGTGCCCTCAACGCGTCTGCTACACTGGAGCTTTCTCCGGCTCAGCGATGATTGCGTTTTGGTACCCTCTAGCGGTCACATCCAAAACGGAAAGTTCCTGTTGCCTATTTGTGACATTTTGCCATTTGACCTTAAATGCCTTTTCACGAGGTCACCTCGCTGTCTGAAATATAAATATAGATGATATATACACTGATATAACATGTTTTCGTTTGCTTTACGCTAATACTGTAATACGAAAGTGTTCCTGTCCTTGCAACTTGCAATTCAGCACCATGGACAGATCTGTATAGCAGTCATTGCTAAGGATAACAACAATGCAGGAATGGCCAAAAGTAGATACTTTCAACATTTATTTTCATCACCTTCTCATTATAGTCCCGGCATTGTTTCCCCAGACTTACCTTTTTATTATTGCATCTTTACTTCCACCATTCCTTTGCTGAAACCAACTTTCATCTTTTGTCCTCTTTACCTTCATGACCTCCTTCTTTTGTTCCTTTATATTTTTTCTCCTCCCTTCCTTCCTTTTTATTCGTTAATTTCTTATGTCCTTCCTTCTGTCGCTTAAACATGATTTAACATTATTATTTCCTGCCTTCCTTTTCTTACCTATTTCCTTTCGTCACGACCCTTGCATAAGTGTTTGTTTTGCGCCCATCGTATCTCTTGGGACAGTCAGATGTCATTCATGGACAACATGGCTGGTCATACATTTATAAGAGTTATTAATGATACTTATGACTTTATCGTTTATGTCATAGTGTTGCTGTGTCATAAAATTCCAAAGGGTGGGCATATCAATGCTATCAAAATGTTTTGCGTAATCAGCAAAAGTAAGCTTTATTGTGGAGTTCTACTCAATTCTGTTATGCTTAGAGTTGTTATTGGTCTATACTGTTCTTTCCTCAAATTCTTTACCATTATTCACTGTACCGGCACCTTCAAAAGAAATGACTTAAAAGTGTATACGGCCCACTCTGTATTTAAATTCAAATATATTGCATTTATGCCAACAAACGTGTGCTGTTGTTGCACTCAAGCTATTTAACTGAAGTTGGGTCGTCACGTTACATGGCAGTAAGCAGAGCAGTGTGGCCACCTAGCGGCGAGTGTTGAGAACTGCATGCTTGGAGTTTTCCAGGGGAAATACAAGGAGAGTTCATCCTCATCCTCGTCCTGATCTCCCCCCGCCCTCCTGCGGTACTCGCTGGTGGAGAAGCGCACCAGGGACGCTAACGCAACGCGGGGCTCGGTCGCAGCTCAGAATAGAATTAAAGGGGGGACATCGCGTTAGATACATCCGTCGAGGACTGTCCACCCGGCCACCATGGGGAACCGGGGCATGGAGGATCTGATCCCCCTGGTGAACCGCATGCAGGATGCCTTCTCCGCCATCGGCCAGAACGCCAACCTGGACCTGCCTCAGATCGCCGTGGTGGGCGGACAGAGTGCGGGGAAGAGCTCGGTGCTGGAGAACTTCGTGGGGAAGTAAGTAAATTTAAAGCGTTCACTCCATTTAACGCACCATGTTTAGTCCCCATCCCCCTCCTCCTCCTCTTCCTCCTTCTCTCTCCTCCATTTATCCTACTGCCATATCGTTTAATAAACTCACCTTAAAACGTTTGCATAGGCTACAGTGCATCAGGGGGATTCATATTTTGTAAGGCCTTGCATAAATCCCTTTCGGAGTTCATGTTACCTGCTGCATAGTGTGTTCACAGAATATTAGCGCCTATAGACCCTGTCAAGGCTGTCTGCAGACCTTGGGTGGGCAACCGACGGCACATGGGCTGTAAATGGCCCACCAGAATATTTGATCTGGCCACAGTCACTCATAATTAGTTCAATTTAAGAATATAACCGTGCATGTGTTGTTTTTGCGGCTAGGCTACCATTTTGTTCTCCCCATGCCATTTTAATCCCATCTAAGCAGAGTCGTATGTGTCAGTCACGCACATACATTGGCTTTGTAATGATACAAATGATACAAAATAATAGTCTTGATGTGTTATGTTGTATGATGACCTTGTAGCCATAGAAAGGAATAGAGGGAGGGAAAGAGAGAGTCCACCTGAGCTTTGAGCCCTTCCAGCTCAGCCCCTCCATCTGCTGTACTTGCAAAGCTTAACCAGCAGCACTGAGGCGACAACAACACGGCACCTTTATTTAAGGACATGTATGGTGTGTGTGTAATGTGCAGAAATGACTACAAGCTGCTGAAAGCAAGGTCAGACTGCGTATGCTTCAAGATAGTGCAGCAGCACACCATTCTAATTTAATCCTATTTAACAGACATAAATCCAGGCCCCCGAAGCAGATCATTTGAAATTCTAATTGATTTATAGCTAGGTTTAATATCTCATTAGGCACAAACATGACCTCTATGTTGCTTTCCTGCATATTTGTTTGGCAGCAGATTCCCACTGTGCACAACCACGTGGCCACAAGTGTTAATCCTCAATTTAGCAGGTAGAATAGGTGATACTGTTTACATGCCTTATGGGAAGGTCCACGTTTAATTTGTAAGTGCAATTTAAAAAAACGAAACAAAACATTTTTAAGGTTAATAACAAACTATTATAGCATGCAATCGAGATTTGATTGAAGTGTAGAATTTAAGCTTTCATTGAAGAGTTTTTAGAGGAAATATAGGTTCTGGGACCAAACACCATAACTTCTGTTTTTTCCTCAATTCTTCTCATTGAAATTCATGAAATTCAGTCCAATCTAGACTTTCGATTCCTACAGAGAGGACTAAAGTGTCCTGAGGAGAAAGTGTCCTTTTTGCGAGTTGTAGATCTGTCATGATGTCATCCGCATAGCAGTGCTATGCTTTCTTAAAATGGAACCCGCCGGCAGCGAATGAAATGAAAACAGTAAAAAAGTAGGATCTAAAACCACTGCAGAGCTCAAGCCACCAGAATACTGTGGTCCACGTATTAAAGGGGACGTCAACCCCCCCCCCCAAAAAATGTCTTTGCAGCCCCACTAGTCTAAATACGGTATTTTGGCTAATATAACGTAAGTGGAACATGAGTTAAGCAGCAAAATCCAGCAATTTTGTATCAATGTCAGATATCAGGTGGCCATTTTGCCACTTGCTGTCACGTGAAAATGACATCACAGTTGCTCAGGTCTCAGGAAACAACCAACAGCTCAGCTTCAGAAAGCTGGTGAACTGTGATTGGTCATTGGCTAAGCCCTGAGCTACTGTGATGTCATCTTCAGTCGACAGAAAGTGGCAAAATGGCCGCCTCCTGAGATGGATTTTAAAAAAAAAGACTGGATTTTGCTTCATAACTCATATTCCACAAATGTAATATTAATCAGAATGTCATGTTTAGACTAGTTAGGTCACATATAAGATATTATTGTCAAGAAATGTTTAAGATTGACTTCTCCTTTAAACACTCTAAATTGGCCATTAACTCATTCACTGCCATTGACGGCTATAGACGTCAAAAATTCATTTGAACTATTTCTATTAGTTTTCCACTTTTTCCACTTTTGTTAATAAGAGTATGAAAACCTAAAAAAATAAATATTGTACATTTAGAACAGATATAACATTTGTGATTAATAGTGAGTTAATTATTGAACTCATTTGATTAATTACAATGAAAAATTGTATTGACCTGACGTGATTTAAAAAAAAGAAAGAAAAGATTATTAAAAAAAATTGGGGTATTCAGGCGATTAAAATGTTAATTGTAATTAATCGCATCACTTCACTAGTTAACTCATGATTAATCACAAATTTTATATCTATGTACAATAAAAAAAATCTAGGTTTTCACACTCTTGTTAACAAAAGTGGGGAAAAAAATGTTTAACTAATAGGAATAGTTCAAATGAATTTTTGACGTCTATAGCCGTCAATGGCAGTGAATGAGTTAAGTGTGATATTTGTGTGAATGGTTGCTGCTGAAGTCAGCTGGGATTGACTCCGGCTCAGTCATGACTCATGACCCTCATGAGGTACAACTCTACTGAAAATGGATGGATGGATGAAGTTAAACATTTGAATCACATTCTGACTGTTTTGTTCCAAATCCATTGTGCTGACATATAAAAGACAAAACCACTTCTGGACCTAACCGTACATGTGATTGTAATGCGCGTTTCATTATTGTGCAGCACTCTCTCGCACTCCTCTGTAGTCATGGCAACAGCTTCTGCCTAATTACGACGTCTTTACCCGAGGGAGCTACAATAAGGCTGAGAGTTGAAAAGGGAAACTGTGAAACATTATGACATGAGCATGCTAACATTTCAATCCTGCATTGAGCTGTGAGGGAAAACACAAGCATCATGCTATTCAGTGTGTGTGCGTGCGCATGGGTGCGTTTGTCCTATAGTGCAGTTAGAGTGACATTGTGTGTCCTCCCATCCTTCCAGCTTGACACATCAACCCTCGTCCCCAGCGGCTCATTGTGGTGCATTTATATGCTATCAGCTTAAAACACAGTTGTTGCCTCAATGTTTTATCATGAAGCGGTTTTATTCTTCACAAATCCAACTGCATTGTGTGAAGCGTTTTGGCAGTAAGGAGACACCTCGTTTGTTTTTTTTGGCTCAGGTCCGGAAAAAGGCTTTGCCCTCAATGCTGCAGCTTCTAAGTCAGCACAATCGATATGGAAAGCATAGGGGATAATGCGCATAATGGCAGGGAGACATCTCTGTTCACGGACCTGCACTTTATCCATATCCAAAATGCATAAAGATAATTGTTGTGAGTTGTGATTGATGAGAGTGTATTCATTAAAAAATGTAATGTTTTTCCCAATTTTTAATCAAGAAAATCTAGTCAACAATATCTATCACTCATTGCACTGATATTTCTGTATTTGTCAACCAAAAATATTTGAAGCTGTCTACACCGATATGTCATCGATATATATGATGAGCATTGTTATTGATCAATGATAGTGACACATTTTATGATACTTCTCTTGTATTGGATCATCCCATTATTAGAGCAATACAGTTGTTGCACTCTGGGCCATAATTGAATAATCTATTTGAGCAAATCAAATCCCTTAAAATATTTTCAGGACCATACACAGGTTCTATGTTTCAACAACCAATTATTACAATGGAGGAAGCCAATTAAGGCTTATGTCTCCGTTTATTTATTATTTATTATTTATTATTTATTATTTATTATTTATTATTTATTATTTATTATTTATTATTTATTATTTATTATTTATTATTTATTTATTATTATTTATTTGTTTATTTATTTATTATTTATTTATTCTTGCTGGAGATCCCATGTAGTAACTCATATGAATGATTTAGCCCACGTCACTATTACACCCCCCCCTTGTGGAGATTATGTCCATGCCACGTAGCCTTAGCGTTCACATATTACGTAATGTAGCCGGTGACCGCCTGAGGCATGGTGACAAATTGTAGCAGCTTCACTCATTTCTTCACTCATTTTGTTCTGCTCAACTAAAACATAAGAAGAGAGATATTTCATAAAGTAGGGTTGATTTCATATATTTCTAAATCTTCAAGTGGTTCATTGGCAGCAGATGACTGATTAAATCTCCTATATCAATATTTTACTGATTTCCAGTCTCAAATGGTAAACTATAAAAAAAAAAAAAAAACATGTAGCCAAGTATGCACGGGAGTGTGGGACAGAGGAGAGCTACAGAGGATTAACGCTAATCTCTCTCTCTATCTTCCCGCATTGGCTCAGCGTTAAGCTGCGCATCCACTGCGGTGCAACCTGCCTTTTCATTGGCTCCACGTGCAGGAATTCAGATACTTTGCCACAACGTCGGTTAAACCTACAAAATATTTTGGAAGATCTAAATACACATTTTGCCTTCATAAAGGCGATAATACTGTCAGAAAGGCTTTAATTTGTGAAATGTGTTTCTAAAAAAGTGAAATGTAATTTTGTCACAATAAAAAATTGGAAAGGATGCCATCTATACGTGCCCTGTCCTTGTCTGGTGACCATTCAATGGTATGCACTACCACTCAATGAAAATCAGCTGGGATAGGCGCCAAGTCACCCATGATCCTAACAAAGACAGGCGCTTTAAATTAAAAAAAAATAGAAAAAATAGATGGGTAGTTCAAGTCTAATTGATGTATTGAAATGCAAAGGGTGCACTTTCATCAAGCTATGATTTTTAAATGCACACTCCGAGAACTGCCTATAGGAATACCTTAACGGATGTGCTCTTCCTCTTCCTCATAGGGTGCAGTGACTTGACATTTATACTATACCAAGATGCTTTGCGGCACATCCTTGAGCATTCCAATAAACGTCCGACAGCGTTTTTCTGCTCTTGAAGAGCCTTCTTACAAGACGTGAAGAGTTGTACTTGCACTTCAAGGGGAATGAGGAGAAGGCGTGAAAAGGAAGACCTGCAGTTGAGACCATCTGTCCTCTGTAAAAGCCTTCCAAGTAGGAGAACTGCTCGCAAAATGGACCTAATTAGTTGGCTGAATGGCTCCTGGCACAGTATTGGTGATGGGAATTCCAGCTCTTTTGAAAGATCCAGCTTTATCAGCTCAGCTAACTAGAAATAGCACATTTTTTGTTACTTTATCCATTGCAAAAATAATGCACAATTGTAAATAATGATGTCGAAAACAAGCGCTGTGTACTGTTAATATTAAATACATGTCTTTACTTAGACGTTCTACATAATGCTAACCAGAAAATTACTATACAAAAACAAACTAAAATATCATGTTACGTTTTTAACTATAGGGATGCAACGATAATGGTAATGTTGCGATATCGCAATACCGTCGTCGTCATGTCACGATATTAAAAGCATCAAATCCTGTTCAAAAAGGCCACGTTGATTCACATTTGTGCAGTTCCATCAGCCTCTGGTGGTTAGTTTATTAGCGCAGTTTAATTTTAATTAGGCATGTTTTGGCCACCTACGTTTAAGACCCATGCTAATGGACAGATGAAGGGGAACTGGCACAGTTGAGTTACTCCACAAATTGAACCGATTCACAATGTGTGCAAGCATCAGCAAGTAAGTGCCTCAATATGAAGTGTTCTTCGTGATTGTAGGTCATTTATGTACAATGAGGTGAATGTTACCTGTACTATTTGAACTATGTATAATTATGACCTCAGCTAATTAGCATTGTGTAGACGAGACATTTAAAATGAAATGACTGGCCAAGCTATTTCTTTGTCACTGCTGTTGTACAAATTATAATTATTTTTATTTTTTTACAATATAGTTACAATATAGTTTTTATACAGTAACAAGCTTTCTCCCCACAATATCGTGATAATTATCGTAAACACTAATTATATTACATAGGTTGTGGCTATGGCACCGTAATGCGCGTGCTTCAAAATGCACACCCTCCAAACTTAGGTCGTTGCATTCTATTAGTTCACCACTAGATGGCACTAAAATCTACACACTGCCCCTTTAAAGAGCCTTTTCATTTCTGACCAACGCATCAATGCACAATATCATCTGCAGTCATTATGCGCCCATTGGCCAAGACATTAAGAACACACATGCACATTTTAATGAGCTCCAGTATAAGAAGCAGATTGATGTTTGAGGGGGGAAAAAATGCAACACATGTAAAGATGCTGCACATCGTTGAATTTCAATTGTCGTGTCAGCTGGTGCAGGCGCACACACACACACACACACACACACACACACTCACAAGGAGTTTGTGTTGGTGTTACATAATGATGAAACCCTGCAGGAAGAGTGCAGCGCATAGACATGTTGGCACTAAAATCACATTTACCAGCCTACCACTAGACATGTTTACAAATTTTAATCTAGATTGTTTTTACCACCATGACTCAGTGAATATACTGTTTATATTTTTAATTTGTTTCATAATTAACTTATTAAAATATGTAAAAGAATCACTTCCACGATTTAGATCACCAACTCACACACGTTCTGTTCTGTTCTAGGGATTTCCTTCCACGTGGTTCAGGCATCGTGACCCGTCGTCCTTTAGTTCTGCAGCTGATGAACTGTCCCACAGGTGAGAATAAATACTTAAGTCTCACACAAAAACAGTTAAATTAGGACTGTGCAATTAATCGAAATTCAATTACAATTTCAATTATTACACTCCACAATTACAAAATAATCGTAAACAAAAATAAAAAATGGTTAATACTAATTTTGAGTTGATTAAATTGATGTATTTGCACCTTTTTTTTAATTTTTAAAATGACTAATTTAATAAATCTGGTTTGGGCCAAAAGGAACTTGCATTATTATAGTGTTTTAAAGAAATTTATTTGTCTTAAAAAATTCTGTTTAAACATTTCCTTGTTTTGTACCAAAAAACAAATTATTGTACTAATCGTGATTTCAATTATTACCAAATTAATCAGTATTAATATTTTCTTCATAATCGAGCAGCCCTATAGGTTAAGCGCCCCCCCCCCCCAAAAAAAAACAAAAAACATAGTAAGGTATGAGCATCTAGTGGACAGAAAAGGTATTACACCTTCAGCACAAATGATCTGGCAATTTGTGTTGTGGATGTTTACTATTACAATATTGACTAGCATGGTCTGAAATAATGATGGCCTACTACTGATTATTGTAACCCATTGACATGCACCAACATAGCCTGCAGGTTGATGAAAAAAAGCTGAAAAATGAAAAATACGTATATGTAACATAGACAGGTTTACTGTATGAATAATAAATCCAATAGGAAGTGATTCTTTTGACACGCTCAGTCCCGTTTGTCTTTCAGAGTACGCAGAGTTCCTCCACTGTAAGGGAAAAAAGTTTACCGACTTTGATGAGGTTCGTCAGGAGATCGAGGGTGAGACTGATCGCATGACGGGCGCCAACAAAGGCATCTCGCCCGTTCCTATCAACCTGCGAGTGTACTCCCCTCATGGTGAGGCCCTCTATTGTCTATTGCACACTAGGAGAATATATTGTTTAAATGCATCAAATCAATATTCTCCACCGGCAGTGCTCAACCTGACGCTGGTGGACCTGCCTGGCATGACCAAAGTGCCCGTGGGTGACCAGCCGGCCGACATTGAGGCTCAGATTCGGGAGATGCTGATGCAGTTTGTCACTAAGGACAACTGCTTGATGCTGGCAGTTTCGCCGGCCAACTCGGATCTGGCCAATTCGGACGCTTTAAAGATTGCCAAAGAGGTCGACCCTCAGGGTGAGTGGATGTAGTTTATACACACAAAACTGATTTTAGCCCTGCATTCGTCCATCCATTTTCTATAGGGCTTGTCCTACTGTATTGGGGTCAGGGGTAACATACAGAAAACCATTTCAGTGATGCGTTCCACTGTCATAGTTAGCTTCTGTGTGGTGGTCCCCAGATATTAATGTAGATGTGTGTGCGTATTTGTAGGTATGAGGACCATCGGCGTTATTACCAAACTGGACCTCATGGACGAGGGGACGGATGCCAAAGACATCCTGGAGAATAAGCTGCTTCCGCTCAGAAGAGGTACGTAAAAACACACACACTTCCCCACACTCTACCCATGCCCACACACGCAGAATTTCAGGACCTGCGACTCACTGTTTCCCTCTTGTGGTGGTGAGGCAGCTCAGCACAAACCTTCTAACTCCCTGCAGTGGCACTAAAAAGTACTTCGATGAAAAAATGAAAGGGGGGAGATGGTAATAAAATAGTGGTCTTGTAGAATGCTGACGCTGTACTTTTCTTTTCCGCTTGCACTTTGCTTTGAACCCACACATTTAATATTTTCCATGGCCTGTGTTATTTCTATGTCTACTCCCCACCCCGTGTCGCGTTTACAAGGCTGCTGGCTGCATTAGTAGTGGAAGTGAAACCGGATCTGCTTGACCCAAACTCACCTGGCTGCATGCTCTTCTTTTCTGTCTTAAAAGTCTTTGGCAAGCACACAAAATCACTCACTATATATGAATTTCTTTTCTTTACTATTTTCCATATATATAAATCACCCCCCTCCCCCGCCACCCATAACCCATTTTTTTGCATTCTTTAATCACATGTTAAAATATGGCTGTGCTCCACGAAAACTGACAAAAATACTAAAACAAAAATTCAAAAAACATTATCGTTAACGAAAAAAAAAAAAACTAACTGAAACTACATTTTATGTTTACAAAACTAACTAAAACTTTAATTATAGCGAAAATGTCCTTTGTTTAATACATGAGCCTTTGGGGATGATTTTAAGTACATTTATTTCGATATTAACCCAAATAAAGACGTTTGAAAGTGTGTCACGCAGAAGTGATGTCATCTAGCAGCAGCCAATAGAAAAGCAACTTCAGGTGACGTCGCTCCTATAGGCGACAAATTTGCCTGCTTGACTTTTGGCTCCAATGTCCCGGCTCGCCTGCTTTTTCATTTAACTCAGCCGAAATGCAACGCTAGGTAAGAAATGTGTTACTTTTTTTCATTACCATGGTGTTTATTAAATATTGCGCACAAGTAATACACATTAAAAAAAACTAAAACTAATACTGAAACTAAGTAAAATTAAGCATTAAAAAAATAAGATTAAAACTAACAGAACCACCCTGAAAACTAATTAAAACTAACTAAATAAAAAAAAAAACTCAAAACGAAATCAAAACTAACTAAAATGAAAATTCTAAAACTATAATAACCTTGCTGTGCTCAACTAAACTTCATGACGCAAAAGCCTTGAAATGGTTTGGAAGGAAAAAAAATAAATAAAAACAACGTCTGCCCTTCGCATCAGCAGCCTCTGCAAAGCCTCTATGGAATTATTGTCTGTTGTTTCAAGGCTACGTCGGTGTGGTCAACCGGAGCCAAAAAGACATCGATGGAAAGAAAGACATCACCGTAGCCCTGGCTGCCGAGAGGAAGTTCTTTCTCTCTCACCCTGCCTACAGGCACCTGGCCGACCGCATGGGCACGGCGTACCTGCAGAAAATTCTCAACCAGGTGGGTCGATAAACAGAAGGCATGACACGACTTGAAGGTATACTTTTAATCTTGACTCTTAAACTGCGCAGCAACTCACCAATCACATCCGGGACACGCTGCCAGCTCTGCGGGCCAAGCTGCAAAGCCAGCTCCTCTCCATCGAGAAGGAGGTGGAGGAGTACAAGAACTTCAGGCCCGACGATCCGTCCCGCAAGACCAAGGCTCTGCTTCAGTGAGTCACTAGCTTTATGAGGTTCAAACATGAACAAAAGAAAGAAGAAAAACCACAATCGTGATCATGGGCTGTCATATTTCTGTTCTTGAACAGGCCCCCACCACATAATAAAATTCTGCAATCGGCAGCATGTGTTCTGACAATAACTAAGCAATAAATGGCAATGAATTTGTGTTTGTGATCTCATTGTGCCGAACAATCCATAGTGCTTTGTTAAATTTGAGGCTGTTGATGGGAAGGAATGGCCAAGTGTAAAATAAAGCTAATGCTATTAAAACACAAGATGAAGAGCAACATACTGAGCAACACAAATCCTAACATTTAGATGACATATAATGACATTTTTTTAGGAAATTCCTAAATCATTATTCTATATAGTACATTTTCCCGACCTCACGATTGGCTGTTTCTGCAGCTTGCATTCTTTTTCACCTAGACCAGTGGTGTCCAAACTATGGCCCGGGGGCCATTTGTGGCCCGCCATCCATTTTTAAGTGGCCCACCGTCCGCAGCTTATTACGTATTTTACGGACTATAAATCGCTCGGGAGTATAAGTCGCACTAAGACAAAAATGCGTAATTAGGTAGAAAAAACATACATAAGTCGCATTAAGCATATATAGTATATTATATTATAAGTCTAGAGTGCCCTCTTGTGGCTGTCTGTGATATCTTTTTTTCATGTTTAAGTCGCTTCGGAGTATAAATCGCAGGAACAGCCAACCTATGAAAATAAGTGCAACTTATAGTCCGGAAAATATGGTTCTAAAAAAAATTACATCTGCTACTAATAAATTAGTTTCATATACCGTAGAGCTTTTCTAAATATGCAAATTAACTGTTTACAATTAAGCAACTAACATTTACCTTCGTGACACTGTGGAGAATAAAGATAATTCATTTTTACATGCAAATAAGGTCTCCTCCACTTTCTGATCTGTGTTAAGTTCCAACTTGTGAAATTATCACATGAATAATTGACAAGTAGCTGCTTTAAAAATTTGGCTGCTGTTTATTGCAATGGCTGACATTTTCTGGTTGGTTACCGGGTCTCGACCACCCCAACATCTTGTAAAATTCTAAACTATTTTCCTTACAGAAAGCTGTTCATGTAGAATTAAAAAAACTAAACACTGTCATCTAAAAAAAATAAACAATTGGTTGATTGACTCCTTTTGGTGTCCTTGATAAATTAAAGTAAAAAAATCCTTTGATTTTTCTGTATGTGAAAAAGTTTGGACACCCCTGGGCCTGATGAGACTTTGGGAACGATTCCATTGTGCTTCACTTGACAAAAAGAGAAATTTAATTCCTCCCCTGACATTTTTATCCGATTAGGAAATTGGTACAGATGTCTATTAGTCATTTTCAGACAAGTTTGTGGCAAGACTGCAATTTGTGCATGCAGGATGGTGCAGCAGTTCTCAGTGGATTTTGAGAAGTGCATCGAAGGTTCCGGGGACCAGATCGACACGGCCGAGCTGTCCGGCGGCGCAAAGATCAACCGCATCTTCCACGAGCGCTTCCCCTTCGAGCTGGTCAAGGTTTGTCGGATTTTTAAATGAATTTGCCACCATGTCAAAAACCCGAAACACCACGACGCAGTGTGGCCTCGCTCTCAGATGGAGTTTGACGAGAAGGAGCTCCGCAAGGAGATCAGCTACGCCATCAAGAACATCCACGGCATCAGGCACGTTCGTCCTTCCGCTCACCTCTACGTCACGAGCAGTACACCCACCGCTTCCTTCATCCTTTGCTCGACTCTATTAGCTCAGTCACCTCCGTTATATCAATCTTGAGTCACGAAGCTAACCATTAAGTGTGGTGGCGTTTTTTTTTTAGTGTAAACCTAATTAGTAGGGCTACAACCATGCAGGTATCAGCCACCGTTGTGAGTACTGATACCTTAAAATAAGGCCAGGTATCAGTATCGATAACTGGTATCAGTACTCACCCATCCCTAATGTAAATTAATAAACAATAAAATAATCAAGTATTTAAAGTATTGGATAGGCATCGTGCAAAAGAAAATGATTACTTTAAATAAGCAAAACAGAACAAGAAAATAAATATTTTGAAAAATAAGAAAATAATACTAGGCCCATATCAACCACAGCGGTCTTGAAAATAGTATTTTTAGACTAAAAACAAATAATATACTATTTTTTCAAGCTGTAATATATAGAACAATGTTCTTAAAATACATACATATTAATTTATGTTTGGCCAACTTAGCCAAGCACGGAGGTAACAGGTCCCAATTTGATTGTATTTGGTATGACCCAGCCAGGGATTGAACCCGCAACCTCCCAATCTGAGGGTAAACGCGCTACCGCTAGACCACTGAGCTGGTGGTGACTTTTCTGGAAAGAGGAAAAATGATCTTAGTAAATATAACGAAACAAACCACTTGAAATGATTTTTATAAGAAAAAATGCTTACAATAAAGTGCTATCTTGCACTTTTGTCACTTTGTTTTCACACTTGTATTTTTTTCCATTTATCTTATTGCTAGAGTATGCAAAATCTTAAAATAAGAACGTTCAACTAATCAAAACCTAGTTCAGGGCCTTCTATGTTGATTAGTTAACTTAAAATGTGAAACATGTTTGTTTTAAGTCTCACAGTACTTAAAGCTGGCTGTTAACACTCAATGCCAAGGCTGCTTGATCAAATCAGATAATTAAGTAATGAGTATCTTAAAATAAGTAGAATTATATTCTCTGCCATTGACGACTATAGACGTCAAAAATACATTTGAACTATTTCTTAACAAGAATATGAATACCTAGAATTTTATTATTGTACATTTAGAACAGATATAAAATATGTGATTAATCGTGAGTTAACTAGTGAAGTCATGCGGTTAATTACAATTAAAAATGTTAATCGCCTGTCGCCCCTAATTTTTAATAATCTTTTTTTTTTTTTTTTTTTTTATGAATTTATGGCAGTGAATGAGATAAGCAAATGTAGGTTAAATTTAAGAAATTATATCTTAAATAAAAGATAAAACCCAAAAGGGGGGAACAAAAATACCTCAACACGTCATATGCATATTTAAATTGCATTTACCCAGTTTTACTATGGCTGACTAGATTTCTCATCCACACCATCACCAGTCAAGATTCAAACCCGTACCTCTCGACTACGAGGCAGACGTGCTCACCACTAGGTCCGTCGTGATGCCCTGATTGAGTAAAGAAAAACCTAATTGGTGTTTGGGGGGTGACTTTGCTCATGGCACGACTTTGTGGATGCGTTCGTGAACTTTTATCACTTTTATCTTGTTTGTCTTGTGTGTATGAAGTGAAGTGTTTTGTCCTCGAACATCATTAACCGTAATCACATTTTGTCTTCAGTACATGAGAAAAGTGCAGTGAGTCCTCCCTTGTCCTTTATGCTTTTTTCTCATGACTTGTGGTGAGATAACTTTCTTCACAATTAACACTTTTCTCTCTCGTCCAACTTTTTCTTTCTTGTCTGCGTGGCTGGTTCTGACGAGCAGAACTGGTCTCTTCACCCCGGACATGGCCTTTGAGACCATTGTGAAAAGGCAGATTGGGAAGATTAAAGAGCCTTGCACCAAATGTGTGGATATGGTCATGTCTGAGCTAGTCAATACGGTTAGACAGTGTACCAAAAAGGTAAAGAAATGTAGTAAATGCTGGTTAGCAACTTTTTATTTTGTGTGTTCTCAAATCCCTCGTCCGCAAAGACCCGCCGCTGTCAATCACTCCCCCTATTGTCCCGTGAACTTGCCGCTCGCTCCAGTCTCCTTGGGTTGTTTTTGGACAGTGAGGGGTCTGGGGTGGGCTGCGGTGCACCTGCCTCGTCTTATGCGGTTGCGTTTTGTTGGGCAGGCTGTGTTGTGGTAGAGAGTTGTGCTGCTGGGGATTTAAAAACAAAAACAAAAGTATGGAGGCTGAGTTGTGGTGAATGTATGGCTGCCAGGTTAGGGAAAGTTTATTTACAGTGGAGGTTTTTTTTAGTCGACTGTGTCCACTCCCACAGTGGTGCAGACCTCCCTCTCGCAGATCCGCTGGCCCCTTGCGAAATTACAAACATAATCAGAGATAGGCCATGCACAGGCTTTACACCAGTCACAGAAATAGTTACCCAACATACATAATCAAAAATTAAATATATGTATTTGCCTTTATTGTTTTACTATACAGCAGTTATAGTTATTAGCTAGTTATAAATATTAGCTTATTTTTAAACTTCATGATTTAAAATATCGACAATATGGCCCTACAATGGTTATATTCAATTTCCATTATGTCTTATATACAAAATTATTCTAGACAACAGAAGGCAAAACTATTTTTATGCATCTATACTGTTGTTAGCAGCTCATATTTTTATTTATTAATCTGAATGTTGGACCACTCTCAAAACATTGTAAACATTTCCTCGTGTGGAATTGCGGCATAGTTGAAGAGAAAATGTCCACTACTTCCCTTTCCTGAACTGGCAGCCATATTGGATGACCTCAGCGTCCAGACTTGTGCGTGTGTGTGTGTGCGTGAGACCGCAGCCGTGCACCTGTAGCATAAAAGAACCATGATGGTTGTTAAAAAAACAAAACAAAAAAAGCATGTGTGGCCAAATTTCAACTCCACCGTGACAGCCGCCTTCCAAAAGGAACCTGAAGGCCTCTACTGGGATGCTCCGTGTTATTTTTGGGATACAGCGCGTGGAAAAGGGAGGGGTCAGGGGAGGCGGCTTGCACGGCTGCGGTCTCGCTCTTTCTCCCGTCTCGTCCCGAGGAGAGAAAAAAAAAACAAATGTCTCACTTTCATTTTCTTCCTTCTGTGCTGTTTTATCTTCCCACTCACCTCTCCTTGTCTTTTTCATTTGGAATACGTGACCTCCCATCCGTCTTTTTTCTACCCTCTTCCCTCCTCTTTTTGATTTTTTTGCTTCTCCATTTCCTTTCCCGCCTCATTTTATTTCTTTGATATGAATGTTGTCTCCCGTGCCGCCTGCCTACCCCTACAGGACGGGTCTATTCACCCCTGACCTGGCTTTTGAGGCAATAGTGAAAAAGCAGATCCAAAAACTGAAGGAGCCCACACTGAAGTGTATAGACATGGTTCTGAGCGAGCTCATCTTCACCATACAAAAGTGTAGTCAAAAGGTAAAAAAAAAAAAAGTTTCAATTTGTAAAGTTGTGCAGGTGGGGCAGACCGATGGCTGGGCTTTTTCGCTCGAATTATTGATTTTAAGACGTTTTGTTTTACAATTTAATTTATTTTACTGAAACATGAGGCTACGATTAACCTGGTTGATGCTAGAAAAAAAAAATGGGGGATGTGAAATTAATAACAATAAGAATACTGACTAAAACAAATAAATAACAAAAAAAAAAGCTAATGTTCAATATCCTGACATTGTGAGAATTTGCTTACTAGAGTTATAATAAATATGGATTTTTCATTATAGTTAGTGTTTAATATGTTTATGAATATAAAATAAGCCTCGAAAGCTCATGTATGAAATTGACAGAAGAAAAAAATAGGATTTTTTTGCCAGAATTATAGCTGGTATTATTTTTATAAATGTAGAGTTTCATGTTTGTCTTCTTGTTTTTTAAACACTTTCATTTTTATTTTATTTTATTAGCGGAAAAAAAAATTTTTTTTCAATTTTAATTTTAGTTGTTTCTTTAGTTTTCGAGAACCTCGTTTCTTGCTAATAATGTGCCCAACTAACTTGATTTCTTGATGTAGATCAGCAAGTGCAAGCATTGGCTGTGTACGTTGTCATTAGTTTTAAAAATGCCAAACACAATTGTCTGTTTTGTGGCAATATTATTCTTGTATGATGTGTATACATATGTCAATGTGTGGAAACAGGAACAGGAGGTTGCACTGAAATTTAAAAGGCTATTTATCAGTAGCATGCTAATGCTTTTTCGTTTTCGTATTATTACTTAAATATACCCCCAACTGCCAGCCGTAATCGGTCTCTCCTTACTCAAGACTTTACCCATGTGGCCGTTTAAATACACAATTTTTTTAACTTTTTGTTTTGTCTTTGTTGGCCTTCTTTTGATAGTTTAATTCCTTTATTTCAACTAAATCTGCATGTTAAGTCATTTTATTTCTGACCTTACCATGCCAAATCTCTTCATCTTGTATCCGTGTTTTTCCAGTATCTCTTTATTAACTTAAAGTGGCGTGACTGACCCATGTAGTTCCACTCAACTTCCTTCCTTCCACCATCTTGATTTTTTGGGGTTGTTTGTTTCTACCTGCTTTTATTTGTCTTCCATCCTGTCTTCTTGCCCGAACGAGAGCGTGACCTCCTTTGGATTTCTCCTCTGTGTCATGCTGTTATCTTGATTTCCACTTGCATAGATTTACTGTGTTTAAAGATAGACTGTATTATGATATACAGTGCTTGGGAAAATCCACAAAGGGGTCAGTTTGAAGTCGTCCTCACACCCCCGCCCCCCCCCCGCCCTCAGTCCCCTCCTCTTTGCTCCTTTTTGCATTGCACATTTTTGCATCCCTGCATGCGGCCTTGCTCGTGACAGTGAAACAAAACTTTTCTACACTGACACAAACCAATTTGCCTCTCTTCATGTCGCAATGTGTGTCTTAATGATTTGCTAGCAAATCAGAAAACTCTTTTTGCTCACCAAGTTGACTTGACTGGCAAACAAAAGGCAAAATTTACTCTATAAAGGCCATTTTGTTGTCTTTTATTGTGGAAATTAGAATTTACTACATTGTTGTTTTTTAAGTTTAGTGATTCACTCGCTTGTATAGCTACGCACCAAAACACCACGACTTGGGAGGTGAAAAAGAGGTCTGATCATTCCCATTCAACTTCAAGATGCATTGTGTCATGCAACTAAAAAAAAAAAAAAAAGTCATTTTTCCCTTTTGCTTTAGTGTCTGTGTAACAGTGGAGGCCTGCCAGTGTGCGTGTGTCATTGTGGCTTTGCAATGAGCTCATGGAAAAAGCCCCTCAGTGTGCTGGGAAAGAGACACTCCTCTGCCAGGAACATTGTTGAGCCTGCATTTGTGTGGCAATATCACAGACTTTGCACTATTCCTTTGTTGTCCTCTAATTTTGTGATTTTTTATTTTTTTTTTACACCTAAAATCACCCAAAAAGTGGACTAGCGCCCAGTCTGCGATAAACCTTTCTCTCAACCCAGAACGCTTCTCTTCGTGCATTGTTTTTTGTCGTGCTTGTAGTGGAACTGTGTGATGTGGTTGAGTGTGTATGCATTTGTGTGCATGTGCATCCGAACCAATGTGCTATGTGCTTGTAGCTGGCCCAGTACCCGATGCTGAGAGAAGAGATGGAGAGAATCGTCACTCAGCACATCAGAGACAGAGAGGGCCGCACCAAAAACCAGGTAACATAACAGAAAAGTGCAATTAATCATATTCTGGATATTTATTGTTCATTTAAATAGACCACAAAATTCATTAAAATTAGTTGTTATTATTATTATTATTATTATTATTATTATTTAAGTCCAGTCATTTTGAATGTTTTAGAGCCGTTTTGTCTCAAAATAATTGATGTTAGATTGAGAAGTTATTGTCAGATTACTTGCTCCAAAACATTTTTGCTGTTACATTTTAGCTTGTTATAAATGATTGATCACATGTTATCAATATATTTTTTGTATGTATATATCTTAAGCATCACCTTGGCACAAACATTAAACTTGAAAATAAGAATTATTATTATCCTCTATGCCACCTAGGAATAGGCATTAAAATGCTGGAGAGGGCCAATATTTTTCATCAGTCCTACTCGGGGGGTCACATATAATGATTCACTTCCTAACCAGACTATACTAACCCAACAACAAAGGGTTTGATGCGGATAACAAAAAAAAAACATATACTGTGCAGTGAAAAGGTCTCTCTTGCATAAAAATGACCAATTAAAGACGGCACAAAACTGCTGAACAGCAAACCAACATTAAGTGCAAGAGCTCATTTTGCACATAAAAAAAAAATCAACTCACTCAAAATTTTAATATTATTGAGGTTCTATTTATTTCAAATCTGCCCGAAATTATTAGGCCTACTCATATTTTAATATAGAACAATATGAGGCCTAGTGTAAGCACAACTAAGCCATGTCTGCCATCTAGTGGTGAATGGTGATATTACAACTTAAAACTGTAGTTGCTGCATCACAGTTCAGCACCAACAAATTGTCATATTCACTTAATTTTTTTCAGTTTTTTTAATTTGTCAATTTTCCGTTTATTTTTTTAGTTCATTTTCAACTTTTTATATAAAACATATTGAATGTTTATCAGTCTTTTTTTTGAAGAATTTTTGGGGGGTTTGCAAAAAATAATAATAATAGTTTGTTTTTTTTATTCATCATTTGTTTTACCTAAAAAGGTAAAAAGTAAAAATAAATGTATTTAAATTTTTTTTTGTTTTTACATAAAAAACGGTTCAGTAAATGGCAAGTGAATATAACACAAAATAATTATGACAAAACCATATTGCAGTGCATTTAATTAATGAATTTTACAATGGTGTGCTGAACAACGTCAATGCCCTCGTTGCTTAGGTGCTCCTGCTGATCGACATCGAGTTGTCCTACATGAACACCAACCATGAAGACTTCATCGGCTTCGCCAAGTGAGTCATCGTCGTCTTTTCGAGCAAGGTGGCCTCTCTCCGTCGTCGTGCCCGCGTGCCAATTAACGTTGGTATGTCCTATGCAGTGCCCAGCAGAGGATCAGCCAGATGAGCAAGAAGAAGGCGGCTGGGAATCAGGTGATAATAATAAGCTTTGAAACCGTATTCATCAATTTGGCGTTTTAGTATCAGGATTTTGGCCACTTGATCATTAGTCTACTGAAAAATGGTCGTGATCAAATTTACCATCAAATTCCCCTAAGTATGTTTATCCACATTAATCACAAAAATGTAAACACTGAATAAAATTTCGTCCGAACGTCTGGAAACATGCAAATAGGGAAAGCACACATCATGATTCTGCTTTTGCATGACTTGCATTCTACTTTTGATGTCATCTTTCTCTATATTTTTTTATTCTTCTGCTCTTCTGAGCGCTCCAATTGTGTTGTATTTTTCTTTCATGTGATTTCCCCTTAAACTCCTCCTCTTCTATCTGTGGCTTGTGTGCTGCTTCAGGACGAGATCATGGTGAGTGGCTACCGTGCACGCCTGAATGAATTTCTGTGAAAATGGATATACTGTATGTCTTATTGTAGATGTGGCGCAGTCTAGCATTGTGTGTGCGAAATACGTTGCCTACGCCAATATTCGGGCTGTGGTGGAAAACCCCTCGGCTGCTTCCTTTTCCCTTATTATTTGTATATGTGCATTATTTCACACGCTCACACATTTCTATTAAAGGATGATCAATACACTAAAACCTGCTTATATAGCGCATAAAGAAAGCCCACCCCTCCTTGCTTCCCTTTTGTAAATACTGCCACCCAACTCTCCCCCCACCCTGAACTGTGCTGTCAGTGTTTGACAGTCGTCATAGCAACCACCCAGGTTGGGGTGCTGGGGGGGCAAAGGTTAGACGTGCAGTAAACAAAGTGGTGATCTGTGCTTCCTGTTTACACGTGGATGTAGTTGGCCCGTAAAGACCCCCCGACTGCTTCTGTTCTCCATCTTAGCTTGACTTTCTAAACCCCGCCCCCCCTTTCCCTCCACCCACATTATGAGTGTTTACTACATGGGTAATCATTTGTCTTTTGGCCTCATTAAAAGTGGCCTTGTGTAAGTAAACATTTGAAAGTGTTTGGTGGTCAGAAATGTGCATTTTTCAAAACCACAAGGTTGTTCCAGAGCGCTACGGGGCCTTCGATTTGTATGGTTTTCAAAACAACTTTTCCCACAGGAAATATTGGCAACTGAAATCATTTGTTTCAGCGTCATACTGTCGCCATCGCGAAACCATAAAAAACTCCACAGGAAACGTGTTAAGATTGAACATTTGAGCATTTCTTGTCAAGCAAGTGTTTAAATGAAGTAACCACTGTTGATGTGAAAACGTAAAACAAAAAAACATTCTTGACTTTGTAAAGTGTTAGGAAATTCTCCTTCATTCTTTAATTTCTTGGGTAAAGCCAAGTAAACCAACATAAAATGTAAAAACCGTACAATAATTATGCTTTGATTGTCAAGTCTGCATATTATTTTTATTTTATTCTTTTTTCCTCTCACACCTTTGCTGCTATTTCTCTCGGAATAAGTGCAGCTAAAAAAAAAAGTAGAATTAAATCTGTGATGTGTAACATTTGATGTCTTTCGCGGTGTGACAATTTCGGCCGTTTTTTTGTTGTTGTTGAGACTAGCGATTCCACCGTGCAGTGAAGGTGAATACTGAAAATACACGATTAATTAACGTCAACACCAAAGTGGTGTTGGAATTACATATAGATACCACACGATGGCGGCAAAGCTCCTAAAAACAGAGAGGCTCATAAAGTATCAACACCACGCTTGGAAAATACATACAATTAATGAACCCATGTCACATAAACATGTCAACAATTAGTCAACACAAACGAGCCGCCTTCATTTGAGACTCAAGAATAGAAATCTACACACATTAGTATAGTTTAGTAAATACATACCGTACATACTGTACTTTCACCTTTACTTCCGCCTGTGCATGAGGTGCATTCAAAGACCACCAACAAAATAGGACATCTCAGATGCAGACAGAAAAAAATATCTAAATGTCGTTGTATACATTTACTTGGATCATTTTGGCTGTTTTCTTTCTATCTTTCTTTTTTGTTTTTATGCTCATCATTTTTGCACTTAAAGAATGAAATACTGCATGGTCTGAAAAGGGCATTTGGACAAGTATCCCCCACCCCCCACCCACCCGCTAATGCTTGCTGTCCCAGCAGCTCGCTATGACATGCAGGCTTTTGACCAACAATGCGCACTGTATCTATAACAAATATTTGTATCTATGCGTTTGGCCTCTTTGATAAAGAGCCCTCGTTGGCTTTGAGTTGTAACGTTCTCTCCACGTTCTCATCCAGCCGGAGAGAGGAGTTAACGATCGGTTCAAGGTAAATGAAGTCGCACATCACGTACTGTGTGTTTTCAATAGAGGCAGATATTATTGTTGTACCACAACAGTGTATAGAGGGCCAATTAATTAGCCACACAAAAGATCGATCAAAAGTGCTGCATTTACAATGATAATAATTCTCAGATTTCTGGGCATTATTTTCTTGACAAAGGCAGTATTTTTGATTCACTTCTTGCTGATGTACCTAATGTTGCGGCTGGTGAGCGCAAGTGTGACATCAGCGCTTGTACGTCGCCAATAATCCCGTTGCGTGTCCTGTCTGTCCGTTGCCCAGGTGATCCGAAAGGGATGGCTGACGATCAACAACATTGGCATCATGAAGGGCGGAGCCAAGGAGTACTGGTTTGTCCTCACCGCCGAGTCGCTGTCCTGGTACAAGGATGACGAGGTGACTTTTTTTTTCCACCCGCTCACACACTTTATTATGTAAATAGTATTTGCAAAAAATAAAACATTCACATATGCACACAGAAAGCTTAGTAAATATATGAATAATATAATATATTGTTTCTAAAAATGAGTGTCACATTCAGTCATACATGATTTTTTAAATTTTTTTCTTGAAGAGTAACTCCAGAGTAACGTTTCAAGATATTGATGAGGAAACGGAGCATACATTGTAAAGTTTGATAAATAACTTTATTGGGAGAGCTGTTCATGTTGTACATGATTTGGCCACTTGGAGGCAGTGTGGTTCCCCGCGAGTTGTAGCCACGTTAGAGAGTAGAAGGAAAAAGTCACGATCAAGTTATTCCGATAAAAGTTGTTGTTTTTTTGCAGCGTAGGAAAAGCATATGCCGGTGCGTAATGTTAAGATGCTTCTCTGTATACATTCCTGAAGCGTTTTGTATGAATTGACGTTCTTTTGAGTGATAAAAGTGTCGTGATCAGCGCGCTAATTAGCATTAGCGAGTCAGACTGTAGTAGATCATGCCGATTCTTTGCACATCTATAAATTGAAGCAGAAGTCATTGACAATCAAATCATTTTTAATCCAAAATCGTTCCGAAACGAAAATCGATTCTGAATCGAATCGGAGACCCAAAAATCGGAATCGAATCGAGTCGTGAGACAGGTAAGGATTCTCACCCCTAGTAGTTAGTCTAAATTTGATTTTATATTCATATTTATTCCTGCGTTTGTGCTGTTCTTCAGTCATCGCAACAAATAAGCTATAAGTGTGCGTTCATTATGTAAAACTATATGGCAAATATTAAAGTTGATGCCAATACTGTATTGCCAAATGATTTTTTTTTTTAAGTGTTAAATCCTTATTTTATTATTTACTTTCATTATTTATTTATTTTATGTATTTTTTTAATTTATTATTTTATTTTATTCAAAGCTGGGTCCATATTGTGCAAAATACACCATTTGCACTACTCATTATTACCCTCTATGGGACACATAGTGTATTGAACCGCACATTACAATAAATTTGTCATTTTATTGATCATTTTCACAATATTTTTGAGGAGTGCTACATTAATTTGGTATATATTTCTAAATAATACAATGTCTTTGTAATATATAATATTTGTATGTCTACATCACCTGAAAAAAGATTAGTTTGTATGTAGGTAGGTAGGTAGATACTTTATTCATCCCGTGAGGGAAATTAAATAAATGTGCAGTAGTTTTCACCCCAACCTGAGCCAAAAGGAACATTTCTGTTACATTAATTTCTTCCAGCAGTCAAACTCATTTTTTTTTTCTTTTCCACGTTGTGCTCCAAAAGTTCATTCCAGCTTTCGCTCCGTGGCTTTTTTTTTTTAGTCAAGTTCAGCGGTTTTTGAACACGTTTGAGCCAACACATTTTGTTACTGGGCCGACTGGTCAAAGAAAGGTCCCATGATGCTTTGTGGAACTCTTCAGAGCGAGCCACGCAGTCTCGCTGTCTCCTGGATGTAGCCGCAGCCGCTCATATGTGTGTTTGTGTGTGTGTGTGTGTGTGTGTGTGTGTGTGTGCGTGTGTGTGTGTGTGTGTGAGAGAGGGATGGAGAGAGAGACGAAAGAGTCAGGACCCCCCAACATGTCAGACGCCAAAAGCTGGCACCCACATGTGCATACCAGAGCCCGACTCCCCAACCCCAGCTCCTCTTGCCCTTCCCTGCTCCCAATTACACACACACACACGCGCTCACACACACACGCTCACACACACACACGTAATCTGCTTCTAATAAACATACTTCATTTCAAAGAGGCTGCTAGTTGGACAGGACGTGAGGTTGTGAGTTTCTGTCTTTTGTTAGCCGGTACCGTACACGTAACTAAGACCATGTGAAAGGTAATGGCGAGGGGGGTAGGGGGGGGTGCGAAAGGTTGATGCGGACACGATACTTTTTTTTCCCTTTTTTTTTTCCCTCCACTTTGTACACATTATACATTGAGCTCCCTCCCTTGTTGTGTGTATTTATTTAAATGCGGAGGTGCAGAGAGACCTCAAGTCAACATGTGGCTTCAGTGTCATAAAATAAACAAACAAAATTCATCATGAGAACAATCATTTAAAAAGTTAATTTACATTTAGAATCACGTCAAACATGCACGCATCATTGCTGGCGTGGGAGAAAGATGCAACACAACATGGTTTTGTGCAACTCACACACTTTTATTGCTTGGCCTCTTGTCATGGGGAAAACCCTCACTGTAGTCTGGCATGGCAGCGCACACACTAACCAAAACATCCTGGCACTGCATATTGGCTTGGATATTGTTATTACTGTGTGTGTGTGTGCGTGTGTGTGATTCAAAAAAAGACTCCTGGTCCATATTACCCACAGGACATGCCGATTCTTTGAATCAGACGTCTCGGTGTAGAGGGAGAAGATGAAGAAAAGAATAAGATAGCTGGAAACAAAAAAGAAATGAGCATAAAAGAGCCACATGACTGTGATTTTATAGACTTCCAGCACGAGTATTCATTTGTTCGCGTTAATACATTTGTTCACACTATCCAGCTCCGGCGTGAATTGAGTGGAACGCTCTGTTGTCTTGATGGGAAAGGATTTGTTTTGTCGTCGTAGCTGATGTTTTGTTTTTTGGTAACACTTGATACTAACAATCTGTTGTAACTAGTTTAAAAAATCATTTGTAATTAATGAATCATTAACAACGTGTTATTTGTTAACAGTTTGCTAAGGATTTATAATGATGCGTGTATATAGTTAATATGTCATTAATAAGGTTAGGTAATGAGTTATAGTTAATGATTTATATCTATACCTACTAAATGAGTAATAGAGCATAAACAATCTATTAGTACATTACTAGTGATTTGTTGAGTATCAGTTAATAGTTAATGTATGTTATCGGAACATTATTCTTAAGTTGCAACTCTTCCTCATTAACTGTTAGTAAATAACTCATTAACAGTTTACTAATGATCTATTAACTAGTTATAACTGATAGTTGTTAGAAAGTGTTACCTTTTTTTTTTTAACAAAGATGGTTGACAGCAGCATGAAAATCTGATAGTTGTTAGAAAGTGTTACCTTTTTTTTTTTTTTTTTAACAAAGATGGTTGACAGCAGCATGAAAATCCAAACCTCTAAAGTTTCACACTGCATTTCCTCAAAAAGTGCATGTAGCGGCCCCCAATCTACAATATTTGCCTCACCCAATATGGATTTCCCTGTTCATAGAAGTTACAATAAATGATAAGCCCTGCTGAATTCTGTTGCTAACCAAAACAGCAACACCCGTTGGAGCACGTCATCAGTTTCTCAGATGAATTAGAGCGGAATGGGTTCCCTGCGCACTATTAAAGATCATCTTAGTTCATGTGTGGACGGGTGAGCTTTTCCCGTCCCTTACTTCTGACCTGTTGGGTGTCACAAAGCCCCCGACAACTCAGCTCCGAGGATAACAGGGACACACAAAACCCCTTCCCCTCAATAAGGTTCAATTTAATTAAATTAATCCAAAATGCAGTCTAATCCACAGGTGCCAAACTCAAGGCCCGGGGGCCAAATCCGGCTTGCCACACCATTTTATGTGGCCCGCGGAAGCAAATCGTGTGTGAATGAATTTCCATGATTCTTGCTCAAATCTTGACCAACATTTCAAATCATCATGTGTAATAAATAATAACACTGAAATTAATTAATTAATTATTATTTTTATTTTTTTTATTAAATTTTTTTTTATTATTATTATTATTTTTTTTTTTAAGCTACCTTGAAAAAGTAACTTGAACATTAATCGAACAAACTATTATCCTTGGATTGTGATTTCAAAACAAGTAATCAATTTGTTGTGTAACGATGCAATGTGACGATTAAACTAATAAAAATTGATTAGGTTTAATCGTCATTATGACCATCTGAGGGAAGCCTTAACTACCGTAGCCCGTGACAAAAATGAGTTTGACACCCTTGGACTGTTAATGTGGTTTTAAGTTTTTTTTTTTTTTACATGTCTAAGTCTTCTCATATGTTGGAGCTGTAATATTTTCTTTTCTTTTTTTTTAGTTAAGTGTCCTTATTCATTTGTGGGGGGGGGGGGATTGAAGAATGTACTGGATTAGATTGGTTAATTAGCTTGATTAGCTAATTTATCTCCCCAAAAAGCTATAATTTGTCGGTGGTTAGGCTTGGTATTTCGCAACATGTTATTTATTAGTTAAAAGAAAAACAATGTGTAACAAATGTCAGTTGTTTATTAATTCATCGTGCGATTTTGTGTTTGTGAATTCCTACTCCATTTTGCTGCATGTCCCTTGACATCCCACTTTTCATCGCGTGGACATTTCTTTTTGCGGGGACATGCAAATGAGTGTTTTTTCACCCTATCGGATTCCGTGTGTGTTGCGCATGTGTGTGTGTGTGTGCGTGCGTGTGTGTGTGTGTGCGTGTGTGTGTGTGTGTGTGTGTGTGTGTGTGTGTGTGTGTGTGTGTGTGTGAGACTGGGCTTCCCTGATAGTGCTGTAAAGCCGCCAAAAAGCCAGACTTACCAAGTGATCCCAGCAGTAAACATCTTAAGGGAGAGAGGGTGGGCTTACATCACACTCACATGCCTTCTTTAAAGTGCGTCTGTGTGTGTTTGTGTGTGTTTGTGTGTGTGTGTGTGTGTGTGTGTGTGTGTGTGTGTGTGTGTGTGTGTGTGTGTGTGTGTGTGTGTGTGTGTGTGTGTGTGTGTGTGCGCGACCGCGCACCAGGGCTTTAAATGGAAACAGGCCTGCTGGTTTGTGGTTTTTGATGCTGCTCCCCGTGTTTGCATTGTTTTTGTGTCTTTGAGGGGGAACTCAAAACATTGTGTAAAGGCCAACTGACCCCCACCACACACACCGCGCCCTCTTTGGGGTATATACAGTGGAATCGAGTGCAACGTGACCTCACCTGCAAAAAAAAAAAAAAAACTATAACGATTTATTTGTTTTCGGGATGAGGGGAGTTCTAGTAAAAATAAACATAAAGTGAACAAGACAATGATAGAGTGTGCTCTCTGCACATAACGTGGTCATTTGAGGTGGAGATATAATTGCATGTGTTGGTCGCTTTGGGTTTGTCTATTTATATATTGCATGGGTGAGACTTTCCTGGCTTCCGTCCTCACCTAAATTTAAATCTACTTCATGTTTTTTAACCCTTTTGGAATTATTTTCGGTAAAAAAAGAAAAGAAGAGAAGATTAATATATGCTGCTTGTGAAACTATATATATCATAATGACATCATTATAATGAGATAACAATAATTATGATGGGGGAAAAAAATCAAATAAAAAGTTTGTAATGACTTGGGGACTATACTGAGGATTTTAAAAGTTAAAAAAGTAAATAAACAAATAAATAAATAAAATGTTTTGTAGCCATTTATTTGCATTTTCAAGTATTTTACGAGCAACCCCAAAAAATGGCAATCAGGGGTGTTTTTTAAAAAACTGTTTTGTATGAACATATTTTTGCTTATTTTAAAATAAAAGTCACCCAAACAAAAAACATTATATTTCATATATATATATATATATATATATATATATATATATATATATATATATATATATATATATATATATACTGTGTATATATATATATATATAGTTCACATTTTAAAATTGGGGTTTCGTACATTTTGAAAGTTTAGCAAACATTTATTTAGCATTTTAAAGTCTAATTCAAAAGTTATAAAAGTATAAACCTTCTTTCAAAGAATTTTATGACTCACAAAAGTTTGAAAATGTAAGAAACACATTTATTAAATTAATTTAATTATTTTATTAAAGTAATTATTTTATTCTAAAACATAATTCTAACTCTAAACTTATGACGTGATGAAAACGTAGATTCTCATGAGACGCTTTAAAAAAAAAAATCAAATAACAGTTCTGAATGGAAAGCATCTTTATTTCTGTTTTTTGTTTTTTTTACAAGTTGAACATGTTATTTGATTGACATCACAAACATCAATACAGTACATTGTGTTTAGAAATTAACAGGACCATCTCTGGGTAGTTTCTTAAAGGATTTTGTGGTCGATTCAGAACTACTCAAATGGATTCTTCCTCTTCCTCAGTCGGACTGAGGATGGTTCTGAAGTGGTAATTCTGGTCCCGTGCTTCCCCGGGCCAGCCTAACCAATGTGCAGACTACTGTACAACCACTACTTCCTGAACAGGTAGTCTGAACACTGGGCGGGCGGGCCGGGCTTTGAAGGATGCTGGATTGATTTATTTTGGGTGATTTTTTCCTGAAAAAAAAAAAAAAAGTGGACCGCATGCTTTTACTCACCCGAGCCCATGAGGGGTACATTGGATGTGGTGGGGGGGAGCGGGTGGGGGGTGAGACGGAGGTGATAGCTGCTGATTGGCAGATTCTACGACGTTCTCTCCCCAGCATCCCGCTGTGAGGCGCATTCCATACATCTGTGCAGGGGAAAACACGTTGAAAGCTCGTCTAAAGTTAGCAAGCAAGATTTCAACTCATGGTGATGAGTTCCCATCTCAAAACTCCGCTCTTCTTCGTCGGAAAAGTGATTACCTGTAGTTGGAGCATCTCTTCTTCGTATCTTCTTGTCCCATTTTTTTCTTGGCTCCTCATCTTCTGGTTAAACCTGGAACAGAAAACTTTCCCCATTGTTTGCCTTTCCAAAGTCCAAAAAAAAAAAAAAAGAGAGAGAGAGCGGAGCGAGAGAGAACGAGGGTCCACCTTGCTGGAGGCTTGACGTGGCAAAGGACTGACCACCAACAAGTTTCCCCTCCAGGAGACAGAAGGAGGAAAATGGGCGAGCGGGAGAGAGAGAGGAGATAGGGAGAGAGAAAGAGGAGGAGCTCCCCTTTCATTCCCCCCCCCCCCCTCATTCTCTGTCCCTTTCTACGTCCTTTGCACCCTCCCTCTGATTTGTCTTAACCACCCCCCCTTACCCCTCCCTTTTTCATCCATCAACACCTCCCTCTCCGCCGTCGCCGGCTTCCAGGGAGAAAGTGGAAGTTCAAAGGTGAACAGGAAGTGAAGGCCGTTCGTTCTGTTGTAAACTTTCTCCATCATCTCCATCCAGTCTACTCTATCTGTGCATGAGGATTTGCATGCTGAAGGGATGGAAGGAGGAGGTGTGGATGAGAGCGGAGGCCCGGGCAGGAATGTCTGCGTTTTGTTGGCAAGCGGGAGGAGGAGGAGGCGGCCTTGTAATAACTCCAGATGTGCGGCCCTGTGGTCTCCATCGCGCTCTCGCTCCCTCTGTTTTTGCTTCTAAAGCTGATTTCCTCTCGCTGTCAGGGCTGAATAAAGAAGCCTTTATGTAGACCCTCGCCGCACACATGTGCAAGGAGAAAAGGGGGGGGGGGGGGTGACATACAGGGGGCTAAATCAGAACCAGAACAAATGAACGTGCACATACAGTACTGTGCAAAAGTCTTTGATTTGTTGTTTTAGCATCGCGATAATCATCGCGTACAACTCGGCCCAGACGTGCTTTTATAGGCCGGCGAAATGGATTTGAACTCTAGCAATCACTAGTGAATGAAGGGCGGACTTTCTGCTTTAATTGAAGAGACTTGACAAAAAAATATGGCTTTGAGGAATTACAGACATTACAGTGGGCAGAGTTACTTCCACATACTTTTTCTAACCGTAACAGCGGCACGCGGAAAACGTCATTATGTAAATAGAGGTCATTTGCGCGTTTCATTTTCTACAGTCAATAAAAGACGTATTCATGTCACTCACCACACTAATAAAGTAGACAGTTCTGCGTCGCCATATTTTGTTTACCTCTGCTTGTGTACAATATTTTACATCAAACGAACAGACTTGCATACACGCATATCGACACCTTCTTTTTTTTTCTTCTGGAGAGCTCAGTATTGTTCATTCGGTAATTTTACCGATATCGACACCTTCTTAAAATAATTGCCGAAGTTATTTTGTCAGATTTTTCAGGAAACACAAAAAACGGAACCATTTCCATTATGAGGAGATGATTTAGGCAAAAAAAATTAATAAATTGCAAAAAAAATGACTCAGGCTATTATTTTTAGAGGGTGAGCATTTTCCCCGTCGAGACAGAAAAGAACATGAAAACACCACAGAGAATCACTGTATTCAATTTAAGTGAGTGGCAACGTAAGATGGCCGCCACCATGTTTGCCACATGATGTGGTATGCTTTGGATCATGAGCTTTTCTTTCTTTTTCTTCCCATCATTCTGATACAAGCTGAACATAATTTCATTTGTCCAAAGAATCTAATTATCTAAAAAAAATAAAATACACACAATTAAGGCATGGAAATTCAAATTTGCCTTTCACAAATACACACCATCCAACTTTCATTCCAAACTGCAGACAGACAGGGGTAATCGGTGCTATGTTTCCAGGTGTGTGTGCGGGCGTGTGCATGTGCAGAGGTGGCGGCCAAGTTCGTGTGTTTGTTTTAGCTTTGGTTTCTGAGCTCGGACCTGAGCTCCAAATCAAAGCAGGCACGCTCCCAGGAGAGGCCAGTCAGCAGTAGAGCCAGGGAAGGCGGGATGTGGAATGAGAAGCAGGAAGAGAGCAGGACGGCTAATGGCTGGACAGAATGTGCCGGGAGGGTGGGGGGGGGGGGAATTGAGGTTGAGTGATTTCAAGCTAAGAGCATGTACAAAAATAAAACTTGTGCTTCAACGCCAACCAGATAGAGCGTAACTCTGATGTGTCACTGCATCCACAAGTGGTGATTAGCGGGTGCGTGTAGACGCTTTGAGAGTTCACTTTATATATAAAATAGGGCTGAACGACGTCGACTACAACAATCCACAAAATTCAACAGCAACAAGTGTGGCGTAAACAAGTCAGTAAATCATAAGTCGGATTATTATCATTTAAACATGATCACTGCAGACACTATAGAAATAAATAAACAATTAAATACGTTAATTAAATTAAGGCTAACCACCAACCGAAATGAAGCCGAAGTTTTGTTTTTCATTCATTCATTAAAACTTGCAGCTCAAGTAAATTTGGTTCCCAACAGTAGCAGGCACAGCATCCGATCAACAGAATTGTCCTCGTTCTTGCTCCTGTTTCAAGTCTACTTGTTGCTAGGCAGAATTCATGGGTCAGTTCTAGCTGCCCCATCTGCCAGTGGGTGGGGGGGGGGGGGGGTGTCAACCATGCCATTGGGCGGTTAGAATATCAAAATCAAGACGACAGGAACCATTTAGACGGGCACAGGCTAAAAACTAAACTAGCTAAAATGCTAAAAAACTGCACATTGGAAATTATTTATCTCTGAAGTCCAAGTTGAGTTTCTAACTTCCAACTGGCAAATTCAGGGCAAATCGAAGTAAATGAAGGCACATTAAAATAACACATTAACAATATAGATTATAGATTTGTTGTCTAATAATATATAAAATATTAGTTTACGCTAACAAAGGTGTCAGCCATGTTATGGTCAGGGACAGCTGGAGGATTTTTTTGGGGGGGGGCTTGACTAATACATAGGTCATAGATACATATATATCAAATAAAATGCTGTTGGAGCTTAACTGGGGCCACACCGATTTATAAGCAGCACTCACTAGCTTTCACACTTTATGTACCATATCCTACTAAATGATTGCGACATGAGAATGTAATGGGGCATACAGTAAAACTGGGTGTCATGAGCATAGCAATCGTAATCATATATTGCAGTTTGGGGGGGGGGGTTGTCAGACTGATGAGTCACATAGCCAACTATTCAATATTTTTCCTTGTGTGAATTATGAAGCTGATCCAGAGGATTTTTTGGTGCTACTAAAGTCTTCACAGAAACAAAGGCTGGCAGACTTGAATACATACAGAGCCAACTAGAATGGAGAGGAAACCACGTAATTCTATTCTACTCTTAATTATGTCTATTATGCGGGGGCTAAATTTACTTTGTTTCCTCTAAGTGCTCGTTCTGATTTTTGTAGTGCAAACGTTACATTTTGGCAGCTCACTTTACTGTGGAAAATTCTCTGAGAAGACAATTTGCTTTGCGTTCGAATGTGTGTGAAAGAACGCGGTCGGGATTAGACAGAGACATTTGGAGAACTGACGCTCTAAACAAAGGCATTTTTACCATTTAGAAAACAAAATAGTGGAATTCCCCTATCCTGTCCTAAATCCTAAATAAATTACCATATATATGCCAGTAGAGTAGTTGTAACCACGGCTGCGTTTTAATCGCAGGGTTGGACTGACATCATGCTTTAACCTTGGGTATATAAATACATGTATATGTGCGCTAGCTGCTAGCTTACTGACTATATACAGTTTGTTTGTGATGATTTACGAATTAAGGGCAAATTTATCATCCACGTGTGTCATTTTTGGACAAGCCCCAGCCCCCCATACTTTTCCATACTTAAGTAGCCCCTAGGTTGCTGTGCTGACCTTCAGCAGAAGTAAACGCAGCACGAGCAATTAAGTGATTACCAATTAGCTGCTAACAGGAAGTCGTCGCCTAGCTAGCTGCCAACCTGAATACGATGAATGAATGTATCATTGTAAGACAACTTACTATATATCTATATATAAATATTACATGAATTATATTTTTTATATATTTTTTATTATTATTATTTAGTTTTTATATATTTTTGTATATTTCAATACAGTTCATTTATTTGTGTATTATTTCATAGCAAATATTTACATTTTATTCAACATTCATGTTCTCTATTCTGGTTTTCGCAACAAGCTTAGGGTTTCAAATTAGGGCTACAAACAAGTGTTAGGGTTCCAATTTCGTGTTTCAATTACCATAGGTTTACATTTTCAAATAAGGTGAATGTCCACAAGAGTAGGGGCAGACAATCAAATTTTATGCTCTTTATTGATTATTAATACATTTAAGACCAAAAGCAAAACAGGCACTGCAGTTTCTGATGCAACTACAATGTCTTCTTCGTTGGGCATTTTAGTTTCTGCTGCTTCCCACTAAAATAACATAATTATTTTCATGGTGAACAAGCTCGATAAGGATTCTAATTGAGACTAACAGGCTCCCTCTCGTCCGCATCGTTATCAGATGCGACTCGATTATAAACGATGTGTTAGAACGCCTGCCACCCTTTGTCACTAAGATAGACTGTGTATTTTTAACACGTTGCCCCCCACCCCCCATAAGGCCCCACGAAGTTCATCCCGCTCGTATATCACTCGGTCTCACCGATTAAAAAAAATCTTGACGTGCGGCTTTCCTTTAAAAAAAAAAAAAAAAAGCCTAGATGACAACACATAATGTTTTGGTGCTTCCTTGGTGATTGCGGCTTTTCAATTGAGTCACGTTAGATTCTTTTTGCAGAAAAACAACAAGGCCTTTCTTTGAGTTTGCCGACATATCTGCTTGTCAAAAGCGTCAACTCGTCTCACACGGCCTCAACACGCAGAAGACTTGTGAAGCTGTGTTTCATTTGTACGGACAGGACTCAATATTGCAATGGCGGAGAAACGGCGGGTGTGGGGGGGGTGAAGAGGACGCTTGTGAAAATTGCCGCTGGCTGCCACCCAGGGCCCCAGTCTTTGTGCTAATGACGGGTTCGAAGCAGTGTTATTGCTCCCAGATGCCGTGCGGCTTCTCCATCACTCCTTTGATGCGCTCAAGTCACCAGCACTTCTATCATTCTAACATGCCATAATCGAGCTTCTTTTAGGCTCGCTCCCATCAAACGATGCGGAATTGTAAAACGTGTTTTGGGCTGTGCGTTGCCAACCTTTCGATAGTTTTTTTTTAAACGTTTATTCAGAGTGGTGAAGTTCCTCTGCCGTTTCATAATGAGCACGCTGTTACTCACCAACCAAACAAAAGCATGGAAAGTACTTTGCACTCGCGCAAGAGTTCCAAACACCGCAGGCGGCGTTTTTTTTTTTTTTTTTTTTTTACTGCTTGGTGTGTGACGGACCGCCTGAGTGTGACTCAAACCAGCATCACTGATGCCGCCTTTCACGGGGAAGGACTGACAAAAGCTCGCATCAAAACACTCCTACTCGCTTGTGGGTTTTTTTTGGCGTATTTTACTGTATTGTTGTTGTCTAACAAAACAAAAACAAAAAAAGCAGGAACTGATTAGTTTTACCTTAAAAATCATGTATGTACTATACATGTACTATACAGAGTGAGAAATAAGTTTAATGTCTTTTTTTTCCCCCGTTTTTGAGGGGTAAAAAATAAAAATACCGCAAAAACAACCTGAAGATATGCGGGGACCAAAATGTTCCCAAGGAAGGCCCTGACAAGTGTAAATTACTCCGCAAAGCCTCGTGGAACTTGATGGAGCATTTGCTAACCCGGAGACAGGAAGCCTTCAAGGTGGCTGAGATGATTGCCAGACGTGTCCACCCCTGAGTCCCATCAGTATCGTCTTTCGCCCTCCTACTCGTCCTCCTCCCTCCTCCGTAGCTCAGGTGTCTCCGACCAAAGATGGGAGCTGACGACCGCAAATGGTCTCAAACCGCCCAGCTGCAAAGGTTATACAAAATGTGGCAATGGCTAGAAACCGCGGTTGCCACATCAGTTTGAGGCGTGTTCGCCACCAGATGGCCGTCTTAAAAGGAAGCGTGTCTAGAAAAAGCAGGGTTGTTTTTTTTTTTTTACGCTGTGACCTCAAAGCCCTCAAATACGAATCTTTCGTTGGTCTTAATTGCTTGAAGGTGGGATTTCGCCCATGTCAAATGAGTCAGAGGAAAAGGATTTGTTCCTTTGTTAAACAAATACTGCTGCTGCTGAAACCTCTCAATTTGCTTCTGGCGTGCTCTCAAATCTGCATTCTTACTGCACGCACACAAGAAGTCATATACAGTATATTTCAGGAAATATAACTAGACGTTTGCAATTTCAAAAGAAATTGCGGTTGAAGGCTGAAATGCTGAATGTAAAAATATGGACGCGTGTGGAATGATTAACTCATTCACTGCCGTTGACGGCTATAGACGTCAAAAATTCATTTTAACTATTTCTATCAGTTTCTCTTTTTTTTCCCACTATTGTTAACAAGAGTATGAAAACCTAAACATTTTTTATTGTACATTTAGAACAGATATAAAAGTTGTGATTAATCCTGAGTTAAATATTAAAGTCATGCTATTAATTACATTTGATAATTTAAATCGTCTGACACCCCTAATTTTTTATAATCTTTTCTTCTTCTTTTTATTAGTTTTTATTCAGTCTTTTTATTCAGTTATTTAATCACTAATTTTATATCTGTAAAAAAAATGTTTTAGGTTTTCATACTCTTGTTAATAAAAGTGGAAAAAATGTGAAACTAATAAATAGTTCAAATGAAATTTGGACGTCTATAGCCGTCAATGGCAGTGAATGAATGAGTTAATGAAATTGATGCATTTATAATGTGTCATTGGGAATGAATGAGAATTTTTTTGTGGGGCTTGGAAATTTGGAGTAAAAATGATGTGAATCTGTTTTGTTGAATAGTGATTAGGGGGGAGGGGGGGTATTTTTAGTGGTGAATTTTTTACATTTTTGGTGCATGTTGAAAATCCTTTCCAAGATGAACTGAATGAGCGGAATGTTTTGGGAAAGATGGCAATCTGTTATGCTGAATGTTCATTTGGAAATGAATGGGGAATTCTTGTTTGAAAAGGTAGAAATTTTGTGAAAAATTGTGAATTTTGCAAATGAGAAAAATAATACCCCCCAAAAAAGAGATTTTTTTGTAAAATGTTGAAATTGGAATGATGTGAATCGGGTGAATTATGTGCAAGGAGAAGCATGTCGAAAAAAGTGGTTGGAATAAAAAAATAGGCCTTCAGCCTTCACAGAATTCTGCTTGATGCGCTGAAGCCTTCTATATGCTAATCCCTGCGTATCCTGGCTGCAGGAGCATATGGCAAAACACTCAATTCAAGGAATTCCCACACAATTTGTTTCTGAGAGGTTACACAAATAGTCGCAAACATTAGTGTATCTTTTGCCGCAACATGGCTCAACCTCAATCCAAAAGTCGAGTCAAGTCAAAATAGTGTCTTGGCCAGTTATGTCTCAGATGCAGGTTTATTTATTTTTACATATGGAATAAATAAAACTGTACATTATATTAATATGAAATTAATTGTCACGCTATTGTAAAAAGGAGTTAACCCAAAATGTCAGTAAAAACTATTTCATGGGCACAACCCACCGTTTCGCCCAACAACTTCTACCTAGCAACAAGCTTAAGCTTTCTCGCAAATTTGGTTCAACAACATTTCTGCATATAAGATTTAGTCCACAGCTTCCTATGAGCTTTCTTTGTTCCAGTTTGACTTATTCCTACTTGCATGCAAAGGGACTCCGTTCACCTCCCGTTGCACCGCTGCAGTCTGTGTTTAATGGCCACAAGAGAGGAAAATGTATGAATCATTCCCAGAGAGAGGGAGAAACCAGAGGAACAAGACAAAGCGAGAAATTCTGAAGTCTACAAATGATTTAAGTCAGCATTCTGCGGCCTGGGGCGACTGTTTTTTTTTTTCTTCAAAATAACTTTTTTTATACAGACACCTGGTGGGTGCACTGATGCTGTTGTGTGTGTTTTACACACATTTCGGACTTGCAGCGGCTGCACGGGTCTTAAAAGCTTTCATGAAGGGCACGCGCACGTTTCCTTGAAGACGCACACTCGTTTGGGCAGGGCAGGCTGTGGTTAGCTGGCCAGATGGCTTTAAGCTTAGTTACAGACTACCAACGTGTGTGTCTGTGTGTGTTTATAGAAACTTGCTCAACCCAGACTTATTTTCAGACTTGCTCTCTGTTCGTTTTATGATATTAACCGTTTAGACTCCGTGAGTGCATATGTATGCATGTGTATGTAACAGAAGAAAAGAAAACGTTCATGTTCCCCGATTGGACGCACGAATGTCGTATGCTTAAGGAGACGTTCTTCATCTCTCCCGCTTTGCGTGTACAGTATGTGTTTCTCATTTGTCGCTCGCCTTCCTTTTACTCCCCTCCGCCGTAATCAAAACCACAGACCTGAGTGCACAACTTTCCCATCCGTCTCCGTTTTTTTCCCCCCCCTGATTTTTTTTACGTGCTGTTAAATTTAATATATAAGCTTTTTCTCTAGATCCCCTCCCCAATGGTTGTCCATTTTCTTTCACTGTATCATATTGTATTTTGACAATCAATCGTATATTGAATGCAAAAGATGTCATTTCATATAAAGAGCAAACTTATATAAAGTAGTTTACATGAATAAAAATATTACCAAATTAACTCGTTCACTGCCATTGACGACTATAGACGTCAAAAATTAATGTGAACTATTTCTATTAGCTAATCAATTTTTTCATTTCATTTCATTTTTTATGAAAACCTATATTTTTTTATTGTACATTAATAACAAATATAAAATTATCATGCGATTATTTACGATTAAACGCCCCTTATTTTTAATATATATTTTTTTAATTAGGCCCGTCAGGCGATTAATATTTTTTAATTGTAATTAATCACATGACTTCACTAGTTAACTAATGATTAATCAAAAATGTTATATCTGTTCTAAATTTACACCCCAAAAAATCTAGGTTTTCATACTGTTGTAAGCAAAAGTGGATTTTTTTTTAAACTAATAGAAATAGTTCAAATGATTTTTTTTATGTCTATAGCCGTCAATGGCAGTGAATGAGTTAATGTGACATTAGCATTTTTCCTATTGTGTCTAAGCATGTGTCTCTTTCTGTCTTCCCCTGCAGGAGAAGGAGAAGAAGTACATGCTGCAGGTGGACAACTTGAGGCTGCGGGATGTCGAGAAAGGTTTTATGTCCAGCAAGCACATTTTCGCCCTCTTCAACACAGAACAAAGGTTCAGTTACATTTACTGTATATAATAATGTGTTTTTTTAAACTGATATTTTCAGAGTGATATCTTAGTTATTGTATTCGATTTTTCCTCAAAAAGACTTGTAGACATTTTAACCGCACTGCTTTCTGTAAAGCTGAATTTGATGATTTATGAAGAAATTCCTACTAGATAAGATAAAAAAATAAAAATAAAAAAAGAATATACTGTTGGGATTTTCATAGACTTAAAAAAAACTTTTGTTGCTATAGCTGATAATAAATTAATGGACATACTGGAGAGATGTGAGGTTTGTAAATATATATATAATCTAGATGAGTATGTGTAGTTTAACAATGTAAAATCAAACCAATTGATGATAACAGCGAACCCCCAGGACTCTGTACTTGGTCTTAAATTATTCATACTGTGTATTTTTAATGATATCTGCAAAATCTTCTTCTTTTTTTTAAGTTCGATTTGCTGATGACACAACTTTATATTGCTCTGGAGAAAGTCTTGAGCAACTTCTGACTATTAAAATACAGCTTTTTTTTCTTGAAAAAAATAAATTAAAATAAAATAAATACATTTAATTATTTTTTATTTAAAATAAAATATTTTTTTATTTTTTTTACTTTTTTAAAGACATAAAAAAATGTTTTTACTAATAATACAATATGCAATACAGTGATGCTCTCCCATCTAAAAGTATTGTAAAAGTGAAACCAACACTTTTGCTGAAAAGATGACCAAAAGCATTATTACATCAAATAGTAGCATTGAATGTCTACATTAAGTTTCAGATTGTTTTTTATTTGCCTGTGTAGACATTTAAAGTCAGAGGTGTAGCCAACATGAAATCCATCCATGTACTATGGCCATGTGGTTTCAACTCTTAGACCTCATGAGATTGTGCGCTAATCAAGTGTGTATACAATGCATATTTACACGTTGAACGTTGATGGATGTGAACGCTTACCATGTGTAAAACGCAGAAATGTGTACAAGGACTACCGGCAGCTGGAGTTGGCCTGTGAGAGTCAGGAAGACGTTGACGCATGGAAGGCATCCTTCCTGCGAGCCGGCGTGTACCCTGAACGCGTCACGGTAACACACCTTCACACCATTTAGCATTTTAAGCACATGTGACGTTTGTATCATTTGTTTATTTGGAGTCGCTTTTGTCAATAGTGTTCTCGTTCTGTCTTTCATGTGACTTTTTTTTTGTCTTCTTTCAATGTCTGTTTTCTTCATCGCTGTTTGACCTTGTAGGAAAAGGAAGGAAAGGTACGTGCTTCTGTTTTGACATCTTGATTTTTCACTATTTACTTGGGTATTGCCTGTGGAAGATAATGTTCATCCTCAAATGTTCTGTATTTAACTCAATTTTGCTAAAATTAACTAATTCACTCCCAGCCATTTTCACTGAAGCAACCCGCTTTGCTCCCGGCTGTTTTACTGGATTTTGACTGATTTTGCAAGGCTCACAGAATATTGTGTTCTATTGCTATAAAAACATGGAACCTACCAAAATGATGATCTTTCGTTAGGAAAAAAAAAGTATAATTATTTGCAGCAATTTGCATTACAATATAGTTAAGTTTCATCATTATTCACAAATCTGCTTAAAACAGCTTTTTGCAACATGGCCCTGGTTGATCTCGTATACTCTGCTGCTACCTGCTGGCCGATTTTGTAATAACTACCATTGCTTCAACCATTCTCTGAGTTCAGAGGCTGCATCAAAGCCTTCTGTATGCTCTAGCATAAAATAAAACAAAACTTAAAAAACGTATAAATATGTTTTTGGGACACTGGTAATATTTAAAATAGAACGTATTTATAGTTTTTGGGCACAAATGAGCTAAAGGGGCGGCATGGCTCTGTGGTAGAGTGGTCGTCTCCCATCAGTGACATTGTGTATTCGATCCTCACTTCTGGTGAACATGTCGAAGTGTCCTTGAGCAAGACACTGAACCCAGATTTGCTCTACTAAGCCGTCCATTTACCACTACAATTTAAACTGAAGGGTCTCCCCCCCACACTGTTTCTGTACAGAGCGACACAGGCGACGAAAACGGCTCTGACAGTTTCATGAACAGCATGGACCCCCAGCTGGAGCGTCAAGTGGAGACCATCCGCAACCTGGTCGACTCCTACATGGCCATCGTCAACAAAACAGTCCGCGACCTGATGCCCAAGACCATCATGCACCTTATGATTAATAATGTGAGTTCTCCTTTCCGAGGGAATTGGGAGAACATTTATGAAGCAAACCGTAGCCTTCTGTTGTGCTATCCAGTGTAAAGAGTTCATAAACGCTGAGCTGCTGGCCCAGTTGTACTCGTGCGGCGACCAGAACACGCTGATGGAGGAGTCTCAGGAGCAGGCGCAGCACCGCGACGAAATGCTGAGGATGTATCACGCCCTTAGTGAAGCGCTCCACATCATCGGCGACATCAGCACGACCACCGTCACCACCGCCATGCCGCCGCCTGTGGACGACTCGTGGCTGCAAGTCCAGCGGAGTGGCTCCGGAGGAAGGTGAGTGTGAAATCCAGGTCTAGAAAGTACTTTGTTGTTCGATTCAGAAGTCTGACTTGTTAGTGTAGTGGTTTACATAGTCGGCTTTGATTCATTCTAACCAATGACATCCATTCCTGGGACGGTCTTCGTCATCGTCCTCTCCTTCCTCCAGGTCTCCAGCCACCAGTCCGACTCCAAATCGCAGGGCACCCCCAGGCCCCCCAGCTCGCCCTGGTTCTCGTGGGCCTCCTCCTGCCGGGGGGCCCCCAGTACCGTCCCGCCCTGGGGCTTCTCCAGACCCTTATAGCGGGCCGCCACCCACGGTGCCCTCTCGACCAAACCGCGCACCCCCGAGTGTGCCCAGGTGAGTTAAAACCGAAGCCTTTCTATAACTCTCTTGAGAATTCAGTTGGATTTTGTACAAAAAGATGTAATATAAAATATATATTCCCAACAGTAATATACTAGAGTTTATCTACTATACCTAGCAAGAACAGCAAATCATTATTATACAGTTTGAATGGCAAGGTTAAAATTATACTGTTGTGCCGCTGGAACAGGATAAGGGCGCGAGATAGGAACAAGAGAAAATAATTGCTCAGCTCCTTTTCATTCATGGCTACTTGTTGCTAGGCAGAATTTGTAGAGCCCTGTCAATCAACTGTGTCCCATTGACCAATTGAAATGTTTGAATCCTAAAACTAGGGGCTGTTGATGTTTTTGGCCTTAGGCAGGAACAGGAACACAGGATTGTTTGGCTCCATTTTCCTGCCGTAAATTGTTGCTAGGCAGAATTCAGTCACTGGTGTACTTTAGACCAACTTTAAAAAGTGCCTTATATCAACCACACCCACTAGACAGTTACTATTGTAAAATTAGGGGTGGATGTTGTTGTGCCCCTGTAACAGGAATAAGAGAAAAGAAAACATTTTGTACGATTTCCTACTAAATTCTCATGAGAATATCTAAAGTATTGGTGTTGAGAATGTTTAAAAGAAACTAGTGTGGATCCTCTGTGTTGCTAAGGGGGATGTGAAGACACCCGGATGAGGGCGTACAGGAGGTAAATAAAGAAAAAATGAGGAGTAGTTGTTGGTATGACAGAAATAGAGCAAATAGATTGCCAGCAACTCTGAGACAACTTCCTTGTCCGCTTAGACTGCCGTCCCGTTCACAAGCGCCTCATCAACGTCCTCATGTTAAAAGCCGTGTGTTCGAAGCATGATTGGAATGATGGATGAGGGATAACGTAAAAGCCTTTCTGGTTTTCCACTAACTGTGCCTGTCCCATTTTGCATGCTAGCTAGCTTCTTAACATTCTCGCTGACATCCCGCCGTGTAACTTCCTGTTTCTCTCTTCTTCATCCACCTTCTTTCTCTTTCTTTCTTTCCTTCTTCTTTCACCACCGCTTCCTTACCGCCACCCGACCACGCTTTTTTCCACAGAATCACTATCACTGACCAATGAGGACTAACCTTTCTGGTATGTTGGTGTGCTGTCTGCCATTTTCATCTTCAGCGTCGACCACGGCTACCTTCCTTCTTCTTCTTCTTCCTCCTCCTCCTCCTCTTCCACTCACTTTCTTCACTCATTTTTTGTTCTCTTTTCAGAGTGCTGCATGGGAGCACACACGCACACAATTGAAAAAGTGTGTGTTGCGTGAATTTTCCCCCCCCTGAAACAGCTCAAGTCAACTGTTAGCCTCCATTTTGTGTCGTCATGTGTGTGAGATGTACCATGACTCTCCATCAGTCCACTTAAGCAACCATTTTGGAAATGTTGACCAAAGAATAACAACAACCTCCCTTACATAATGCAGATTTATTCAGTGGTTAGCCAGTATGAGCTACTTTGGTTAGTAGCTGCGGGTTAAGCTTTTTTGCTCATTATTACAAACAGTGCAAAGATTGATGAATTAAATTAGATTTTTTTTTTTTTTAATAGCCAGGGCTAGCAAACAAATTAAAAACATTTGACTTATTTTTAAATCTGTATGTTGTGAGTTTTCACAAGAAAACTTTATAACCTTATAAAAGGCCTTTTAAAATAATGTAAGCTAAGTAATGTAGTAAATGTAACTATCTTAACTACCAGCATTTGCATGCTAGTTTTTAGGGGGGAAAAAATAATCTATAGAATGTTTTTTAAAGCTCTTTAAGATAAGCAAAGATAAACATAGCGATACTAATTAGCTAAATTACTAGAAACATTAAGTATACATTATGTACAAAAATATGTAAATGAGTTCCTTTCATTTAAAAAAAATGTTCATCTAAGGTATGCTATGCTAGCTACTAGTTAGTTTGATTAATAGCATGCATGTATGTACTATTTTGTACAGTAGGCTATTGGAATCATAGCGTTACTACGTAATATGACTTATATGTTTCATTTTGACCAGAGTTTTCCTTCAACTTGCTAAGCTAAGCTAGGCTAGCTAGCTGCAGCCATTAGCAGCTAATAATGGGAGTGGAGGTTACCAATGGCTGATGGTTGTTGCGTTATGTGCTTTAATGGAAACCCACAGCTCCTCCCCGAGATGTTGTGTTTGATGACGCATGTTTTCAGCACAAGGTAGCGCTCTAACCACTCCAAATAAGAAAACGTTAACCCCAATTTGTGGATCCCCCCTCCGCCCTCTTTGTATGTCCCCCAACAGTCGAAGACCCCCACCTTCACCGACCCACTAGACCTCCGAGCTCCTCCTCCTTCCTCCCCCTTCTTCTGTCTCTCCTCTTCGGGCCGATGGCGCCACCTTCCTGTCTTCTGCGGCGGTGGCTCCTACCTCCAACCCTCAAATAGCGCCACCTGTCAACCATTCAGCTGCACAACACCTACTCATACCTGATGCATGGTCCACTATAACGCACAGGCCCCATTAAAATAAACTGTGAATATATTATACAGTAGGCTATGTATGACTCAAGTAAAAAAATTACATTACAAGTTTAATTTTCATACACACATAAAGACAAGTTAGCCACTAAAGCAAAGCTACTCACCTGATAGATAGCTAGAGTGAAATTTCAAATACACACATACCTGCTGCATGACCCACAAACAGACTTCATTAAAATGAACTGTGAATATATTACATTGTGTGTATGATGCAGGTGGCAGTTTGTTAGCAAGCAAGTTGTCACGTGCACATAAGGAGAAGTTAACCACTGCGTCATGACACTAACATAAAGCAAAACTACTCACCCAACGGATGAAGGGAAATTCCAGGTATAGCAGCATCATAAACATTTTTTTTGCTATGTTGCTATGCTAACATTTATAAGAGTCTACATTTTGGTTGTGAAATGGACACACACACAAAACGCACGTTTTCAGCACAGTTAGCGTTTTTAGTCACTTTCATGCTAGCTATTTTAACCATATGCAGCTACATGCTAATTACGTTAGCACCTGCTTGGTACAAAGTTAATTTGTGTATGTAAGTCTTGTGGGCATACCCTTTCCCTAATTCACCATAAGCACAATCAACCTTTTTTTGTCTGTGCCATCACAGGTAACAAAACACACAGGGAGAAAAAAAAAAAAAAGGAAAGCCAGGAAAAAAAAAACCTCAACACTTGCTCTCTTCCTGTAGATGAAGTCTCACGAGGTTGTCCGAAGTCACACGTGATGTTGGCTTGAACTCTAGTGTGTGAATGGATGACCATTACTATGATATCCTCTGACCATATTTGGTCATCTGACGCCTTCTCTTCTCGTTCTGCACAGCAGGCCGTCAAAGGGGCGCTGTTTGATCTCCTATAGACACTTCACATCGCTTTTTCTTTCATCATTTCATCACTCACTCACTCACTCCACATTTCTTGCACAGAAGCTATGCAAAGGAAGTGCCTCCTCCCTCCCTCCCTCCCCACTCACTTTAATTTGATCCCCGGGTGAACGAATGAAACTGTTACCTTATCAAGGCGGGATATAAATAAAAAGTGCAATATGGTAGCATGTTTCTGTGCTGGGAATCCCCACCGTATAACTCCTCCTTAATTAATTAACATGTTTTGATTTTTATCATTTAAAAAAAATTGATGATCTGCCCCTTTTTCTTTTTCTGCTTTTTTGTTGTCAGTGGTCACGGGGGTGAGTGAGAGGATGCGTTCCATGTACACGATTCTCCTGTTTGTTTACTCTCAATTGTTTTTGTGTCGTATTTTTGGAGCCCTTCAAACCAGTGATGTCATCAATCAATAAAGCCCACCCTCCTTTTCCCTTTCCCTTGTGCATCTCACACCTGCAAAAAATGAACACCCTCACTTGTGATTTACAAATAGTTTATCATTAAAGACGGGACATATCTCTGCTGTTATTCTGTATATATGTGTTGTGCATCTTACTGTTTGAATGCAGGGTTTCCCAACCAGGGACCCTCAGTTTGGACAACCCTGCTTGTGCAATGTATGGAGTTTATTCGTATTTAACTTAAAAAATGTATTGCAGTGATGTATGTTTATGGATTTGGGTTGGATGTTTGATACTGTGGTGTAGCAGAAAGATTGTGTTGTTTTATTTCCCCCTTGTTCCTGCGCCTGTGCGACAAGGGCAAATTACTGTTACTGTTACTGTGGATGCAACCATGACTTCACCCTGCAGGACTGCTGTGACATTGTTCACGTATAGAAATAAACTGCAGTGTACTGACCAGATTCGATGTCCTGCTTTGTTGTTCCAAGTTAGTATTTTACCAGTCCTGTTATTTATTACTACCAGAAGAACTACAACTACTAATAATGTTTGGGTCGTTCCCAGGGGTTTTATCATGGTAATTTCAAAGATTTTAATAAGTAAAAACATAACTCAATACATTAAAAAGTAGTCCATTCACCATTTACCAAATAAATAAATTTAGTAGATGACTATGAGTCAACATAAATTACATCATCCAGATAACTGCTCTGCAGGTATGCCCTGCTCTTCAATTCATTTTTTATTTTATTTTTGGGGCTGAAGCTAGCAACACAAGCCTCTGAAAATCAAAATAGCAGACAAAAGCCATATTAATATCAGATTCAGTTTTTCCTTTTTTTCTTTTTCTTTTTTAACTATACAGCAAAGTAGTACTTAAATACGTTTAAAATGCTTTCCAGATATTGTAATTTTGACAACAAAATACGTATTACAATTAAAATTAAGTGTATAGTTGATGATTGAGCAATCACAATTAAATTATTACGGTTTATTACCTGTTTTTCTTCAAAACAACCAAAAATAAATGTTGCCTCTTTCCCCTCGAAAAAGTTGATGCCTATATTGTTGTCCAACTGGTTCTGGAAGGACCTGAGTACTTTGTAAGCACGTCTGTAGCCAAGTGGACGGAGGGTACTTAAGTATATTAGCGTCATCTAGTGGAAAATTCGATGCATTACAGCGTAAATTCAACTGTCCACGTTCAAAGAAATGTCAAAGGCTTATTAATAAATGTAACTTTCACGTTAAGATAGTTGATAGTGCCCATAAGAATAATTTTAAGAAAATAATTAATAAAACAAATTTGGGACTGCAGTTTCGAATTTGTAACTCACCTAGTCTTCAAATTTAAAATAAAGTACAATTTTGTGTAGGCAAACTTCATTCAGCCCTAGAGGAGACATTACAGTACTGCATGGTAAAGTAGCACACAGGTGAAGACTACGAAATAATAAGGATCATATAAGTTTTTTTTTTGTTTTTAATAGTAAAGTGGTCATTTAATCATTTAAAAACAGTTTTAAGTCTCTCTGTGTGTGGCGTTTAAAACAACCATTTCGTACTGGACCAAATTAGAATGTTTCTAATCAATAATTTCACATTACAGTGGTATTTTTCTTAACCATAAATATTTAAGAACATTTTGAGATTGAATAGAAAACGCATTCGCATGATGTTGCTCAATCAGTTTTATTCAGTAGGGGGGGCAGGAGGGGGAAATAATCCAAGCCAACAAATCAGTTCACGTCTTCATTTTCAACACTCGCTTCTACTTAAACATCCAAAACTGATTGGTTGAGACACTAAATCATTCCAAATAATAATAAATAGTATATGTCCTCTCTTTCTGTCGTTCTTTGTATTAAATGTCAGCCTGCCAGTCACTAAACGTCACCTTCTGCACATACATACACACACCCAGCCACATCAATATACAATATGATACACAATTACAGTATATACATCCCACTCAACTTGTATGATCACTGCTCTCCATCTCCTTCCTCACTTTCAATCAAAGTAACAATGTAGAGATACCACCCTATTTTATATATAAATATCAGGGGTGTGGCAAACATTTTACGCATAGAGAAAAATTGAAGAGCCACACTGAGAAATTCTTCAATTTTATTAAACCAGCTAAAAATCAAACCATCACAATATTATATATTGCAACTAGCCACTAATGGCCACCGGCTGTAGTTAAGACACCCCTGATAGCGTAGGACCGCTCACAAAGAACAAGAACGTCAAATGGCGGAAGAAAATTGGATTTGGAAGGAAAGTAACAGAATGAACAAATGAAAAAGATGAGGAGCAAGGAGGAACGAGTAACGTAACCTCCTTTGTTACGTAATGGTTTACCCATTACAATATGAGCAATACAGTTGATGATATACACAAATTTGGCAAAATGGGATGGGAAAGGTTTAGTAACTCAAAACTCTTGCATCCAACCTAATTCTTTCCATCAAAATGGCATCCTCAGCTGCACAGGCGTCATGGGATCCGTCATCAGCAAGCTCTGTACAAACCGTTTTAGTGCAATTAACTTCGACCCCGCCTCACGCAAGAAGCGCGCACACAAACGCACAGTTTTGGATAAGTATACATTCGAACCTGATGTGTCACAAGTAAGGAGACGTGAGGCCCTGTTATTGCACTTGAGCGTACGGAAAAAAGTGGGCGGCGGCCATTTTGGATGCTGTTAAATAAACGGATGAGCCATCTCACACCACCAGGATCTTGACCTCGTCCTGCTCGTCGGGACGGTAGAAGAAAGGGATGCACGGGTTCTCGCCCATGAAGGGGGGCGGCCGCGGCAGCCCCTGCGGGTTCTGGATGTCCTGCAGCAGCTGCATGATCTGCTGCGCCGTGCTGTCCTCCTTGGACTCGACGGGGGGCGGGCTGTGAAGCGAGGGGGCTTCCTGGCCAGCGGTGGGCTCGGAGAGGGGGATGACCTCCATTGCTTCTAGGACACATAAGGTCTATGAGAGGCAATTTTCCGAGCTGGAATCGAGGTGGACCGACGGCCCCTTTAGCTCACCTGTTTCGCCGCCAGCACGGACGTCGTCCCCGTGTGCTTGGTGCTCGGGGTGGCGGTGGTCCTCGCCAACAGGAAGCAGGTCGGGGTTGGCCGAAGCCACGCCGCCGATGGCGCCGGCGTATCTGCCGTACCAGTCGTTGCGTTCCGCCACCAGCCTCATGACCAAGTCCTGCAGCTCTGCCAGCTTCGCCTGGCGGACAGGAAGTTATTTGGGACGTGTGTGTCACTCACTGCCAAGGAGACGTTCTGGTCACTACCTTCATCTCTTCTTTGTCCTGAGCAAGCATGCTGATGTATTGCTCCTTATCCCGATGCTTCTGCTTCATGATGGCCCTCTGGCTCTGGTACAGGGCAATGTACTCTCCTGAAAATCAAAAGCGGCGGCAACATTTAGCGATTTCACCTTCTCGCATCAGGAACAATCCTCCCTTCTCACCGATAGTGTCCGTCTCGCCGGACAGCTGGATGCAGCGATGCTCCAGCTCCTCCACGCGCTCCTTCAGGTCGGCCTTCTCCTGCATGAGCGAGGTGAAGCGCTGTTGGAGCTTCTCCATTGCAGTTTGTAACGCCTGGTGAACTTCCACCGGCACTCCTTCTCCTTCTGGGCACATGAGTTCATTAGCAGAGTTCGAGCAACACAGCACTGAAAATTCATTGTCGTAAATTGCAAAATAAAAAAACACATCATTCAGCCCTAATTATAAAAAATCTAAATTAAATTTCCCCCCAGGTCAGCAACCTTTCCTGTCAAAAGAGCTGCCAATTTAGGCCAAATAAATAACCACAAATCTGTCTGCAGCCGCAAAACATTTGAACATTGTTAGTCTAATGTATGTATGTAGGTTAGTCTAATGATTTTTAATACTTAATTTTTCATAAATGTTTATAGACTTTTCTGCCTTTCAAATTTCTGACATTTTTGACAATTCTATGGACATATTGCGGTCATTTTCTCCTCTTCTTCGACTTTTTTTTTTTAAACATTTTTTCTGCCTTCAAATTTCTGACATTTTAGGCAATTTTGTGGACATTTTAAGGTAATTGTGGGGATTTATTATTTTGTTTTTTTGGCATTCTATGGTTACTTATTGAACGTTTTCGATTCTTTAGCATTTTTGGCAATTTCATTGACATTTTTTATGCTAATTTTCTGCTTTTCCTCTTGCTTTTTGGACATTTTACGGTCACTTTTTAAATTTTTTTTTTTTATTCATTGATTTAATCTACCTTTCATCTCTCTTTCTGACTTAAAAATTTGGACTCTTGACATTTTTCAAACATTTTAATTATTAATTTTTTTATTCAATCATTAATTTGTTTAATAGTGTTCCCTCGCTATAACACGGTTCACTTTTCGCGGCCTTGCTGTTTTGCAGAGTTTTTTTTTTATTGCAATTTTGCATGCATTTCTTTTACAGTAATGTTTCCGATTTCATCAAATTTGTGAAGGTTTGAACATTGAGAATGTTTAAATGAGAGAAATGTGAAAAAAAAATGTATAAACTGTATGTTGAGGGGTTTTAGAGCCTTAAAACATTTATAATAAATGTAAAGCATAAAGCTAACTATTTCGCGGATTTAATTTATTGCGAGTATATTTTAGAACCTCACCCCAGCGGAAAACTAGGGAACACTGTATGTAAAAATATAATATAAATTTCTACTATTTTTTTCCAGAGATGCACGGGGAGTCACAGAAGAGGGACTAAAGAGCTACATGTAACTCCAGAGCCACAGGTTGCAGACCCCTGCCCTAAAACAAACAATCATACTAAACAAAAAAATATTTTTCTCACCTGAATGTTGGTGATTGTGTTCACAGTGACTATGTTGGCCCTGAGAGTGTTCATGCTCGTGATGGTGATCATGACCATGATGGTGATCGTGATGGTGATCGTGATCGTGATCATGATCGTGATGGTGATCGTGATCGTGATCATGATCATGATGGTGATCATCACGCCCATGGTGACTGTGCTGCTGGAGGCTGAGAGCCACGGCAGCCTGGTGCTTTGCGGCCGCGTGGAGTCGCTGCTCCTCCCTCAGCTGCCTCTTTGCCTCGTCCCGCTCGGCCTCCAAACGAGCCAAGGCATCGCGAATGAACTGTTCCTGCGGAGGCGGTGAAATCGGTCACAAAAAAGTCAAACACAAGCCAACATGAATGGACCTTATATGGCAGTATTGTTCTCACCATCTCTTTTTGGCTCTCAAAGTCTTGCGGGATGATGATGGAGGATGACTCCGTAACACTTTCTTGAGGCAACTGGCTCTCCACGCCATCTCCTGAGCAACATCAATGATGTTGATAAACCTTTATACAAATACTGCTTATGATTATATACAGTACTGTGAAGTAGTATTTCTCTTCCCTTCTCAATTTTTTTGCATAGTTTCCCCACTTAATTGTTCAAAACAGAATAACATTGAGAAGTAAGAGACAAACCTTCATCTCTGGGCGCCATGGCGAGAGCTGAACTGTTGAGGAGCTCCCTCACCTCAGCCTGCAAATGCTCGTTATCTTTCACCAAATGATCTAAATGCTCCTAAAGAGAGGGGGGGGGGGCAACAACAGTCATTTCATTATTTCAAGAGAAGAAGTAGGGGCAGGCACATGCTTGCCTACCTGTGCTCGCTTCAGTTCATTCTGGCTGACTTCCAGCTGTGTGCGTCCTTGGGACTCATCATGATGCAGCCGGTCCATGAGCTGGCTCTGCGTTAAATACTGCCGGTGGAGCTGCTCTCTCTCGGAGGCCAGCGTCGTGTAGGCGGCGCTGTACTGTTGCAGGTGGGCCGCCACCTGGTCCCTCTGCTCGGCCAGACCTTGAGCCTCCTTTAATTTCTCTTCCAGCTGGTGGTAAGAGAATCCCCAAATTAGCACAACCATCTGCGATAAATGTTTGGCATGAAATACAAAAACAATATAGGACAGTGACTCCCAACCATTGTTCCACGGCACAGTAGTACGACGTGAAAGACCTTTAGGTTATCCAATCACAAAATTTCACTTAATGGGTCTGAAAGTTATTTTCTAAATTCGCTACAAATTGTCTCTTTGTTCATCTACTTATGCCAGCGAAAAAAGTTGATCATATGAACAATTAAACTGTCCACTAGATATATTTTATTTTTATTTATTTTTTTAAACCTGGTCCCCTTTCACATCTGCGGCCATGTAACACTAACGAGCCACATGCCAAAAGTGAGGGAAAAGAGCTAAGGCACTTAGGGGTGCATTCACTTTTGTTGCGGATGATTTGGACATTAATGGCTGTGTGCTGACAATAAATGTACACCTTTACACAAGCTGTACACGGATGACTTCACACTGTAGCAAAGTGTCATTTATTCAGTGTTGTCGAATTTAAGGAAAAAAATGTGACGGGTGTACTAAATTTTGTGAGATACTCTAACTGTATTATGCTTTTTGTGCATTTTGTTTGGTTGCATGCCGTGAAATCCTTACGATGCAAAATGTGTACCCTTTGGCTCAATAAAGATCGCGAAACACTGACGTAGAAGACCGAACCTGCTCTTTCACATTGTGCAGCTGCTCTTGAAGCTCGCCCATTCTGCGTGCCAGCTCTTTCTTAACATGCTGCTCCGACTGAATGGCGGTTGTCAGCTCCATGTTTTCATTCGACTGCAAAAAGAAAGAAAAACATTTTTCAGATTTAAAAAAAAAAAAAAAAAGTAGCAATCTCTCACATTGCAAACTAAAAACTACACTTCCCTCTTTCACATGAAAAACTCCAAAACTCACCAGTTGAACAAAGCCGTTCTGCAGCTCAGCAAGCTGGTCCTTCAGCGTTCGGTTCTGCGTGAGAGCGCGGCTGATGGTTGCCTTGTCTGACTGAACGTCTTCGAGCATGCGGCGACGGTCGTCGGCCTCCTGGGCTTGGCCATCCGCCTGCTGCTCCAGATCTGACAGGCGCGCCTCTTGCTCCGAGCACAGGCGGCTCAGCTGCTCGTTGTCACGCAGCTATAAAAAGGGGAAAATGCAGTCTTAAAAGACGCCCTCAAACATTTCAGGGAGACATTTTACAACATATTGGTGCACACCTGCGACTGGTACTGCTCATCGAGTGAGTCCTTCTCCTTTTGCAGAGTGTCGAGTGCTTCCTGTAGAGCTATTTCGCTCTCTGAAGGGCCTGAGGACTGAGGTTCGGCAGCACTCTGCTCTTCTCTCTCTCGGGAGAGTAACGCTAGAAGAGATGGAGGGAAAAACAGGATTAAGGCCTGTACAAAAAAACAGTTTTTCACAGTAGTGTAGTTTAGTGATAGGTTTCAGCGCGCTCCAAATTCGAGTTACGTCGCCGCCATGAGAACAAAACTGCAGCAAACCAAGGACTAACGATTGTTAAAACATGGTACAATTCATATTTTAGCTTACCTGCAGCATTTTTTAACTCTGCAATAATAGCTTCAAGTTCTTGGACTCGTTCGATGTTTCTGTCCCTCTCTTCTGCAACCAGTGACACCTTCAAGACGGACACAGACATGCATACATTAGTCCGTATGGTTTGTTTGTGTTGAGTAATTCAACAATACAGCTTCATGATTGTGTACATGCTAGTGATTCTGAAAGATCCTCTCAGGTTTAAAGGGACACCGGCTAAATTAACATGGATGGTTTGACTGCTAGTAATTAGTTAAGCTGTAAAAAAAAAAAAAATGCCTAAAAAGGTGAAAAAAATAACATCCTAATATTGATTGATTGAACTTTTAGGGCAAGATTTCCCCACCGAATAGCCGCAAATCACGCAAGTATTTTTGTTGTTGTCAGTTTGCTCACTGACAATGCTTCTTTGTACAACGAAAAGAAATTAAAAAAATAAAATAAAATCGAAGAATTACAGCAACATTATGTAGTGTCTTGAACAAATATAACTCTTGACATGCGCACAGGCATTGTCTGCCATGAAAAGGTTATTTATGCAGACCGGCCAAGCTGGTGTGTGGAGTCAAATTACACACAGAGCAATTTATTCCTGGCAATTGTTTATAATTGTACAGGATACGCAATAAGAGAGACAGGAATGAAGACCAAGGTAGGCAGAGGAAGGCTGCATTTACAATTACACTGTAAAAAAATATATATTTTTAGTAAATGCAGTCCAAAAGGCAAGTCCATCCAGCTGTCATAATGATTTTTCACAGTAACACGCCACCAACTTCAGAATTAAACCCTAACAAAGCATTGATGTCCATGTATTATTTGTTAGGCACCAATCAGTTGGAGATTTTCACTATTCCCGTCTGGGGTCAGTCAGTCCCTATCCCTTGCAAAAAGTTGGGATTTTCATTGTACAAGTTTACAGCTTTATTTTAATTGGGATATTATAATAATAATAATATAATTGGTGAATTGACATTTTAATGGCTTACATACAAATATTTGGGCCTAAGGAGTGCCTGCCCATCTATCAAGTCTGAAATTTACCAACTAAGTATATCTTTTGCTACCTGCCCATTTTTGAAATGACGCTAGTTTTAAATTGTGAGGGGGGGGGGGGTGCACAAGGTCTTCTTGAAATCTTGGCGTGGTTTACTTGTGTTAGCAGCTGCTCTGTTTTGTCCTTCCAAACGCGGCCCCCCTCCTGGATCTGCTCTGCATAACAATCCCGCTCTGTCTTCAGCTGGGCAACTGACTCCATCAGCTATAGCATGAATAACAACAAGGGGTTAAAAGTCAAATTTGTTGAAAAAGGAAAAGCAGCAATTTTTAGAATAGGTATTGCAGGTGTTTGCAGCTAGAACCTGGTGATTGTGCACTTCCACCTGCTGCTTTTCTTCCAGCAGTAACTGGATCTGCTGGTTGGCAATATTGGGATCCGACTGAGTGGAGCACTGTGCCAACAAAACCCAAATATGATTTAAAAAAAAATAAGATAGAAACAAAACTCCAATCTATGACCAAGGTCACATGTATACACATAAACTGACCTGCTGCAACATGAGGTCGGCCATTTCGAGCCTCTTGCGGAGATCCTCCACCTCCAGCCGTAACGCTACCGTCTCTTGCGATCTCTGCCTCAGCTGTTCTGACAGCTCCGAACTCTGCTGTTTGGACTCGTCGCTCAAATTGCTGGAAACAAATGCAAAGCGTGCGGCTTTTAATTCTCTTGGTGGTCTTTTTATGATGAATAGACAAAAACAACAACTGAAGACCTCACTTACTTTTGCCTAAATACCTCCAGCCTCAGGGCGTCTCTTTCTTTTTCTAATTCTTTGTTGTGCTGGAGACAAAAACAAAAAGAAAGAAATAATCATAAAGCTATCCAAAGCAAAGCGTTTATTTTGTTTGTTTTTTTATGCTGATCCACAGCCATTTGCGTTCTCAGTATTTTTCCCACCTTTTCAAATTGTTTCTGTTGCGTCGATACGGATGACAGCGTTCTCTCGAGCTCCGACACTCTCTGCTTTGTTGACTGCAGTCGGCTATTCAGCTCCTCTGCTTCACCTGAACATTTAATCACATTGAAAGGAAAAGGGACATGCAACTAGGGATCTTTTTTTTTTTAATAGCTAAACAACATTGAATCACACCCACTTGCTTTCTGCCGTGCAGCCTGTTGTGTATATTGTAGTGCGGTTTGCAGCTCAGATTTCTCCGACACCAGTATGCCAATTGTTTGAATGTGAACCTTGGGAGATGATCAAAAAGAGTGCAGTGTTTTGTCTGATGCCCCCTTAATCAATCACTGCATTTACATAACTAAATGCAGATACATGTACAGTTAAAACAGACAGACAGACATCTGTATTTCGTAACGTAGTTCAGTTTATTTATTCCCCCAGCAGTCTAAACCCAGTATTCTGATTAATATTTGAGGAATATGAATTAAGTAGCTAAATCTACCCATTTCTATCCATCTCACGGGGCGGCCATTTTGTTACTTTCTGTCAACAGAAAATGGCATCAGAGTTGCTCAGGTAACAACCAATCATACCTCACCTGTTTGGATTTTCATATGTTTTTTTGTTTTTGTTTTGGGGGGGGTCAGGTGACATTTGTAAGCTGAGCCATGATTGGTCGATACCTGAGCACTGCGCAACTGTGATGTAGCTTTCATTTCACAGCAGGTGGAAAAATGGCCACAACCCGAGGCTGAGATGGATTTTGCTGCTTAATTCAGATTCGACAAATGCAATATTAATCAGAATGCAATGTTTAGACTGGTGAAGATGCATAGAACATATTGTAAAAAAAAAACAAAAAAAAACATAAATAAATTAGGGTTGACTTGTCCTTTATATCAGTCACAGTAAAGGCAATGATAAGTTGTCATTGACAACGATCCAATGACAAGACATTTATTTAAGCTATAGTGTTTAAATGAATAGCACTACACTATTAATTAAGACACGGTGTCTTTTAGAGCGTAGAAATAATCCATATAGTATAACATGCTATTTAACACAAAGGTCTAATTAACATATCAAGAGTATGACAACATACCTGTAATTGCTCCCGCATGGCTCCCTGCTCTTTGAAAAACTTTTGTTCAAATTCCTTTCGCTCCTGAATGAACAGAAATTAAAATGTGATCAATGTCAACAAGTCAGATATGAGCCACAGGCGTGAAGATGAACAAGGGGTAAAAAAGACCTTCTGCAGCTGATCTGTGAGCTCCTGAGATTGTTGTGCCTGATGAAGCAAAAGAACACAAGCCTATCATCACTGCAGTGTGACACAATTCCACCCTTGAAATGTGGCCAAAAAGTTTAAGTTCATGTCAGAACATCAAACATTTGGACATTTTTGCTGCGCTAAACAAAGATTATATATAAGAAATACACTTTTGTTACAATTTACTGAAATGCATTCAGCAATAGGGGAAAACATTGCATGACTTACATGCATGAGTAACCATTTTAGTGAGGATAGTGATACTTAAGGTGACGTGCTATGACGTTGACATGCAATACAGTTCGTGCATTGTGGCATTGAAAGACTCACACACAGCTTCTTACCAGCTGGTCAAGCTTGGTATTGAGCTGAGAGTTTGTTAAGTTGCTGGACTCCAGGGCAGCAGACAGTTCCTGGTTCCGACTCTAGCGTGTAACATGCATCCGGGAAAGGGAGGAAAAAAACGTAAGAGGAAGAAAGTGTTTGTGGCACAAGACAAAAAAAATGGATACGACAGGGAAGGAGTAACATTTGTAAATGATTAGCACTGGGGCAAACAATAGCATTTTTATGTGTGGTGCAAAAAAACAAAAAAAAGTGAAAAATGGAGTGTGTAGGGAAAAAATTATGAGCGTTGTATCATACGTCCAATTCTCTCTCGCCAACGGACGGTGGACTGTCACCATTCAGATGTGCAGCAGATGACTGAAATCACAAAAATGAATGAACTTCATTTAAAAAAAATTATCAAGTATTGAGTCCGATTTGTTTTTATCAAAAGGTTGCAGCAACGTACTTCAGAGACGAGGCCGTTCAGCTGCTGAGACAGTTGTCGCAGGCTCTCTGTGGAAGACAGCTGTCTGCGGAATACCATATGCAGTACATACTCATACATTTGAAAAAAAATTCATATATATATATATATATATATACATAAATTCAAGGTGGGGGGGGCAAATATTGTGTCCATTTCAGTCATCGAACGATAAGTCGATATAGTAATTATCGTGACAGGCCTTTTCACTGCCCTAATTGTTCTTTAAACAAATGCTTCAGCTTTAGAACACACAATCTCCATCATACTGTGTGACATACTCTTCACGTACTGCAGGTTGAGCGAAATGAGCCAACCTACCTATTTTCCTCCGCTAAACTCTCATTGCCATTGGTGTCAGGGTAGTCCTGCAGAAAGACACACAAAAAAAAGAAAATGGAAGTGTAAGATCAAATAGAAACATCAACAAAGGACACATTCCAAAAATAGAACCGCACGCAATTGATAATGCAAAAGCTCAACTACGAGACTTGCATATAAAATCGCAACAAGCCCAACTATTTCTGGTTATCAAGTTTCTTCAGCATTCTGTTAGATGGTTTTTTTTTTTTAACATCTTCTAGTCAACGCTGCTGATGTCAAGTAATGCTGTGTGCCTTTGTGTCAGCATTCTGAGTTTATTTTTTAAAACACATTTTGCACAACTTAGATTCAATGAATTCAACTAACCAATAAACCAAACCAATCAAAAGCCAACTTTTGATACAAATAGAAAGTAAGACATTACCATAATGTTAGCAATCATTTAAATCAATCAAATATCCTATTGCACATGCTGTGTAATGACACTGAGGAGTTTATATGGCAGAAACAAGCTAGGAATCAAGTTAGAGTGAGACACACCTGCAGCATGTCAGTGTGGTGTCCGACACTCTGAGGGTTAGTAGTGGTGTTAGTATTAGTAGCGTTAGACAGGGGTGAGTGCCGGTCGAGCTCAGCCCTGGGAGGGTGTTTCGAGGACGTGATGGTCACCGCGTCGGCTACGGTCTGAGGTGGCATGTACACAAAAGTATATACACGAGTGTTATGACCGTTAAGACAAAAACACAACAGAGAGGCATTTATGTGTTTATGAGCACTGAAACAATGCTATTCATATCAAGAAAGACAAGGAGATATTGAGACATAGCATTGGGGAGCCTGATGCAAATACTGTCATCCCAACTGTATTATTTAAGTAAGCATGTTATATTAAATGCTCAGCAAACAATGGTAGGAGGGGGGGGGGGTACATGTAAAATGCACTATTTTTTCAAGACCTGAAGCTGGGCACGTGCTCTCTGCAACATGTGACGAACTTAAAAGCCCTTCATTAAAGAAGTCGGTCAGAATGGGGATGCAAACACTTCAATCATAAACACATAGAGGAGCAGGACTAGGACACGTGTTAGAAAAGCATAAAAAAAAAAAGTAGAGCAGATACAAGGATAGAGAGCTCACCTGACTTTTGCCATATGCAGGCAGGTCTACTCCATTGCTTTGACTAAATGCTTTGAGAATATTGTCAAACTATAGACACGAGGGAGACATGGAAGGAGAGAGGAAATCTTTAGAAAAGAATGACAAACAAGAGCATAGATGGCAGACATTTTCAGGATTGCCCACAGGAAGTTGTCTAGGAAACAAGGGTTTAAAAGAAAAAGAAAGAAAGAAAGAAAGAAAAGATGGGATGCCTATCAAAAGGTTGCTGAATAAAATGTTAAGAACTACAATAACAAAGTCTCGATAGTATATAATAATAGGAAGAAGAAGAAGAAGAATGCAATACACTATAAAAAAAACTTTTAATTAATTTTTGGGGAAAAAATGTTGTCAAATCTGCTATTGCGCATCCTGCCTCAAAGTTTAGAAACCCTGTCAAAAACAAAACAGGCCTGGCAAGCTGCCCCTGGGTCTTTGGCGGAACACAATGTATACAATGTACAGTATACAATGGTGTATTTTCTTCTTCTCTTGACATCACTCATAGGAGCTGTTCCATCTTTTGTAAAAAGTGTTGGGAATGACAGAAAAAGCCAATTAAAAAGCAAAACACATGACTAGATTTTATCGTATGCGTGTGGATGGTTATAACTCTTGTGAGGCATATTTTCCTCCAAAACCTTGCAGAGGATTAGCTGCTGCTTGACCATGCTTACATTGTCTGGAGAGTTTCTGTCAATCGAGGGTGCATCATACTGGTTGGGTTCTTTCACCTTCCTCTTCTTCTTTGCTCCTGCGCCGCCTAGAACTCCTCCTCCTTTTTCTCCTCCAACACTGGTTGGAGTGCTCTTCTGCTGGAACTCCTTGAGCTGAGCAAAACGTGAAAAATCGAGACCTTATGAATTATATGATATTTATTGTGCCTTAAGGTTAGCTCTGCCAGCATATATAAGTAGTTCAGCTTTTTCCACTTCCCTTCTTAGAAATATTGAGACAAATGTGCTGCGTCATACACAAGCCCACAAGAGAATGATGTGAGAATGGCCCATGCTCATCAACTTGAAATCGGTACAGGTAAAGCTTTACCATTCGCCAAAGCATCCTCATGAGGATGTATTTATTATGTGGAAAACTGGCTCAAAGACCACTTCGTTCACAGACTCTAGCTGTTTGTGTGTCGTGTGGTGTTAGGCCATGAAGGTAACTGGAAGGAAAACTACCCGACTCTACAGTCAATATTTGATAAAAAACTTAGTCAACCTGGCTCACAGAATTTTAGAGGATCCTGCTCATGTTTTTGTTTTTTTACTCAGAGTAGAAGCTATTGATAATTCTGAACATCCACAATGCAAATGCTTCCTTTACACAGTGAAAACAAACAGCGTATTGTATTGCTTTTGTTTGCAAAGTAATCTCTTTCCTCCCAACATCTATCTCACAACTAAACAAATTGGAGAAAACGTCAGACCTTAGTTCATTTAGTTGTCATGGCGAATAGAGATGAATTTGAACAGTATAATCTGCTGCTTGATATATTTATTAACTCTGTTGTATTAGTTTTACCGGTTGTGCCTAGCTCTTATTTACTGAATTGTTTTTTTCTGTTCCAACAGTTGCCACAGTTTGATTCATTTAACCATGCTTCGTATCTGATTGTACCTGTGGTTTCTGTTGTCTTCTGTCTGTTGTGTTAAAAGTTTGTAATTGTCCCTAGTTGTGACAGAATAAATGTATACTAACCTATATATTGAAGGATCTGATAAGACTGGAAGCTCAAGGTTAGAGGTATGCAAGCAAGAATGCACCCAACCCAGTCTCAAACAATGTTCGACCGACTCATTAGATCATATTTCAAATGAAGCTAGGCATAAGCAACTCTCAGTCAAAAAGCTAGTTTGTTAGCCTTTGTGAAGCCAAACATGCTAGAAGTTGTCAATACTAGCATTTTTTTTTCCCCAGTCTTGAAGTTTGGCATAATGGTTTCATTATAGGACCGCATGGAGTTCTGGGAAATTCTTCTTTCAAAAAGGGACATTTTAAAATACTTAATCTAGGGGCTAAATGTCAGTTAAGACAGATAATAATTAATTACAATATCTGCTCTGAGCATATGTCGGCAGAGTGACTTCCTAAAAGGTAACGTCGTACATCATAAAGGCCATACTGTAACGAACAAACACGCCTAAGCCAAACACACACCGCGGGACAGGGAAGAGGGGCTGTCAGCTGTCAAAACACTCCCCATCATTCTATCCGCCTTACTGGAACTTACGACCAACTGAGTAACAAAAGGCCACCCTAAAAAACAAAACATTGACACGCTTGCACTCGTACACCGCTCCATATTCATTAGTTAGCCTTTTTGCTAAGGTCTTATTAGCCAAGTTAGCACGTACTGCTTCGACGGAATACACATTTTGTTTGTCAGCTAAAAAGCAACTCGAACGCCTTAAAAAATGAAATCGCAGACTGTTCAGATGGTGTCGCGTGGTAAAAATGTCACTTGGAAATAAAAACAATAACCACAATTTGGAAAAGTTGATCTTAGAAAGTAAAGGCCTCAACAAAGCACCGGGCTTTCCTGCGCATCGATGCACGAGACGACCGACGGTGGCCGGACAAGCGTCGGCCATAGAGGTCGGAAGACGTGTAATGACACTACCATCGTTGCGTTAATACAACTGTGATAAAATAGCACGTAATTAAGGTAAACAAGAGTAGCTTTAAATGACAACCAAAATAATGTATTTCATTTTACCTTTTTCTTGGCTGCGGCGAGTTTTATTTGCCTGCTCTGGTCGGCCATCCTGCTGCTGCTGTGGTAATCAACGGCCCGGACGGACGAACCACGTCATCAGTTTGTTGTCGGATGCGGTCCTGAACTCTAGAGGGCACACTTAACTCTGTTTGTTAAAAAAAAAGAAAAAAGAAAAGAAAGAAAGAAAAATATATGGATAAGTGGACCTTTCGTTTATTTAGAGTAATGTAAATTATCTATCTATCTATCTATCTATCTATCTATCTATCTATCTATCTATCTATCTATCTATCTATCTATATATATATATATATATATATATATATATATATATATATATATATATATATATATATATATATATATTTATCTATCTATGATGTACAAGGTAAAAAGAACAAACTGTATTCAGTCACCAATTGTGCGATGACTTAAAATGATGACAGAGGTCTGTAATTTTCATCATAGGTGCATTTCAACTGTGAGGGACAGAATGAGGAACAAAATCACATTGTTGTTTTTTTTAAAGAACTTGTTTGTAAATCGTGGTGGAAAAGAAGCATTTGGTCACCTAAAAACAAGCAAGAGCTAGTTAGTTCCAAGATCTTATCCCGTGGGGTCAAAATGATCATGAGAATGGTGAGAAAAAAACCTTGAACTACAGAGTTGTATGACCTTACAGAGAGCTGGGAACAAAGTAACAAAGGTTACCATCCATCGGTAACACACTACACCAACAGGGAATCAAATCTTACTGTTTTAGACGTGTCCCACTGCTTAAGCCAGTTCATATCCAGGTTCGTCTAAAGCTTGCCAGGGAGCATATGGATGATCCAGAAGAGGATTGAGAATGGCATCTGGTCAGATAAAGCCAAAATAGAACTTTCTGCTGCAAAATCAACTTGTTGTGTTAGGAGGAAAAATAATGCGGAAATTCTATTCCAAGAACATCATACCTACTGTGAAGCATGGGGGTAGAAGCATTATGCTTTGGGACTGTTTTTTTTTTCTGCAAAAGGGTACAGGATGACAAATTAAATCAAACCTACAATGTGTTTTTCAGGATTTTTTTCCCCATTCTGTATCTTATATCTTGCATTTCACAACAAAGACACAAGAAGTTACAGAAATAAGTGTTCTTAGTGTTTTCCCCCATCTTAAAGATATGCAGTTGTGCTCATAAGTTTATATATCCTTAGCTTATGAGCACAACTGTATTTATTATAAAAACAAATGGTAGCACTTTTCAACCCTTGAAAATGTTCAACACCCTTTAATAATGAGAAGTTGAGCACAGCAATTGTGATTTTCAGGTTGTATCCAATTTTTTGGGCACTGCTACCTAAACTTGGGCTCATAAGTTTACATTCACTGGAGGTATGTAAATTTATGAGCACAACTAAACAACTCAGCAAATTGTTTTAGAGCAAGCAATTTGCTTGTTTTGTTGTGCTAACATTTTTGCCCGAATCAGCTAAAACATTTTTTTGTATATATATTTAAAAATAATACTAATAATTTTACAGTGTACATGCCTGCAATTGATTGGTAACCAGGCCAGGGTGTTGCCATCCTCTCATCCAAAATCAGTTGGCATAAGCTCAAACAATGAGGAAGTGTGATATAAAATAAAATACAATTTAATTTTTAATAAAAAACAACTCTTTGTGTCATTGGGTAAAACAATCAAATTGCTTAGTCGTGGTATCAATATAACAGTGTACTCTAGAAGGATGTTCTAATGTAAACTACTGACAAATTCAATACTTACATTGAAAGTTACGTGTATGTGAAAGATTGATTTCAAGAGACTGGGCAAGATTCACTTTTCACTAGTGTTCATATTGTTTTCACAAATCTATACTGTTGGTCAGTCCATGTGTGAGGGTGTTATTTTTATTTTTATTTTTAAATTACTGACCAATCTAAAGTGTTGAAAATGACTTGCTCTCTTTATTGATGTAATAATAATGGTTGAACAAACGTGACATTTTGGGGGAAAAGTAGAGATGTGCAAGTACCAATGCGAACCTTATTTTAAGATAGCGCTACTACTGGTATCGGTCACTCTCTTGAGGCTGTTTAACAATCAGGAACTAGAAATTATGAATTAAATATTGCCATAGCAATTTAAGGAAAACTGTTACATTGGGATATAAACTAACCAAGTAAGTACAGATAATGGGACCATGGGACAATCTCCAAAGGGAAATTTGTAAATGCAATGCTGTTGGAATTAAATCACAATCTCCCTGCTCCTTTGGGCCACAAATTCTTATCCACATCACAACAATTATCTTCACTTCTGAGCTCTTTCAGAAAACTGGTTGTTACTTGAATATTTAAATTTCTAAATAACATATGAACACTTGTTCAGCCATTTTCCATGTTAATATTTATACAATGAACTAATGCCAACATTTTGTGGGGTGTGAGACAATTCATCCAAGACCCCTTATAATGAATTTTGATCAATGTTGACATAACCAATAATGTCAAAAACAGCAGAAGATTATTGAACATAATCGCATGGCTGTGCACAAAGCATTTGCAACTTGTTCCAAGAAAAGAGAAACTTACACCATGATTAAAAAATTGGAAAAAGTCGTTTTGAGAAATTTAATTCTGATTTGAGAAATGTTCCAAAGGGACTGAAATGCGACTGATGTAACTACCCAACAATACAAATAATCTGATGCAACAAAATACACTGACAGATAGTCTTAAGAGGGATATCAGTTATAACTGTGCAACCTAAAAAAAAAAGGGGGATCTGAAAAACTGAGCTAGTGCTTCTGTTTTTCGGAGTACTTATTATTATTATTATTTTTACCTCTGAACTCCAAGTGACTTGTTGCAGACTCACTAATAGTGGAAGCGGGTACTTTTCCGCATACCTCCAGTTAAAGTAAGGCATGTACCGTAATTAGTAACACACACAGTATTATTAATGCTTTATTGCAAGGTGTTCAGAAAAACATGAAAAAACATCCTGAAAAACAGAAACAATAATTATTTCATAAAACAGGGAAATTTTAGTCAGACAAATATAAAAACAAAAATCTGAAAAACAGGGAAAATATATATATTTTTAAAACAGAAAAAAAATCTGAAAGAAAAAAAAATACTCAGTAAAACAAAGCTCCCCTCAAAAAATTGTCAGAAAAAAAAATTAGTTTTTTTTTTCCAAGTGAATGCAATACGCTTCTGTAGAATCCAACATTTGATATCTAAAAAAACAAAACAAAAAAACACCCGCCCTAGCCAGTCATCATGAGTGGCGTGTAACTGCACGGTCCACGTTCCCAATTCAGCCAATCAGCTGCGACCTCGACATAGCGTCACAAAACTGTGCTGTGTGCAAATCATTTGCAGCCAGCGTGCCAAAAGCAACCAATCGGCTTCTTCCAACGCGCAGCCTCTTGGCCAATCGCTGGCCTCCACGACTGGGAAGCGGTGACGGATTATATAGGGGCAGCGCTCAATTCATTCGTTATCACATCTACTTGATACGAATTCAGACACAATTTCAACTCACAACGAGCGATATCTATTGACGACATTCCAAGATAACCCTCAACCCTTCAAATAAGGTATGTCCAACTTTGTATTTAAGCATATTTCGCAATCTACTACACCTCTAATGTATTCAAAATCAAATACAGTTACTTCAAAAGACAATGTTGCACGTGTAGTGTAATATCCTAAATAACTGTTCTGTCAAGTTGCAGTTTCGTGTGGCTGCGTTTTCGTGTTTTGATTCACTTTAACATTTTAAAACCTTACAATGGTTTTTCTGTGAAAATATACCCGTTTTCAGTCTGCCCAACAAGCTAACCCGGTTAGCTAGCTAGCTAGCTAGATACCGGCCTAGGAAAAAAAATTGTGTGGCTATTATAGGAAAATTGTTTTGAACCACAACACATTTCACATCATGGGAAGTTATTAGTGTCTTTTAAAATTTCCGTCGATCGAGCCATTCGAACCCTTCTCCCTTTAGTGCGGCTGACGTACTTGAACAAGTTGGCAAACGGGCATACGTCATTAACAAAAGCAAACGTTTTTTTTTTCCTCCCTTACAGCTTTGTTCATTCTCTCAAGGCGTTTGAGTAATAGACTACCCAAAATGAAGTTTCTGTGGCTGTTAGCGGCGCTGTCCTGCGCTGTGTATGCGACAGGTGACGACGATGACAAGAGGGATAGTGTAGGCACTGTCATCGGTATCGACCTGGGGACCACCTACTCATGGTAAGATGGATGCTTTTAAATAAATTATTTATAATAAATACAATACTAATGTTGGTATTTTACCCCCATTTTTAGTGTTGGTGTCTTCAAGAATGGCCGTGTCGAGATCATCGCCAACGACCAGGGCAACCGCATCACTCCGTCCTATGTGGCCTTCACCAGTGAGGGAGAGCGTCTGATCGGTGATGCCGCAAAGAACCAGTTGACCTCCAACCCAGAGAATACGGTGTTTGACGCCAAGAGGTTGATTGGTCGGGCATGGGCTGACTCCTCCGTGCAGCAAGACATCAAGTACCTGCCATTCAAGGTATTGCGATAATAGATACAATTTGTACATGCGTAACAAAAAACGTAATAATTGAGTAAATGTACTTAAAATACTCATGTAGATAGGCTACAATACAAAATGGTAAAATGTTTTTATTATATCACAATATTGATATTTGATGCTGGAAATGCATAAGTATTGCATCATAGGAGATAACAGTGTGATAAGTATGGTATACACATTTATCAAGTACATTTTATGGTCCTCTTCAGGTGAATGACAAAAAGACCAAGCCTCACATCCAGGTTGACATTGGAGGTGGTCAGATGAAGACATTTGCCCCCGAGGAGATCTCTGCCATGGTTCTGACCAAGATGAAGGAGACAGCCGAGGCTTATCTGGGCAAGAAGGTTTGTAAAAATGAATTGCAATACTTGACTTACGAGAGACAATGTTGTAACAAAAGCTCTTATTACCTCAGGTCACTCACGCCGTTGTCACTGTTCCTGCCTACTTCAATGATGCTCAGCGCCAAGCCACTAAAGATGCTGGCACCATTGCCGGGCTCAATGTGATGAGGATCATCAATGAGCCGTAAGTAGTTTGTTGACAAATGATCTGGTTGCCCTTTGTTTTGCTGCTTTGTCCTTAAATGTGGCATCCTTTCTTGCAGAACTGCGGCTGCCATTGCTTATGGCCTGGACAAGAAGGACGGCGAGAAGAACATCTTGGTGTTTGACCTGGGTGGTGGCACCTTCGACGTCTCTCTGCTAACCATCGACAACGGCGTATTTGAGGTGGTGGCCACCAATGGTGACACCCACCTGGGAGGCGAGGACTTTGACCAGCGTGTCATGGAGCACTTCATCAAGCTGTACAAGAAGAAGACTGGCAAGGACGTGCGCAAGGACAACCGCGCCGTGCAGAAACTGCGTCGTGAGGTGGAAAAGGCAAAGCGTGCACTGTCTGCCCAGCACCAGGCCCGCATTGAGATTGAGTCCTTCTTTGAGGGCGAGGACTTCTCCGAGACACTGACCCGTGCCAAGTTTGAAGAGCTCAACATGGTAAGTTCCTTAACCTGTTTAGGAGTGGTCATGATCTGACAAGCTTTTAATACATTTCATTTGTGTTGTCCAGGATTTGTTCCGATCCACCATGAAGCCCGTGCAAAAGGTGCTGGAAGACTCCGACCTGAAGAAGTCCGACATCGACGAGATCGTCCTGGTTGGCGGTTCCACGCGTATCCCCAAAATCCAGCAGCTGGTAAAGGAATTCTTCAACGGCAAAGAGCCCTCAAGAGGCATCAACCCCGACGAGGCCGTCGCCTATGGTGCCGCCGTACAGGCTGGGGTGCTCTCTGGAGAGGAGGACACTGGTAAACTAGCGCCCGATGCATTGATATGTTTACAAACATACTTTTTACTAAATTAACCCAATTGTTATCGCTCTTCTTTCAGGTGATGTGGTTCTGCTGGACGTGTGCCCTCTTACTCTCGGTATTGAGACTGTGGGAGGAGTCATGACCAAGCTGATCCCCAGGAACACTGTGGTGCCCACCAAGAAGTCTCAGATCTTCTCCACGGCCTCTGACAACCAGCCTACTGTCACCATCAAGGTCTATGAAGGTAAATTGATCCCGCAAAATGGCCTTGAAGAGGAAGTCTACACAAACATTTTATGGTCTATGCAGCCCCACTAGTCTAATTATGGTATTCTGGTAAATATTGCATTAGTGGAATGAGTTAGGTAGGTTTTTATCAATATCAGCAGGCGCCCATTTTGCCACTTGCTGTTGAGTGAAAATGACATCCAACCAATCACAGCTCAGCTTCAGAAAACAGGTGAGCTGTGATTGGTCGTTGCCTGAGCCCTGAAAAACTTTGTCATACAGTCGACAGCAAGTGGCAAAATGGCCAACCCCTGAGATGAATAAAAATGTATTTTGCTTCATAATTTATATTAATGAATGTCATGTTTAGACTAGTAAGGTCACATAACAATGTCAAGAAATGTTTATGGTTGATTTCCCCTTTAATTATCATATGCTACATCCAAAATTTGAAACATCTCAATTGTTCTATTCTCTTATCAGGTGAGCGTCCCCTGACTAAGGACAACCACCTGTTGGGCACCTTCGACTTGACTGGCATCCCTCCCGCCCCACGCGGCGTCCCCCAGATCGAAGTCACCTTCGAAATCGACGTCAACGGCATCCTCCGCGTCACGGCAGAGGACAAAGGCACGGGCAACAAGAACAAGATCACAATCACCAACGACCAGAACCGGCTGACGCCCGAGGACATCGAGCGCATGGTGAACGACGCCGAGCGCTTCGCCGACGAGGACAAGAAGCTGAAGGAGCGCATCGATTCCCGCAACGAGCTGGAGAGCTACGCCTACTCGCTGAAGAACCAGATCGGCGACAAGGAGAAGCTCGGCGGCAAGTTGTCCGACGAAGACAAGGAGACCATCGAGAAGGCCGTGGAGGAGAAAATTGAGTGGATGGAATCGCACCAGGAGGCCGATCTGGAAGACTTCCAGGCCAAGAAGAAGGAGCTGGAGGAGGTGGTGCAGCCCATCATCAGCAAGCTTTATGGAAGTGCGGGTGGCCCGCCACCAGAGGGCGCTGAAGACCAAGATAAGGATGAGTTGTAAGCAGGCTCAACTCTTAAAACGTTTGCTGTACATATTGGACTGATGGGACTCATTGTAAGAGGGAGGGGCGGCCATACTGAATCTTCCGAAAGACTTTGTTGAAGCGAGTTTCAGCTCGTTAGGTGTTCTCTTCGCCGGTGGGTGGAGATTTGTCAGCCTGGATTCTCAAGGCGCACTGCTGCTGTTCTCAGGCAGTCATGAATGGGGATCACGTAGTAGTAGCAGTGGGTGGGGGGAGGGAGGGAATAGGTTTTTGTTCATGGGTAGGCTGCCTGATGGCTCCTCAAAGTTAAAAGTTATTTATTGAATCTGGTTGTTGTATTTCTGGAAAGACATTGAAATAAATGTTTCATATAAAATAAGTTGCTTCCTCTTATTTCCTCATTTCTTAATGGCCCTACAGTTAGTATGCAGTTATGTATGATGCCCTGTGTGTCATTACAACGCCGTAACATACATGCAGCACTCAACATTGCTGCAATGTTTGCAAAGTAAGTTGATATGAACAATAGCATGAGTAAATTCTGCAAGTACACACTGGGTATAGAAGGTCTAATACGCTCCTATGAAGTGCAATTCAAAATTAACACTTAAGTGGTGTGACCTTTGTGAATTAAAATATTTTGAGTGAGAAAAACTTTGGGGAATGAAACTATTTTTTTATGAACAATACATCTAAAAACAAATTTTGCCACTTGCTGTTGGCTGAAGTTGACCACAAGGCTGTAACGACCTATCATGGCTCAGTTCGCTGACCAAACCCAGAAAACGCTGACATATTTCCTCAGCACAAGTGTTGCCATCTTCAGTAGACGGCAAGTGGAAAACATGTTTTTAAAGGTATTGTATATTAAAAATACTGGTTATCAAATTAATCCTGAGCAAAGCATGAACTTGTTTGTGCTGAAAATGGCTCAATGAGTCAAGTGTCCCTTTAAAATACTCTACATAAAGCACACACCTGCCATCATTCAAATGGTTCTGATGAGTTCCAAATGAAATGTTATTCATAAAATGTGGTTTGGTTCCCTCCACCTTGACTGTTAAGACATTTTGTGCGCATGTGATGTAGGTGACCAAGTTGGCCTTTAGGGGTCACCATTGTTTACCATTAAAAAGTGTGTAAATAAACGTCGACCATGTAGTTTTTGACCGTCGTAAATTCGCAATGAATTCGCCCCTTTGTGTGCTCATTTTAAACGGTTCAAACATTTTTTTAAATTAGGTAACATTTGATTATAATTGGAAGATCAATAACGTGAGTAAATAAATTATGTAAACACATCCAAAGCTGTTATTCACCCTCCAGTGTCTTTAACATGAACTTCGTCACTACGTTGAGTGTAAGGCCCAGTTCCAGCTGAGTTAAAATAGCCCCTCAAACATGATGCTGCCATTGCCACCGCCAAACTTCACCGGTTTTCTTTTGGGGATATGTCTGTGTCTACATAGTTTTTGTAATGTAAACCAAAAAGGTCAACTTCTGTCTCACTAAAATAACCCCTCGTGTGCTTAGGGATTCATCATGTTTAGGTGCCTCATATTTTCAAAATCATTGTAATGCCATAAATTGGTAAACGTGCACCCCACTTAAGCCTTAGATTGTACTTTGTTGTGCATATTACTGTTTTTGGATCTAGTCAAAACTACCAATCATTGAATAAGCCTTGGTGTGTACTTTAAGCACTCATGTTCTAAGTGATTCTCTTAGTGATGTTCGGATAGATATGGACATTTCAAAACTTGATACAAGAGCTTTATGCTCTAAAATTGATTCTCACATAAAAATATATTGATATTTTCTTACTTAAATCATTTGAAGTCTGTATAGTAATTGTAATACGCCGTTAATAGGTAGGCTGTCTGGTGGATCCTCAAGGCTAAATGTTATTTAGTGAATATGGTTGTGGTACTTCTGGAAAGACATTGAAATAAATGCTTGATACATAACTACTTGCTTTAATTCTTTATTTCGTCTACGGTCCGTCATGTCACCACGGTTACGACGCAGTCGTTGTGTATGACGCCTTGTGTGTCCATCCCACCGAATACAAAAAACAAGTTCATTGTCTGTGCTGGAGCGGGATCCGGCGCTTCACCGCTATCTCCCACAGCCTTCACCATCCACGGTAGCAAACACATGCAGTGGTCCAGACGGTTCGGGGGCAAATCCCCTTCAAATTTCATTGGGGTCCATGATTTTGTTTCTGCAAACAGGCACCCGATCTCGCATTAAAATATGTTGTGTTGAATAGTATACGATGTTAAGGAATTGTACCTATGTTGAATGTGTACATGGCATTGCTGGCTCCATCTGCCGTCAGCCCACCAAGGATGTAGATGTTGTTGCCCAGCGCCATGGCCGAATGTGCTGCCACGCCAGGTGGAATGTCTCCTCCGGGCTGCAACAACTCCCACGTCATATTACCTTTAAAATGCACACATTGCACTATGCTGTAAAGTGCTTACTGTAAATAGATTAATTTGAAATCCAATGTAAAAAAAATGGTCAGTTACTGTGTGGTGTTTTTCTCATTTGACAGTTTCCACCAACATTCACTTGACAGCTTACTTGGATCAAGAGAGTACATATCATCCAAGAGATCATCGTTCGCCATGCCGCCATGAATGTAGATCTTTGAGCCCGCCGCCACTATAACGTGACCCTGTCTGGCTGGCGGCTGTGCGCCTTGCGTTTTTGGCTGCGTCCAGGTGGAAGACACTGGGAGGACCACAATAATGCTAACATGTAAACAACATTTTAGGGGTGACCTGTGTGGAAACAAGTCAACCCAATACTCACCGGTATCGAAGACGTGAAGTTTCTGGTCCGAGACAGGTGATGCTCCTGCTTCTCCACCAGAAAACACGTATAATGAGCCAGCCAAACAAGATGAGTTGGTGTGATACGTCCTAGGACTGGGGGGGTCGCCTGTTACTGGGACATCCTCCCAGTGGGCTTCCCTGTCTGTAGATCAAAACAGTAGGCAGATTTCCCTCACACTACCAAAGACTAAAGTAAGCATTTTTTTCTTACCTGCTACTTTTATTTTTTGAATGCAGTTGTGGTTGCCACTCTGCTCCGTGCCCCCAAACACCCACAAGCTCTCTGGTGGGCTTCCGGGCATCAATGTGCAGTGCTCATATCGAGCCTTCAGACCCTGCCAAGGTAATGCATCCCACTCAAGATACTCTAGAAGCGTCAGAGAGGATAATTGCAAAAGTTAGAAAATAACATAAATGCATAGATGAATGCTAAAAAACAAAAAGGAAAAAAACAGGTGATATGATTGGATTCTAGTAGTTGCTATGATCTTTTGTCAATGCCATGACTTCACAACTCTGTGCTAAAACATATAAAAACAATGTCTAAATATTTTGTTTCCAAATAAAACTATATTTGGAGGTATAGAATGTGTTGTTGTTTATTATTAGATATTAGATATGTGTAAATTGCTAAAAAATCCATACTCAGATTTATGGCGTGTGTATGCGAAAAACTGCCACCAGGATTTGCTCCCCCAACTATCAGGATTTTTCCACTGCCATCATCCCCGGGCCAGTAGGTGCAGGTGTGTCCCACGCTCATACCCGGAGACCTCCCGGTTGGTATCAAAGAATACCTGAAAGGGCAGAAAGGTTTGAAAAGCAAGGTTGGCCATTTTTATACACAGACACTCTCATTTGCTTACCATACTCCTTGTTTGGGTTTCTCTTGAGGTTCAAGCACCGGGAGAAGCTCCATGTCTTTAGATCGAACTATGGGGAAAAATCAAAAAGCTGTGCTACATCGTAAAGTCATGTTTCTCACACAGAGTAAAATGCGTAAGTTATATCTGCCACTCACTGACTAAGAGAATATATTTCCTGAAATTGTGACATGTGCGTCGCGTTGCTATGAGCTAACAACAAGCTTAATTTTAAAACGTGAGAGATTGTGCGCTTGTGGTGTTCATGAACCAATCGTATCGCCTCTGCTGGGATCTCACACAATGACGGTATGAAGATTACCGGTAGTTCGCATGTCTTGTTGGTAAAATATGATCGATTGTGACAAAACTGTGTTATTAAACATTTGTATTTGACAGTATTGAGGATATCATAATTAGTGAAGCACTTTTACTGCTCGCCTATACGATATCTTTCTTTTAGAACATCTCTGACACTTCCTCCTGTTTTAACAGTACTTCCGCCTAGAGATCTCTGGTGCATTCGATGTCCAACGTGGGAAATAGGAATTCCTAAAAGTCTACGCAAAACACGTAATAAACCCAGCTAAAATGCCCTGCTCAAACGACTTCTATCATCCTACATGGTTGTATTACACATCAATGGTAAGTGGAAAATGGCGTGTTACGTCTTAAAACATCATTTAGCCACACATGTTAGAAAAATCCGCTTTTACCTGTTGCTAATTCATATTTGATGTTAATCTGTCTGTCAGGTGCTAAAGGTCGAAGACGTTGCAAGGCATGTGTGACGTAACATATACATTGCCTGCTTGAGCGAATACAACTGCGAGAATGTACTATTTATGGCGCTCTTTCGCTTATGTGACGTTTAACGATACGTACTTGAAGGGGATCATGCGTTAGACCATGCCCACGCTAACGTTCACTTCCTATATTTCTGATATTTTGTTTCTCCCAGCACATTGAGTTATTTTTTTTGTTTATTGATAAGTCAATTAACTTACAAGGTTCATATTTCCATTCTTATATGTTTAAATAATAAACACTAACGTTTTTCTGAATAGTGTGCCTGGTTGGTACAATGTAGAATTCGAATGCATGTTGCGCTTCTTTATTTATCCGGTAGGTGGTGCAATTGTCTTGGCAATAGCCTTGTTTGACGAGGACATCCATCTCCACTTTCCATTGTTAAAATCCCCCTTTTGAGGATAACTTCCTGTTTTCCTGTTCACCCTGCTATATTTGCAAGATCAGCACATGTTCTGCTCTTACTCTATGTGTTTATTTTTGGACCCACTGTGAGTAAACGATGCACGGGAAGGCTGTTAAGCAGATCTTAACCTGTTTCCTTTCAAGGAAGAGCAGGATAATTCTCCTTTTGTTTGCCCTTCATTCCAACTGATAAGGACCTGAAGGACCATGGGGGATTTTTGTGGCGGAAAAAGGAAGACGATTATATTTTAATGATCTGGAGGGAAGGACTGGAGGGGGGGAAAAAAAAGATGATTGCAGATTTGAGTTTTGTCAGCAAGAATAGCATCCCTAGGTTGTTTTGAAATTGGAGTGGGTGGGTGGATTAGCAAAATGGTCATAAATACAGCAAGTTCATCTGTGGGTTACTTGTACACTGTCGCTGGGCGGCATGTCAAAATAATACATGGCGGCTTTGTCTGTGGAGTCACATTTGAACCCGGAGGTGTGTTAAATCGTGCTGTGATTAATCTGGATTACAGCAATGCAACCTAATCACCGTTTTAGCTCCAATACAGACACAAGTACAAGTACACACGCTGATCACTTAATCTGTGCATTAAAAACATGTTTTTGTCTTTTAATCTGCATTGCGCTGTTGCATTGTTGTTGTTGTTTTTTCACATGGTGTTTTAAGGAGGAAATGGAAAATTCACTTTTTATATAAACCGTTCTGGAAATGCATCTGTGGCTCTTCTGCACTTGTGTGCCACTGTTATGTAACATTAGAACTAACTTGCTTTAATCCATATAATTTTTGCATTGGCATAGTATAAAAAGGTTGCAGATTGTGCTGTCTCAATGTACTTTACGTACTAAATTATCATATAGGAGTGTGATGGAATTTCTGTACGCACGCACACTCACACACACACATGGCGGCAGCCAGCATCAAATTTCTCTGAGTCTCATTTGTGGCGGAATTCTCTCTGTGATGTCTTTCAGAGTTTACCTGCGGAAACCGTCCGGAACCTTCTCCAAAGCGCCGTCCTTCCTGCTGAAGACTCATGGTGAGGACTAGCGTGTGTTTGTGTTTTAGTTCATTTTTATCTCAATAGTATTGTCTTTTTCATTAAAAAACATAATGGAGGCCTTTGAGAGCGGCGTCACAGGCCATTTACCAAGCGCATCTTTCGGTGTGCTAATGAGGCGGCCCATTGCATCATTTATGGAGGGTATTATCCGCACCTGCACTGTTTACCCAAATAGCAAAACCTCATCTATTATCCAGTGTTTACCTGTTGCCACTAATCAATATGGATGGGGTCTTAAAGGGGCGCGGCCGTTTTCTTTATTTTTCAGGAAGTTATGACTGTGGATGGCTTTCAAGGCCATTCTGTGTTTGAGAAGATTAAAAAACATTCAAGGTAAATGCGGCATTTTTTACCGCAGATTCAACTGACAGAAAATAGTGTCCAGTCCACTCAAAATTTCCCCTTTGTACTGTATTGCTCTTATCTACAGTATGGCATCTTACCGTAACAGAGGTGGAAAAAGGCGTTGCTCATGAATATGACCAGATGCTTGCCATTATCCTCCCCACCAAGCACCAACAAGATACGTTTGGATAAACTTTAAAACTTTGCAAAAAGTTTCAACTTAAATTTAAAAAAAAAAAAAAAATATATATATATATATATATATATATATATATATATATATATATATATATATATATATATATATATACACGTATTTATTTACAATAATTTGGACAATTGGCTCTAATGAACGACCCTTCCGCCAATTACTTGTGGTTTGTTATATCAAGGTTTCATAGTACATGTTTTTACGCATAACCATCGGGAAATACAACATAAGCATACCTACAAAATCAAGAGTTTCAGGGTCATGAGTGACCTGAAGCAGCCAAATGTCAGACTTCATCGTAGTTGCAATGCTGATTACAACTTATATCACTACATTTCTGTGATCATGTCTACAAGATCAATCAAATAAAGGCATTTGTTTTGCTTTTATTCCCCGCATTCTATGACCTTGACTTTTGTTTACTGTAAGTAAGACTACGTAAATACAAACAGAGCGACCAATTTACCGACCGCCGGTGTAGTGGCGAGCGACCTGGCAGAATAAGGGTGCGTCTTGTAGTATGATGTCATCCAATAATTTTATGGTAAATTATGTTGCTGAATTTTTGTTTTGAAAGGCAACAAAACTACTTTCACAAACTATTTATAATAAATAAATGGACAAAGGGGCGCTTTGGGCATCTGTGCCAACAGGGCATGTGCCCCGGCACTCATTATTATTATTATTATTATTATTATTATTATTATTATTATGTTCTTCCCCTGCCCACATTCCGAACAACATGCATGGTAGGTTAATTGTAGTGTCTAAATTGTCTCTAAGTGAAACAGAGAAAGACCTCATTTTTGACACATTCTATGCCATGGAAAATGATTTGGCACAAGCTGAGAACAGGCGGTTCGTTAAAAGGAAAACCATGAGCAGCACCATAGTGCCGCCCTTCTGTTCCGGTTTGGACCCAATGCGCTGAAATAAATTGTACGGAGTCCTTTACACTGAACTTCCCCAAATAGTTCTCACAGGAATCCTTCTTCATGCTTCTGTCTGTTGGAAAGGCATTTTTTTTTGTTATCACATAAAGGCTGTCAGTGTCCGCTTGGCCTGGCATTATTGGGTACCGGTGGGGTGATTTCCTTTCAGATGTAAATGTGACAAATAAGCAGCAAATTAAAAGCCAAGGTGGAGCAAGAGGGGAAGAGGCACTCCTCTTCCTCTTTTTTGATGTAAATCGTTCATCCCATTTCCGACGGGGTCTCTGTGTGGGACCACAGGGGGCTACGATGGTGTGAACCGCTTGTCCTTTGCGTTTATAAACATATAGTAGGTCGTTATGTGTTCGGTTTATCTGAGTGTCTTTAATTGGCAATTGCAATTGAATATTAATTATTTGTAAAGCAACATGTATGAAAATGTGTTCTGAGGTCTACATTGTAAATATGTACAAGTTTAGCAGAAGTTGGCTTTCTAGTTTTTCCATGGTTCAGCTAGTCTACACCATAAAACTATGTAAAAAAACACTTTAGTTTGCAGCACGACAATGCACTGTTTTTTCCCACCATTGTCCCAATTACAACCCTTACTACCTGCAAAAAATACATACATATATATATATATATATATATATATATATATATATATATATATATATATATATATATATATATAAAATAAATGGATATTTTAGCTCTAGGAATTGTGGGATTTTCACCAAACTCAATGTTAAAACAACAAAAACAGTGGTTTCTTCCTGCCTACACAACAGATGCTGACTTAGTTCAGCAAAATGGCAATTGGGCCAAATTAAAACATTTTCCCCATCTCGTCTCTTCACATCAAAGTCAGCAAATTCCTTCTTTTTCTGCAAGATAACCCTGGGCGATTATACTGTTTTGTGTGTTGTGTTGATTGTGAATGTATCCCTCCTGATTCTTTTTGGGGAAAACAGCTGATACCAACAGTCATAAATGTTAAATATTTATCATTGTAAATCATTGTGTGAGTGGTCAATGCATTCACTACAAGAAAAATGACAAAAAGAAGACCAGAAAAGCTAACAGTTAACCTAGCTTCTTCTATTACTACTTATTTTCGTTTTTGAATTTTCTGGCAATCTGGTTGCTCTGCTGCCTCTCACAGGTCTGACTTGGTACTACAACAAACATCTGTCAGTGGAGATTCTGTATATGTCTATGTGATTGATATGCTGTGTTGGTCATCTTGATTACAACACTTACTATAAGACTGTTAAGATATGCTACCTTCTCCCTTTGAACGTATCATCAACTAATGAGAATAAATTGTCTGCTTTGTCACGTAGCCATTTTGCTTGGCCGCTTATTCGTGCTGCCGCTAACGCTCCTTTAAAGCAACTTCATAGTTGCCTTTGTGTGGAACGAGTTCAGATGTACCAGGAAGACATTTAAAACCGTGTTCCCGCTTTGTTCTTCCACATCCCCGCATGCCAAGCTCAGTGTGGGAACGACAAACATCCCCCGTACCCACCGTGCGAGCGGGGGCCCGAGGTGGCGGCGACGTTATCAGTGCATGGCCGTGCTCTTTGGAACGGGATAAATTTAGACGAGCGGCACAAAGCCAATGTTAGCGGTGGGCCATGTCGACATGGTCAACAAGGCTTTAGATGGTTGTTCATTCATTTACTGTATAGCTGGCAGTCTTCACACTCTCTTCTTTTTCTGCAGGTCAGCTGAAGCTGTCAATCATCCAAGAACAGGAAGTTCTTGCTGTAAGCGGTGAGGCCTGGGGAGGAGGGGTTGGGGTGGGGTGGAGTAGGGGGAATAAAATATGAAATGGCTTCATGGTCTGTATCCTGTGCACCCACTGGCCACAAAATAAGGTACGTCAGCAGTATTAAATACAAAAGCGAAACAAAGTCATAACTGCATTTTTATTACCTTTTATAGCTTTATGAGAGGTACAAAATGTAGTGGAGCCTGTAATGTCCAACATAAACAGTTTTTCCTGATATATATTTTTTCTCACAGAAAATAATGGAAAATTAATACAACTCTCAAAAATGTATTAAGTGCACAGACAATGTTAAACTAAATTTATTAAGTGCCATACATGAAAAGAAAATATAAATATGATAGATTATAAATTAGTTATGTTAAATACCAATTTTTTTCAGACCGATACCAGTATGAGTACTCAACTCTTGAATAGTCACCGATACTGATACTAAATACTGATACCACTGGTAGCCTGCATACTATAAAATTCCACCCAAAAAACAAAACAAAAAAACTTGAAAGTTAATTTGAAAGAAATATCTATATAGCATTTTTCCTTTAAAATTTAATGAAATTAATGTAAATTTCCTATTCTTCTCATTTAGAATTTCTAGTTCCTTATCGATGAGTTAAAATGCTTTTTTTTTTTGTCTCTATATATTTCAAGCTTAGGTTTCTCTATGATGGATAATATGACTCATTTAATGACAAAAAGCAGAGGTGGGCATCGTCATTGACTGGAATTGATTATTGATGGAAGTGCCCACCTTTTGGTGTGTCTTTTAGCGAATGCTTGATAAATCGAAGCCTCACAAAAATACACAGATTGAGAAGGACCGTGCTCACCGCGATCGACAGATTTAATCCTGCTTCACTCGGTGCTCAGTCTGTGCATTTTTTTCAAGGCTTCGTAGGATCAAGCATTCACTGTAAGTGCTGAAGCACACGCCAAAAGGTGGGCACTTCCATCAATCATCAATTCCAGTCAATGACGATGCCCACCTCTGACAAAAAGGTGTACATGTGCACTCGTGCCTTGTTAATTGTCTGGGCATGTGCAAAAAGAAATTTGTTTGGAATTGTTTAATAATAACTAGAAACGCTTTCTCCATGGTACAAGGTTTTGGCCTGACGCCAGCGATATATTGATTTTGGTCTCCTAGCAACTAAGGGAATGCACCCTTTTATTAGTTAGTCTTCTCTTTCCCCATAAATTAGAGTTAGGATATGTTTGTATTTTACTATTACAGTCCTTTTCTCCTTTGCATAACATGTATTAGATTTGGTTTACTTACTGACTTCCCACGCAATTTTTTGATCCAGAAGTACCCCAAAACCACATCAAACAAACCGCCGGGCCCCACCCCCTCGCTCTTTGTAGCAACCAAGCACCCCTAAACGTCTTTATAGCACCCCTAAACCTCTGATCCTAGAATCGCCTCTGACTGCAACCATTTTTTGGTCTCAAAACATACTTGTCTGTTGCGATGTTATCCATCAGAAAATAAAGATCTGATTGGATTCTGCATGTGTACCTGATATTGTGGACATTGCCTATACATATTTACAGAACTCTGAAGGCGCCACTTTCCACTTTATCGTGACATATCGACGGCAGAGTTCTCCAAGTTCGGTCCATGGGAGGCCCTCTCCTACCTGTTTTCCACGTCTCCCTCATCCAACACAGCTGAATCAAATCAGCTCAACAGCAAGCTCTGTAGAAGCCTGATAACGATCCTGATGATATGATTCAGGCATGGACTGAACTTGGAGACCCTTGATCTATTTTATCCACAACGAACAGTCCTCAAATGCATGTGTCTATTATTTTATTATTACTTTTTTAATACAGTACATTGCTTGACCACAGTGCATTGCTTTTATTAAGATTTTTTTGTATTTTTTTTCCCTCTCTATAAGTATAAAGATTTGATTAAAAAAAAAAGACATTTAATCATTTCTATTGGCAGTTTTGGAGGCACGGGGTATGTTGCCCGAGTACCAAGCGTCATGTGACTCCTATGTAAAGGTATGATACACATCTCTGCTTTTGTTGTCATTGTTTTTGCAGCTGCTATTTCAAAGCATAAAATAAAAGCAGAATTTGATGATTTGCAAATCATTTTCATCGTTCATTCAGTTTGAACATTAAATATGTTGTCCTTGTTGTGCATTCAATTGGATATAGGTTGAAAAGTATTCTCAAATCATAGTATTCTGTTTTTATTTACTAAGCCGAAAGTCAAACAACAACACGGCGTCCCAACTTGATTGGAATTAAGGTTTGTATTTCCTTCTGGGATTGCATGCTACTCATTCCTAATTTTACTTCAACAATAAAAAAAGCTAGCCCCTAAAAGTTCTGAACACTGCAGGATGATGTGTCATCACAATGTGGGGAGCACGTTTTAGATTCCTGGCTCATTACCAACATCACATTGGTGTCAAAATTTGATTTAATGGCCTATAATTTACTTGCTTTTTATGGCCTTCTTCCCCCCCCCCTAAAAATTGTATTTATTTTTAGAATTGAATGGTGAGCTCTTGAGGGTGCAGTGTCATGATCCACTGGCCATAGGTTCCACATTCCATATGGAGTCACATACAGTAGATGCATTAAAATAACTTTCATAAAAATCATGCTCAGATATGATTGACACATATTTCACACTTATCTAAATTGAATTTTCATTAAAAAAAAAACATTGTCGAAAACCTTGCATGTTAGGTTAATTGAAAACTAAACTGTCCACAAGTAGGAATGTCAATGTTTTGTCTTGATGTGCCTCACGACTGACAGGCGACTAAACAGCTGGCATAAGATCACTAAAAAGCCGAATGCATACAAGCGCTAGAAAATGTGTGAATTTTAGGTCATTGTACTGAAGATTTTTTTTTTTTGCATGTACAGTAATTTGCCACTTACTGTAAAGTGACATATTTTGACTACTTGTTGCATTATCAGGTGGGCATGTTTCCAGACAGCGACCCCAACGAGAGGCAGAAGACGGCAACGGTCCCTCAGTGTAAAAATCCCGTCTTCCTACACACCTTTTACTTGTAAGCACTCATTGCAGACAATCTACTCATGTAGAACTTTTCACCAATGCTGACATGCCATTTATGTATGTATTTATTTATTTAATTACAGCGCGATATGTGACAAGGACCTTCACAAGCGACTGCTCTTCACAGTGTGGAACTCTGACTGCGCTTCCAGGTATCGGTCAACGCTCTGCCCCCCCAAAAAAAGGTCTAGATATGCATTTTTTTGCTCATCAGAGTGAGTCAGTTTTTTTTTTTTTTTTAAATTAATGTTGCCATTTAACCTTGCATGTGTTGCTTTGTGTGTTACTCTCGCCTCTCTGCCTCAGCAGAGTGGATGGAACAGGGTCAGTGCTGGACATAATGGCTGAATGACTCATATACAAGATAAATATATATTTTTTTATTTTTAACAGAATACTATTGAGATTCACTTTTCAAAACAATACATCTCAATGTTCTTGACATCAAACTCAATGTTCCTACACACACTTTTACGCACACTTGTGTCTGTACGTGCGCTTGATAAATGAGGTCCCTGGTTTGGACCGTTTCTAGGGCACAGATTAAGAGCGATTTATTTACTCAAGCAATTAAGCCTTATTTACATCAAATGTCTGTTGCCATTTATTAGGATAAGACATTCAAAGACAAATTTTCTCATGAGAAGAATTTAGTTCAAAATGTCTACATATTTTTGGTTACAGCCTTCCTGCTCGAATGTTAGCGATTTAGAAAAAAAAAGAAAAAAGGTTGAATAGGTGCAATTTCATTCATCCAAGGATAACACGTATTACAATGTCACATAAAAAACCAATAATGCTGTTTTGTTGTATTTGGCCCCCAAATGCATGGCCAATCCCTCTTCTGATTTGAACCCAATGGCATCGAGGTTGATGAAGTAATCCAAGGAAAGGACAAGATTCTTATTTTTATAATCATCTGCATGTAATTTTCTTGTGAAAGGCTTAAAAGCTTGTGTCAGTGAAAAGAACCCTACTACTCAGACCACACTATACGTAATTCCCTTTTTGATCAATGTGTTTGTCATGCTGTTCATTGTTCAATGTGTTTTTCTTTGCGCAGGTTGAGTGCGCTGGTGGGCTGTATGAGCTTCGGCATCCGCTCCCTCATACAACAGCACAAGGTGAGCTCGCCCGATACCGCTACACAGAGATTCTCTTCACACTTTCTGTGTGTGCGTCTTCTGTTTGGGACATGCACGCGTGTTTGGGAGAGAGAGATGGATGGAGTGCGTGTCTCCACCAGAACATGAATCAAACATTTGGGCTAACTGTATTGACGCCAGCTGAGACACCATGGAAGTCAGGACACACACACACAGGCACGCACACACACAAGAAAATAAACAAGTTATTCTTATTTTAATATATTGACTTTCAAACTAAAATGCTATATTTTTTTATAAGTAGTAAGATTGTTATAAATGGTAAAAATTACACAATTTGGGATTAAAACTTAAACTATATCCTGTTATTTGGCTATTTTTAATTATTTTTATTTTTTTGTTTTTACTAAAGCTACTAAACGCAGACAATATAATTACAAATCGCTACTGCCACCTGCAGCCTGAAGAGGAAACTGCATTTTCCCTTCTTTACTACACATCGCGCACATGACGTCACACCCGCAGAGGGCGGGAAATTCAAACCCAAATCCAGTCTTAAAACTATTGGCCAGAGGCTTGCAGGAGTTCCCATTTTGAACAGCTAAGGTGTTAACCTCCATCCATCCATCCATTTTCTTGACCGCTTTTTCCTCACAAGGGTCGCGGGGGTGCTGGAGCCTATCCCACCTGGCTTCGGGCAGTAGGCAGGGTACACCCTGAACTGGTTGCCAGCCAATCACAGGGCACACAGAGACAAACAACCATACTCACAATCACACCTATGGACAATTTGGAGTGTTCGATTAACCTGCCATGCATGTCTTTGGAATGTGGGAGGAAACCGGAGTACCCGGTGAAAACCCACGCAAGCACGGGGAGAACATGCAAACTCCACCCAGGAAGGCCGAAGCCCGGACTCGATCTCACGTCCTCAGCACTGGGAGGCGGACGTGCTAACCAGTCACCCACCGTGCTGCCAGGTGTTAACCTATTAATTAAAAAAAAAAGTTTCAGCCATAAATGTCCAAATAAAAAGGCTATTGTAAAGGTGTTTTGGGGCAAATTGTTACAAAGTGCAGCTTTACAAACACAACTATTTGAGATGTAAATATTGTGGCAGTGAACTCAACTTTGAAACAAGAAGCAGTCTTCAAAAAAGAGGCTTCACGTTGTTTAATGCCACTTTCAGTTGATCTCAACGGTCACAAATACTTTGTACATAAAAATGTAATAGAATTACACATTGTTCATTTTAAACAACCACATAGCCTTGCCTTTACTTTTAGTTTTGTTGTTATTTTAAGGGAGGTTAGAATGGATTATTGGAATTTTCATTCATTTCAATTTGGAAAGATGCCTGGTCATGGAACATATGAAACTCATATCTCAAGGCATCACTGTAAATACAATTAATGTCGTGAGCAGCAGGAGTCCTCTAATATTTCCCCTATTCATATTTAACTGCCCTCATATGTTAATGAGGGAGCAGCTTTGACTCACAAGGTGTTGTCACCTTGTCCCTTTTGCCCTACAGAACTTTATCCTGGTGCTCGGCCTGCCTATTTGGATTCCTTAAACATGATTCTTTTCATGTTCTCTCATTTAGTTTATTTTTCCATTTTTGGGTGGGGGATAAGTATTAAAGGAATACTATCGTAGAATAGTGTAAATCCCTCCCTAACTCTCGATCCGTGCATAGGCCCCTCCCCCCCTTTGCTGTGTCCCATTGCCTGCAGAAATCCGTCCACTCGGATAAGATGCTTTTAAAGCGGAGATTATTGTTACTGTCCAGAGCATGAAATTGTTGAGTACAATAAGACGGGGCTTGTGCTTGTGTGTATGTGTGTCACCGTCAAATGACGTATGCGCTTATGACGGCAATGTCCTTATTTTTGCATGAGTGTCCACATCATTCACATTACGAGTCAAACGCCTGCTTCCTCAGCCCGGCATAGCTTTATGTAACACGCGCACACATGCATACACCATCTGGCTCACAAGGCAAAAGTGCACAAGGTGGGTGGGGGTGTCATCAGCTGCTGGAATAAAGGAAAGGACAGGGAATAGTGACTATGCGTGGCCCTTGGAGGAACATAGGGAGTTAAAACCTCTGTGTGTGTTTCTGTATATGTTGAATGCTTTAAATATTACAACTAGATGCTGACATGAGCATTTTCAACATTCGCCGCTTTAGGAGGTCCGTGGATGGTACTACCTGCTTGGGGAGGAAGTGGGGGTGAGGAAGCATCTTAGAGTGCCTGGGCAACAAAACTCACATGACACCGGTAAGAATTTTTCATATACTGAACTATACGGCACCGTGCAAAATAAAATAAAATAAAAACAAAAATAAAAAGTCTTCTACTAGTCAACCAGGGCAATGTTGCAAAAAGGCTCTTTCCCACCACTGTTTTAAACAGATTTGTGAATAATGAAGAAACTTAGCTATATTCTAATGCTAATTGCTGCAAAACGGGAACAGATAGAAATATACTTTGTTTCTGATGGAACAAGAGACTCTAATCTTTCTTTTGGCAGGTTTCATGTTTTTATAGGTATAGAACACAATATTCTGTGGGCCTTGCAAAATCAGTCAGAAGCCAGTAAACCATCAGGAGTGAAGGGGGTGGCTTCAGTGAAAATGGCTGGGAGTGAATGAGTTAAAGAATATTTGGCGACTCACCGATGCAAAGCCTTGGTTTGGAACCAAATACTGAATCTTGTTTGGTAACTCGTAATTACTCTCATTCTACTGTTGTTATCATTATTGCTGTCGTTTCCATTTTATTAGCCTTTTTATTGTTGAAATGTCCCCATGAAACTTTTCCATTTTTTTATTTGACCACTACCCTGTTTGGTAGCCTTCAACTCCAAAAATGCAACTGTTACTTCCACATTAAGGGGTCTAACCTCATCATAAATCACATTTTAATGGAAAAAATATCTGCCTCAAATAAAAACCAAATATCAAAATTTATAGAAACATGGTCTACGTATATAGAATTTTTTAACCTAATTCTGGTTACTTAATTCTGTCTTGTTAGCGAGAGCCACTACATCGTGATAACTTACATTGATGTTTCTGCATTTGGCAATTTATTATTATATTATATTATTAGTATGGGATTTTTTTTAATGGGCTTTAGGTGAACTGATGAATACACACACACTCGCACGCATGCACGCACACACACACGCACATACACATACTCACCCACATACAAAAAAAAAAAAAAATATATATATATATATATGTGTGTATATGCATATATATGTATATATATTTAAAAAAAATAATAATAATAAAAAAAACATTTCTTACATTTTTTTAATTTATTTGTTTTTTTTAAAAAAAAGGAGAGCAATGATGATGTCAAATCGAATGAACAATACTGAGCTCTCCTGGAAAAAAAAGAAAAAAAAAAGGAAGGGAACTGTTATAAATTGCCATATAAACTATGGTGATGGATATTAATTACTTCTTCCCATGAGGGACATTAGATAAAACATGTATATTGTCTCCTTTAACACTTATATAATATCACTAATATGTAATAATAAAAAATCCATTGTGCGTTACAAAAAGTCATATTTGCTAAAGAAAATTTTTTTTTAATCCTCTTTTATCAAGGCCAAATATTTGCCAAGCACGTGTCATACTGCACAAATGACTTCCATGCTTGTACTGTATGTGTGACAGGCTTGTGCCTTCTTTGGATGGGGAGGTGTTTAAACGAGGGATTAGACGGGGAAGAAAGCGAGGGTTTGCGAGAGTGACAACAGAGAGGGAGCGGGGGTGGGGAGGGGAGGGAGGGGTTTCTGGACCGAAGCCCGCCACCGTGTCACACTCGCCATAGAGCGACACGGAGCTGTGCTGCTCTGCTCCTCCTGCTGCTGGTGTGGATCTCCCCTTGACTACGTACACCTTCATGTGTGTGCTGTTCTAGGCGTGCGTGCGCGTGCGTGTGTGTGTGAGAGGCTCCACAGTGACGGCAGCCTACTGTAGGTGAGTACTGTTTGTGTTACCTTCTTGAAACAGCAGACGTAAAGTTGCAAAGTCTTTTTAGACTCCTCCTCATGCTTTCCCATCATCCACCATTGTGCATTGATTACTTTTCATCACGGGCTCATTCCCCTCTTGTATTTTGCTCCCAATTGTTTTCCCCATTTCAGACCCCCGCCCAAGACCACCACCACCATGTGTCCCTTTTTAAGGAGCTTAGCTTACCTACACCAAACGACTGCTTCCATAATATATTGCGATACAATAGCTGTTTAAAAAAAAAAAACAACAATAAAATGCAATATGTTTATTATTGTGGCTGTTCCTAATATTTTGACTCATGTCACATTGTCGAAGTTGACCCCCATTATATATGATGAATGATTGTCTTTATAAAGACAGAATATAATTGCTCTTGTACTGGATCCCATCACACCGACCTGGGCCCCTTTTCTCTTTTTGAGGGTTCTTGTCTGAACCCGAGCTACTCTACATCTCATGCAACTTTAAAACAAGTTTTCCTCTGGGTGGAAGTGCAGGATGGGATGAGGCAGCAGCAGCAGCAGCAGCTTCAGTAGGGTTAGTTGAACTTTGATATGCGTTGCCATTTTCAATAATGCACGCAGGGGTATAGAGCCGTAGAGGAAGTTGATTTCCGTCGAATTTAAGCACATCTGGCTTCGGATTGTGATCATCTCATGCAGTGGTAATACTTGCCCCACTACTGTCTCATCATATTCATATGCCAGCGTGTTGTCGCTCTCTCTCTCTCTCTCTCTCTCTCGCTCTCTCTCTCTCTGTAGTGTGGTAGTGGTGGTGGGGGGTTACATACTCATGTGCACTTGAATGTTGCCAGGCCAGCTGGCAGAATGTAGGCCATGGCTCTACTGCACAATGACGTGCACAAACACGGAAATGATCAAAAGCCCATTTAGTACAATACAACTGTGTGTGTGTGTGTGTGTGTGTATGTGCTGCACGGGTGTGCATGTCCACCTGGTCCATCTTTGGGATCATGTTTCCAGTTAGTCCTCAGTCTGTTGCCTTATTGTGACAGTGTTTACAATAAAGCTAGCGAGTAGCAATCCACCTCCATAATGTTTATCACAGTGATGGTTTAGAATCTAAACAGTTTATCAGCAGGAGGGAATTCCAGAGTGTGATGGGACCGGCGCAGTAACTACAGTACAGTCATAAAAGGCCATAAAATAAGAGCTTTATCATTAAAACTGCCTGTAAGATAATACTCAGTTTTGATGCATTCTGAGGTAACTTGTATTATTGTGGTTGAGCATTGTGTAATATATAAATGGTAAAGTCATTATGCAACAAAGTGAATAGCTGACTACCTCTCTGGTGACAAGAGGATAATGTTAGACAAGGGTGTCAAACTCATTTTTGTTGCGGGCCACATCGTAAACACAAATAAATGTATGATCGCCTCGTTACATATAAACAATACATTAATGAGTGACTAGTTTGGAACTTAGAGCCCAGTAAAAACTTTTTGTTCAAATACTATTCTGTTTATTTTTAAGAGGGGATTGTAAACAAAAATAATGCTTGCAATATCTCAGTATTTTTTAAAAGTGAAGTCACTTTGCAGTTTCAGTATTTAAGCAAGAAACATGAAGTCCGAACACATAATTTCCTTTCACAGCCGCTTAAAATGTTGCAGCGGGCCTGATCTGGCCCACGCCTCTTGAGTTTGACACCTGTGCTCTAAGATGACCAAAGTGCACAATTTTTTATTGTGTTGCAGGTGCAAAGTCTTCCAATTTGACCCAAATCTAAATGTTATGAAATAATAATAATAATTACAAAATAAATAAATACATAAATAAAATATATATTTTTTTATAAATGATGACAATAAATGATAATGATTATTAATACTAATAAAAAATAATAATCAGTGCAAAATAGAACATTTGCTTTTTGATTGACACTTATTTTATTGAAATCCTTTTTCTTAAAAATAACTAATAAAAAAAATCCTGTAGATTTAATTTTTTTTATATTTATAGAATATATAAATAAAAACATTAAAATATATATTTTTTATATAACTAAATCATATTTATTATTATTATTAAGACTACTAGCACAAATAAAAGTTAAACAAAGTGCCACACTTTTTTGTCAGTAAGCAGACCATCTCTGGTTTCAGGAAGATGATGTAAGATGTCCGTGTCGTATGATTTTTGATCATGGGTTAGAGGGGGGTATTTTATGGTGACTCAAGGCAACAGCATTAAATCCTGAATAAAAAATGAGTAGAGCAGAAGAAAAATAAGGCTGAGAATAAATGGACAGAACTGTGACGTTTGCATATTTACAAATGGGGGGTTGAGCTGTTACAGTGGTAATTAAAAGGTGATTTGCCAGAATCAGAATTCTTGTATGAATTTGCCACATGTGATAGGTTTGTCTCCCTTTCCTTTAAATCACCTTTTCCACTGTGAATACATAGACATCAAACAAAAACATTTGTTCCAGTCAAACTGTCATGGTCCGTTATCTTCCAGACGATGACAGTTAATTACACCGTTGGGCTGCAATAAAAGCCCTGCCTCCTTAACTCCTCTTGAGCATGTGCCGAGAGGCGGATCCCAAAAAGCCGTGCGTGAGTGGCAGCCAAACATTCTTCAAATGCAGAAAATGACATGGCAATTGTGTTTTGGTTTTTGCAGTAGAAGAATTATTGTTCAAATGCTAACCCTATAAAACGGTATCTTGTCTTCTTATTGGCGAATTTAACATATTAAAATCAAGTTTTAGTAACGTGATGCAAGTAATGAAGTGCTTGTACTGTATTCCACTGCAGTGACGCGTATCAGTGGAGTGCTCCTTGTATTGTAAATAATGAATGAACCAGGTGCTCCCTTCGAACACTTTACTTGTCGGTTTAGCGTGGCAACTTAGAGTACTCATCCGTGGTTGCTGCTGTGTGAGCAGATCTTTCCCTCCTGTCGCTCCATATATTAAAAATGCCCTTTTCACTTTTTTTTCAAATAGACACCTGCTTGCTTTGATGTATTATATAAATGGACAAATGGAATGCCGGGCATGGGAAAACAGCTTGATTATTTCATGTTTGTTTTAGTCTGGTAGTGTTAGTGGTGGTCTTTCTGTTTCATGTTACAATTTTGGCAGTGTTCGGCAATTTGGACTTTCTGTCCTTGTTTTTCTCCACGGCTTTTTGGGGCGCTCGCCTGGAACTCATTAGTTATATTCCTTGTTTTTATTACCAATGTTTGTCTTTCCTGTTTATTGTATTCCACAAGAATGCATACGATCCAAAGTTGCTCATGTGCTTTATTTTATCGTTTTATTTGGAACATATGTTTTTTTTCTGTCATCCAATTTGTTTATTTGGATTAAAACAGAAAGAGACAATATTCACATTTTGGTGCATCTCTATTTTCGTGCCAGGGCAACGTTAGTTATATGTTTGGGAACTTGGCAGACCGTGTTGTGCCTTGATATAAATTTTTTTTTTTGCTAAAAGCAGGTCTAAATTGTGGCGTAGGTGGTCTACATGCCATGTAGACTGCGCAGCTCTCTCTGCGCTGAAAAAGGCAATGAGGGGAGCCACTTCGATTGGCCGTGAGTCGGTTGCATTCCCTCCCATAATGGCGCAAACGCACACTTAAAAGAAAAATACCACACACAAAAAAAAAAACTCCACCCAAGCTCACAGTTAGATTGCTTTGTGTTAAATTTGTGCTGGGCACGAAAATAGGTCCCTTTGTGTTTTCTTACATTCCTTTTCATTTTGAGAAATACAGTGCATGGCCATTTTTTGTCAGATTTGCTGAAACAAGTCCACAGTTCGGGTTCAAATGTTGCTTGAATTTTCTCCCTGTGCTTGTACTAGTTTTAGTACTTCTCGCACATTCCAAAAACACGCAAGTCCATCAAGGTCTTGGTTTGAATGTGAACTTGAATGATTGTCTACAGTATAGCTTAACTTCCCATGTAGCTCTATTGCGTCAAAACTTTATTAGTACACTTCTTTAGCTAGCAACTAACAAACAACTATTTTTCTATTTTTAACGGCTTCGGTAGTGGTCGGGGCCTTAATGAGTGCTATTTTGTTCTTTCACTTTAACAGTTTGATTCTTCGATTCCACTCTCTTAATTTAACGATGATCCCGATTTCAGCCTTAGCCTAAGCATGATCCTCTTTTTCTTCCCCATTTCTTTCACGAAACCCATCGTGACACGGTTGACATGATGCTCCCCGGCTGTCTCGGCATTGGATGCGAAATGTGTCAAGCGTGGGCTGGCTGCACACGGCATGCCCGATAGTCATGGCAGTCTTTTAATATGGCGGAGTCATGTGATAAATGAGTCAGTTGCAAAGGACATTCCAAAGCCACAGAACAGCCGACCGACCGAATTACTTATACATTTTTAGTTCAGATCTGGGTCATGTTTGATATTTTATTGGCTTTTTAGCCATATGTGTTAGGAGAACTGAAGCATAGTAGACTTTTGTATTAGAATATGTATGTGCCCTATTTTGTGCTGTCCCTGGTGAGACATAATTGGTGTGGATTTGTTAAATAATACCAGATATATAGTTTGCTCTTTAACGGTATTTTCGGGGGATAGTAAATGCCTTGATATCATTCTTTTCACTTCCAACAAACCCAACAGATGCTGTTTATGTTTTGTGAACTCTTCAAATCAAATCAAGTTACTTTGTTTTCAAAACGTCAGTCTAGCGGCTGCCTATTGTTTTGGTTTAATTCCTTCATTTGAAATAATCTGCTAATTGATGTAGAAACGGTGTAGTGCTACACGTCTCCACTTTATCCATCAAGAGTTTGTTTGTTTGGGGTTGTCGGAAGGTGAAAAGCAGGAGCGGGTGTCAAGTGGATGAGCCGTCTTGACAAGAGTCGAGTCGACTTGTTCACGCTGGAAGACTGCCAACATCTTTATTTCCTTTCTTTGTTTTCCTCTCTCTAATCTTCCCTTTCCCCCCTTTATTCCCTCCCGTGTATACTTTTCCCACTGGCCGCTGCCTCCACCATTTATTGTCGCTCCGACTCTCCCTCTGTTTTGATGTCATTCATGCTTCCAGCTGCTTCCACGCCATCGTGCCCGATGTCCTAAGCAGACAAAAGGCTTCACTCCTGGGCCTGACGCCAGCCAGGTTGTCCCCCACTCTCTTTCCCTGCCGGACCCCTGAAGTTTCTCGATTCAGACGAATCTTCTTTTTTTGTTGTTGTTTAATCTTCTTCATTTCCATGGTGATCGCAGCCTGGAGACTGGACCATGTAACTGTGGGATTTGGCCAAAACGTGTCAGAAATTGATGTGTGTAATTTTCTTTTGTCAGTGTACACGCCATTTGGCTACATTGGAACTTTATATGACTTTGTATTTCTACATTTTTGCACCACACTTTTTTCTGTATTACTTTTTCGTGTGCCACTAAAAATGGGAACAATTATGTTAAAAGGATTTCTTTGTATAATGCAGTCCAGTTGCACGCCACTGCAGACTACAGTCCCTTGTGCTGGGTCCATCTGACAAATGACATAATATTCCCAAGTCACGACAAATCCAATAAACAGGAAGAGTTGCCTTTATTCAACATTTACAGATTACCATGACCTGATGACCGAGAATAGACAAATAATTTTTTTTAAGGAGGCACATTTGTATTTTTCGTGTGTGTAAATGACAAAATGACTCAGTCAATGAAGGTCCAACATTTGCTAAACGTTCAACTAATGTTTTAATCGTTGCGACATTGAACGTACCCTGACGTAAAATCAACATTCGCAGACGTCGCGAATATCCGCCCCTCAGTGGGATATGGGCTTAAGGCAGACATTTTGATACTGCTCGTATTAGGTCTCATCATGACCGTCATCTCAGTTAGCTATTTGGCTAGCTAGCAACGTGCCTCCATGGTGGCCACATTGCCCATCAAAGGCAACATATCTAAATTGAAAATAAATCAATGATTTCTCAACCGATCTTGCTGTCTAATCAGCATCTTGATATGCCACACCTGTGAGGTGGGATGGATTATCTTGGCAAAGAAAAATGCTGACTGACACAGATTTTGACAGATTTGTGGAGAACATTTGAGGGAAATGTATGTAGAAAAGGTTTTAGATGTTTGAGTTGAGCAAAAACAAAAATGTTGCGTTTATTTTCAAGTGTCTCTAAACATCATAAACATGTCACAAATGCTGCTTACAAGCTGCAAAAAAATCTTAAAAGTAGAATTTACTATTATTATCTCAAATTTCAATTCATTGGGAAAAACACTTTGAATTGAATTTAGTCACTGACTAAAATGTAATCTATGTTAGTGATAGAAAACTATTGCAAAATATTAGGGATGTTCAATACCATTTTTTACTCAACAGAGTACTCAACTCTTGAGTAGTCTATCTGTATTTTGAACAATTGTACAAAAGCACAATTACAAAAAAAAATGTATATACAGTATAGTAGAAATCATGCTGTTGAATTAATTAGTAAAATTGTTACGTTGAAAACATCTTGACTGCTTGCTCTCATTCACTTTGTGTTAATCAGGGGCAGATATCACGTTTTACTTCTTTCTGTCCCCCTTTCATTTCTTTTTTTTTTTTTAAAGAGTGAAATAAAATTTTTGATTGAATTCAATTGATACGATACCAAGTACCGATACCACTAGTACTTTTGATGCATAAAATTTCCCCCAATAAACAATGACAGATAATGTTAATGAAAGGCGTATATATCTATATATATATATATATATATATATATATATATATATATATAATATAGCATTGTCCTCCTAAAATTACATGAAATTAATGGCAATTATTAATTTCTTCTAATTTCTAGTTCCTGCTCATGAAATGGTCACGAAAGGGCTGCCAATACTGTTGTCGGCCACCGTCGTGAGTATCGATACTTTGGAATAAGGCAGCGCATCAGCCCGATACTGATACCTGGTATCGGTACTCGCCCATCCCTACAAAATGTATAAAGATTTTATTATAATAGAATAATATATCTACTGTATTGTGTATATAAAAATACAAATGCATAAATACAATACAAAAGTGAAAAAATAATATTGAATAAAGGTATTTTGTAAATAAAATAACATTAAGTCAAGCATTTAACCCAAATATATCCCTGCTTCATTATTAATATACTAAAAGTCTATTTAAAATACTGTTTGTTTGTTTACATATGTATGTAATCCATTTTTTTTGATATATAGAAAACCAATAATAAATCCACGTTTACCTAAATAGCGTTCGGTGCAGAGGTGCAATCCTATCTCACACTCAGTTGATGGAGACGTGACAGAAAAGGGTGTGGCATTCACGGAAAGATGGTTCGAGTGGATTTGCCTTTTCTGTGGGAAGTCAACTCGGAACTTTGTAAGAAGAGGCGGACAAAGTGATGGGACAAAGTGTAAACACAGAGACGGAATAGGCATCGAGGCGAAGATCCACATTGTGGCCCGTGTGCTGAATGCAGCCTTTATGAGCATTAGTTAAAAGGGACACATGAGGCGGGAGTCTCCTGTAACCATGGAAACCCTCCCAGGAGCCTGTGACGGACGGATAATAGAGTGAGAGAGTAGTTCCTTTTCTCTTCTTCAGCCCTCCCTCCTCTTCCCTCCCTCTCACTTGTTCTCCCTTGCACTCCTCCTCTCTTGGGCACTTTTGTGAGATCCTCGCATCTTGTGGGATTTTACCAAACTCTTGTGTTGTCATTTTTTATTTTTTTTTAAGTGTGCGCTGACAAGTTGAAATCCCACTCCGGCTGGGCAGTGCTTGCCTTAATTATCCTCCGCTTATCTGAGACACTTTTTTTTTTTTATGGACTTTCTGAACTATTTTGGGGACTTTTGCATCCAGAAAGTGGTTTTGTGGCAGCAGAAATGTGCTCCAAAGGCACAGTGTCAGCCCGTGATTCTTTTGTCTACATTTCAGAGGCCGTGCTGTCGAACCATGGTGCTGCCCCTGAGACACACCGACCCGAGAATATGCAATGCTTAACGGTGAGTAGCGCACATTTTTTTTCAATTACTTTTTTTCCTTCATTTAAAAGCTTTCCTGTTTTTATTTTGGGTTGTATTCCCTGGTTTTCGCCTGCGTGCGTAGTCGCGACTGCTGAGACGGATGACCCCTGACATGGCTCGGTGTTCAACAAACTCATCATGCATAAACACGCCCTCACTAAGTTATCGGTTGCGTGAGTTCCGTGTCACACATTCCCAGCCACCATGGCAACTAATCGAATTTGGTACTTGAGGCTTGCGCTGCGACTGGGGCAAAAAGAACAAGAAAAAAAAAGAAGTTCCCCATGCTTGACTGAAGATGTATATCAAGATGTGCGTTTGCATATGACATGTATGCGAAAAGCGAAATAATAGCTTGTCATGAGAGTTGTGTACATGACAACACTAGAAAATGTGAGTCATTTTCCTGTATTTGTAAAGTTTCCGTACAGACAACAATTCTCACTATAAACGCTGTAATGTGGATGTCAGGCCAGTACGGGGACCTCAACATACGGAATTTCTAGGTTGCACACGGCTCACAATTGACAAAGACAAACAAGGTCAGCTATCACCATACTTCTTGTTTTTTATTTGCCTGTTTAATTTGACTTAGAAGTAGTTTCATGTGCTAACATTGATTGTAATTATGACTACTACTTCATTGGGATAGTTTAGTGATTACCAAGGTCACCTAGGTTACTGCCATAGAAATGCAAATCAGTTGTACAGTAAACTGATAATCAAATTACAGCAAATGATGATGAACCCTGACCTTTCCTGTATGGAGGCTATCAAGACCCATGCATTAATGTAAACATGAAAGTGAAAGAGCCTGTTAGCTTATTCATCCACTCATCCACTCACTGTTGATCTTCATGGCAAGCCATTGACATGCAACTGGGTTTCGGCTTGGATGACTGCATGCTGAATCTCCTTGTGCTTTTGTGGCTTCAGCCTCGGGTTCTTTCCGTGGTCCAAATCCGACCATCTGATTTTAAGTGGTTGATTGAATGGAATGCTTTCCACACTGACAGCTATTAGAGAGGCTACCGCACAGGTTAAGCTCTATAGAAGATGGTGGATCATTACAGTCAATCAGGCTGCAGCTAACAAGCATTAGAGCATTAGTGGCGTCGATTTGGTTGCCAGGGCTTGAGTTGAGTATTTGCCCTATAAAGCTTAGCGAACCTGTAGAGTCTTCCGTTGATCTAGTGTTAAACCTTTAATGCTACCGTATTTCTTGTTCTTGTTCAATTCTTCGTACGTGTAATTGTTTGTACCAATCACACATCAGCTTGCCCCTTTTACATAAACACATAATATAAACGTCACACAAAATAGTCACACACGTTTGAAAAATAATAAACCACTAAATAAAACATCCTACAGTTTAATAAGCATTGAGACAAAAAGCTGCTAGCCAGTTATCTAGTTAGCGGCTAACGCTAGTGGCTAGTTTTAGCAGTTGATGCACCACTGTTTGAATTTATATATGGCACTTGTATTTTTGTTAAGCTTCAATATGTATGATTTTAGAATGTAGAAGGACGGTGACATATAGCACAGAACCTCAAAACTGTGTAGCGGACGTGCTAATCACGAGGTCACTGTGCTGCCCTGTGGAGATATGCCTCCACCTGTTCCCCTTTTTTTGTTTTGTCACACATACTACTCCAACCAATCGTCATCCAGTTACTGTATATGGAATCATTGTTCAACCATATTTGTGAGTGGAGTCTTATCCTGGCCTCCCTCATTTGTCCTCTTATATCTCACCGTGGATCAGAGCAACAGATGTTTGTGTCGGGACTGTCTCAGGGGAGAGAGGGGCGAAGTACATTTATGAACAAATTAGAGGAGGAATGGAAAACCATTTTAGACTTTCATCTTTTTTTTTTCTGTGTTGCCTTGTCCTTGGTCCTCCTACTTACCTCTCATCATCCTCTGCTTTTATATTGATGGCGCTTGAGTTTTTCAGGGATTTACCCAAGGCTCATTGTGGGGCTTTGGACATTTGAGATGTTCGTGTTGATAGCACTTGATGTGCTCTAATAAAAATCACAAGGTTATTCAATGAACATCAACACAACTATGTTCAGTATTGTTGTTCTGTTGTGAACAGCCATTGAATATTTGAAAATCCTAATGAAAATTCTATTGAATATTCAAATATATCAAGTATTAGCTTGCGGCTAGACGCTAACGCTGGCAAGCAGGCACCATCGGTAAATGACTGTAATTAATTATAGGCACAAAATTTAATCCATCCTCTAAATAACTTTCAATTTAGTTTTTCAGTTAGCTTTTTAAAAACATACGCCCAACATGATGCCTCCCAATTCTTCGAAACAGCGGAGGTATCATGACTGTTATCAGCCGTTACACCCCAGGTTGCCGCGCCCCTCTGCATCTCTTTGCTTGTCGGCTAGCATTAACTCCTGATCTGTCACTGTGATAATGGATCTGACACATGTGTCTGTTGGCCATGTATCAGAGCGAAGGGGCGAGGCAGGCTGCGAAGCGGGATTTTGGATATCCCCACGACCAATATTGTTTTGATTTTGTTGGTCGTGCACATCTCGAAAACGTATTCAGCGAGAGTGCAAGTGTGTGTGTGTGTTCGTACACTGTGTGTGTTGTACCAGAAGCAGCCAAATTAAATCAAATGACCAATTAGGTACAGTTCATTTGTAATTGAATTTGGTGATGGATCACCTGTCATCTGCCTATACTCAGACTTGTGTGCATTCTCCCTGTATGAGTTTGAAAGTCATATGTGTCCATAAATGTTTGCTTGACAGCACTATGCTGATTATTGGTCAATATCAGAACAGTTAAACTGTTGGATTTGTTTGTTTGTTTTCCAACATAGGCATGTTGTTGTCCAAAAGTACGTCAATATTTTTCCCATCGGAAATACTGGAAATAGAAATAATCATGACAAATGTAGGTACCGCACAATGTGCACAGGCAATGTTTTAAGTATAATTTGAACAGGTTACTGTCATACAAGTGTAAAAATAAGACAATTGCGGTAATATTAATAACATTACCTGAATAAAATAAACTAATGACTAATAAACTAATGAAGAGAACGTAATATGTACACACTGACTCATTTTAAATTTTTTCTCCCAAAAAGTGTAAAAAGGCCCACAGAATATTGTGTTCTATTGCAATAAAAACATCAAACCTGTCAAAATAAAGATTAGAGTCTCTTCTTTCATCTGGGAAAAAAATTATATTTCTATCTGTTTCCGTTTTGCAGCAATTAGCATTAGAATATAGCTTTATTTTATCATTATTCACAAATCTGTTTAGAATTGTGGGTAAATGAGCTTGTTTGCAACATGGCCCTGTTTGATGTCTTATACTCTGCTGCCACCTGCTGGCCGTATTTGTGATACCTACCATTGCTTCAACCGTTCTCTGTAGTTGAGAGGCTGCATCAAAGCTTCTGTATGCTTTAGCATAAAAAAAAGAAGTATAAATACGTCTTTGGGACACTTAAAACATTTAAAATAGAAATATAATATAATATATAAAAAATATAAACATATAATTTTTTTTATACGTTTTTGGGAGCAAATGAGTAAATAAAAATAAAGAAACTTAATTGTCAACATCTTCATATTTTTTACTTCCAATTAGAATATTGTATTTCAGTTTCGCAAAATTTTGGAGCGTGTGTGGTTTCGCTATTGCTTTTTTTTTTTAAAGTATGTATATATATATATATATATATATATATATATATATATATATATATATATATTCCCGTTTTGATACCTTTTTGTTCCCGTTTAACATTCTTTACTGAAAACGGGTGTTTTCATGTTTTTTGGCAATACTTGCCACTTGCACAGTTGACTCACATCCTTCTCGTTTGGAACAACGTGACCGTCAAAATGTTGGAACTGCCGTGTCGGTTTGAATGCTTCTGAGGGCACCTCCTCCTTTGATAGCTACTTTTTTTTTTTTTTTGTACATCCGGGAGAGCGTGAACCCACACCACTAAAGACCAGATTGGCCTCATCTGGCCTGCGGACAAGCATTTCAATCTCCTCTCCCCGAGACATGCTTTTCTTCTCACCCTCTAATCCGTCCTTCTGCCCATTTAGAGGTGAACAGCGCCGCGTGAAAGCGAGACAAAAGTGTTTTTTGTGCGCTTGACGTGGTAACCCTAGCCCCTTTTCAAAAAAGCAAACAGGGAAAAGCTGCCATTACCTCCGCTATGAGGGGATCTTAGGAAAATGGGCTCTCTGCGGCCTCTTTATTAGCGCTTTACAGACTTGGGCAACGCTCTCTGCTTTTTTTCTGTTCCTTCTCTGTTAGTGTTTCGTTCCACGAGACGACCAATGCCAGCGATGAAAGGATACAAACCGTTAATTAATGGGATTTTTGCCTGCTCACACCGGTTGCCTACTTGCACGTGTGAAAATTGGATGGGGAGGGACATAACTGCATACACTTTTGTGTAGAAGGGCGATGTATAGATCAAAGAGCCAGGGATAGGCGAGTACCTATACCAGGTATTGATATTGGGCCGATACCAGGCCTTTTTTCAAGGTATCGGTATTCGCAACAGTGGCCAGTCCTCTTGTGGTCAGGAAGTAGAAATTAAAGTACAGTAGAAAATAGCTTTACATTTCATGCATAAATAAAATGCTATGTTAGGGTATGTAGATCTTTCTTTAAGATTATCAGGGTTTTTTGGGGGTAAATTGTATTTATCAAAATTATTAGTGGTATTGGAACTTGGTATCAGTGACACCTCAAGAGTTGAGTACTTCTACTGGTATTGAGAAAATAACTTTGGGGTGTCAGGCGATTACAATTTTTTATCGTAATTAATCGCATGACTTTAATAGTTAACTCATGATTAATCACACATTTTATATCTGTTCTGAATGTACAATAAAATATTGTTTCCACATTTTTTGTACCTTAACATAAAAGTAATTTTTTTTAAACTAATAGAAATATGGCTGCATCTTTTAGTCATTGATACAGTAATTTCATAATTAATAAAAATTTTGCTAAAATTAAAAAGAGGTACTGTACAGTAAAAAAACGAGTGATATTGACTTGTGTTAATGTCATTTTTCTGCCACTAGATGGCATAATTGCATTTGTAAGACGGTGACAGCACAGTGCATTTTTCTTTTCATATTAAGAGCTATCTAATCATTAACATGAAGTAAAATTCTGCACATTTTAAAAATTGTAAAATACAACTTGACCCAGTTTCCACAAATATATGCATTATTATTAAAGCAATACTGTCAAATTTTGATGTGGACGTGTCTGCTGCGTTGCGCCTGGAATTCCCCTAGTACAGGCTTTCAAAGTAAGGAGCGGTCATTAATCATTCGTTAAAAAAATTAGTAGAACTTTAAATTAACTCAAAATTAACGCACTTATTTTGACACCCTAGTAAGAATAAACAAAAATGAAACTGACAGGATTTCCCGCCTTTGTCATTTAAGTCAAGACTTTGTTATTAGTTATTATTGTGGTTAAATACATTTCACATTTATATGTTAATGTGACTTAAAACATTGCCATTGTCAACGACTAAATGTTTTAATAATGACAACACTTTGATCCTGGAACAGTTTTTCTTCCTGTTGGGGAAAATAGTTTAGAAATACTAATTAGTTTTGGGCCTTGGTAGAGGTCCTTTCTCCACTAACTGCCTTTATTTCTTGTTGATGTTTTTTTTAAAAAAAATTAATGACAGATTACCACCACTTTCCCATGGGTGGCGATATTAAAAACAAAAATACAAGCGCTGTTTGGATAACTGGCAGAGGAGGAGCGATTGTCAGGGATTCGCAGAGCTGTGAATTTCCGTGCAGTGTGGTCGGCAGGGGAGGGGGTGGGGGCTTAAAAGGAAAAGCGGAGGAAATATGGAAGGTGAAAACATAACAAACAAGTCTGGATAGAGGTCGAGGGAAGTGTGTACTCACTTGCGTCACAGTCTTTGCACCATAATTGGTGCTCGCTTGCATTTTTCGGCTGCATAAAAAAAAAAAATCATTCAATCTCATTCACACACTTGTTGCTCCGACACTCGTCACAACAGTGTGTGTATCTGTAAAAGTGATCTGCAGCACCTATGAGAAGCTCATAGTGTGGACACAGGAAGCAAACGGGCCTTATCGCGGGCAGACACGCAAATCTATGCGGGCCGTGGAGGTTGGCGAGGTATGCGTGCGTATATGCGTGTGTATGTGTGTGTTAATGGGGGGGTTCGGTGCTGCTGGTGGTGGTGGGAGGAACTTCCTCCTATTCTTCTGCTGTTGAAGAGTTCCCATGAGCGCCCCTGCCAGCAGCGACACTGTGGCCTTAGCACCAGTCTCGCCTCCGCGTCGCCGGCGGTCCATGCAAGCTGGATCAGGGGGTCCGCAGAGCACCAATCTGGAAGAAGAAGACACTGAAGAAGCTTGCGACCTCGATGACATCATTACCACCAATGGAACATAGCTCGGCACGCGGAGTGACAAACTTCCTGGGAATTTAACTTTTTCCACACAAAAAAGAATTCTGAGTTAGGTGAAGCTGAGATGATCCACAACACGCTCAAGTCCCCTCAGGAGGAGGAGGAGGAGGAGGAGGAGGCGGCGGCCAGTCCCGCCCGCACGCACTCGGCCGCGCAGAGGCGGCTGTGGAGGTACTCGGGCTGCAAGGGCGCCGGGCGGCCTCAGAGTCAGCGCCGTAGCGTGTGCGTGCTCTCGGCCGACTTGAACGGGACGGCGGGAAGAAGAGGAGAGGGCGTGATGCACACCATTCACGGCTTGTGTCACCTCTGCATCGGATGTAGGCTGCCACAGGTGTGTCAGATAGAGTGCCTCAGGGTACAGGTCCCGAACAAGATCAGTATCAAAACCTCCCCTATTTATCAACGTGATTATTAATGTGAGGCGGCATATCAGACAAGTCTGCGTCACAGTTGTAGAGTTTAAATCACTGCTCCAGCTTTATTGTGTAGAACTTGCATGCTCTCCGTGCACTTGCGTTAGTTTTCTGTAGGTGCTGCACTCCGTCGTCCTCACACAAAATCGGGCGTGCAAACAAGTAAGGAAGGAAGACAAGCGTCTCTCAGACAACTAGTTGCTATATTTACGGTATATTTTGTCTACAGTGGGACTTTAAAACGTGACTCTCTGGTTCCAAAGACAGATGTGGCACTACTTCTAATCTCGTTTCTTATCAAAGTTTATCCCAGCTGATTATCCCTGATATCAAAGCAAAACACCGATTTCAGATTCCAGAACAATGAGGTTGCCAGACACAAGGAGGAACTTGTTGTTAAACAAGTTAGTCGCAACAATAAAAACAAGAGTTTCTAAATCTTCAACAATCTCCAATAATCCAAATTAATTTCTAGAGCTCGTTTAAAAACAACAGTGATGATCAACGTGCTGTACAATTAATGTAATGCTCATAAAAACAAAAGCAAAAGATATAAATAATAAATATATATATATAAACATTTGTCCATGGTCAGGGAACTTTGGTCGGGGAACTTCGGAGAAGTATTTCACAGTCTTCTACCACGACAAGTACGCACACATTTACAATTATACATATATTTTTCCTAATCATGTGTGGGATCATCAGTTAAAATGGTTAACTAGTATTTGGTACGTGTACATAGAGCCAAACCATTAGAAACATCTCTCAATAGTTTACCATAGACTACAATAGTAAATATATTATTCTCTTTTTCGACGCAACTCTTTTATTGAATTAGATGAGATGGCTCATGCCCTTCAAATGTTGACCATGCGGACGCATATAACGGTCGTCAGCTTTTGCAAAATCACATAAATCAAACATAATAGTTGTTGACTAGTAGAGCTCGGACTTTCACCCAAACTCCACATTTACTGTTGAACCAGCAATTCCTGAATCAACTTGAATTGTACTTATGCCGAAAAACACCTCATAGTTCAAAAAATGAAAAATGTAATCATAACAATACATTGAGTGCACTTACTGTTTATAGTGCATTACATACGACATATGTTGTCCAAAACGTTTTAACCAAGCTTCATATTCACGTTTTTAAAACCATATGGAAGTGTACACCAATGAGCTAATGCAGCTACAGTATGTCAACCTATGGATTGGTTTTCTTTTTTTAAGTTTAAAATAACTTACTTTAACCTCCAGGATCCTGATCATTCCCTAGCCAACCGCAGAAAATGGATTTATTTAATTAGTTTTGTTCTTTCGATTAAGTATTTAATCCATTTGTGTTAAGTGATAGCAGCTAGCTTGCGCTAAGCTAACCTCGGATGGTTCAGCTCGTCTCTCTGTTCCAGCGTCAAGAGGCCAACAGCAAAGTAATGACAAATGCGTTGATGGGTTTTTCTGATTAGCCGGCTAAACATTCCCACATACACTTACGGGTGTAAATACGTACATACAGTATTTATTATGTTGCCATTTGAAAATTCCTGTGACACTAGTACATGTGACAATATGTTATTCATTCTCACTCGAATCCAGAAATTCTGATTCCGCGTTTGCATCTTGTTTACAATGCAGTAGTCAACTACTCTCCATACTGTCTCTTATTTGGGCAAAAAAACCCTCACATGACCAAAATACAGAATGACATTAGTAGTTGTGCGTGCGTGTGCGTAGCTCCAGTCACTGAACGTACTGACCCAGATAACATTGTCTTGCCAAGAGGAGGAGCAAAATGACTAGTTGACCAGGAGGTGTGTGTGTGTGTGTGTGTGTGTGTGTGTTGTGTGACATACAACCCACAACATGCATTAACTCACCATCGATACACGCGTAAAGCTGTCACAAATAAGACAAACCGTGTATTGCAATATTGCAGTGAGTGGTGGCGCACTGAGGCGTGAATGCTAAAAAGGGGAGCGCTCCGTAGCTCATGCATGAACACATACTTAAGCACATATGGGCCCGTCTTTCGAGTGTCCAAGGGAGTTAAAACTATATCCATTTTGCTGAAATATTAATTAATCCCCCAGCTTTCATTCATTTTAAATTAACACTGGGAAAAACTTTTACTTTTATTGTCGACTTGCAATATTATTTTATTAGTGCACTGCAGCAGTGCCTTAAAATAAGACTATTGACACTCTTTTAGCTTTACTTTGTCATTATACTTTTTAATTTCCATCTATGTCATTTTTACTTAGTGTTGTTCCGATGCCGTTTTTTGGCCACCGATACAGATTCCGATACCCAAATTAGCAGTATCGGCCAATACCGATACCGTACCGATACCTAAGCTGTCCTGCCATTGGTGTAGCGCATTCGAGGGCCAATAGGAGAACTTGGCTTGGCATGCAGTGAACACATCACACATCAGTGAATGCCGTCCACGAGCAAGACAAGATGCTGCATCCAAAGTCCTATATGAAATAGCATTAGCATTAGCATCATTTCTTGCCGATACCACTGTTTTAATGCAGTATCGGTATCGGAACAACACTATTTTTGTTCCTTGTTTGACATCTATGCACGTAGATAAATATAGCTGAACAAGATTTTCTATATATCATTAAATTGAGACGCTTCAAAACGACCCGCTTCCGTCAGTCAGGTAGGGCTGTTTGTCGATGCTGCGTCACAGTGAAATGGCCTTTTACTCACCCGTCTCTTTGTCGTCTTTCTCATGAATTTGAAATGACGTCTGACGTTTTAGGGTCATTGCAAGCTTCAGGGATCTTGAATAGTTGCATTATGCCACTGAATATATCCGTAGAGATTAAATGGGTAGTTTGGATTTTTGTTGCTGCGCTAGTCTACCCCTATTTCGTTTACCACTACTAGTCACTAACAATTAGGATTGCGGAAAATTTAGAGTACTGATTGAACTCAGTGGAAAAGTTCAGAATTGGACGCAGACCAACTTGTATTATTCTGGGTCAGATTTGCTCACTACTGCGAGAAAAAAAAGAAGCCATTTCTTTCTTTGGAACTTGGTGGGATCACTGGGCGTTTCCTTCCCTGTCTCCACCCGAGGGTAAATCTGTCACACCACCTCCAGTCAGTTCAAACAACACATTGCGGACAAGAAAAGAAGCCGCCTGGAGCCTGAACGCGCCGCATGCGATCAACGCTTAAATCACGAGTTTGACATCTGAAGTGAAGACGCGGCAGTCTCGGACGGCAAACAACTCACGCTATCGCCGCTCCTTTTACATTAGGATTGTGAGACTTTTCGGAAGGTATAGATAGTTAGAAATAGTTGTTTTGCCGTTAGTTTACATGACAACAGTGGTTTGGAGGCTCAAAATGCTCACTCTTGGAAAATCATCTCAGAGTTAGGTTGACCATATTTTTATTTCCAAAAAAAGAGGACAATCAGCCCGGCTTCTAGATACTCAAAGTTTACTTAAAGAAGCCATACATTGTAACTATTTTAACTATTTCATCATGAAGTCTTACCTGACAAATGAATGAATAATGACATATTGCTCTAAGCCCAAACTTACTTGCCCCCGCGATCGACCTTTTGTTTTTTGGGGTTGAGGATCAAACATGCGTTTTCCAGTTTGGGAGTCCAGAGCACTATCAGTGAGCTAAAACTCCGCCCTAAGAAAAATTAAACACACTTTATTTTTTCCCTGCTCCCCTTTGCGATCAACTTGGGAGCAGTCGGCGGTCTACCAGTTGCGATAACAACACGGTTCACTCCGCCTCCCATTTGTTGCGCAATGAAAACCCGACATTTTAAAAAATTAATTTTTAACTCCCCAAAATCACCAACTATTGGTCCCGCATCCATGTGGCAGTATTTTCAAGTACAATTCCAGGTTGGCTGACTTATTTTCCATCTTACACGTTGCTGTTAGTGTTTTCAATCACATATCTTTTTTTTTTTCTTCTTTCAATCACATATCTGTCTTTGCGATACATTTGTTGTCTACTACTAAACGGGAGCTGGGTTACCTGGGAATACCTCACAAAGCGAGGCATTTCTCCGCCGACCATGAACAAAGAAAGTCAGTCTTTTGTCTCTGGGAGTTGTTTTTCTCACTAGCTCAGCTAATTGGCTTCCTCAGGAAAACTGCCATCAAGACAGTTCGCAAAGGAAGTGGACTCGGAAAACAAATCTGCTTAATCACTCCTGTTGGTAGGCAGCCGGTTTGCTCGCCGGCCCACTACTTTGAAATGATGACCTGTTTTTGTGTTGCAGGTGACCATCCTTCGAGGAAAGGATGGATACGGATTCACCATCTGCTCGGATTCGCCTGTGAGGGTGCAGGCTGTTGATCCAGGCAAGAATGTTCTTATTAGGTTGCATCCAAAACAATATGAAGCCAAGCAGTAAAATTGATTTCCTGATATAATTTGGAATGTTACACTAAATCCTTTTTGGACTTGTTTCCTTTTTAACTCATTCACTACCAGCCATTTTCACTGAAGCAACCCCCCTCGCTCCCGGCTGTTTTACTGCATTTTGAATGATTTTGCAAGGCTCACACAATATTGTGTTCTATTGCTATAAAAACATGGAACCTACCAAAAGAAAGATTAGAGTCTCTTTTTTTCATCAGGAAAAAAAGTATATTTGTATCTGTTTCTGTTTTGAAGCAATTATCAATAGAATATAGCTAAGTTTCCTCATTATTCACAAATGTGTTGAAAACGGGAAAATAACTTGTTGCAACATGGCCCTGGTTGATCTATTATACTCTGCTGCCACCTGCTGGCTTTTTTTGTAATAACTACCATTACTTTAAGCAACCTCTTTAAGTCAAAGCATCAAAGCTTTCTGTATGCTCTAGCATAAAAAAAAACAACAACAACAACTTATAAATACGTTTTTGGGACCATGGCAATAATTTAAAATAGAACGTGTTTATACGTTTTTGGGAGCAAATGAGCAAATATAGTGACACCCAGGATTTTACATTGTCTTTTCGCAGACGTGTACTGAGATATAGTTCAGTTCAGCTTCTATGGTTTTGAACAGTAAAACTCTCATTTTTGAATGGAAAAAAATAAAACAAAAGCAGTATACAATGACGGACATCTAGAATTGTGTATTTTTTCCCTAAATGGAAGGAAGTCGTGTCTTGCGGTATCGTTCACTTCAGCTCGCTATGCTTCGGTCTGGAACAGTAAACCATGATTTTCCTTGCTTTTACACTGTGAAACAAAGCAAAGGAAAATGACAGTCGTCAATGGCGGGAATCCGAAATGTTTCCTTTTTTGCGTGCGGTGATCAAGAGTGTCTTGCTTGATAGTGATAAAACGCAAAAGTGACACCCTGGGTGTCAAATTGACAGATGTGCAAAAACTATGAATATGTGTCGCTTTGGTAGCCCTTGGTAACTTTGCAAAAATGGAAATGCACTGAACTGTCCTGATGGTGGGAACTGACGTAACTGTATAATCACACATTACCATTCACCAATTTGATTTACTACCTGCTTCTATTGCTCTCTTCAGTCACTCATCTGCATTTAAACAGCCTCTTTTTTTAACAATATCGCACCCGTTTCCCAATCATCGATCCACTTTTGATGCCTCATGAATAATTCTCCCCATCATAAAAGTTTAATGTCACCTGTGGGCCTTCTGTTTTTCATCTCTTCGCTTTGAGGATTACTGTGAGGATCAAGACGAGCTGCGGGGTGTCGTCGTTAATAGGGGGAGCCGGCATCAGTTTTCTCCTTGAATCTAATAAACAAGCTCGGGAAAAAATCACATACACTGAAATCGTACCTTGAGTGACATGTCTTTGTTGTGTTTTCTGTGGCAGGAGGCCCCGCGGACCAGGCGGGTCTTCAGCAGCTGGATTCACTTCTGCAGCTCAATGGTCAGCCCGTGGAGCAGTGGAAATGTGCCGACTTGGCCCATGCCATCAGGTAAAAACCATCTTGTTTTGTTTTAAATAGCATCCCAAATCAATAATGGTTCCATTTTCGACTATGAATCGAGTCAATGATAGCATTGGTTGGAAAAATAATACACAAATAATCTCATCTCCAGCAGTTCGGGACTATTATCATTTACAATCAATAGGGCTCATTCGTTCATAAGAAAATGTAATGTCATGTGTGAATCCTTGACGACATGACGTCTTACAAAATGAAGATCCTAATGAGGACATGCAGTATAGAAAATGGCTGCAGGAATGTATTTACTAACAAAGTCCTCGGTAGAAAACTGTGACTGATAAAAAAACAAAAGATGGAACTAATCAATGTCTCATTTATCAGCATTGTTAATGAGGTTTAATTTTCGGGTTATTATAGTCAACCCCAATTTTTTTTCTTTCCAATAATATAATAATATGTTCCCCCACTGGCGAAAACATGGCATTCTGATTAATATGGCATTTGTGAAATATGAGTTAAGCAGCAAAATCATTACATTTTGATCCATTTCGGGGCGGCCATTTTACCGCTTGCTGTCACCTGAAAATGACATCACATCACGCACACACACCTGTTTTCTGAAGCTGAGCCGTGGTTGGTCGGTACCTGAACCTTGAGCAAGTGTGATGTCATTTTCAGGTGCCAGCGTGTGGCAAAATGCCCCCCAGAGATGAAAATAAAAAGGGTAGATTTTGCTCCTTAACTCATATTCCACAAACGCAATATTAATAAACACATTTTTAATATTTTATATTATTATTATATTATATGAATCAGTTTAAGTCAAATTTTATTTTACCTGTTAATGATTGTTTTTGCATGTATGTATTTCTATTAGTGCTATATTGCTTGAAAAATGCTATATAAATAAATTAATAATAATAATAATAATAATAATAATCTTTATTACAGTCTCAAAAGACCCAGGTAAAAGCACAAAAAATACATAAAAAGTATATAAAAAAATTAATAACTCAAAATACCTCAGAGGAGATTAACATACCAATGCTGCCAAATTTTGGACATTTACCGTATAGTACTGCTCAATTTGATGCTAGTCAAAGCCATGATTATGGAATTTTCTGATTTGTTCATCTGACATATAAATTTATACATAAAATTTCTCAACATGGCTTGCAGTGTGTTGACGCCTGCAGCCACAAACTATAATCTAATCTATTATTATTATTATTATTATTATTATTATTAATAATAATAATAATAATAATAATAATAATAAGAAGAAGAAGAATACTGTGTTTAGACTAGTGGATTTATACATATAGCATATTATTGTAAAATGTTTAGGTTGACTTCCCTTTTATCAAAGAATCTCTAATATCTTGTGTCGTATTTTTCAAAATGTGCTTGCTTCCAAAATGATGATGCAATCTTGTCATGTGACCGCAGAAACAGCGCAAATGAGATCACAGTTGTGGTGTGGCGCAGCGGCCCCTCAGCCAAGCCCAACTTCGAGGGTCTCATCCACCGACCTTCCTACAAGCAGTCCACTTCCAACTACGACATGCCCTCGCCGCCCGCCCGCCGGCGCGCCCCGGACCTGGGCGCCGGTCGAACCCCGCCGGCCGTGCCGCCGCTCCCGGCTCACCACCGCACCTCCGCCGCACGCAGGCTTCTGGTCAACGGCTCAGATGGTGTCGCAGCTGGCAGCGGGGGCCTAGGGGCGGGCACCCTGAGGTGGGGCGCCCAGGGTGGCTCGGCCGAGGAGCTGGACGGCAAGCCGCGGCACCTTCAGCACCCTCACACCGCCACGCTGAAGGGAACCAGGGTGAAGGCGTCCAACGGGGACAACTACATCATCCTGGCCCCCTTCAACCCCGGAAGCCAGGTACCGCAGACTGGTGGTGGGCTGCATCTTCATCATCTCCTCCGCCCTCCTCATCCTCACCATGGTCACATGATGGCTCATGCTAGATATGTCTCCTTACCCTTCATCCCCGGTGCTAATTGATAGAGTGACTTTACACAAAGGCTTCCTTCAATGTTCCTTTTATTGTGAACACAGGAAGTGTATTCAGACGACAATAAAGCACTTAGTCCGCCATCCTTATTTCCGGCCATACAAAGACATCTGGTAAACAAAGCTTGTTTTGTTTTTTTCATCGTTTATCACACAGGTATCCTATTGACTTTGACCATGTTTAATGCAACAGTTCATGGATGACACATTTTTCAGAACTGTGTACAATATGCATCTAGTGGTTGCATCAATAAAGCAAACTTTTCAAATCACAGACTGAAATGAGTTTCTTAGTTAATAACTGTGTAATTACACAATACTAACGTTACTAACAGTGTAATTACACATAAATAACACATTTGTGTGAGACAAATATACCTAACCATTACTTCTCTTGCTGTACATATAGAGTTGATAACTAGTTTATACCATCAAAACACCCCATTTGTGCCTCATTGAGCTTTGGTGGGTCGTGTAAAAATGTGTGTGCGTGTGTGTCTGTGTGATTACATCTTTGATTTGAAGTGAAAGAGGACATGATTCAGATAGTAAGAATGAATCACAATCATTGTATAAAATAAAGGCGCCATTGCACAATACCAAGAATGAATCATTTAAGTAGTTACCATTGTTTACATGTGAAGGCTAAATTTACCATCAAAGGAATGTTGGAAACACCAACACAATGCTCTCATGTTGTTTCTCTGCAAAGTGACGACATGACATGGCATATACACGTCAAGTTGGACCAAACCTTACATGAATGATTTAATTTGAGTGTAAAATGAGGTGTAACGTGACCATTTTTGTGCTTTCAGATCTTGAGACCAGTTTATCAGGACAATCAGGGAACGTTAGGTAAGACATATGTGATTCATTCAGTTCTTTTCATACACTCTCAAGGGTTCATGTTGGGGATACCAAAAAAAAAAAAAAGGGAAACGGCTCCTTTAATTGGCTGCAGAGTGAACATTATCAAATGCACCTTTCTCATTACGAATTCATTCAAATCTTTGCTCTATTGTCTTTTAGCCAGCAGGTTGTACCCTACGCGGCAGGCCTCCGGGGCTCAAAACCAGGCCACTGGTACCACTGGTGGCGTCGGAACATTTTCGCCCCCCAGTTCAAGCGGAGGCGGTCCGTTTTCCAGCCGGTCTGGCTTCCTGCGTCGCTCCAACAACGGCAAGACGTCAAAACCCCCCTCAACCGGTACCGGCGGGCCCAACTACCCGCAGCAGAGCGCCAACTTTGCCAACTACCAAAACTGCACCATCGTCCGCTCTCACGTCCCTCATGGTAACTATGGATACGTCTCAGCGGCGCCCAAAATTCTCATCTTCCCCATCTTTGTTCAGGTGAGTCCGTTTCTTGCCGGGACGTTAATGTGTCCTTTCGTTATCAATACGCTAATATAACTCACCTATGTGTGTAAACAGCCTCTGGACCTGTGCAATCGAGCTCTTATCGTAACAGAGGAGATGATTTTACATGAGAGCAAGCATCACTCGCTCAAGGTAAGTTAAACCTATGTTTGTATCATTTAATTTTACTTGAATAAAGTTGTGGTTTTATCAGGAAGAAATGTTAGAATGTTATGTCAACAAGATATTTTACCAGGGGGAGAGAAAAACACTTTTGTCAGAATTAAATTGTAATTTTACTTCTCAATTTATTTATTTTTTGCAATTTTGTGATGAAATTAATTCTGGGTTTTACCTTTTTTATTTTATTTTATTTTTTAATTTTTTTATCCTTACAATTGAAAAAGCTACTTTTTTGTGGTTTATTTTACAAAAGAATTTGAACTTTATAAGGAAAAAGAAACATTTATTATTATTATTATTATTATTATTATTATTATTATTATTATTATTATTATTATTATATATTGTAATATTTATTGAGAATAATGTCATAATTTTCCAGTTGGAAGAAAGTAGGAATATTTAAATGTATATATATATTTTTTTTAATGGTAAAAAAGTGGTAAATTAACAAAAATTAATGTGTGACTCTGCCTGTGGGATTGAGGGAATCTACTGTATGTACATATTAATCAACATAGCAGAGATGTGGGGATGACACGTACATGCCCCCCCCCCCAAAAAGATGCAAATTTCCTCATTGTGGGACTAATAAGTTATCTTAATAATAATAATAATAATAATAATAATAATACTCAATTTATTGGGAAAAAAAAAGTCATAAATTTTACTAGGAACAAAAGTTGTAATTTTGCTCCCTCCCTTTATGTGGGGAAAAATAAATACATGGTATTGTATAATGATTCCACATCATATGATTATATTTCTTAATACTGAATCTTGATGGTTCTTTCATTGCATCGTCTATCGTAGGTTACCATATTCGTCTACACAGACTTGATGTTGGTCACGAGAGAGGACGAGCTTGGAAAGTGTAACGTCCTCCAAAGCCCTTTGTACCTGCGACACCTGCGACTACAGGACGGTATGTTCGGATGCAAAGAAGTTCATGCTGGGAAACATTACGGTAGTTGTGGGTATCACTCAGTATTGCATACTGCAATAATGATAAGAAGAATAAACTTGCTGTTAAGTGAACCCTTTTATAATAAATTTAACCTGTATGAATTAAACTCAAAATGGACACCACATGTTGTACCTAACTACTAGGCAGTCAAACTGTGATTTCTCCAAGCCAATCAGCATAAAATACCTATACCAATTTTTTGCATTTTTTTTTTAAAAATTTGAATTTGACCAAAGTTGTCATTTTATAAGGGGGGGAAAAAACATTTAAAAATGAGAAAGTTGCCGTTTTACAAAAAAAGGCATGTTAGTGGGAATAAAGTCTGAAATTAAACACAAATAAGTCATAATTAACTGAGCGTAATAGTATTTTTGCCAGGGAAAAATAGAAAGAAAAAAAAAAAATTGTGTGTACTTTTTGTATTATACAGGGTGCTTAATAAGAAATGAAAAATGATCACATTGTTTAGATGTATACCAGAGGTAGGGGTAACGTAAACTCAGTATGTTCCACATACTGTAATTAAAAGTACAACATTTAAAAGCAGTTACAGTGTTAAAGAGGTTTAAAAGTAAAGTAAATAAATAAAACATTGCATACTATAATGACTACGTACATACGTACAGTGTAAGAACAAGATTTTGGAAAACATGATTTTAAAAATACTTTTAAAGACCTTAATCCTAGGTATTGGAAAAGAGCGTTTTTAACCCGGATTTAAAAGCATTTACACTTCATTGGTATTTTTGAATCTTTATTTATTGACATTGTTCACTCCGATAATAAAGGACACCAGTAAATCAGGGGATCATATTATACACAAGTACAGAAAAGAAAACGTCTTTTTAAGGGTGATTTTTTTTTTTGGGGTGCAAGTTATTCACTGCATTTTACGGTATTTCACAACAATAAAGTTGGACTTTTACTCGGAGAAAAAGTTTTTATTTTATTAACTGAATAACAAAATTCAGAAAAAAAAGGCTTTCAATTTATAATGTTCTGGGGTTCGGGCATTATTCTCAACTCGTGTATTGGTTGTCATGATATTGTCCCGATGTCCCTGACAAAGTCCACAGACATCCATGAGAACATAAAAACATAGACAAAGACTTTGTTACTTTATTTGTTTAAGTGTGTTCGAGGCATGTCGAATGGCAAAATCCAAACACACCATTTAGCAGTAAACCCTCCTTTGACCTGAGGATATTTAGGGAACGACATCCCCGCTGAGTTCCTGCTGCTTTGTCTTTTCATAGCAATCCCCAGTAAACAGTCACCTCCTGTGCCCAGTGCACTCCGTAACTTGGCTGCAGCCAATGACAGCCTCATGTCAGGACTCACTCTAAATATTTGTCTGTAGTATAGACATGCACGGCAGCCAGTAATATACTTGTAGCTCCACCATCTTGTTTTTTCCTCTTCCAAGCAGCACATTGTTTCACATGGATAATACCGGACACCATTGTATTACTTTGTACTCTATTGTTTTGACTTGTCACAAATTCTTATTATGAGTGTCACACTGTCCAAAATCTTTGGTGCATGATATTCAATTGGACTAAGTGGAGGCGATGAGGTGGGGGTGAGTGAAATAAAATTACTTGAAATAATTTAAATGATTTTTTTGGTAAATATAAAATAAAATGCCAAATAAAAAATGATTCATGCCGGTTGAAAATAAAATACAACACAGATAACGTAAAATTGATTGTCTATAAAATAAATTATTTTTGGATAAAAAAAAAAAAAACATGAAATATAATGTATTCATTAAAAAAAAAAAATTGATTTATGTTAGTTGCATACAAAAAAATTATTGCAAAACAAAAAAATGTCTTAAAATAAAAATAATAATGAAAATATATAATTAAACAAAACAAAAATGAAATTGAATTAAATTTGATTAAAACATAATTTAATGAAATCCAATTCAGGTTGCCTTAATTTCAATTCAAAGTGTAGACATTTTATTGCTTCAGGCAGTGTTTTTGCACTGTAAAAGTAAATGATGTCAATCTGAGGTCACTTGTCACTTAATCTGAGGTCATCAAGGGTCACATTCAGGTTTGCTCCTCACATTGTGTATGTGTGTGTGTGTGTGTGGATGTGTGTGTTGTCATAAGCGGACACAGTCACAGCCACAGCCACACATCGCCGCCTTGCTGCCTGCTTGTCATTGTTTTTTTTTTGCTTCGGCAGCGTCAGCCAGGAAAGAGGCGCCAGTGGGGGATTGTGTTTGTTTCAACTGTTTGTGTGTGTTTTTTGTGTATGTGCACACACACGCGCACACAAAAAAAGAGCCAGCCAGGACAAGTTCAATGCAACAGCTGTCCTGCGTTCCTGTTGACACGATACTTAAATGTTAAAGAGCATGGGAAAAAATGAGGTTTAGGAACAATCTCTAAGCAGAAACAATCAGCTGTCAATTAAGTTTTCTAATGGATTTTCAGCCAATTGTGCATATCATTATAATTGTTGAGGTGTTTCTAATATTTTGCCGCTCTCATGAATCCCAAAAAAGCCAACCTAACTATTGGAGACAGATATTCCTTGCTGTAAAGTAGCTGTGGAACAATATACAATAGTGACCTCTGCTGGTTGATGTTGGGAATAACGCCTTCTTCATACATGCATGGCCTGCAGTTGTGTATTTAGTATTTACATATTACAGCAGGTGCTTATCTGAATTCATTTATTTATTGCCCCCCTCGGAAAATGCTTAGTCAAGTGTGAAGCAATTTATTTTTTTTTTATTTCTCCATATGTGGCCTGGTGTTGTACACAGTTTTTACTCAGCAATAGTGAGTACTAGATGCGCATTTGAATGGATTTATTGGAGAGGAGGCCTTCATTTTTTCTGACAAATACTTGTGTACTGGTATTCTTTATTTCATCATATAGTTGTTTGGGGTGTGTATTTACTCATCTGTAGAGAGTACCAGTCGTTTATTTGAATTAATTTATTTGAGAGGAGGCCTTTATTATTTTCCTGACAAATGCTTGAGTAGAGCTATTTTATTTATTTATTTTCTTCATATAGAAGCTGTTTACTTGTATTTCGTCATCTGCAGTCACGCTTACTTGACTTAATTTTTTTAGAGGAGGCCTTAATTTTTTCCCCTGATGAATACTCATAGGAGAGTGACTAGGTGCTAGGGTTGTTCTTTGACGCCACTGCAGTGAGTACATGACACTTACTTCAATTAATTTATCTGAGAGAAGGCCTTTATTTTTAATGCTTGTGTAAGGGTAGAGCTAGTTTTTCTTTTTTATTTCTTCATATAGCGCATGACGTGAGTGTTATTTACTGAAGTGCAGTCACTTATTTGAATGATTTTATTGGAAGGGAGGCCTTTATTTTTTCGTACTACTGTACCTCTTGTTGAAAACATGTCTGTAGTAAAGGTAACTGCAGCTACCTGTTTTTTCTTTCTGAGAAAATGGAGGTTTTTATTTGAGGTGAGGCCTTTATTTGTTACAAATACATCACAACAAGCAATTCATTGAGGTTAAGGGTGAAGCTAGTACTTCTTTTGTATTTCTTCATATAAAACATTGGTTGGGTATTTCTTAAGTGCATTCGCTTATTTGAATGATTTTATTGGAGAGGAGGTCTTTAATTTTTCACATTACTGTACCGCTTGTTAACATGCCTATAGTAACGGTAACTGCAGCTACACCTGGCTTTTCTTTCCGAAGAGAAAAGGGAGGTTTATATTTGAGGTGAGGCATTTATTTGTTTACGAATACAACACAATTAAGCGACAGCATATCTTACAATGTAGGTCATGATTCAAAGAAATGTTATTTGTAGTAATAATCATACCAATAGAGTATGAATGGCAGTATTAAGGTGTTGTTTTTTCCCCCCCTACAGATTATGCTGAAGAACTCCGATTCTACCTTATTCACATGACCGAGGTAAGACCCTCATTTACCAGTGGGTATGTGTGCATGCATCTATGTGTGTGTTTGTGATTGTGTGTACTGACGCTGAGCCAATAGAGTTGGCCGTTAATCACATTATTGGTAAGACACGCAGATTAGCAGAGTTTAATGAAAATGCCTTTTCCTCTTGTGTAGCTGTCACGTTCAAAACATCTGCACTGTGGGTCAAAAAGAAGTCAGCAAGAGTGCGGGAAGAAAACAGAAGTGGTAGTTGAAGTCATTGTTAAAAAAAAAAGAAAAAAAGAAGGTATTCTCTAGTGGCTTTTGTACCTTTTGATCATTTAGTTCTCAGAAGCATTGATTTAGCATGGGTTGGAGCAAAAATTCAAAAATAATCTAGAAATATACTCAACAAAAATATAAACGCAAATCTTTTGTGTTTGCTCCCATATGAGATGAACTCAAAGATCTGAAACTTCTCCCACATACACGGCATCACCATTTCGCTCAAATATTATTCACAAAGCAATCTTATAGTTAGTGAGCACTTCTCCTTTGCCGAGATAATTCATCCCACATCACAGGTGTGCCATATCAAGATGCTGACTAGACACTATGATTAGTGCACAGAAGTGCCTTAGACTTAGGTGCAGTTTTGTTTAATGGGGGGTCCTGACTTTTCTGACTGGTTTTCTAGTTTTTTTTTTTATCAAAGTGAAGCCTGTGCAATTAGTCACTATATTTTTTCAAGCAAACTTTTAAGTTATTAAAAATGCCATTTTTATATTATAAAATCTTTATACCACTTTCGCAAATGTTATGTCCAATAATGTGTGGAAAACAACTGTGTGTTAAAGGGAATTATATTCATCATAGAATCATTGAAGGATACAAAGTGCCTTAGCATCACGACACTTGTGTTGCTTACAACTTGCATTTTCAACACCGACATTTTCCCCAACTCTTGCTGCTGCAGACAGACACTACACAATATGCTGCAAAGCCTCATTAGCAGCTTATGAATGTTTTAAAGGCTCCCCCTGCTTTTTTTTGTGCGCGAAATTCCATACAGAACGAGAGGAGTTTTGCTATCCGTCCCACAGGCTGGAAAAAGAGAAAGGAAGTGGCTACATAGCTTTCACTCCATCCAATTAGGAAAGAATATATAAATAGCAAGCTCTTACGTGGGACAGCATGGGAGAGCAGGAGAAGGCCAATGGCACAATTTGATTAGACATTATCGTAACAGCTTGGAATTGGAATGTCGCATCCGGAATGCCCCCAAAATGCTAGCATAACTAGAAATAATGATTTTTTTCCCCCCTCCCCACAACTGCGAAGAGAGGCATCAGCACCAACCCTAGTGTTAACCGAAAACTAGCGCTAATGATGCTAGCACACAAAGTAACAACCTGTCAATTCAAAACGTGAATTCCTCATGTAGATCTTGTTATAACCACATTAGCACCACCACTAGCACAAGAGTTAATGACATGGAATTGATGAACTGAATTACTATTCAGTGACGTAAGGTGAGGGTCATGACTAGCGAGTCACTGACTCCTCTGGAGTCGGTTATAGAAATATTACCCCAAAATAGAAGATTAGCACATATTTCAATTTTGACCTAAATTGAACCATTTGTTTTCAAAGCTTTTAATTCTAATTCTGCCAGTTCCAAACTGTTCAACAATGTGATGGCAAGTAAAACTAAATATTTTAATACCTGGTCAAGTTCGTTGTTATTGCTGCTTTTTTTCTTCTTCTGAACTCTCTTTTTTAAAAATTAAAAAGCGTTTGCTGTTACCTTTATATTTAATATGTGAAAGCCCCGATTATAAAATTACCCACGTTTGGTATCATAACGGCATACTGTGATGCTGGGCTGTCACAAACTAATTCTTTTAGAATTGATTATCCCATCGATTACTTCATCAATTACTCGAGTAATTGCCACCTCCCCGCACCCTTTCTAAATAAATAATTGATGATTAAAATAATATACTTTCCACCATCTAAATTTAATTGACATAAAGTGTTTATATATTCAAGTGGACGACGCACTATGTGATGAATTGAGGCATGCTGTCAATTAGAGAGGAGGAAATACAGTAACCTACTTTCATGGTACCCTCAAGGAATATAATTATTAGAAAGTAATGGAGTTGCGATGTTTCCTAGGATATGAGGTGGTCGTTTTTGGGCCGTACGTTTCTACTTACAATGTCTTTTAGCTGGTCAAATTGTTAGATAATATTGCTTTAAAATGCTCTGCTAGAGCTGTTTGCAGCCACTATTTATAATATATTTATGATAATATATACTTGAAGAATCAAATAAATATGGTCCTGTCGCGTGTTTTTTTTAGCATCTAGATTTTTTTCAAAGCCTTATTGTGTTGTATCTTGTACAGGAAAAGGCACACATTTGACACAAAGAGTAATTTGGCTTTCTTGATAAACGAAGAACATGTGATTCTTGGTGGTCTAAAAGCAGTTCAATCGGTACAATGCTCTGCTTCAGCTAAGCTGTGTTAAAGCTTCTACATGTATTATTTGTGTCTTTAGGTAAGAATTACAGAGGCGTAATATGCATAATGTAGCTTTACTGACGGAATAATTGTGTAGGCTATAGGGATGTAACAATATCCAAATATCACAATACAATAAATATCACAATACAATAAATATCATGATACGATCATTTTCACGATATTGTGGGGAGTGTTGGTGATATAAAAAAAAAGCTAACGATACTCTATAAAATGTCATGATATTGTAAACAAAACAAAAAAATAAAGCTCATATTGGGGGAAAAAGGACAATATGATGTTTTTATACATAAAAACAACAGTGACAAAGAAATAGGCTTGGCCTTGTCTTTTCATGCCATGTCATGTTATTGTCGTGCTCATATTGGCTTAGCGGCACAAAATATTATGGTCTAAATAATTCACAATGCTGCGTTCAGCTAAAGCGGTCGAAAGGTAATGTTTTCAACTGAGATGTTATGAAAAATATTAGCTTGTATGACTGATTTATGGGAGTGATAACTGCAGCAATGACAAAACATTCCTAATTCAAATTAAACTGCACTATTGAACTAACTAACTAACAAATGGTATACAATCTTGCCTTTTTACAGATGTGCTTTCTTTTAATATTATGACATGACGACGTCGATATCGTGGCACTTTTAATATTGCGATATCACGATATTGCCGATATCGTTACATTCCTATAGGCTGCCTCTAAGACTGCACATTTGTGAAGCTGGTCAAATGGTTGCGTAATGTTGCTTTAAAATGCTCTGCCTTTGCAGTAGCTTCTGTTGTTTGAGTGTTCAAGAAAGGTTTATGTTGTTATCGCTTTTTCTTTGACTCCCGCTGCGGTGCTTATCGCTATCATGTACACACTCATCCATTCATTGAGTCAGCAGTTCATCTCACAGCTCCAGAGGCAAACAGCCGATATGTCATGCGGTGGTTAGTGATGCTGTCTTTGACAAGTGCTGTTTGAAGACCTGTTTTATCCCTCCTCTTGTCTCATCAACCTACGGCAGCGTTCGTTAATCTCTGAGCGGTGACAGAATCTTCTCGAGAACTGCTGACAGATGGTGTGCGAAGCAAAGCCGCGTGAGGGAAATATGTCGAGAGAGAGCGTGAAGGGGTCCTTAAATAGACAGCCTGTTGAGTCGTTTGGCTCGGACAAAAATGGAAGTTTAAAGTACTCGAGCGACCATGAACCTCACCTCAGTGTTTGTGTTTACCTCAATGCGGGAGTTGTTTGTAATGCAATCGCTCGCTTGCTAGCTCAATTACACTTTGCTTTTGATTCTGATTCTGCTCAGTTCGGGGACAATATATGCTTTGCATTTCTTTACTTACATCAATGGTTTGGTTTTAGTAAATGAAAGGTTAAGAAATGTAAGAAAAACACCCCTGACATAGACCAGTGATTCTTAACCATTAGGTTGGGCCGCGAGCGCCATCTAGTGGGTCGTAAAGTAATTTCAGTTATGTAACTCTGGGCCGCAATGGCCGCAAGCTTTGTACACATGTAGCAGGGCTTTCTTTTTTTTTTTTTTAACAAAATATTTCCTCCACTCCCATGTAGAAAAAACAATCTGTAATATTGCCCGTTAGTATTCCGTTGAATAAGCTGTTCTTGACGCTCGCAAATATCTTCCATCTAATAATGCCAAAAATATGCAGGGAAGTAATGCAGCACGTCGGAATTTCATGTTTTCTTGTATTTCCGGGTTTTGGTAAGCGTTCGGCCTTTGTCATTTTTGTCCATTACGCAATATAGTCCGCTTGCAAAAAGCACAGTGAACCGTACCAAACGAAAAAAACTATCAAATGAAGGACTTTTCTGATCTGAATACACCCATAGACGAATGGACGCTGCAATTAATTCTGTTCTCGCAGAATTACTCACCGTTTCTTTGTTGAATGTTGAACAGCGAGAGGCGCTTCGTGCATTCTTATTTAGTAAAGATGTTTGTGCTTTTTTTCCCCTAAGAAGTTGATTCCGGTTTGTTGGGCATCTTATTGGGTGTTTACACATAAATAAATTTCATTGATTTTATCATGTTATTTGATAATGATTTTATAAACCTTAACTAGATTTAGATTTGGGCCCCAACGTAAAAAAGGTTAAGAACCCCTGACATAGACAAACAAAGCCGCTGCCTGATTATGTCTGTTTGTGCATAAAATTATGATACATTTTGACTCCCCTTTTTCTTATGTGACCAAATTCTAAATTATGCTGCTAGTAAGCAGTATAATTGAGGACCCTAACCCTTAAACATGTTCTTATTCTTGAATTGCGTTACCTGGTCAATAAAACGGGACGGGAAGAGAAACGATTCCCTCCTGAATTTGGTCTGTTCTCCTTCTATCTTTTGTGTGCTCTGCTATGCGGGAGGTCACCCTATTTTAGCAGGCGCTTAAAACGGAACGGATCTAACCCAGATTTACTTGTGAAAGAAAAATGTGTGTGTCTACGGGAAGAAAGTGGGCTGGTCTGTGGAAAGTCAAGTGTGTGTAAGTGTGTCAGTGACGCAGGAGGAGAGAAAGTAGAAGTAGGGGCCCCGTAGGTAAAACAGCGAGAAAACGGTGAGGTAAGGCGTGTACTGCCTTTGAGATCAGCGTCCGAAGCGGGAGGGTCATCACCGGCTTGTTAGAGCAAGTGGTCATGGGGAACTTGGCTGACCGCGCAGTGCCCAAGAAGTGGTTGTCCAGGGAGGGCAACTCTCTCGAGCAACACCTGCTTTCTGACACTGCAGATGTAAGTGGAGCTCATAGAGATAAAAGGATGTTTAGATCGCAGCATGTTTTTGATGTATGTGTCATATGTGTCATGGACTAAAATACCTCTAGTTTTGTCAACAAAATAAAGCAAGCTTTTAAAAAACAATAAGGAACTGAAACTACATTTTACAGTTCTAAAACGAACTAAAGCTAACTATAATTAAAGCCAAAAATGTCCTTTATTTTCGTATGTGAGATTTCGGGGTATTTATTTCGGTATTAGTGTTTGGCTGTACATAAGAAAGAAGGTTGACAGTCATTTGATTATTGTACTTTACTTTAATACTTAGTGACCTTTTCTAATCTTGCACTCCACAAATACACCTTTAAAAAAAGCTAAAACTAATACTAGAACTAATAAAAACTAAACAAAAATGAAGCATTTTTGAAAAATAAAAACCAACAAACCTGCTCTAAAAATGTAGTAGAAGAGTAGTAAAAGTAAATTAATTAAAAAAAACTATACAAAGTAAAACGAAAAATAATGAAAAAAAAATACAATTATAATGAAATATCAACTATTGTAACCTGTGGGTAGTAATAATGTATGTAATGTGTTTATGTTGGAGGCCTCTGCGTGTAAGTAAGAATTCTGTGTATTCGTATTCCCAGAAATCCCCGTTGTTACCATGATTGTATAAGTGGCTCAGCAGAATTGCTAATGGCTGAGGAAATGTCGAATGTTCTGCTTAATCACACAGATGAGTACATTGACTGAATGGAGGCACATGCATTCTATAGTGTCTTCGTTGTTAACAATTTAAGATGAGAGACCAGTTCTGTATCACGAATATCATATTGCTGGTGTCGAGACAAATCCTTGTACCTCCAAAATAATCCCTTTTTAGGAGACCGCAAAAACTGTATGTTTGTTCAACCATAAACATTGTGTTGTCAAAGAAGCAAAGGCATTTTCAACTTTTGAGATTGGTCATTAATTGGTAAAAAAAAATAAAAAATACCACTTGCCCGTGTAGACTGACCAATAGTATAAATTTGTGAAAAAATATTAAATTGACCAAATAGAATAGGAGGGTCTGGCCCAACGCCGGCGATATAAATAGAATGTCATTATACAGCAATGTGACAATTTAGTAGGAAATCATAATTATGCACTTTGTGAAAGATTTGCCCCAATGCAAGTGGACGGTAATAGCAAAATGTTCAAATTCTTCAACCAAAATAAATAAATAATACCGGCTACTCGGCACAAGGTTTTGAGACAATCCCTTGTGAATGAAAACATACTGCATGGTGTAGCACTATATACAGTAAGTGCATTCTATGACCTTATATAAGTCATCAAGACCATATACAATTTTTCATTTTGGGACTGTGACGGGTTTTTTGTTTTCTTAATAACCCAGTTGAGTTGACTCAGGGTTCGCTTGGTTAAACGGTCAATATTACTTTAGCAATAATTTTGAACAATGTAAAAAAGATCTCTGGCATAAAAAATGATACATTCCTTCTTGTGCAATAAAAGTGTCACTGGAATAATCATGTGAACTGAATGAATGGTTATGATAATGAATATCATAGAAAAATAATGCCATTGATCAGAGGCAGAAACTGAAATAGCAGAATCCCAGCGGGGTCAATCATGTGCTAATCATCACCGATGACGTCTATAGGAAGGGCCCAGGGCCAAACATTCCAGTCTACATGCTCCTTTGCTTCTTTTTTAGGCCAACCACAGAAAGGCCGTGAAGTGGAAAGGCGGACAAACAAACTCGAAATAGATGAAAGAGTGTGGGAAAGACATTGAGGCAAATTACATTCTGTGCTCTGCTTTGGAAATTGTTTGGGGAAAATGCTTTGTTTTGCTCCATCAGCTGCTCAGTGAAGTTATCAGGGATTTTCTGTGTATTTGTCCGCATATTTTCTCCATTAGTAGCAGAGCTGCCAACTGTTACGGATTGCCCGTATTTTGTTACTGACTTAAGTCACTGAACGTCAGCTCCGGATAGTTAAAAAAAAATACAGTGGCTAACATTAGCACCGACACAGCGGCATATACTGTCGGGCCAAGTTGCTGAACTACACAGTTCATATGCATGCTATTGTTGTGCGCTGCCCCAGCTCCCTGCGAGCTACGGCTAGCTAGCTGATGTGGCTAAACAGGATACAGAGCCGCAAGTTCACTTTGCGTCTGGTGTCAACACAAGTTACTAATCATCGCCTCCATGACAGTGAATAAGCTACAATTGTGATTTGTATCGTTATCACAAAACAAGGATGGGAAGAAAATAGGAGAAGCCATGCTAATTGCTAAGATATGACAGACGTAGACGTAAAGCATCAAAATAAGTGATTAGGTAACTTGCCACGTAGATCTGGCTGGAACCGCGTAATAGTGGATTGTAACCAACTTTGAACAGCTGAAATCTCTGATCCAATAGCTTTCAAAATCAATTTCTAGCTCGAGCTTCAACATAAAACAAAAGCACATGATGGATGCTTCAAGCCCATTTGAAAACTGATTGGTAGAGATGACAATAACAATTACTTTTGTCTTTTGATCTCTCCCCCCCTCATCCATCTTGTGTTCATCGATAGGGCCCTGGCTTTGAAAATTTAGAGATGATGGGTTGAAAGTTGTAAAACATCAAGAAACGTGCCGAGAGATCTGACTTTTTGCTACATTAAATATCGTTCACCTCAGATAGTTTTCAATGCTATGTGGAATACAATCCAAAATCAATCAGTATCTTGATTTCACAATACAGAAAATGATATTTAAGTGAATGAGCCTGACAAAAGAGCAAGACATCTGGCGACACTAGTGAGGGCTTCCAGAGGCCACTAGCTGCTTTAGCGTCATTAGCTCTTGTTAACATGACACTTGAGTGGAAGCCTCTTAAACCGTTGAGTGGCACGGTTCCAAGACACATTAAATACCCTGCTGTGTCCCTCTGCAAGTACCCAAAGATGTATTCCATTTTGTTTATACGCTTTGGTACACCAAATGGTCTTTTCTGTGCGACTGTGAGGCAATGGCCTGGTGGTGTGCTGTAACTAACCCGATTGTGATGGAGCGACAAGTCATCATGCTGTGACTAATGAGCAATGACGCCTCTTCGTGTGACCATGTGTTGTTTTTTCACCAAGCTTTTGCAGTTTTTTTTTTTTAATCCTTTGAAGCCTTGTATAGTAAGAAAGCAACCATGCAGCGTATGCCTATTACAGCCTTGCTTTGTTGCCCTTACAGCTAGTGTCCAACCTTTGCTTGTGTTTGTTTTGCTCTCCGTCCTCTCGTCTATCTGTCGCTCCCCTCTAATGCATCGTTCTGTTCAACGAACATTTTCAATAAATATCTATCATAATACAAATACACTAATTTCTGGATATATACGCCGCTACTTTTTTCACTTGCATTCGACACTGTGGCTAATACAAAGGTGTGGCTTATTCATCAGATCACAATGGTGGCGCACTATAAAAGAGGTGCAAGAGCGTCAGGCAGAGCAAAACAAAACAGAACGAGAGCGAGACAATTTGCTCCCTCATTATGGAAAAGAAAGTAGCGGGAACATGGTGTGTTAACATTAAGTCGGTGCGGCTTATTTGTGTAACAAACTTGAGTATTCCCTAAATTGAGCTAGCGCGGCTTATAGACAGGTGCGCCTTATAGTCCAGAAATTACTGTAACCACAATGGCAGTATACGAAATGCCACTGATGCAAAAAAAAAAAACAAAAACACAAATCTGTTCAGGCATAAAATGTATACAGATCTCCGTTTTGCATGAATTACGGTTGGGTTGGCATGAACGCTCCATACAGAAACGAGATGTGCGAAATCCAGTAAACACACGCTTTGCAGCCTTTATACTCAGTGGCTTGCCTCCGTTGTGGTCAGACTATAGGAGGCAGTGAAGAGCATCTACAGCGCATGAACAAAACTTCACCACATTCGAAGTAGAAAGCAATTTTATATATACAGTATAACATGGTGATTTTGCACTTTAAATAAACTGATTGATTGGTTAATTGATTGATTGATTGATTGATTGATTGAATTCCAAGGTTTACTGTGTTTAACCCTATCAAGCCAAAGTATCATATTAAAAACAAGACATTTTGAGCCCTCTATTTCACGAGTAAAATATTTTTTTCCCATTAAAACCCTGACTTATATTATTTGACAAATTTAATTTTTTTCAAAAGGACTAATAAATCTATTTACAACAAATCCGAATGTTCTCTTTTTTTCATATAATGTCATGGTTCAGGCTTTATAGGCTTAAAACAAGCAGACAAAGCTTACAGCATGACTTAACACACCTTAGCATCTTCTCATAACAGGCTGCAACCACTGAGATTTACAAGTTTCTGGCTTCTGGTATACCACCAAGACCAAAACTGGTGTCAATCACATCTTCTGGCTGTTTTTAAGAAAGCATACAAGAGCATTTACCAGCAGGGGAGATTGTTATTGTATATAGGACAGCCACGGCCAGTGCACTCCTTCAATGTTACGTTTGGCCTCTCTGCTGCCTGCTTGACCGAATTTCTTCTTCAATTTTGGAGAGTCTGTTTGCCTTACAAAACATAACCTTATTGAGGCTGCTACTTCTTTTGGTTTGAGTGTTACAAAAAAAACAGAAAGCACATCAATAATTCATTTGACCCGTTGTTGAAGAAGGTAAACAAAGACATATACTGACAGGGGAGATGGTTGTCGCCTTTTGGAGAACCTGACCGGTACTTGCCAGAAATCTTTGAAGTTCTTTTAATGTTACTGCTAGTCTCTTTGGAGCCTCTAAACCAGTTTTCTTCTCCCCCCCCCCCCTAAAATAACATACTAAATAAATCACATGCTGACAATTTAATCTAAAGATATTCAAAAAGTCTTGAAACCAAGCACATTTCGGCCAACTGAAAATCAGGCTGAAAACCGTTTTGACTTGCAGTCTATCTATCAGCTTCTGCCTACAGCTGAGCATGTTTACCACCGAGACTGAAATTGGTATCGATCGACTCCTCTGGCTGTTGTCGAGAAAAGCAAACAAGGGCATTTAACGGGGGTTCCTTGAAGGCATACATCTGACGTGAAGATCAAACACCGTCCAGCTGGCATATTTGTGACTTGAATTTGTACAGGACAGTGAAAGTATGCAAATCAGTGCTGACGCATGGTAGGTGAGCGGCAGTGACATGCTGAAAACTCATCCGCCAGATGGCTCGGGAGGAGGCCCTCAACCAGGGAGCACTTTCATAAATCTGATTATGCTGCCTTTATTTTTAGCCCCTCTATGGCAGTTACCAGCGGCCATTCATTGGATTTTGCCCCATTAGCTTCTCATGCGGACTGGTGGCGGGGTCACAAACAAGGAGCTGGACGCTGGACTACAGCCACCATTTTAGCCTGAAGTTAACCCGTGAGATGAATCTGCTGCTATAACTAACAATGTAAAAACACACATCTACTGTATCTTGGAAATAACTGCTAGAAACTGTTTGGATAGGCGCATTCACATTCAGAACAAAACCCCCGAAGGTCACTGGGTTACCATTGCATCTGTTACATTAATCACAGGCCAATCAGAGTAACACGTAAAAGGAAACTATTAAAGCATCTGGTGTCTTTTTGAAACCGTCTGTTCTGATGAAACTGCCAAGCCAAAGTGATCCTTGTGGCTTACTTACAGATTTTGACAGTATAGTGATTTAGCATAGATTTACCTTTGGCGGGGTTATAAAAACAGGTTTTCCAGGAGTGTGTCAAATGCTTTTCCCAAAGTTTTTAAACCAAATACCACCTTCACCACCCAAACAGAGAGAGTGCACACTCTACAAATAAACAAATGAAAAACAAAGCCCATCAAGTGTGTTGATTTTATTGACGAAACCTGCTCCGCCTGCATTTATTTTGGCTGTCGTCAAGAAAGCAAACAACGGCATTTTTACCGACAAGCGAGACTGTTGTCTCATGTAGGACCTATTAGTTAGAAATCTTTCCATTTAATACAGTGTTTGTTTTTCTTTTTAAAGACTGGGGGATATTCAGAAAAACAGGAGGAAAAATTACAGGGAAAAAAAGAAAAACATGCTCTGCTCTCTTTTCTGGAGTAATTATTATTTATTTATTTTACCTCTAAACCCCAGGTGACTTGTAGACTCGCAAATGGCGGACACTTTCCCTCATACCTCTGTCAGTAAGGTGGGGGCTTTAGGACCCAGATGCGGGAAGGCAGGGCAAGGAGGCAGAGGTGCAGTCCAAAAAGACGTTTTAATATCTAATCAAAAAAACCTAACTTCAAAATACAAAATAAACTGAACTAACAAAACATGAACCTAAACATGACAAAACAACTAAGGCGAGACTAACAACATGACATGGATCCTGATCAGGCGAAGAGGTCAGCGTGACGTGGCGAAAGACTTACGACAGTTGCAACAGCAAAAATGAACCGACACAGACAGGGGGGAGACAACCGACTAAATACACCAACACTAATGACATAACAAGACACACCTGGCTGAGGGCACTGATTGGATGACACATGAGGGTAATGGGGAAAGGTGGACACAATCAGGGTTGATACAGACACCATACAAGGAAGGGCAAGTGACCTGAAACGAGAGGAGTCAGACTTTTCACAATAAAACAGGAAATGACACGACAAGGGGAACACACAAGGAAAACAGAGGCTAAACATGACAGGGACTAAACAAGACTGAAAATAAACATGACAACCTCCAACGTACCTTCAACTATATAACTTACTGGCTGAGTTACGGTAAATATACGAACATGTCACTCGATCTGCTTGATTTTACTAAGGTAACAGTTAAGTTTCTACGGATGCGTATTGTATGCGGGGAAAGTGTCCGGCATTAGCAAGTCTGCAACAAGTCACTTGGAGTTCAGAGGTTAAAAAAAATAAAATAAAATAAATGTTACTCCGAAAAACAAAAACTGATGCTGATGCTGGGGGGGGGTTATTTTTTCTCAGTTTTTCTGAATATTTTTTTTCCTGTTTTTCTGAATATTTTTTCCTCCTGCTTTCCTGAATAATTTCCCCCCTGTTTTTCAGATTTTTTTTTTTTATGACAGAAAAAGGTATGCAGTAAAACCAGTCTCCATACGACTAAATCATAAGTGTTTGAGTTAAAAAACAAACAAACTACAAACTACTGTATGTAGCATCCAAGAAGTACTGTGCAGTAGCTACATTATATGTGCATGCATGTGTGATCAACATTTATCAGCCCCTTTTGTGCTGTGACAGTCTTAAACTGGCTGGCTCTAAGTGATGGATTTCATAGAACATTAACACTGATCCCTGTCTGCTTTGCCGACATCGCTAATTCATCATCTCGCTGTGATGTCACGAATGCTTTGCTTTCTGTTGTCTGTTTTAACACGTTTGCCCTCCACACAAAAAAAAATCCTTTTGTTCTCATACAGTCACATTCTTCATGTGTGTTTTGCCTACTGCTTGTTCCACTTAGCGAATATCCTCACAGATGAGACATTGAGGGTGATTGAAAAGGACAGGGAGCAACCAGGCAGGATGTGATGAATCCCATGTTGTCGGGGAACATGAAAATAAGCAACGGCATCGTGATTCTCTACTAAGCGGGGCAGTGAGCGTGGAGACATAACTGAAGTTGATCTCAAGGGGGCTTGCGCAAATTGGAACAACAAAAATCGATGCTATTTATATCCCGACTTATGTCCAAAAGGGTCAGGACTCAAATGTTTTTGCTAGAAGCGGGACACCAAGATGTCCAGATAAAAAGGCTTTTTAACAGTCTGCATGTTCTTATGTTTGACATTGTTCCCATTAAGCCTGGAAGCCGTTTCCAATGTGATGCAAAGTGAAGCTAACTGGCACTTTTTGTGGTGTGGTAGAAGCAAATGGAGCCATGACATCATTAGAAGTTTCATAAAAAGACAATATATGATTCATGATGCCAACCACAGGAGAATTTAAACCCTCGTGGATGAAAAGCTCTCAGACCACCAGTTCCACCGTCTTGACCGCTGATTGTCAAATACGTACTTTCATGCATTTTCCCAGCAGGGCTTTATTGATTTGTTGGTCCACATATCAAATTCTGTCTCAAGTGCGCCCCGGCCATGATCTAATTTCACTAATGCTTGCACATTTTGCCCGGCCAGAGCTTCTATCCAGGCTGCTGTGTCATAAAAACTGAGCCCAAATGGACAAAGAATGGGACATTTTCCAACCCCCCACAATCGTGGTGGACGTTCCACACTGCATATTGTGCCAGAATTCTAAAGTAACTACTTCAGGAAAGAATCCATAGAATTTTGGCAACGATTTCAGAATTTATAGCCGTTCGTCTGCATGCATTGAGGTCATTTGGATCAGTGACTTGCCATAGCCAGCAGATGTGGCTGCGGTGAATAAAGCTTTACAACTTACCCAATGAGATGAAACTAAACTTTTATATTCCCAGAAAATAAAAAAACAAAATTCAGACCAAAATCTTATTTTCAAGAGTGATTTGGCTAAGAAGAAAACAAAACATTCAGCATTAACTTTAATGACCAAAAAAGAAGAAGCTGTGATTAAAAAAAATAAATCACAATTATACAAATGTATAAAAAGATGTTAACCATGTTTCCTTGCTCCAACACACATATCAAATGACAAACTCACCAGCAAGCTCTGCGGAGGCCTCATAATAATCCTTATTATTTGATTTAGGTGTGTTGGAGGAGAGAGACAAGGAAAACAGGCTGGATAAGGGCTCTCGAGGACTGGAATTGAAGTCATATCTTGACAAAAAAAAAACTAAAGGAATAAATTTGGGATGCATGATAATATCGGTGGCCGATAATTATCATCAGTTATCGGCCAATTTGACGTCAAACAGATACACCAGATAATAAAGAAATCCGCCGATAATAATAGACATGCCACGTTGGTCCATCTTCTGTGGCAGTCGCCAGTGTGGGCCTTCTTTACTGCGTCTCCCCAAAATTACCGGTTGTCTTTGAAGCAGAAATATCAATAAACTTCATGGTGTTGTACCCAATGTTTAAATGTATTTGTACATGTTAGACTTATAGGACTCGAAAGTATTTTTGTATTCAAGTAAATTTTTTCAAATAATTATCGGCTGACTTCGGTTATCGACATTGACACTTTCTAAATGTTTGGTTTATCAGTACCGGTTGAAAATAGCATTATCGGGCAACCCTAAAACAAATCCTTAAGATGCATGGAGATGGAGAATACAAGAACACAACACCTTGAATTTGAAATGAAATATGTCATGTAATATTTTATTTTTTAATAAAGAAGGGTTCGGTGAATGCTCATAGGACACTGGTGGGGTTCAGTACCCTAACTCTACCAGTCCCAAACCTAACCCTACTAAATGTATCACACTAATCCTACTAACACTAACCCCCAAACCTAACCTAACCCGTTCAGTTCCATCTAAACCTACTAAATCTACTAACCTTATTAACCCTAACACTAATCTATTTTATATAGAGCCACCTTTCACGTGTTTGTTTGAATTCAGTCAGATTTGACTTCATACCCAAATTTAATGAACACATTTTTTATTTCAAAACCACATGCCGTCTTAATCCTCCGCCCGTCTTGTTGCTCACCTCTCTCCTCTCTCTCTCTCGTTCTCTCTCTCTCTCTTTGTCTCTCCACCCTCAGAAGTGCGACTGCCTGCTCAGCCTGGAAGCGTACTCGTCCGAGCAGAAGCATCGCGTGTGCCAGTGCCTCAAGGACAACATCGACAAGCAGCTCCAGCTTCAGCGGAGGGAGCCCGCCGTTCAACATTTTGACCAGGTACGGACACTCGTGGGCACGTCCATTGAGTGTTCTCACCACTCATTTCCGGCCTAAAACAGGATGCGGTCAAAACATCACCATGTGTGTGCGCATAGATTTGCATGCACATTCTCATTCACATGTTATCTCAGTGAGCAATGTGTTCTTCTTCTTTCAAATCTACTTGCTTCCTGCCATTTTTTTCCATATTTGGTGCTGACCCGGGCTGTGGTCATGATGTTTACTCTCTAGGTCCAAGGTCTTCAATAGGTGGACTGCAGCCCTGAACTGATCCCAGACACCTTTCTGTACAGACCCACATCTATTATTAGATTGGACATTGCAGTCTAGTAGTTAATATATGCATGCAGAAAATATACCAACCAATCAAAAGCATTGTCATTCCTCAGCAAATCATATGCAAAGCAGCTTTGCGAGTGGAGCGATCGGGTGTGTGTGAGGCAGGTACAGTTGGTGGTGAGGAGAAAAGTCCATTTTAGAAATTAATGTTGTTTTAAAAGAAAATAATGAAGAAGAAAAAGTTGGGAAACATTGGGACAGTATTTGCTATCTGCTAGCTATTTTAACTCCATTGAATGATTATAGGTTCAATTTTCCACAGATTATTAATTTGTCCGTCCTTGTTTCTGAAATTAGCTTAAAAGAGCAAAGCTACACACACACACAGGTTTATATTACTATCTTAGTGGGGACATTCCATTGACATAATACATTTCCTAGCCCCTTACCCTAACTTTAACCATCACAACTGATTACATAACCCAACCCCTTACCCTAACCCCAACCAAAATCCAATTCAAACCTAAACTCTAAAAGCGAGTCTTCAGCCTCAAAAAGAGGTATTGTAAGTCGGTCCCCACTGATAGTTAAACCCGGAATATGGACCCCCTAATGTAGCAAAATCACATTTGTTCCTAGCAACAAAATGTGGACATCTTAACCATTGGCAATGGTTTTAAGTGGAACATCCCATCCAAAACATGGACTTGAGTTGGATGCTTTTTTGTTGTTTTTTTTACATACAAATCACAGTACATAAACAAATATCACATAATCAATGGAATCTATTTCATGTTTTTTTGTAAACACTGGCCTTTAAACAGTTAAAATATCCAAAAATATAACTTGGGCACCCCCAAGTGCGAGGGCCCTCTTTCTTCTGACCAATGACAATTAGTCACTTTTTTGAGGGCCTAAACTTGCTTGAAAGCGCATGCACAGTATCCACCTGAAAATGTAAATGTACAATATGTATTTTAGGGGCTCCAAACATGACCCCTGAGAACTCCCTCTGTGGCGCCCTGTAGAAACTTCGGTAGCCATCATAACATTATGCATGAAAAAGTATCATATGAGAAAAAAAAGTAGTATAAAACTATTAGGTACTGAATTACAGTGCACATGCTATGCCTTGACTTTGAAAGAACTGTCCAAAACAGGACCGCTATAACTTTTAATGAAGGATTTTTGCTCTCGGTGGATGAAAAGCTACTTGTCATTTAATTCCTCCTTTGTACTACAAAGTACCTGTATTGTGCTTTGAGCTTCCAGCTTTCCTTTAAGTCCCATTAAAAATGATCTTTGGCTAAATTAGCTAAAACTGCAATAGCTGATGGCGTCTTGCTCTGTACAAACAAGCTGTGACCTCTTCAAGGCAAGACGAGGCAATTTTGGTTTTATAGAAGATTTCATACACAAGGCAACTCAATGCGCTTCAGGCGTATTGTGTGTGCACAATCTGTTCCATTGTCTCAAAATTTAGTTTGGTTTGGCTTACTTGGTAAAATGCAGTACAATTTTGCTCAGTGATAATCTATTTGATTCCCAGTGTTTAACGCCTCCTTTCAGCACAAATTATTTTCATCAGCAGATACAATGGGGGCACTTAGCACAGAGGTGGTTATCATTGAACATGACTCATTTCACATTATTATCACATGAAAGAGAGGACCGTGTACTACTGGTCCGCTTCATCCCTAAACACTGTCATCTTATTCCTATGAGGTGCAAATAGCTTTGAACTCCTAGAATTTCACTGGGGAACACAATGTTTGTTGAGTTAGCTCTCACAGCAAGTTTTGGAGTGATCCCTGTTTTCTTACAACATATGAAATAATTAAATAATTAACTCTTTGACTGCCAGACGTTTTCAGAAATGGGTTGTCCCCAGTGCCAGCCGATTTTAAGCATTTTGACTGATCTTTCAAGGTCCATAGAAAATTATGTGTTTGGACTATGGAAACACACATACTACCAAATGAAAGATTGGACTCTCATCTTTCATCAGAAAAAAAAGTTTGTTTCTACCTTATTCCGTTTTTGAGTAATCAACAATAGAAAATGGTTAGTTTCACCTCTGTTTTGAAACAAACGTCTTTTAACGTCTTTGGCACTCCTCCGTAGGATTTTACTAAACGTTATTTAACGTTTTTGGCAGTCAAAGAGTTAAAATTAACATTATTATTTTTTAAATGCATACATTATTATTATTATTATTATTATTATTATTTATTTATTTATTTATTTTTCCATAACCAGTGGACTTTAATTAATATTGGGGGTGACATTAGTCATTGTCATAGTCATAGTCATAGTAGTAGTAGTAATAATAGTTGAAGTACAAGTCATAGTAATTGTAGTGTTCATGCCCCCCCCCCCCCCAAGAATAAGCTAATTTAGGTGCAACGAGCTGCAAACCACAAACGTAAACAGCGTGCAAAGTGCGTGCTTGGCAGCCGGGTAAACATGTTAAGCTGGGTAAATCGATCACATATCGACAGGTGGCCTATTGCTGCGTTTTCCATCTTTGATTGAGTTTCACATCTCACAGCACGTCAAAAAATGTATAAATACTGAAATATCGATTATCTCCTCTCAATGTGCTCGTCCGGTCCAGTTTCTGAATCGCTTATCACATTGACTTCAACAGTGTGAAATGGAATCTGGGCCTGTTTAATTCAACACAAAGCTGACATACTTGCAAGAAGGCATGGCTGAACAAAGATATTTGTAATTAATGAGCAATAATTTTCTGACACATCACGTGAAATTAGATAATTTCATTGATAATGTCTCATAGCAAATGTGGAATCACTGGCCTATTGATACAATATTGACGCATGTATTCAGGAGACAATGTCCATTGACTTGACTGCTTATTCAATTTTGATTAGCGTCACCTGAGTTTCCTACAGGGCCAAATACGCATCCATTTGGATGCAGTAGCTCATACGGTAGACGACGTGCATCCTTCTTCACACACTTTAGCCATCTGCTATTCTGCTCCCCCATATTGGAAGCGTTTCACTCCTTTTAACTTTGTTTGTATCACACGTTGTTGGCCGAGCTCGTCGGTGTGAAAATAACATTCACGAAACGAAGCTTTCAGGAAAAAAGACCATCAGCGTCTGCAAGTACTGATACAAGCCACTATATGTGAATACTTAAAATAAATAAATTAATCATTTGAAGCCTCCTGTTATGCTGTGGCTTGCAATTTGTAATGGAGTGTTACTATAATACTAAATTGTGTTATCAATTAGAGGTTGTTTTTTTTTGTGAAGGTGTGCCTGCAAGCGAACAACAAATATTCAACAGCTTGTTAGTCATGGCTTCGGTGTGTGGTTGTTTTTCCTCGGGCAGGGCGAATACAGATTTGCCCAGAAATTATTATTTTTTTCATTGATAATATTTATAACTATAGCCTGGAGTTGTACCCCAAATCCGTGTTCGCATATTTGTTTACTATTTAACCAACAACCCATTCGAATGGGTTACTTGATTGTTCTTTTGCCGGAAAACACGTCATAGTTCAAAAATTGGAAAATCCAATTTGATCATAATGGTAAATGGTGAAGTACAGAGTGTAGTTTTACACAGCTGTATCTACAATTGTTGTCCAAAGCGCTTTACCAACCCTCACTCATATAGGCCTGCTTTTTTTTAAAACAGTGTACCGCCTTCAGGATCCCTCCCCATATAGATCCTCAATAGCAGAACTTTATTTGTGTCGTGTCTGTTGTACTACTTGCTAGCTAGCACTAAGCTAACCTAGGACAATTCATCTCTCCGATCCAGAGTCCAAACTTACTTTCGCCTTCAGGAGACCAATGGCAGAACTCAGGTCATTTTTTTCCTCTTTTTGGTAACGTTTTCAATCCATTCGTGTCGTGTCTGTTGTGCTACTAGCTAGCTAGCACTAAGCTAACCTAGGACGATTCATGATTCAGATGGGCTTTGTCGACTGATTGCTTAACAGTTCTCATCACCCGATTGTTTAATGTGTGAATCCTAACCATAAGTAAGACGTTTTGTTGAATATTCCCATTAAAAAAAAATGTAAAAATCGATTTGGCCGCATATCGAATCAATTCGAGAATTGCGCGCTGCAATATCGCGATATATTGCCGTATCGATTTTTTTCAAACACCCCTATTTTTACACTTGTATGACAGTACATTATGTTGAAATGAAGTTGTGTACCATAAACTATTAAAGAGACATTGCCACCTTTAGGCACACTATTAGCTATTGAGTCCTAAATTTTAATTGACCACTTTGCCCAGTAGGAAAAAAAATGACATATTGAGGGAATATATGTCCAAAAAAATCACACTTTGATCATTCCTGACATATTCTAAACAGAATACTCATAATACAAAGTGGATAAAATATATATATATTTTTTTATTGCTACATCAAATATGACCCTCTGATGACTTAATAGAAACTGAAATGCCCCCCAATCGCCTCACATGTCTTAGATATTCTTATGAGCAACCCACATTAACTCGTGATTTATTACATCTGGTTTATAGTCATAGTCATATGCCTGCTATCGTAAACCGTCATTCACTTTCACTATTCGCTTCTCCTTTTTCCCTGAAACATCTTATTCAATCTAAATATGTGCTGTCTCGAGGGCGCGGAACTGTTTGCTTAATCATATTGAACATCTCGACAAATGAGTTCACTTTTGATTGCTTTTGTGCGTACTACCTCAGAGGCAAATAGTTTGATGTTCAGTCAACTTCAGCGCTGCATAATTACATGCTAAATCGGGGGGAGATGGGCTCGGTTTCCGCTGCATTGGGTCATCCGGTGTGTGTTTTTCTTGCAAAATTCCACCTATGTAACCCTTATTTTGGAGACTGTATTGTGGTGTATTAGTCATCTACAAATATGTATTCATACTCTTATTGGCATTTAGGAAGGACTGGCTAGACAAACAGTATACAAACTATGCCATTAGCGGCCCATTGTACAATCAGCAGCCCATGCCAGAGCTTTTCTATGATTGCTATACACAACTAAAATATAACCAAAATTCCCCTTTCATAACATCCTGATTAATAAAGCTACCAAATAGGGTGGATTGTAGTTGTTTGCGCTATTTTAAAATTTTCTTCAGTACACGTTGCTCCTTTTTGGTTGTGAATGTAGAAATGTGATTCTGCTGTTGCTCAGAACAGCGTGCATGTCCTCTATTTGGCTCTGCACTGCTATTCATTAGATAAAAACATCAATAATAATTAAAGCTCCAGAAACATCTGTTCTGCCCAATAAATACGTAATTTACATGCCTCTTACTGTCTTTTGCCTCCCTGCTGCAGACTCGCGTTCCTGCTCATTGTCTCTAATTAGACATGGGTGAATTGCATTTGGCTTTCTCCGCAAGCTATTTTTGAGGATGCAAGGTTTAGATTGACTTTTTTTTTACTGAGAAGCCGTTGCTGCCTAAAAAGAAAATGCTTGGATATTAATACTTTAATGCACATTTCTTTGTAGCTACAATAAGTCCCCGCATGAATGAGTGCATGATGAGATGCGGTGACAAGATGTTCTATCTCGCTAGTAATGACTAAGTCTAGATTTATGAAATCATAATTGACTAGTGGTAAACCATGCAAGAAAGATTTTTGTGAGTATACACTCACAGAAAAAGTGCAAGCCTAATTTTTTTTACATAACAAATTCCCATGTACTTTTTATTTAATTTAATTTTTTTAGATAATTTTAACACAAACCCTCCAAAAACTTGATACATATTCATCAGTTTAATAAAGCCTATTCATTTGAAATGCACAATTCCCCAGTTTATGTATTTAATATTAATAAAGTATAATAACTTTTTTTTTCTTTTTCGGTTTTGGGATGTCTGCATTCACTTTCATCCCAAAACCATAACAATTTTAAAATGGGGAAAAAAATTTATGGACATAAGCGTTTTTCACATAGAAGTATATTTATCGTGTGTAGGTAATATGAAAAAAATATATATACTTTATGAATTTAAATAAATACTCTCATTATTATTAATTTGGAGTAATTATACTGTATTAATACTAAATACATAAACCTGAGGATTATGCATTTCAAATAAATAGGCTTTATAATGAATATGTATCATATAAGTTTTATTTGGTAGATTTGTGTTAAAATTATCTATAAAAAAAAAGGAAATGGGAATTTGTCATGGAAAAAATTTACATAAATCTTAAGTTAGGCTTGAAATATTTCTGAGTGTAGTTTTACTTAATTAAGATTATTTTACAGTGCTTATCTTGTTTTTCCTTTTTCAAAAATGCTACTTCAAAAAAAAAAATGATTTGCTATGGGTAAAAATAGTTTTGAAATTCACCAAAAATGGTCAACCATTGTCCCAAAACATTTTGAGTTTGACTTAATAATCTTATACATGACCAGTACAAAAAAAGACCAAAAAAAACAAATACAACATTTGACCACTGAATCAGCATTGCAGAACTTTTCATTTTCTCATTTTGCATTCAATCCATCAGAGTTGTTTATAATCTGGCATGGCCGCTTTTGTTTTATGGCGCTCATTAAGAAGACAAATATCCAGGAAAGCAGTCCACTGGGTTTATTATAACTCTTCTCTCAACTCCACATTAATGTTTATGCAGTGCGAATACAGGATTAGATGAAAACTGCACAATTACTAGAAAACAGATGCACACATTTCAGATGAAATATTACGAAAAACAGTATACCAGTACAAAAATATAAACATAAACTACACACATATTAAAAGAAATAACATTTTAGACAAATATATGATGAACACTGTACGGTAAAAAATAATTACAAATTAACAAAATTAATCAAATATTAGCAAAATCTAACAACATTGGGACAAAAGTTCAAATATATTAAATAAAAAATACAAAATATATTAGATGAAAAATGTTTAATTTTGGGGAAAAAACACAAATATTGGCGGGAAAAAAGTATACTGTCAAAACCGAAACAAAAAAGATTACTGTAAGATAACTCAAACTCAAAACACTTTTACCACAAATCATCACCAATCATCAAATTGTGCTTGCAATTCAAAGGAAAACATCGTCCAAATAACGCTTCAGATCTTAAAAAACTCGTAAGTTGGGTCACTCATATCTCTAATCATAAATAATAATGAAATGACACATATAAAGTAAAAATTTCACAGATTTAAAGATAGTCATATACAGAGGATAATACAAACGTAGGCAAAACAAAATATTAGACAAAAAATATTACAAGGAAAGAAAAACAACAGAAATACAATAACAATAAAGTATTACTATCGCCTGGGCTGTCCTTCGCCATGTTTCATCGTTAATAATTTGTCTTCTTCAATGTCTAAGTTGTGCCTTCTTCCTCTTCTTCTACTATCGATAAGCTAAATAATCAAAACGCATCTGAAATTTGTTCGAGGTTTATCTGTAGACTTCTTTATTGACATGAGAGAGGATTGTAGCTTGTAGGTGAGAGCAAACTAAATGCTAAGCTAGCAAAAACATGCCAACGGTTACGTAAACTGAAATCTTATTTGGTAATTGACAAAATTGTCCGTATCTCTCAATGTTTTGTCTCTCGTTCACCTCCTACTGCTCCGAGTGCATGCAGTATCTCCTCAGACATCTTCTCCCTGCTCATTTGGCCCACTTAATCTCTCGTCCTGTTTAGCTTTTCCTAAATATGCTCACTCACACACAGAAAGCCCGTCACAGCGATGTTACGTTACCCAGCAGCCTGCAGTGTATTAATTCCCCCGACCGTCTTTAAACATTAATGGCCTCCCTTCGGTGGGCTGGCGTTTAGCTTTATTTTAGCTCGACTTTAACTATTCATAAGTGTGTTGTGTAACAGAGCGGAGCGGGTTCGGACGGGAGCCACGCGGGCTTGACCCACAGAGGGCGTCGGCGAGCACGAGATCCGGCCACTTTCAATTGTAATTACATGCATTCTTCACCCTGGAAAAACATGAAGTCGTGCCAAGCATGCTGTTCAGCTGGAATAATTGAATTTGCGCTAGTTCAGTGGAACGGAACATTTACATATAAATATGTTGCATAAGAATGTCAGCATTTCATGCGAGACTTCAGCAAATCTCGTGAGACTTCAGCTTCTTAGTTGATATTTTTGTGACAGGAGGGTGTAGATGAAAAGAGTGATGTAACCGTAGAACCATATGATGCTGTAGAAAAGCGTCACGCGCACTACTCTGAAAATATTTGTGTCTAATATAAATAACGAATCAAATGAATTGATTTTTCAATTTGATTTCACAAAGCAGATGCTAAGGTAATTAGCATGCATCATACGACCGCGGCCCCACATAGAGGCAATGTTTTTAAAGTGACTCATTTACATGAAGCATTGCGCAACATCCCCGGCCTCGTTTCCAATCTGTTTGCCTTACTAAATACGGAAGACAACATGTCAGTTGCTGTCGTCCACATTTCAGCTCCACAAGAACTTGACTTCCAACTTGAGAAAACACATTGCGGTTTTCTTGCGCTATTTCTATAATGTAAACAAAGAACGTTTTTTTTGTTTGTTTCCTTTCTTGTGGCTGATTTGCCTTAATTAATGTATTTTGAAATAAAGATTTCATTTATTGTTGCTTAGTTCAAATGATTTTGTAGGGCAATACCGTTTAAGTTGCACAAATCTATTTTAAATTTTTGAATCAGAAATTAATCACCAGTTCTTGAGTAGTTTTTTCTTTATGTACCTATTAACTCTTAGTAAGTAATTGGAGGTCTATTCTTTATATTTGTCTTAATTATCTGTTTGTTTGTTGTTGTTTTGTTTTTTTTGGGGGGGGGGGGGGGTATGTATCATAAGTACTAGTGGTATCAGTATTTGGTATCGGTGACTACTCAAGAGCGTAGAGCTCGTTCTGGTATTTATCTGAAACAAAGTGGTATCGAACATCCCTCAGTTGTAAAATTTTTTTGAGCATGTTAACAGATTTGAACTTACATTCTTAAATTGGACAACATTTTAGAAAGCTTGACTCACTTCCACCTTAAACCTGCCAGGCTTCTGTCAAGCATCATCACAGGAAGAGGTAATTTTACTTGACTTATTTGTATACTTGTGTGACATTTAGAAGCTTCAAATGCTACTTAAAATATCTTTAGAGTTGACAGTGGTGCTATGGTGGCACTGGTTTGACCCTGGAACAAATTGTTTGTATTTGAAATAGGGCTGTCAGACAATAACGTTTTTTAAACCGTAATTAATCGCATAATTTGCATATATAACTCGATGCTGAATTATAATGATTAATCACAAATTAATTGCGCATTTTATATCTATTCTGTATCGATTCTAAATGTTCAATAAAATACTTTTTTCAAGTTTTCAACACTCTTGTAAAATAACATAAAAGTGGACAAATATGTTTACCTACTACGAATATGGTTGTATTTTTTATTTCACTGATACAGTAATTTTAAAGTTATTCATAAAGTTGTTTGAAGTTAAAAAATATATACTATGCAGGTTCAATTGAGTTTAAAACATTGAGTCATTGATTTCTATTGAGGTATTTTTTTCTGCCCCTAGGTGGCATTAGTGTTTCATGTTGGATGTTGGTGACAGGAACACTACAGTTTTTGTTTCAAATTAAGAGCAAAACTAATTAGAACATTATTGACTAATTAACATTACAGTACAAAGTGCTGGAAGAAGAAAAGCAAGTTGATAATCTCCCCTTTTTTTTCCTTTTTTTTTAAAAATGTCATTGATTAATTTTGTGGAATCAGATGTCTTCTGTCCGACATGGTGGGCAACAAAGGCATGCACTGTGTAATCGACTATATTTAAAATAGCCCGTATACAAGCACATGATGCGATTAGATAAGGTCTGATGGAGAGCTTGCGTCTCACCTTCGGGTTGGGGTCTCGCACACACCCACCCACCCACACACACACACTAATAACACGTGTGTGTCTGGTGGGCCCGTGTAACTTCCTGCTCTTTCGGTGGGGTTTGATTCACGGCTTTGATTTGTAACTTCTAAAAATAGCTCGCCGAGAGGGAGGCAGGGAGACAGAAGGAAAGGACACTTGGATGCTTTGCTCTCTCTCTCTCTCTGGAGAGTTACTTTGAGCGTTTGATCTTTTAATAACCTTCACTCTCGTTGTGTTTACAAGACATTTAAGCATCCCCGCTCACCTCAGCCTCATCTGTTCTTCTTTTATTCATTTCCTCTGCTCTGTCCTTCACTGAATCAACCCCCCCCCCAACACAGCCCCCTCCCAACCTTCCTGGAGCTTTACCGCACTGTCTTGCTCTCTCACTATCGCTTGTGCGCACATTGGTGCGATCCTGAGCCGGCGACGACCCAACGAGACAAGGAGCGCGTCAGAAAAGGACAGCACACAACAGGGACATTGGATTAGCTGCACATCAGTGTGTGTGTTTGCGTGTGTTTGTGTGTGTGTCCTCTTTGCACGCCAGCCAGCTGTGCGTCCAGATGCCTGTGTCTAAGGTAATGTCTTACCTTCTGTACCAGTGAAACAATGACAATTTTATTCCAGTGGATGGGATTATAATGTGTGTCGAAGCTGTAATTGTTTTTTTCCTTCTTTTTTTGTTGTTTTTTTTTTTAAGACGGCATCAATTAGTGGAGGTTCATTTCCTTGGATTGTGTTGGAAGCATATGCAGGTAGTGTAGTGGTTCACATAGCAGACTCTTTAATGTTCTTTGTAAAATAGCTTGGCGTAGACAAAACACACGTTTTGATTTATTTTGTGTCAATACACGATTTATTCATGCAAATTCCTTGCCATAGATAATTGGAAGTGTAGTGGTTTACATAGCTGACTCTGTAATATCATCTGCAAAGGAGGTGACCATGGAGGAAACTATTACATTTAATAAAGGCGAGAATCAAGGATTTATTTGGCCATTGGAAGTATAGTGCTACACATAGCTGTCTCTTAAGTATCCTTCTGTAGGGAAGTGGGTCGCAGAACAAACTATACAATTTTTATTTTGAGATTCAAAGATTCAGATGCGGATCCAGGATTTTACTTCCACTTTTCTTGCTTTAGGGTATTGGTGGTATAGTGGTTCTCATCAATGACTTTCGAACTGTTCAGTTCAGTTGTATATTTTTCACATTTGTTGATAATAGTGTAGTGATCCACACAGCGGACTTTTTTGATATCATTTGCAAAGTAGTGGGTCACAGATGGAACTATTTTGCTATGGATCCAGGTAAAGTTGTAGATGTATTTATTTTCACTTTTGTCGATATTGGCTTTTGGCAGTGTAGTAGTTCACATAAATACATGTATAATATATTTGTGAAGTGGTATACTTGGGTCAAACTATTTTTCTTGCACCAAATCCTGATAAAATATGGATGCTGGATTTTTTTTTTTTCCACTGCTGTGAATACCGCCGACAATATGTTGCATAGTGGCCCATATAGCTGACTAATCTGTTGAAACGATCTAACTTTAATGTGATTCTTGATATGGGATTCATGAAAAAAAAAAAAGGGACTATTTTCAGTATCGAGCCGATACCCGGCTTTATTTCAAGTTGCCTGCACTCGTGATAACGGATGATACTAATCCAGGAACTAGAAATTAAAAATGAGAAGAATAGAAAATTGCCGTTAATTTCATGCAATGTTAAAGAAAATCACTATATTGTGATATATACGTAGGCCATTCTTAAGAAATTTGATGTATCAGAGTGCGTCACGAAAGGGTTACAAATATTACATGTTAGTGGAAAGTGGTCAGTTTCAGTATATTGTCGTGAGTTGCCTGTAATGTAGTTCTGCTTCGATTCTCACGAGGGCGTGTTGCATCAACATAAAAAAAAAACATGACATATAAACATGATAAAGCTTGTGCTGTGACATCATGAAGATTCCGTCTGGGCTGACAGCTTGTCTCACCAACAGGAGATCAAATGAAACTTGTGCCCCATCCCTAGTCACTACCTCAAAAGGGAGATGCCAAAAAGTTGGATTTTGCTGCCATTCACAACTTAATGCATACAATTTGCAAACCGGACTATAAGGAAGTGTCGTGGAGCAGCGTTGAAAGCGCTTTATTTACACTGGACCAGAATGGGTCCTTCATATCAAGAATATGGCGGCAACAAATAACTCTAATTATAGTGTGCAAACAGGTCCATATATAGTCGCTCAATACATATGTACCGTGACCCAGACGACAGGCAGAGGAATAAGGAGGCCTTTATGAGCTTGTACTGTAATGTGCTGTTATGCAATAAGTGATAACATACATAATAATGACAAATTCTGAAGATTTTTTTTTATTTCTTGTGAGTAGTCATAACATTATGAAAAGAATATACATCAAGGATTATTATTAAATATACATCAATCAAAAGGATATTAACTCATTCTCTGCCATTGACGGTTATAGACGTAAAAAATTCCTTTGAACTATTTCTATTAAGCATTTTTTCCACTTTTTTTAACAAAAGCATGAAAACCTTGATTTTTTTTTATTGTACATTTAGAACAGATATCAAATTTGTGAGTTAACTAGTGAAGTCATGCGATTAATTACGATTGCAAATTTTAATCGCCTGACGTGATTATAAAAAAAGATGATTAAAAATTAGGGGCTTCAGGCGATTCAAATTTGTAATCGTAATTAATCGCATGACTTCACGAGTTAACTCACGATTAACTCTTTGACTGCCAGACGTTTTCAGAAAAGGGATGCCGTGGGTGCCAGCCGATTTAAGCATTTTGACTGATCTTTCAAGGTCCACAGAAAATTATGTGTTTGGACTATGGAAACACACATACTACCAAATGAAAGATTGGACATCTTTCATCAGAAAAAAAAAGTTTGTTTCTACCTTATTCCGTTTTTCAGTAATCAACAATAGAAAATGGTTAGTTTCACCTCTGTTTTGAAACAAACGTCTTTTAACGTCTTTGGCACTCCTCCCTGGGATTTTACTAAACGTTATTTAACGTTTTTGGCAGTCAAAGAGTTAATCACGAATTTTATATCTGTTCTAAATGTACAATAAAGACATTTTCTAGGTTTTGATACTCTTGTTAACAAAAGTGGGGAAAAAAAAAGTTAAATTAATAGAAATGGTTCTAATGAATTTTTGGCAGTCAATGAGTTAATCATGTTAATATATGACTGATTAAAACCATTAAACAGATGAGGATTATGGCAAAATTGTTGTTCTGTTGCATAACAGCACGTTACAAAACAATATTATTCATATTTATTCTTCCAAGTGACTTGATTCGGGAAGAAAAAAAACTATTTATAACGTTATGACGTTCTTCTCATAAAATGTATTTATAGACTTAAGAACCAAAATATATGACTTTATACGTGTAAAAGTACAAAATCAAAATATGAATAAATACATGAACAGCAAACCATAAATACATTATACATTCCATCATTGTACATAAATTATTAAAGCTATGTAACCGTCTGACAATAGGTGCAAAAATCATGTATAGTACTCTTTACAATTTTTTTTAAAACACTTGTTTTTTGGGACGAATTAGGTGAGTGTTCCAGTTGTTTGGGAACGAATCGGTTCATATAACTGCTGCAACGGAGAGTGCAGCTGGTGGTATGCGTGGTGAGCAGGGAGTGAAGTGGCTGGGCTTTTGTCAATGGGTGTTTTACGGGTAAACAGGGACTAGTGAGTGAAGAGAGGGCCAATTAATCTGCTGCACCGGTGACATATCGTTGAGAGTTGAGAACGAAAACAATAATAATACTTTCAGAATTAAAGGCATCGTTTCCACAGCTTCTACATAACTATGATGGCAATAATTACCAATGTTGTTAATATAAGGCTAGTAAACGGTATAGCAATGATAGAGAAAAACCTCTGATGGATGTAATAATATGTGCTTAGCGATGCGTCCGCTGTGTTCATTATGGACCAGTTGGCATCCAAACATAAAAAAATCATCCACGCTTTCTCCTCTCGGAGATCAACTGTCTCTTCTCGTTACCAAGACTCGGGAGTCCACCTTCTTCGCCTCGCGGGCACTCACTCTCCCCTCCCTCTTAATTCCATGCCCCCCCCTCCCCATCCTCTTCTCTCCATCCTTCTCCTCTTCTGTGTTCGCTCTCTTGTCGGCCGAGCCCACACTGACACAATCGCAGCCGCCGAGCCTCCGCCGACGCTCACTTTGACGGAAAAGGAAGTAGGCCACTTGAATGGGGACGCGTGGAGCGTTTTTCATGACCTTTTAGCGGACTGCAAAACTCAGGACGACTTCCACTCGCCAGGTAGGAAGGATGTCCTTTGAAAACATGACTTTTTCTGGTCTCAGCAAGAAGAAAAAGTGTTGTTTTGTCCCTGCCGGGCAGGGAGTGGTGTGCTCATATGACTGGATAGATGTGCAGGAAAGATAGGGAAAAAGCAATAAAGGCTTATTTCGCATTGGGAATCTTTTACGAAGAGTTTGCAGCATGTGTCATACACTCACTCCTCTGGTCTTCTTCTTTACTTTTTCTTTT